>NC_091731.1:10653125-11306250 GCF_030179895.1 Drosophila kikkawai
CCTGTCTGCCGGCTCTCGAGTGCTACATGAAGTTTACACAGCAGGCCAAAAACAAGCAGTACTACCAGGCTTTGCGCACCCTCGAAACCCTCGAGACGGAGCACCTAGCGCGTTTAAAGGCGCACAACTACCGCTTCGCCACCCAGATGCAGATCCAGATACCCATCATCAAGGAGAACATACGGCGCTCGTCCGCCTCAGATTTTCGCGAGTTCCTAGAGAACATACGAAAGTTCTCACCAAGGATCGGTGAGCTGGCCATCACCCACACCAAGCAGTTGCAGAAACGCGACATTAACGCCATCATCGCAGAGCATATGCAGACGCAAGCCAATGGAGGAGCGGGTGGAGCAGGGACTGGTGCCGGTGATGGTGGCGACGATGACGGCGCGAATGTTAGTGCCCAGGACCTAATAGATTTCTCGCCCATCTACCGGTGCCTGCACATCTACATGGTGCTGGGACAGCGGGAGTATTTCGAGAAGGACTACCGCCAGCAGCGTCGAGACCAGGCCAAGCTGGTGCTTCAGCCGCCTCCAAATATGCACGACAACCTGGAGGCCTACAAGACCTATATCTGCGCCATTGTTGGATTCTTCGTGGTGGAAGATCACGTTAAGAACACAGCCGGCGACGTCGTCACCAACAGTTATCTGGAGGACCTCTGGTCGAACTCACTAACCAAGTTCGTTAACGAGATCAGCATGAGCTCGTCGTCCTGCACCGATCCCAACATACTGTTGCGCATTAAAAACCTGATCATGTTGTCCATAAATACATTCAAGTGCTACGGCTACACGGTGAACATCCTATGGGAGCTCCTACACAACATGAGGGACCACTACAATGAGGTAAGGTCTTTCCTCCTTAAAGTACAAGCGAGTTCCTAATATGGGGAATACTTCCTTTGCACAGGTATTGCTGCAGCGCTGGGTGCACGTCTTTCGCGATATCCTCGACAAAGAGCAGTTTCTGCCCATGGTGGTACAGAATGTGGAGGAGTATGAGGGCATCATTGAGCGGTTTCCCTTTCACTCGGAGCAGCTGGAGAACGCACCGTTTCCCAAGAAGTTCCCCTTTTCGCGCATGGTTCCCGAGGTATATCACCAGGCCAAGGAGTTCATGTACGCCTGCATGAAGTTTGCCGAGGAGTTGACATTGTCACCGAATGAGGTGGCCGCCATGGTGCGCAAGGCGGCCAATCTGCTCCTCACACGCAGCTTCAGCGGCTGCCTTTCGGTGGTTTTTCGTCAGCCGAGCATCACGCTAACGCAGCTCATTCAGATCATCATTGACACGCAGTATTTGGAGAAGGCCGGACCTTTTCTGGACGAGTTCGTCTGCCATATGACCAACACGGAGCGGAGTGTGTCGCAGAGTCCATCGGCCATGTTCCATGTGGCGCGGCAGGATGCCGAGAAGCAGGTTGGCCTGCGGATCTGCTCCAAAATCGACGAGTTCTTTGAGCTAAGCGCCTACGACTGGCTACTGGTGGAGCCGCCGGGCATAGCGTCCGCCTTTATCACGGACATGATTTCGTATCTAAAGAGCACATTCGACAATTTTGCCTTTAAGTTGCCCCACATCGCCCAGGCTGCCTGTCGACGCACCTGTGAACACATTGCGGAAAAGATCTACTCAATCATGTACGATGAGGATGTGAAGCAGATTTCGACGGGGGCGCTGACACAGATCAACCTCGACCTCATGCAGTGCGAGTTTTTTGCGGCCTCAGAACCGGTCCCAGGACTGAAGGAGGGCGAGCTCAGCAAGTACTTCCTGCGCAACCGCCAGCTGCTGGACCTGCTCATCCTTGAGGAGTGGAGCACGTACTTCCACGACTATGGCAAGCAAGAGAACCGATACCATCTCGTCCAGCCGCAGTCCATTATTGTGATACTGGAGAAGATCCGCGAGGCGGACAAGAAGCCCATTTTCTCGCTGGTGCGCAAGAACGATAAGAAGAAGCTGCTGGAAACAGTTCTTAAGCAGCTCAAGCACATTGCCGAGCGGCAAAACTAGGATTGAATTAGTCGTCATAATTATGATTAGATTATGAATCGAAGAGCATCCCTAAAAGATTTTAACTTAGATTCTCCACAATTGTAATTTTAAAATCAACTCAACTTTATAGCTATCCATCTTTATTATTTTTAAGCTAATTTTTGAGTTTAATGCACAAGGAAAAGTACGGAGCTGTTCCCCTTGACTTTTGATTCGATTTGTTTTTATAAAAGACAAATATTTTAATGAAAACTGCTGCCGTTGAACGTGTAAAATTGTATTTTGAATTCGTTTGATTCGTATTTACAAAAAGCGGAGAGTTTAATAAGAATATGGTTTCTTTTCTGTTTAAATTCAAACGAAACTAGAAATAGGGAAACAAAACAAACAGAAGAACGGCTAAACAACAAATTGTATATAATTATTAGATGTATGTAGCGTACGTTGTATGTATATAGGTATATTCCGCAGATCGTAGTAAACTATGTAAACCTCTATGTTACGTATAATATGCATTGTTTGTGTTGCTTTTGTCAACTCTTCGTCTCCAAGTGCTTGGGCGCGTCCGCATAGGTGAACTTCAAGCGGAATGCCTCGGCCAGCAAAACGTTGATTTGGCGATCGGACCAGTTGTGTGTCGGCAGATTTTGTAGCAGCAGCATGAGACCCTGCCGGTGGCCATTATCATTGATTTATGATTATGATTTATGTATTAATTATGATTATGCATGCGTACCTGGAAATCGTTCTGTTGCATCAACTGTTCCTTCCAGTGCAGCAAGAATGCCGCGCATACGTATAAATGGAACAGGGCGAAGCCGTCCGATTCGGCCAGATATGTGTCCCACAGCCGGATGGTGCAGTGCAGCGGCAGTTCGCGTGTCAGCAAATTGTTCATCCAACGAAATGAGAATTGCAAATAGTCGACGCCATGCGTCTGTAGATGACGGTGCAGATTCACTGAAATTGAATGAGAGTTAAATGTTAATTGCTTGTAAATGTATGTATCAGTTTATTTGGTAATTATAGGTTGGAAGGCCAATTATTAGGGGGACTATTAATGCCTACCCCCTATCTGGTCATCATCTGCGAAATAAACCCCAAATGAAATAAGTCTCCAAAACAAAAAACGAAATAAGTCCCCAAAAATGTGTATAGAAAACAACAAAAACAATTTTTGATAAAATTTGGGAAGTTATTTTAATTTTTGAAAAAAAAAATAAAATAAAATAAATAAGTTCCCAAGAAAAAGAAAATAACACTACGAAATAACTTCCCAAATTTAAAAATGTAATAACACCCAATCTTAGAAAAAACTGGCAAAGTGGAAAAACGAAATGTCATATTTTGGGGATTATCAAAAGGACTTTCTCATTTCACTGTACAAAAATTAAAAAAAATAATTAAAATTCTTTCAAATCTTGAAATATCGAAAAATCGGAGTTAACGTCCATATATCGATATTATTAACAAACAAATTTTACGGAAAAGTTTTTAAATTTGTTCATTATACATATCCGCGTAGTAATGACTTATTAGTCAAAGTTCATTTCGAGATGTTAGGATAATATACCCCACATATTTTGTATCTGTAGCCTCACGTTTTACCTAAACTCATCAGAGACAGCTCTGACAACCATAAGCTGTGGCTTTTATGCCTCCAGTTCTGGCAAGTCGTTGCTATTTATCTTATCAGACATCCAACATAATATCGCTATCTGTATTGGATCAGTCTCAATTAAAGATAATCTGGGCAAGCAGTCATCTTACCGTCAATGCGTTGTATCAGATCCTTGAGTTGGTTGACCTTCTCCTGAATGCCCAGCTGGGCAAAAATGTAGTTGTCCTGTATGCAGTCGAGAAACTTGGAGAGGCACCAAAACGAGTCCGCCTCAATGATGTTGCGCGTCTCCTCGGGCAACGTCGACATGTCGTACTTTTCGAGATCCGTGTTCGGCGACAGGGCCTCTTGGAGAAAGACAATGAAGAAGGGCGTGACCAGGTCGTTAATGCCCTGAACATAGCCCGAGGCCGGATGGCGGATGGCCCAGATGAAGAGGACGCGCTCGAACATCTCCTGGACGAGCTGCTGCTGGAAGAGCGGTATCTGCGGATTCATACGCGGCACATCGATATGGATCTGGCGGTACGTGTCCTGTTGCGTCTCGTCTTGGCTGTCCACCCGGAAGTAGTTGTGTCTAAGGTCCTGGTAGCCCTGCCGCTTGCTCTCCAGCACCGCCATCCGCCGCTCACTCGACGGCGGCAGATATTTCGAGAGAAGTCGCCAGCTGACAGCGCGCATCTGAAGCGGAGCCTAAGTTGGATTCTTTATTCTTAAGTAAAGTTGAGCTCTCACCTTCCGCGGCACTCCCGACCAACTGATCTTCTTGAGAGCCACCAAATCCAATTGCGGCGAGTCTAGCAACACCTGGAACTTCTCAATCTTGGTCTCGTATTCGCTGTCCTGGCAGTTCGAGCTGATCTTTTGCAGCTGCGGCCTTCCTGGGTAGTTCCTCAAGCGTGATCTGTAAATGCAACCTAAATTACTATCCACAGGATTGATATCTTCCGGTCTTGACACTGCTGACATGTCTCCGCGGAATGGGCTGGGTTGGGAGTGGCGAACGGAGTAGCTGTTGCTCAAAGCAGTTATCGGTCGAAAAGGCAGTGGCATAAAATCTTTACATAACATTTTTCAAGGCCTCAAGGGCTACCTTATGCAGCTTACATTACCGAGTTAACAAGGCGCAATGCGGGTGCGCACCTTCTCCAACTCTAACTTGTTTGCACAACTGCGGCGGGCGGGCACCGAGTTCAACTTTCTTTTCCACTTCCACCAAGCACACTCGCCCCTCACCTGTTCTCATTGCTGTCCGGCAGCGATCGACGGTCTTCCTTGGTATCGTCTGAGGAATTTCTACTGCCCGAGATTAGGTCTGCGCTGCAATCACTTGCCGACTTGGATGCGTTGTGATTTTGATTGCTTCGCGAGTGCGTCTCGATCACATTGAGGGCCACGGTCTGGGACACCTGGCGCGAAATGCGAGCGCCATCTGGGGGCAGGAACAGACCAAACCGAAATGTGAAAAAAGAGGGACAAGAACATGATTGGACAGAATATTTTTACCACCGCCTGCTCCAACGGCCGCCGCTGCCGCCGCCTCCGAGCTGCTAATGATGCAGAACTCGTCGTCACCCGTGTCCCAGGCATCGCTAACCGACTGCTGGTAGTCCCGGAAGGTGGACACCATGCCGGTGTTGGGGCCAGCGCCTCTTCCACCAACTGCCGCACCTCCGGCCCCGACCGACTTATCGAGCTCCCGCTTGGGACTTGGCCGTCCGGGCACCCGTCGTCCGCTGTTTTTCCAAAAGGTCGAGTTCGCGTTGGCCACAACGTTTCCACTTGCTGGGCTCACTGCTCCGGCTGAGACTGCAGCTGCTGGTGTGGTTGTTGTTGCTGTGGAATCTGCTGTTTGGCTTTTTGCTGCTTGCTCTACATTATTATCCATCCTAAGGTCCGATTCGATGTCAGCGTCATTATTTTGCATCTACGAACAGTGTGACCCTCCCGTGCCTGAGCTGTTGCGGCCGCTGCACGACTTGCCAACAGAGATGCCAACACGACGTGAGTTTAGGAATATGTGATCGATCACGTTCGACATGAATACACACAAATATTAAAAATAATTCCAAGGCAAATATTTGCATAATTGCGATTAAAAACCTTACTCTCTAGACCCCAAAAGTGTCTTCAGGCACTTATTACATTTTTTACAATTTCCAAAATAATAACAGCTTATGAAATTATTCTCGTTTTTGTTTTATTCTTGCTTTGAAAATATATCATTTATTAAAATAATTTGTTACTTGGTCGTATTACAAATTGTTTTATGTTTCGTAAAAATTGGGTGGACTATAGTTCGGTAATCTGTGACCAATTCACGCAGGTGTCTTTAGTGACAACCCTAGAACTGCGGCATTTTAGCGCACCCGACGAACGGTCCCTCTGAAAGCAAAACAAGTGTCGTCTTTCGGCTTGATAAGAAGAGCCGCCCGCAATCAAGCGATTTCATTATTTTGTGGAACAATTGCAAGCCAAAAGTATGCCCTAGGAGGAATCGGCAGGCACAAAGGTAGTCACTGTGGAACACCAGCGAAAAGATGCAGAAGCAAGAGGAGGTGCTGTCGCGCCTGCGCCAGATATTTGACATATTTTTGCGCGATAACTTTTCCACAACCAACAATGTTTACTTTGAGAAACTCCTCACCCACTTGCAGGCCAAGGGTGAGTGTCTGTGTCTAGTCTGAGGTCTGTTTGGTGTGCTATCTACTAATGTCTCCGCAGAGAACGCGTATGTGCTGGAGGCCCCATTTGTGGTCGAATGGGTGGACAAGTGCATCACCATGGTGGTGGAGGACTTCAACAAAATCCACCCAAAGGTCATCTCGTTCATGCTAAATCTGAGCAGCTATCTGGCGCACAACGAGTGGATGATTGTGCGACTGCGGGAGCTGGATATTGTGAACAGGTGAGTGTGAGTGACGATGAGATAACAACATGTCGCTACCGCTGGCTAATCCGTGGCTTCGATCTTCGGCTATCAGAATCATAAAACTGCTGCAGTCGGGGGATCGCAACTTCAGCCCTTCAATAAAGCTGGGCGGCATTCGTCTGATGAAGGCCATAAGCAGGTATAGCATGGGGCTCGCGTTTCTGCGCATCCACCGCGCCTGGCAGCTGCTCATCCAGTACTCCAACAACGATCACACCCTGTACGTGGTGCGGGAGGCCAGGGCGGTGCTCTACGATGTGCTGTACAAGTCCTGCGACAAGTTGCACGACAAGGCCGTGACACTGGAGATCCTGTCCGAGATCCTGCAGCCCATCCACGACAATCTGTACAAGAATACCGACAGCGAGGAGCGAATCCACATTAAGGTGGACGACAACGAACTGCTGCACAAGATCTCTGCTACGCTGGACCTGCTCTCCTACATCCTGCAACAGACGCTGGTGCTCGAGGAGCGGACCAGCCTAATTGCGCTGCTCAAGGAGTACCACGACTTCGAAATAACCATATGGAAACTGATCGACATGACGCACAATCCGTACTTCATCGAGAAGATATTTACAACGCTCAGCAGCTATAACTTTGCCCTGCTGATGCACGAAAAGCTGCTGAATCTGGACTCTGCCGAGCCCCCCGAAGAGTTCACCGAGTTCGGGCTGTCGTTCTTCAATCTCATGAAATTCTTTATCACCCGCAAGGACGGCGTGAGCTTTGTCAAGCTGGCGGAGCTGAATCACGTGCTGTGGAAGAAGCTCGGAGCGCGTGCGCCCAAGGAGATAGTTATACAGCAGGAGCGTGTCACTTTCGAGAACCAACTTATTTGCTTTCACATGCTGCCGCTGCTATTCTCCATGAAGTACGCCCAAAAGATCAACGACGAGGAGAACAAGGTTGACGTTTTCGACGCCTATGTTGTCAAGCTGCTGGAGATATCCTGCGAGCAGACGCTGCGACTTTGCTACACGATGCGAGACGCTTTTTTCACGGCGGACGGCACATCAGTTGGTCTGGTGACACCTGGGCTGGCGAACAAGTGCATCCACAGTTTGCTGGCCTTGGAGAAGGTGCTTGATCGGGAGCAGGCGGTCACTGTCTGCCAAGCACTGTTCTATGTCCTCCGCGAGGCTGTCGCCTTGAGCGTAATAACCAACAATATGCAGGATGACTGCCACAGCGTTAGCAGTGCCGGCAGTTCCTACCTAGAAATGTACCCCCGTGGCACTGAGTTGGTCGTCAACGATCCGAAGGTTCTGCACTCCGTCATGGTGGGTCTTCGTACTCTAATCGAACGTTTCAAGATCACCTGGAAAGAGTCGGTGGAGACTATTGGCCTAGTAAACTGTCTGGCGTTTGTTCTGGAGAACACCAACATGGATGCCAGGGTGAGTTTTCTGTAATCTTTTTTTTCTTGGTTAATTAAAAGAAGTGTTTTTCAATTCTTTTACCTTTGAACTTTGATCAGAAATTCTTCGGCAAGCTAGAAAATTTCTAGAAAATATTAACTATATAAATACAATTAATCGCTACCTTTTTTCCGCCAGTGCACTGTCCAGGCCTTAAAACTCGTTCAGCTGGCTGTAGAGCACTTCCTATCACCAAATATGGCTCTGCTGGTGGACAATTTGCAGGGCTCGGCGCTGGTTTGCCTGGGTCCCATCATAGTAAAGCGGATGCACGACACCATGTGGGAAGTGCGTGACACCACGCTAGAGTTGACCACCTCCATTGCTAGTATCTCCCGCATCAGTGAGCTCCCCTATTATTTTACCTTTGTGTCAATTACCCAATAATTTATTTCCGTAGAGTTTCCCGCCTTTCAACGATTTCTAATCGACTCAAAGATACCTCCAATAGTGTACGAAATGGCGAAGAACGATTCGGAGAACTATGTCCGCGCATCGGCCTTTAAGTGCCTTTCGCAAATGGTATCAATTAATCTGCTGTGGGAGAATGGGCTTAGTCAACTCGATCTTGTGGTTTGTAGCTAATCGGTTTACCACAATATCTAAAACATTAACTTTGACTTTTTTCAAACAGGATCATCTGCTGTTTGTGATGTATCGTGAGAACGATGATATTGTGCGCTCCGAGGCCGTGGTCACCCTGATGAAGATTTACGAGCACCGTAAGATCCATAACAAGTACAAGAACACGCTATTTTCAACACTCAACTACTGTGTGGCCGGGGATCACCACTCGGAAGTGAAGATGAGAGCGTTGGAGTTTTGGCGTCGGGAGTTCTATCGTCAGTTTAGCAATCAGGGCATGATTGATGGTGTTTTTCCCACGGTTACCTTTTCCAAGGAGCAAAAGAAAATCGTCACGCTGACGGAGAAGGAAATTCAAACGAGCATTGCCAAGGTCTTTGGCGAGATGCAACAGTACGGATACTTCGGCATCATGCTAAAGTGCCTGCGCGAGGAGGCCTCAATGGAAGTCCTCGAGTTTATCATCAAGGGCGTAAAAATAATGACTGAGAAGTTCGAGCGCTACAAAGGCATACTGGACGAGATCGAATTGAGGTCTCCGCTCCTGGACAACGAGCAGTCACGGTTTGGTTTTCCATCACAAAATCAGCAAAGGCCAGCTTCCCAGGAACCCGGACAGGGATCGCCAATGAACTCAGCCCAGTCGGAGGAGGTCATTGAGGCCATACTGAACTCGCAGGATGCCCAGCTGCTGGAGAAGGCGTTCGAGACGCAGATGCAAATTAACGATGAGGAGGAGAAAACGGACGAAAAGCGCCATATAGATGAGTTCTACTACAAACAGTTTGCGGTGCCGCTGCGACAGTTTTACGCGGAACTGAAGAACATCGACTTGGATCAGTTAGTAAAGCAGCATCAGGAGTGGTTCGAGTGCAAGGAGAACTTCACTTCCCTTCTGGATGATATTCTGAGTGCGATTAAGCGCGACGATGAGAACATGATTTCGGACTGCTACTAATGTCTGCAGATCCGGGGCTAAGCCGATTTATAGTCGAAACCACTCTGTGAAGTAAACTTAACGTGTTTTTTCTTGAAATTTAAACTATTTTTGATAACTATGTACGTTACAAATAAAATGAGATTTTATTCCGCCACCACAAAACATAACAATAACAATAAAGTGTAATTTAATTTGTTTTCATGAAATGTCCTTTATTTATTAGCTTGACAGTGATCAGAATTTCGCCATGGGTGAAAAAATATCACTGATGTTAAAGTATTTAAGTCAACATTAATCCACCAATGCTACTTTAATTTTTGATTCAATTTATAAGTAATAACAGCGAGTGTTTTTTAAATCTGAAAGGGTATTTAATCTTCGGCTTGCTAAAGCGAACTTTTTTCTCTTTTATTATGAGCTGGTCACACTACGCTCTGGTCCAGTTTGTTTTGGTTTTTCTGTTGGTGGTGGTACCAATTGGTAGAGCAGGCAGACGTTTGGTATCGATATTATTTACTTCAATAAATTTAAAAATAATTACTCTGGATCTAATTTAATTAAAATTAGTAGAAGAGTATTAGCAATCGATCGTCGTATTTCAGTGAGATCGAGAGACGTATCCTGGCTCTGCCTCTTTCGGAAATTAAAAATACCGATGCTTGAAAACCAAATCGATGTATCGCATCATCAGCATTACCGATACAACATCGATATACCATCGGTGTAACCATCAATGTTTTTCCAGCTCTAATGCAGCGAAATAAAGCGGATCGTCGCGTTCGAATTTGCACGCACTGCAGCATAAATACTTAAGAAAGCACTGGGAACATGCAGTTGCAGAAACGCAGGGCAAAGCGAAAATATGGCCTGTAAATTATGTCATAATTGTGAAAGTGTTTTCCGTTGCACTGCAGCGGCAGCTACTAATAAAACAAGAAGAACTGCAGGAGCCACAGCAACAACAACGGCACGCATGTGAAAAAGGAGTGTGCGAGAGTGTAAAAAATCAATCGAGTTCAGCGAAATTGCATTTTCGCTGCCGAAAATAAGTGAAAGAAAGTATATGTAAAAGTGCGTTCGGGGTGTGTGCGTTTGTGTGTAAGGAAACGGGCAAGAAGAAGCAGCAGCAGCGGCAGAAATAGCAAAAGGAGACAACAACAACAACGTTCGAGAGAAACCCGCCGCCAGCAGCAACAACAACAACCAGCCCCCTAATAAAGAGCAGAGAAAAAAATGAGTTCAAGTTGTGAAAGGTGTGTGCCGTTACACTACAACTAGCAGCAGCAACAACAACAATCTCCAGACAACGCGAATGTCGAAATTGTGTATACAATTTATTAAGAAAGCAAAAGCAACAGCAAAAGCCGCTGCGGTGGCATCAACAATGCAAAACTGCAGATGCTTTTGTTAAATAAATTGTCTTGAATGCAGTGCCAATGGGTGGGTGGCGGAAGGAGAGAGTGCTTCTTAGTGGGGGAGACGGGAGAGACAGAGAGGAAGAGAGGGAGCGTCGAAGGAGCCGCCTTTTGACAGCTGCGTGCTGGGCGTAAGTGTGCGTGTGTGAGAGCAAGAAAGAGAGGAGGGTAAGAATGCGTGAGTGGGCTGCATGCATTTTCTTTAGCTTGATTAAATTGCCTGATTTGTGCATTTTCGGCACTTTGCAAAATCGATTTTTTAGCAAGGCGCGGCAACAAGCGTCGGCCGCCAAATGAGCCAAAAGAGAGTGCCAACACTAACACCCTCTAGCACTCACTCGACTCACTCTCTCCCAACTCCCCATGTGTGTGTTTGTGTGCGTGTGGAAGGACTGCAATTTTCAAATAGGGAAAAACCGGAAAATGTTTGACAAAATATGTTTGTCTGTGTAGAGAAAAGCACGATTGCATGGGGGAAAATCCATGCAGCAAACACACACAGACGCACTGAACGAAATCTACGCACAAAGAGCCGATTTTGGTAAACTTTATTTCGTCCGTAAATTTGCCTCAATGAATGCGTGAAAAGTTGAATGAAACACATGACTAACGAGTGAGATTTAGTCATTGTTTTTGCTGCTGCTAGCTTATTTTTTTTGTGGGAGGGGGGAGGGCATGTATTACAAAATATATCTAGTACTTGGCGTGCACGAAGAAAAATCGGGATGAGAACCGCCCGTTCGTGAAGAGCATTCCTGAAATGCCTTTGTCGGCCGCTCGAAAATAGAAGCAATCGCATTTTATGTCTTATTTATGTGTATTTCTCGCCCTCTCCGGATCTTCTTCGTCGCTCCATTCCGGCCCAGCAGAATAGAATGGGTAGAAATCATCGAGCCACGTACCAAGGAGCACATGTACGCCAATCTCACCACGGGCGAATGTGTATGGGATCCACCAGATGTAAGTACACCTCTATAAGTAAATCTACAAATCTGAATCTAAATGAAATACCAAAGTGAAGTTTATTTGATAAATTGACAACTTTAAAGAATATTAATCATTTGTAGTACATTCCTTATGCTTAGCTATTATATTACGTACCCGTAGGTACTTTATAAGGTTTGGGTTTGGGTTTAGGTTTTTGATGAGTACCAAAGCTTAAATTGAGAAGGATTATATTTGTTAAAATGTTTATTTTAATAAAAAACATTTTTCCTACAACAAGAAAAGTTACGTTAAAAATGTAATATCGATATACATACATTAAAGATCAATTTTTGTAATATCTATCCTCAAGGAAAACTAAAAGTATCTATTCTCAGTAAAGGTCCTTGATAGTTTCCAATTAAAACCAAAAACCATACATATAGTATATATGTTAGTATGTTCACATGGTTCTTATATCACATGTTAAGTTATTATAACGCCTCAAAGATAGTTTACAATATTTATTGGGTTCAATGACCCTTGCGGGGATTTCTTAATTGATTAGATGAGCAACTTGTTGTGCGGCTGGTTGTTTAATTATTATTCTGGGTCACTTGTTTGCGCAATTTTCTTGTCTGTGTTTGGCTTGCAAATTTTTCGTAACCCACTTGCGCCAAGTGGCGTGACCAAGGTTAATTATATTAAAATAACTGTCGAATGATGCGCGCATCATAGCCATTCTGACATAACAGCCAAGGAGGACTGCATTGAGGAAGTGTTGCAAGTGTTTGATCTTTCTGGGCTCTTTTAAAACTCAAAGCTAATATTTTTCCATAGAACTGAGCGTCTTTTCCCTGGTAAAGGCACGGAATTTCCCTTTCACGTGAGCTGCAAAGGAAAAGCCATTAGCTTGGATGGTGTTTGCTCAAATCCTTTGGCTTTGCTGTATTTTATATGCTGTTTGGCTAAAAGGTGTTGCAGGCTAATAACTCTGGTCTCGCCTGCCGAACGAAGCCGAAAGGCAAACATCGACCAGACGACTGAACGAGGCTATCCTCATTTTAGCCTCCACCCTGTACATTTCTTTTTACCTCCCTTTTCTTTTTTTGTACAGTGAAAAAAGAAAAAGAAAAGTGGCACTCGTTTTAAGATCTAAACATCATTTTCTTATTTTTGGAAAATAGTTTATTTAATGGCAACTGACAAAAACAACTCTACAAAAAAGTTGTCATTTTGAGTTTGGCTATTATACGAAAAATCCTTACTTATACTTTCCAAGTTAATTTGGAGAATTGTATGGCTTTGTAGTTTGATTTTTGTTTTGAGTGTATCGGAAGTAGTGAAAATTTCATTGATTTTGTTGGTGGCCTGCAATGTCCTCGTTTCGCCCCTGATTGCACACACATGTGCATGAGGCTTTAGTGTGCATATGTGTAAGTGTGTGCATGTCCTGCTTCCGTAATGAAAAGGAGTGCATGTGCATGCAGGCTACGGACGGTGGAACTTCGTCCGTGGGCGTGATGTCCTGGCCGCTTGACGCCATGATTTATTTCTCGTCCTCTTCTTCATTTCATCCTCTCTTCCACTTCCGAAAGTGACGGTGCAGCCAACTGTGTGTGTGTGTGTACCCTTGCGCTCTTTGAGTGTTTATTTATGTGCATTTTATTTCGGCTTTTGTCACTCTCACTCTCTGTTTGAGTCATCCACAACGTCACCCGCATGCTGACCTCTCCGCCCACCCCAACACACACACACACACACATTGCTTTTGGCCAGAAACGAAAGAGAAGAGAAGATAAAACGAACAATAATATCAATGGACGTGTTTGAGTTAACTTGATCAACGAAATAATTAACGATAACTGGTGGTCTTTAGGTCATAAATATTTTCGAAATAAGGTTGTTCAGAATTTAAAAGGTGTTTATAAAATAAAGTAATTTTGTTGTTTTTTTTTTTGTTCATTTAAGAATTACTTTATGACCATCAATTAGTTATTTATAATTATTTCCTTCCTTTTTCCTTTTTTTTTGTTTTGACAAAATTACACCCTTTCAGAAACCTAATTGAAGAATATTATTTTTAAATGGAATGTGTTCTTTGCCTCTGCGCGTTGCAGCACAAGTCGGTAGTTAACAGCACTCTGTTATTCTTTCTTCAAATACACTTTCTGGTCAATCTATAATTCGAGGAACTGGCCCTTAGTCCTTTATAAACTAATCAATTTAAAAGTTTGTTGCACAGTTGACTAATTTATAGTCTATGAAAGGAATTACTTGTTTTTTTTTTTTAGAGATTTAGGACTATAAACTTCCTGTTACACTATGCACTCATTAGGTACGGTGGGCTTTTGCATTTTCCGTCTTTTGGAGTTAGTCAACATTTATTACTACTCCGGATTTGACAGACTTACCCAGCTATCAAACGGAAAGCTAAGCATTCAGAACTCATATTCCTTAAAGTTACGATTCCGGAGCGACTATTGAGCAGCGTAAAGTCGACACTTCCGTCTCCAGAGTTTCCTTCCACAGAATAGGGGAAATATATGTATATGGAAAACCTGCCCTCAATTCAGTATCTGATTGCAGCTACTGGGACGTCGAGGGCGCTGCAATTGTTGTTGCTGCCTCCCCTTGTGGCGATGAGGAAGTGAATCCTTTTCACTGCGCCATATAATCCACACAATTAATGCAGAGCAGCGTGAAAAAGACATTATTAAAGGAGAGGGCGATCACTCCGCCATTGCGCCGCCCTGGTACTGCTGCACCCCTTTTCCGAGCTCATTTTCCATTGTTCCACCCTCGCTGTTTTCTAACGTGCTTTAAATTAGCAACATTCTGTTCTTTTTGTTGGCCAACTTGCAGCCTTTTTGTTTTAGCCGGGCGGGCGCTCTTTTGGTGTCACCATCAGTGGCAGCAGCAGAAGCAACAACTCGCTGCGTTCATTGTACGTGATTTGAAATTCATTCACTGTTGCTGGGACACTGTCAACTTTTTTTTTCCTGCTTTTTATTATAACTCGAAATTACCGCTCTGTCCCCTTGGCTTTGTCAACTTTTTCATACTTTTTTTTATTTATATTTTTTTTTTTTTTGCTCATTTGCCTTTGTAAAACTTCCGGTTGGCTTGGGCGACACAGAAGCTAAAGAAATGAAGAAGTGAAGAAAGCGCCGCACAAGAAAAGTTGCCCACACGTTGCACGTCCATTGCTCGTTTCACGTTTCATGTTACAAAACCCGCCTCGAAACTCCGAGGCCCGAACCCCAAGCTTTGGATGTCCAATGTTGAACCAGAATCCGGAGTGACAACGACGACGACGACGCTAAGCGGTAATGTTCACGTGCGTCCGTCGGCGTCACCCAAGCCCCGATCCCCTCTGGAATTCTGCTGCAATCTGCCCAGCAACCAAATGCGGCGCCTCGTCGAATATGGTCGGACCCCGAACTGGGCCTTCTTCGCTTCAATGGAGGTCTCTGGTGTTACGCAATCGTCCAAATATTTCATGCTTTTAATTGTGGTTTTTGTAGCTTTTTGAACTCCAATGCACTCATTGGGGATGTTCAGGCCCAAGGGAAGTGCCCATTAAAACGTAGAAATTTTGTAATTTTAAATAAAGGTTTTATTTTTTGCCCTCTACATATGTTAATTTGTATTTGTATTGCAAGTTTTTTCTCTTGAAACTATATTTTTATTATTTTTTTAATATTTCTAAAAGAAACTAACTGATTGTCAGATACTCTGTACCCAAAGCTAAAATTAAAAAGAAAATGGCTATTTCAACTTGTCACATCATATTTTTGAAAAAATGGAATAAATTAAACAGAGGAGAAGGCAGCAGAAAATGTTGACAAAAGCAAATTTATGTTGCCAGAAACTATTCGGTTTCTTTATTTGCTTTATTTTAAATTCCTGATTACAGGGAATTTTTTAATAAGTCTGCAGACTTTTGGGAGTCGTGAAACACCCGGTTTTGGGCTTCCCATTTGAATATCTATTGTCCACCACCCACTGCCTTCTTGGGCAAAGCTTGGTTTCCTGTCTTTGCGGTCAAAGTGTGCTTTCGGGCTAAATACACACACATACAGACGCAGACTTTTGAAAATACTTGTTTCTTCCGCTGTGCTTGGCACAATTTAAAAGCAATTACAACCTCAATTAAATGTGCATAAATATTGCTAATGAATTTCGGCGTTTAGAGGTACTGCCCGGCACAGAGCCATTAAATTGGGAAATTCACTAGACTAGAGTGCAACATCGACGATATGCCATTTCAAGTTATGGTCTGCCTTAGTCATATTTTGTGGGAAACCGCAACGGCGATAAGAACTTCTTTATGAGCCAGATGCACAGAGAAGTAGATTCGCTTTAGCATGACAACAAATCAATCGTTTTTATTTGATAAACGAGTCCATTTCAATTTCGATTTCCCTGCCCTGACCCCACAAATGAAAGAAATTCTGCCGTTTCTGAACTATTGGGGAGCCATATAATGGCAACCATGCCATAAATAAGCCTACGACTAGGCTCTTTCGTTGCTCACTGATCTATAAATAAAGTATCTGGATGGGAACTCTCGGAGCTCCGCAGTCCAGTTGCCTCTCGGGAATGTGAAACATGTGCCCAACTCAACGATAACTGCATTGCCCTAATCTATGGATCGGGGTCTTTTATTATTATAGCATTTGTCTGGAAAAAGTTATTGATGATTGCGTGGAAAATGGGGGGAGAAGTTATTGAAAGCGAACCCCAAACTAAGGGCAAATCAATATTTGCCTAAGTTCTAAATATCGGACATCGCAACAATTCAATCCCATTCATTGGCTCCCATTTTGGCTTTCGCGACACATTCCACGCCAATTCGCACCCATTCTTTGTCGATGGCGAGAGACACGCGTTCGGCAGTTTCTCGATGGTATTCGCTTCTATTTCGGGATCTGTGCTGGGCTCCAAAATTCGCTCTGTCAATGATGATGACCTAATTTACCGAGCGGCAAATGAGTATTCCATGTTTGTTTTCCGTATGTCTGTGAGTCCGAGTCTCATTTAATTAAATTTTGCTTTATATTCGTTGCATGATTCACACTGATGAGAGGAAGGGGGCCAACAGGGGGCGTGGAGTGTGGTCCATAACTGACCTCGGCAATAGTCTTGTGGGGATACGGAGAACTTGCGTCTCAGCTCGATTAGAAATCTTGTGCGTGCCGCGATCGACCCACTTGCCGCTGATTAAAAGTGGGAATTGTTTTTCAATAAGCGCCAGACGCACATCTACTCATGATATGTTGTGCTCGCCCTGGGTACACAGAAAAAAGAAGTTCCTAAATTGATGATCGATTGGCTATTGATTAACAACATTACAAAATGAAAACATTCCTATGTTATAGTTGTTACATATATGATTAAGGTATAGGGCTTGACTTAATGCATATACCTCTAGACTTGACATATGCCAGATCGTTTTTTAGACACCAAGTTCGGTTTTATATACAGCCGTTTTTCTTAATGACCGGACTAGACAGTTCGCTAAACTCAAAAACAGTTTTATATATTTGTTCTTACCCTTTAACTACTTTAAATTCTTGTAAATTCCTAACGACACATACATTTTTGTATGTGTAGCAAATTGAATGGGGCTGATAACGAAACTCAACGCATTATAAAAGGGATCTATATATGTATAAACCACCAGCTTAATTGGTGTATTATTGTGCTTTCAATAAAAACATACTGATGAGAAAGTTTCGCCATCTATCTGAATGTCTCACTATCACAGAGGGCACGAACCATGAGCCACACTTCTATATTTATTTGTACATCTTTTGATAGGTATACAAATGTATAGGCCTTCCATCTTCACTCATACGGGGCGTATGAGTAACAATTCTTAAGAAAGATTTATGCCGAAGAAGTAAAGAATTTTGACGGTTTAATCCATTCAAATATTTGAAATATGAAGGTATTTAAAGCACTGCGTAGAATAATTTTATTAAGTGGGTAATTTGATGTAAAGACTTATTTTATGACAAGCCTGTATATTTGGTTGGTAAATAAATAAGAGATTATATTGTTTAAAATAAATTTTATTTTCAATTTCGACTTGTATGCGGAATAGATTTAATTATGATTTTACTTTTACTCGTTATTTTTCTAGCGCAGAATAAGCAATGGTATATGTAAAATGAAATGGGAATTCTATTTAAAAGCCGGTGTTTCAGTGATTTAATTAGCCGATTATCCCGCTCAACAAAAATAGAATATACCAGCAGAGAGGTAATTTCTATACGGATGAAGATGTAGGCCGTAGACCTACATCTCCTCCTCCCATTGTTGTAATTTTTTCCATAATTACAAAAATATTTGGAATATTGTACAAGGCCGCAAATGAGGTCGAGGCGCTTGGTGTTTCTTTTTATAGTCCATCTCTCATTTTATTGGAGGTGCAGAGGGGAATCAGTTCATTGGAGGCGGAGAGGACTATCTGGACGGATGACTGACTGACTGACTGACTGACAGTTGGAAACGCAACAATGCGAAAAGCGTAACGAGGCGACATGGCATCTGAGTGGCCCATCTCCGCTGGGTGGCCTTGCTCCCGTCCACTTTTCCGCACCCGCCGTCCGATCCCAATCAACGTCTGGTCGCGCCCACAAATTATGCAATATGCAACGCAACCGGGGCGCCGCTTGCCAAATGGAAATGAAAAACAGAAATGAAAAGCAGCCAAGCCGAAAGCTTTCATTTGCAGCGAGCTGCCTGCCTGGCGTCCATTGTTTTCGTTGTTGTTGCTGTTGTTACTATCAGTGGCGAGTTGCAACCGCACGAACGAAAGCAACAACAGCTGCAGGCAGCGGATTAAAAGGGGGCGTGGGCCAGGGCTGGGCTCAGCCCTCAGCCACCCACCACCCAGCTGGCCCTGGCAATTGCAGCGAAGCTGGGCTCTCCACTCGCCAAGGGCTGTGGGCACATCTGCAGCGCAAAAGTTCAAGGTCGGCGCTGCTGCTGCCTGCATTTTGCAGAAATAACCCTGACTTCTAGGCGCGACAGAGACGGGGAGCCAACACTGAGCGAGATGGAGCGGATTAAGCACACGCGCCGAGCCTGGCGTTCAAGGCCAGATATTAAAGGGAGGAGGGAGGAGGTGGTAGTGATGAAAAGTAAATAGGAAATACATAGCCATCTTTGAAATCCCTTTCCAAAGAACCTAATAAATATTTCAATAACCTATAGAAGGTACTAAACCTACAGTCAAGCGACCACCATTTACTTACTATTGATTAAATTGCTAAGGTTAATATAGTAAAATATTAAAAAGTTATGTGTACTAACGACTTATAGATTTATACATACTTTCACTTTTAATGGGTTTTGTTATTAAAAGAGCCCGAAGCTTGGTGTAGGGGCAGGTAACCCGGTGTAAATGCAGCGAGGGAACCATCGAGACACCCTGTTTGTTTGTCAAGCTCTTGTTGTATTTACTCAGCAGATAAAACCCTTCAGATTCAGATTAAAAACACACACAAACACACTCTACCAGTCACTCTTTGTGCCCTCGAGTTTGCTGATTAAGCCCGAAGAAAAGCTCTCGAGCTGCAATACCAAAATAAATTCGCTTTTGTGTAATTGTTGGATAATTCAAGAGGAGGGATATAAAAGCCCGATACAGATACAATGGGGACTTGAAAGCTTAAGTGGAATTGGAACTTATCATTGCCAAAGACATCACAGAATGTCTTTGGATCCGGTGTCACTTCTGATGAAACTACTTATACAAGGCTGTTTTGCGGACACGTGCCGAAATTGTGCAAACTATATACAAAGTAGTTATAGCCAGAGTCTCTATTTGAGAAATTCGAGTTTATTTTATTGTCTTGAAATAAATTGGCTGTTTTTAGGAATTATCATTAATATGTATCTTGTTTTAAAAAGCAAATACCCCAATGTGATATTTTAATTTAACTGACCATCATTATTTACCAACATTAATTGTACAGACGTTGTAGAGGTTGCTACTAAAATGTTCAACTACTAATTTAGCCACAAACTACTTTAGACTTTGATAGAAGTCAGCAAAAGTTTTATTGATGAGTTTCTCAAAGGAAAACTAGGAAAGATTCAGAAAGAGCAAAGGTGACAATAAGATTAAAAAAAGATACGAAGATCACCTGCCTTTTCAGAGATTTTTGGTGATTACCATAAAAAGGGGAAAGAATATCCGGATAGGAAGTATCCATCGATCAGCTTAAACTTCACTTAGAGTCATCAAATTTTGTATTCATGAGTGTTTATCTAATAAACGCGCGTTGATCGCTCACGGCCCACGTGCTCTGCTCCCCCATTTTCCTTTCCCTGTCCGATTTGCATTTCCACACGGATCCGAACCACACCGACACCATCTCACACCCACATGGGGAGAACTCTCTACGATCTGGTGACAGAGATATGCACAACCTAATTTTGCCACGCGTTCCGCGTTCCGTTTTTTGTTCCCGGTCGCATTCCTCGTTCTCATCTCATTCCCGTTCCGTTCTCGCTTTACAGGATGTGCCAATTAAGCGGACCGACTCATCGCAGTGGTGGGAACTGTTTGATACGAATACCCAGCGGTTCTACTACTACAATGCGGCCACGCAGAAGACCGTGTGGCACCGGCCGAGCAAGTGCGACATTATTCCGCTGGCCAAGCTGCAGACGCTCAAGCAGAACACCGATCCCAGCGATCGTCGCGAGCAGACCACGCCCCAGAAGCACCAGCCACAATCTCAACCTCAGCAGCAGGTGCAGCAGCAACAGTCGCCACAACCGCCCCAGCAGCAGCAACCTTCGCCCATGTCAGGACCGAACAAGAAGGGGCGTGGCCAACAGCAACGGATTAGCGGTGGCAATGGGACGGTGGCCAGCTCGGAGGAGAAGCTGACCAGCGAAGTGATCTCTAGTCCGCGTGGCCGTCAAAGCTTTCGGTGGGTTGAGTTGAGGGATGGCTCCCACTTGTGTTTACTGCTCGCATTTGTTTACATTCCATTCGGGCCATCTTTTGCAGCGTCGGCACGGGTGACTCATCGCGCTCCATCGACATGCAGCAGCAGCAGCAGCAGCCACATCCTCAGGCCTACGCCTCCAGGCGTTCGCAAGGTGAGTGCCGCCGTGCTAAATCTCTTTTCCAACTGGATGACTCATTCCTGACATCGATTTCCCCCCCTCGACAGACTCCTGCAATCACTACAAGGAGTCGGGCAAGTCCAGCGACTCGAGTCTGTCCAGTGCGCATGGCTACAGGCGCTTCAATGACGGCGGCGGTACGGGGCCGGGACATGCGGATAACCTTCGCCTGGGCTCCCTGCAGAAGCATCAGCGAGGCGGTGGCAAGGACAACGGAGCGTAAGTAGGACTATGGGTTTTGGGTCTCATCACTTCATCGCTTTTATTCCCTTCATTCAAATCTCCGCTTCTGCTTCCGCTTTGGGTTACGGATTGATTGCCTCCAGTTTTGAGATGTTGCAAGAGAGCAGCAGCTCGCATAATTTACCGCATGGCAGCACCTCCACATCCTCATCCTACGCCGGTGGCAGTGGCTATGGGGACAAGTATTTCGATCACCAGCTGCTGCCAAACCACCACCTGCAGGGTTACTCCTCCAAGTCGTCGGACATCGCCTCGCCTACGCACTCCATTCACACGCCGCAGTCGCAAAAGAAGAAAATGTCGCCGGATGCGGCGCCCGCTCCACAATACAACTACGCACAGCAACAGCATCAGCAGAGAAACAACGCACAACGCAGTGCTGCAGGAGGAGGCGGAGGGGCACCAGTGGGGAAATCCTATCCTGGAGGTGAGCACAAGCCAATGGAAAGAAGAAATTCACAATTTACATATGTTTTCCTTGCAGATCGCGAGTACAAGGTGTCACTGGCCCGATCTGGCAGCTTCATGTCCTCCTCCATCAATCCCGCTGCCGCCGGTCACCACAGCAAGTCCTACCGCAAGAGCAGTGCGGAGGCGGCAAACGGTGGGGCAGCTAGCGATGACTCCATGCACGAGAAGTATTTCAAGTCGGTGGAGAACACGCCGCTCTCGCGCCGTCGCCACACCACCAATGCCACGAAGAGCGGGGGAGGACCAGCCGGCGGCGGCGCAAGTGGCAGCAACACGGCCAACAGCACGGCCGGCAGTGGCAGTAGCCACAGCCACAAGAAGCACTCCAGCGACTCGAGTCCCCAGAGTCCGATCAGTCCACAGACGAAGAGCTCGCGGCAGGCGAAGACGAGCGCCACCAGCAGTGCGTTGCCCCAGCTTCAGCTGCAGCACTCGCCGCGCCTGCAGGAACCGAGCCACAGCTTGGATCTGCTGAGCTTGGAACGGATTTCGCTGGGCAAGTCGACGGGCGGCCCCATCTCGCCGGGCGGTGGTCCCGAAACTCTGGGTCTGCTGGGAACGCACTCTTCGCGCGGCTCCAACGACTCGGCCCGCCAGCGTCAGAAGTCCAACAACTCGACGGCAAATCGCTCGCAGACGCAACACTATCCCGGCCAGAGTTCGTTGCGGCACAGTGCCAGTTCGAGTCTAGATAAGCGTGGCTACCATGTGGGAGGAGGCGGGGGCGGTGAGAAGCGACGCTCCAAGCAGCATCAGCAGTATCTACAGCAGGCGGACAACAGCGATGTGGAGTACGACAATGGAAACATCTCGCCCCTGTATACGAACTGGGACCAGGATATGCCCCACCTGCTGCCCCTCAAGCACTACATCATGGAGCAGGCGAAGCTGTCTGGACGCTACGAGTACCGCGGAGGCGATGGCGGCGACTCGGACTCCTATCACTCGGATAGCCAGTCGGAGGAGCACTCGCTCTCTGGCCACGAGCCGGACAACGAGGACTCTGACGGGGGATCTGACACGCATGGTGGCTACCTGGAGCACAACTACGGCATGATTGACGACTACGCCAACATGGGCGACAGCGTCTCCTACTACGCGTACATGTATCCGCCGCACGATCCCGCCGGAAGGGAGGATATGTGAGTATATAAATTACATGGATTAATGAATCTGTGCTCATCCCCACCCCTCTCTCTGCTAGCTCCGACAATGTGGAGGCTGTGCTGGAGGGTATTGGCGGCAATGTGACGGCGGAACCTTCGGCCACAACCGCTTCCGTTCCCAAGCCAAAACCCCGTTACCAGATCTCATACTACGACACCGTATCCGGCGGCGGAGGCTACCATGGCCAGCAGCAGCTTTACTCGAATACACCGCCGTATTCGGGGCACGGCCATGGTCATCACGTTCCACCGCCGGCCTTGCCGCACCAGCATCAGCAGCAATTACACCTGGAGCCGAGCGACGCCAAGCAAAAGCAGTCTCAGACCCTTCCCTCACCCAATCGGCAGATCTCTCGACTGGCTGGCGCCGGTCACCACGGACCTGCACAGGGATCGGGGGCAGCTGGAACACCCAAAGAGGATGTTGGCCACGGGCACAGTCTCGTTGCCGGTCAACAGCAGGCTGCGCCAGCCAGTCTGTCGCGAGCCGGCCACAAGATGGCTCCGCCCTCCCTGAAGCCCACCATCCAGCAGATCTTTCCACCTAGCGAACGGGCTCCGGGCATGGGAGGTGGCATGGGCATGGGCGGTGCCACTCTGGCTTGCATGAAGGAATGTGATATCGAGAAGTTTGCCGCCGACAATCTGAATCTGCACTCCAAGGGGATATTCCGGAAGAAGGCATCCGTGAGGGACATGCTCAGCTGGACGGCGGAGGCCATCAGTCGGCCCATGTTGGCGTTGTCCCGCGACAAGGCGGACAAAAAGACAGCCATAGAGCTGTTCAAGCTGGTGCAGATCTACATGGCGGATCGCAAGGCGCGCATGGGCATGACCCTCAATTCGGTGGCCATAGAAATCATCAGTGCATCGTTGCCCCAGCAGCAGTGAGTTCAATTTTTAAAGTATAAAGCTTGCTCGGATTAATTGAGAGTATTCTTGTGCAGATTAAGGGACGAGCTCTATGTTCAGCTGTGCCGGCAGACGACGGAGAATCCCAAGCGAGAGTCGCTCATCCGCGGCTGGGAGCTGATGGCCATCTGTCTCTCCTTCGTACCGCCCTCGCCCACGTTTCAGCCCACGCTGCTCAAGTGAGTATCGGGACGGATCCTAAAGCCTAAGAAGACCACATAACCAAAGTCTCTACTTCAATTGACAGCTACGTCAACAGGCATCGCGATCCCTCCTTCGGCCCCAGTTTCATGGAAGTGAACAAGTGGCCCATCCATGTGCAGATATCGCACTATGCCACAGTGTGTTGTCGGCGCTTGGACCGCATAGGCAGCAGCGGACGACGTCTAGCCAAGAAGCCAACGGTCGATGAGGTGGAGCAGGCGCGGGTAAGTTAATCTGCCAGAGGAGCCTTCAGAAAAGTCTAAAAATGTGTGTTTGCAGCAACAAATCCTGAGGAACAGCATGTTCGGCAACACTCTGAACGAGGTCATGGAACTGCAGAGGGACAAGTTTCCGTTCCGCAAGCTGCCTTGGATCCAGACAACACTGTCGGAGCATGTAGGCCCACACCATTTCGGAATACGTTTGCGGGTTCTGATATCTAAATTGATTTGCATTGCAGGTGCTGCTGCTCAACGGAAAGCAGACCGAGGGCATCTTTCGTGTCTCCGCGGATGTGGATGAGGTCAATTGCATGAAGAATCGCCTCGATCGGTGGGATGTTCCTGACATTAACAACACGTTGGGTAAGCGACATTCAATATTAAATGGTTGTAGTTAGAAGATAAACTAACAAACAAAAATTTAATATTTTCTCCACAGTGGACGCTCACGCGCCGGCCAGTCTGCTTAAGCTGTGGTATCGCGAGCTATACGATCCGCTAATACCAGATGCCTATTACGAGGATTGTGTGAACACCGAGGATCCCGACAAAGCCAAAGAAATAGTTAATAAGTTGCCTGAAATAAATCAGCTAGTAAGTGTGCCAAGAAAACGTTTGCAGCACCTGAGAGACGACCTAACGTATGTTGTTTTCTAGGTTCTAACGTATCTAATACATTTCCTGCAACAATTCTCAAATCCCGAGGTGGTGAGCTGCACCAAGATGGACTCCTCCAACCTGGCCATGGTGTTTGCGCCAAACTGTCTGCGCTGCACGTCCGACGATCCCAAGGTGATACTGGAGAATGCGCGCAAGGAGATGTCCTTTATGCGCACCCTCATCCAGCACATGGACACAACGCATGTGGCGAACTTGGCCTAGGACCACCCAGCAACCGTAACCATATGTAAACGTTATTAACCTATCCTAACTTACTACCTACGAAAAATCTAACTTGAACTCAATTTGTATCTATACAAAGAATGATGTTGATCTTAACTCCTAACTCCTACTTTTACCCTTAACTCGTTTTGCTACTCGAATTTTCTTACTAAGGCTACCAAAAAGAATGCAAACCAAAAGTCCTGGGACTTTATTTTATTTCGTAACGTCTAAAGGCAGCTTGTTCAGAACAATGGCAGCAACAAACCACAAATACTCGAAGATCTTGTAACGCGTAGTGCTTTTTCAAACCAAAAATAACCGAGAGACGAATCCAAAACACTGTAAACTCAATGTGTGCATGCGCCTAGATATGTACGTGTCAAATTGTAGTTGAATTAATTTATATTTTGCATTTGCGCAATTGTTTTCTTTTTAAATGGAATTTAAATCAAAGCAAGTAAGCGAATACTCAACAGCAACTCTTAACTCTCAAAAAATGCAAATAAATGCATGAAACAATGGAAACTTCTTGCGAAGCCTATAAATAAATAGTTATAAAAGAAAGCTAAAGATAATTTAAACAAAACCTATATATATTATGATGTACACTGTATGAAAAGAAGATCGAGAAGAACACAGAGAGAGAGAGATAAGTGAATCAAATGCAATAAGAGGTCAATGATGAAACTGCTTATTAATTACTTGCAGCCAACGTAGTGCTATATACGAAATATTTATTCATTTGCATAAATAAAAGAATGAAAATAAATCAAAAAACGGATGTTCAAAAGGATTGTATTCCTGGATTCATGGAGATTGAAGACGTTTGCATGGATATGGGCATTCAAATTTATGGGCGTTACACATCTTATTATTATATGAAATCTGAGCTCCATTTTATGGTCACCCTGGAGCAGGCAAGAAGAGCTAAAGATTAGGCATATTGGTGACTAGAGATCAGGCACAGTGGTGTCGCAACTGTTTAAGGCTTTCTTAGTTATCCTAACCTAAAACTGTATCGGTAAATGCTTCGACCGACCATCAGTTATCTGTACACTTGTCCCACGAAAAACTCTTCCTTTGCTATAATTAATGCGTGCGTCGAGTATTTATGCCCAATTTTGAAGTCATTTCAAACCGTTTGTCTTCTGATAATTGCTAATAATTTAGCGTCACTTGACGCCCCTAAGCCCCTCTTTATCGAAGAACATATACGTAGTTTGTGGCAGCGCAGGCCTTGTCAACGCCTCGAATTGGCCGCATTTACTTATCGCAACACAAAGAAAATGCTCGCTTTCGAAAATATTCTGTTGCCATTCATTATTCTGGTCTAATTTCGTGTAAAGAACGAAATAGCTGGTGAATGGTGAAATATTGCCCTGCCCATTGAGAAGGTCCCCGCTTGCCGCCGTGTTCGATAAATTTGAATATTCACCTTGTGATATATCACAAAATGGCCGTCACAGGCCGGGTGCAAAATGGTTATATCTTGTCGGTCGACGGGATTTGGTCGGGGATTAGGCAACTGACTGTCTGATAGCAGAGAACAAGTGTCTGCTCATGATGAAGCGGTGTGAAGTGTCAGATCCGGGGATTACAATTTGCACTCAGAAGTATAGCGTTCTACGACAATTTCCATATCTCCGAATGCCGACTGCCGACTTTGTTCGGGTTATACCATGAAATATTATGATCTATTTTTAATGCCAAGGGGTTGTGGATTATTTTTTACAGTCTAGAGAACGTTTCTCAAAAGGTTTTACTCAGCATAACTCTTTTTTTTTACTTCGCAGAAATATGATATTATATGTTGTTTTGATATCTTTATAAAGTTGTACCTTAGATCGTTTTCAAGAGAAGGTATACGTATTTCTAGGGTTCACACTGACAATTTAATAAAAAGACAATTAAGTATCGTACAATTTTGAAAATATTATTTGTAATAAAAAGGTTTCCACATCATCCATATTTTTATGGGCAATGTTCTATGAAATTTCAGGCTGACTAATTGATAATTTTGCAGTATTATAAAAACTTAATTGGCTATCGATTGACGTAGAAACCCGCAAACTCTATATTTAGCTAGCAAAATCACGTTTGATTTAAGGGAAGCCTATCAAAATGAATAGGTTTATGGCCAAAAATCACATGAAATTGAGTCACTTGGTGATTTCACTACACTAACAATAGAGACCTAGCAGGGGCTGTCCCAAGAACAAGGTCTTATAGCACTAGATAATCTTTCATCGTGTGAAAGAAAAATATGGAAATGCTTGCCCAAAGATTCAACCAGCCAAAACTGAAGATCTTCATTGTTAGCCGCCGAACGGTATAAGGTATCTCAGAGATACTGGAACTTCTTCGGGACGACCCGAAAAACAATATCGAAGAGGTATCTATATCGGGTATATACATAGTTGTTGAATCGGCAGCAGTAGCAACAATAACAACAATCGGTGGCATTTATGAGCTCTCTTTTTTTATCACTAAAGTCCCAAAGGCCGAAATCAGAAGTAATCCATCATCTGGGAGGCTTTACGAGGAGCCCGAGTATGTACAGCTGATAAGACACCCCCGAAATATGTCCATACCGCTCCGAATTCTCTCACCAAACAACAGTTATACAAACGCATAAATTGTTCCCGAAACGCAAACTCGATTACTCAATCAGAGCGCGATATCTTTCGACGGGGAAGGACTCGGTGAGAGGGCGGAAAAAGAGGAGACAGGGGGTGGCCGAAGGAGCCCGATTGGTAATTTTAATTTGTTTACAACAACAATCAACAGAACAGTAGCTACTAGCCAGAGTTCGAGCCACGAAACCCTCCGAGCCGAGGCCCGAAACATCCAGGTAACGACGATACCGATAACGGGTGATTAACAATTACTCGATCAAACGCACCGCACCCACCGTGTGGGAGGAGGTGGGTGGTGGGTGCTTGTGGGCTGGCAGAGCTCAATAAGCGCCCGGCGGGCTGTGATTTATACGGCCGGGATCGGATCGAATCGAATCGCATCGCCGATTGGGTGTCCGCAGGGGCCGAGGCTCATGGTGTCGAGCTGTCGTTGTCTGCAATTGGAAATTGGAGTGGAGTGGAGTACCATCGAGCCGGCGGAGCACCCCACCGATACCAACACCAACACCAATATAACGACGAACCAACCACCACTCGCTTATCAATCGATGGCCGGTAACCCGGCATTATCTTCCGTAATATCGGCAGTTCTCGCCCGAGTATGCGTGAGGGCGGGCGGGCCATATCTACATACCGCTCTATTATTGTTAATATTGATATCTACCCATTAGCACAACATTATAGGTACAATCTATTATATTCTGTGAAATCAGATTTGGTACAATTTATTGGGCCCTGGGGCTCTGCCGGCTCGACTTCTTCAGCGGGAGCCATTAGTTCACCGCCTGCGGCCAACGCAGTCGCTTCGATCGCTCCGTTAGCGCAGACATATATATTCGGTGATCTACTGAAGCCGAAGCCCACCATGGATATCGGCACCAAGGCGAGCAAGGCTGCCTTCTCCATTGAGAATATCTTGGAGCAGAAGACAAGAACCGCTCGGAGTCCGCCTGCCGAGACCTTGCATCGATCCCAATCGCGTCGTGGCTCCTCTCAAAGCCCAGTGGCACCGCCGCCTCCGGCTGCAGTAGCCATGCCCAAGGCAATGTCATCTACCGCCTCTCCTGCAACATCTGCCACCAACATCTACGACCTGTCACGCGAGGCGGTCGCCGCGCAGTATGCCCTCAAGAATCTAGACTCCAGTCCCGTGCTGGCGCCCACCACGCTGCGCTTCAATCCCATCTACCCGGATCCCGCCTCGCTCTTCTACCAGCAGGTGCTCAACCTGCAGAAGAATCCCTCGCTGTTCATGCCCCACTTCCAGGCAGCCGCTGTGGCCGCCGCAGCTGCGGTCCAACCCACAGGATACTGCGATCAATACAGTCCCTTTGCCATGGATTGCGAAGGTGAGTTCCGATCTCCGACAAAAAGATGGATTTTAACTTGACTCTAGGAACATTTCAATCCTGCTTTGAGTGCACATTTCTTAAATGCTTTCTTTCAAATGTTAGCGAAACAAGTTTTTGTTATATAAGAATAGAATAGAATATAAATCCTTTAGGTTTCATCAAAGCTATGGAAGTCAATTGAACACAAACAAAGATTTAAGAACACTTTTAATTCAGGAAAATTTTAACTCTTTTTTGAATTACACAATTTTTTCCCAATAGTTAGTTCATTAGCATTGAAAATTAGATCATATTTAGGCCATAAAGTGACCGGAAATGAGTCACAAGCTCCGTATCTGGTATTATGCATGAATGAGCGCTACAATTATCAATTAAAGACTCTGAAAGGCTGATAAAGGCTGAAGCATTCATATCTATAAAGGTGATATGTTAATTCCATAAGGAAAACTGAATGCTGAAATTTAAGAATATATGGGGTAAGAACCCACTGACACTTTGGGAACTTTCTTTTGGAAATTATAACAACAACCAAATATATATATATTTATTAGTGGTCTGACAGTTTTCATCACAAACTAGAAGCTTAAAAGTACCTCTAGGTGACAGCTCAAGTCATTGAACCTCACACCATAGTGCTACCATAATCCCTTCCATCAAACTGACATATGGAAATTGATCGAACATGGGAACCGTTTGAGGCAATATCCTCATTTAAATACAGTCTTAACTAGCCTAAGTCCAGAGTGTCCGAACCACCAAATATTACAATGGGGATCCCACAGAAATGGGCCATAAACATGATTAATGTGTGTGCGGAGCTGGAGGTTTGTTTGTCAAAGTCAAGTGTTGGCGCCAATGCCACTTCAAAACTCACTCCCAAACTTGCATTCTCGGCTTGGTTCTCAGTGCAACATGTAACGGTAGATTAGCCCCCGAGAATGTTGGACTGGGAAATTCGTAATGCTGATAAAGTCACTGCCACATATCGGAAAACCCACGAAATATTTTCGGTGGTCTTATCAAAATGACAAATATTTGAAATCGAGGTGAGAGCCATCAGGAGCTAGGAAAATGGGGGAATACGAAATCAATGGGAAACCGATTGACAGTTGGACCCCATTTAATGGGGCTTTCTAGGGTCAGGTGCAGGGGATCTGTGGAAACCCAATGGATATACATTAACGGGTTTGTGGGAAACTAAAAAGTTGACTAATCCCATAGTTGCTCTTTCTAAGAAGGATATTAAATCCATTTTGTTTTATAAATCCTTTTAAAATCGCTTTAGGAAGGTTAATCCTTAAACTGATCAAATTTAAAGATGTTCTTAATATCTGTATTGTGTATGTGTATTGATTGGGTAGCTGAATATAAAAAGGTTATTTTTTGTTCAATTTTAATATATTCAAAAATCATAATACTCTCTCCTAATTCATATTGTTTTTCCCTTCTGCTCATTATAATTTGCAAACTAGATTAGATTCATGTCGAATTAAGCTAGATGGAATTTTTCCTCAATCAACGGCTCGTAGAGCCTTGATAACGTTGCGTATAACCGCCGATCAACACAATTCAGATAGTTATATCTGTTGTTCATTGGCCCACTCCATTTCCATTGCGATTCCGATTTCCGAGTTGCGTCGGCTTATCTGAACGACAAATGCTATTAGAGGCGATTAATAGGCGCTGTCCATCATCTTATAGCGACAATTGCCATTTGATTACGATAAGCTCGTCCGTTGTCGACCCGAAAAGAGGGGCCCCAACAAGTACCTGATATGATTCGGCTCTGTGTGGTTCCTTCTGGTCACGCACATTATAAAATAATAATAACAAATTCAATTTTCAACGATTGAAAAGTAAACCTCGGCCGAGGCGAGCATTCTTTTGGAGGGGATCCCGACGGGGGTCTTATCGCCAGGTACGCCACTTAATAAAAATAACCGTTAATAAGACTATTTGTAACAATTTAAATTATGGCATCTGCAATCGAGCGTTATTTATTTTATGGCATTTGGCGAGTTCCAAGAGCTCTGCCAGTGGACAATATATCATAGCATACCTGACGGGTTCCAATATGAGGTAAGTGAGTCCCGAAATATCAGATTAGTTCAGCATTTGCCAAATGAGCGTAATTCAAGTATTCTACAAGTGCGAATTTCCGTTACGTCAACAGTAACAGTGCCTTATCATATTTTATATATACTACATATATATATGTATAATCGGATTGCTTGTCGGGCCACAATTGATTTCGCTCAATTGCTCCTGGAATCTCAATTTCGCCATGGCTGGCCAGGTCTTCTCCGACTTACAAGTGGGCGTTGACATATTCCCGATACTGATACTGATTCTGATATATACCCGAGCACCCATACACATGTACGACTTGCTACTGTTGTGTCCGATTACTTCGATAAGCGCAGGTGGGCGGTGATAGGGGAATCGGCCCACGGAAGCCACCACCAATCACAATTCAATGAGCGCACCACTTTATATCGAAATGATAATTTAAATTTGATGTTTAAGGAAATTGATTGTTACTCGAATTTTCCAAGGGGAATTTATTTGTTATTACTTATCTTCTTTTCGATAAAAAATAATGCAATAAAGTTGATCACACGATACATGGTTGGTTTTTAATTGTAAACATAATAAATCAAGTTGATGTAACCTTTTGGTAATTTATTATTCTATTATTAATAAACCTGAATCCTTTATAGATTTTTCAATATAAATTGTATACTTATTTCAATTTAATGTTGAATAAGTAACTGGTTCTTGGTACTACTTTCTCGATTAAAGTTAAAGGCCGCGGTGAGTCTCTGTTTTTCCGAGGGTCTTACTTATTCGACATCGGTCAGATCCCGGTATATGTGTATTAAAAAAGGACAAAATTAAATAGATAAATTGTAAAAATAAAAAGGTAAAATAAGGCAATTTTTTAAAATTTTCTAAGATTGGAACCAAGGCTCAAGATGCTACTAAGAATCTATATATATAGGTATGTTTATAAACCGATTACATTTAAAAATTAAGAGAAATCTTACAAATTTTTTATTTGAAATAGGTAAAATATATTTCATTTAATCATCTAATTGTCATTTGCGAAATTCAAGGCTCTATGTAGCTGTGTTATGGATTTTTGATCAACTATATAAAATAGATATAAAGTTTATCTTTGCCGACGGAAAAACAAACCGATGGACATAATTCAAAATATATAGTCTACCACCTTTTATTAACGTATAATATCACTAAGTAATAATAACCTTGCGCCCGATATAAAAATCATGTACACTTACCTTAAGAAAAAAGATTTATAATATCCAAAATATCCTCGCGTCAAAATCAAAATATAATCTCTCCGTTTCCTCACGCCTTTCAGGCTTCACAAATCCAGCCACCGCAGCAGCCGCCCTCTATTGCAATGCCTATCCAGCTGCCAGCTTCTACATGTCCAACTTCGGTGTGAAGCGCAAAGGTGGCCAGATCCGCTTCACCTCGCAGCAGACTAAAAATCTCGAGGGGCGCTTTGCCAGTTCCAAGTACCTGTCGCCCGAGGAGCGCCGCCATTTGGCGCTTCAACTTAAGCTTACAGACCGCCAGGTAAAGACATGGTTCCAAAACCGGCGGGCTAAATGGCGACGGGCCAATCTCAGCAAGCGCAGTGCATCCGCCCAAGGAGCAGCCGCTGCAGCGTCCTCCTCCGCCTCCAGCTCCAGTAGCAGTGCTCCGGTCCTGAGTCTAGGGAGCGAGAGCCGGAGTGGCCAGCAGAGCGACGAGGAGGATCGTATGTATCTATCAGAGGATGATGAGGACGACGAAGTTGACGAGGAAGAGGCGGAGGAGGCTGCAGCCGATCCTGCCCTGAAGTGAAGCTCGAAGATTGCCCTTTACTCATAAGATAGTTCAGCTTGTAGTTAGGTTAAATAAATTTATTTCAATATATGCATAAGGAGTTCTTGAAAGCATAGCTCTTTTTAGTGAAACTGGTAGCTGTCCAGGCAGGCGCAGTTGGGTAAGGTGCAGCGCGGCGCCAGGTTGGATAGGTGGCCCATGGTGACCGGGAAAGAGAGCGGCACGAACCACTTGGGGTAGGCACAAATGGCCGCCGCTGCTGCCGAAGGGCTGCTCCCAAAGGTCGGTGGCTTCAGCTCCACCATCGATTTGCTCTGGAACTGAAAGGTGAATTTGTCACCTGTTGCTCAGGAATCGGAAACACGGATGGATCTACTTCGATTTTCTACTATCTCTCACCTGATCCGCAATAACCGGCCTGAAGGCGCTGCTCCTAGAGGGTGTGGCGAGCGGCAAATTGGGCTGAGTTATATCCTGATTCGGCTGTGGGTTGGTGGTAACATCCACTGGTGTGGCCCTTCCCGCTGGCGAGACATTCTCGATGGCTCGAATCAAGTCCAGATCGCAACGCTTGAGAACCAGTTCCAGGACAGATCGCTTGCGCTGAGGAAAGAGCTGGGCCAGCATATCGATTGCCGTTTGAGAGACGTTCTCCCGTCGGGGGGCACTCAGATCCTGGGCAACCGCCGGCGGTTCGCTGTACTCCTCCTGGAGCGGACGCTGCTGCTGCTCCTCAGTCGAAGGCTTCTCTGCCTGTTCCTCCTCCTTTTGTGCTCGAGGCGAGCTTGGCTGGGTCACGGTTAGGCCGAAGATGTTGCCCGGCGGCAGGGCGTCAATGGAACGACCCGTCTTGTTGGCCACCAGCCGCATGGCAATCGCATCCTCCACGGCCTGCTGGCGCTTCAGGGCGACCTGAAAGACCGCAATGGAAATTAATATGCGACAAGTGAACATCTCCGGATCCACGAATCCGTCTCCGTCTGCTTCTGTTTGACTTTTCCGCAAACAAAGGCCACAAGAATTCCTTGGGGTATCCCACATGACCCATCCCCATGCTCATCCCCAACCCCATTCCTCATCCCTCCGATCTAATGAAATGCGAGAAGGAGCAACACTTGTGCAAACAGTTTTGGTAAGCGGATATTTTGGTCGATTTGTTCCTCCGCTTTGACAACTTTCCATCATCATCACCAACGGCAGGGAAAACCGGACTGGTTGTCCTGCTTGAATCTGTTCTACGTATTCCGTTTCATTGGTTGTTTTCCGTTCGCTCAAGGAGACGGGGTTGGTGTTGACTTCGGGACTTTCCCGTGATTCTCTGCCCATCGGATATTTGTGTTTCAAATTAGAACATGGCTCTTGCTTAATCTAAAGACAATATAAATGGGATAGCTAAATACTTAAGTTGTGAAGCTGACTATTGATTTAAGTAACTTCGATTTATTCAATATTGAATGTGTATATCTTAGGGTGAATATAGATTTTGGCTGAATTGCAAAAGAGTGTCAGCATAGTAATATTTCTGTGGAATATACAAATTGAAAATCTCGTGATCTCTTATCAGCAGAATAAATATTGGTTATTATCTCGATAAAGAGAGTGATACTTGCTATTCACAGAAACTTCAGAAATAAGTTTTAAAATTCAGAAAAATAGATAATTGATTTAATTTATCATAAGCTAAACGGAGCAAATCAAGTCATGGAGATTTCGAGTTCTCATTTGAACTTTAAAAGCCTTGGATTTTGTATTTTTCCCCAATAAAAGTACAAAATAAGTACAAAAACTAAAACTATATAAATATATATTAAATATGTTTTTTTTATCCTTACACTGGGTCATTTGGGATCGGGAAAGAAGGATTTTAATTTATAGAAGTTGTAACATGTATTCATACTATAACATTTCTGAATTCACGTACAAATTAAATATTTCAGTACCCTATAGATTCTCCCCTTTTTAGTCATTACCTGAGCAGCCATGATGCGCTGCCTCTCGAAGATCAAAACACACTTGGCGCACTTGCAGTTCTTGTAGGTGCACAGTTTCTTGTGGCCTCTTAGCTCCGAGATAATCCCGTGATTGCGACACCGGGCACATTTGGGCACACGATTAACAACCTTGGCCAGCTGAGGCTCAACTATTTTGGGAGCTTTGGAACTTCCAGACAGGCGAGGACGCTTGGCTGGCACTTCACCAACAGATTCAGCACTGGCACTGGCCATCGCGTAAAAAGGATTCAATTAATCCGATAATTGCACAATGAAGTTTCTGACTGCGAGCAGAGGTCTGTGACTTAGTTGGGAGCGAGCGAAAAGAAACTAAAATTTGGAAACACTTCTGCCAAAAGGATCTGGAATTGTTTCAAAGCCCCGACTTGCTGCGACAACTTTGTTGACTTACGCAGGCGCTTTAGCTTCTTGGTTGTTAGCCAACTTCGTGGTGCTGCGATTGGTGGTTGATAGTTTGCTTAAATCCACCCATTAAAACCTTTGACTGGGGTTGTGGGAGGAGCTTATCCTTAGAGTGGAATTGATTGTAGTAGTGCTGTATTTAATTTAGAAATAATATTTATAAGAACATATTTTTATGTCTTAAGGGTCTGAGTAGTCTAGCCACACTGTAGAGCTGTAACCAAAAAACTAATTTGATTAGGCTTTTATATTAAAAAGGGTACATCTGAACTCTATTTTTATATCATTGTACCCCTGCTGCCTATCATGAATTTAGTCAAAAGTTGATGATGGGGTCTTTTCGGACCCTATTAATCATATACATATATTCCTGATAAGCATCAAACGCCGAGTCGATCTAGCTATGTTCGCTGTTAAAAACGTACCAAAATTTTAAAATTGTTAAAAATAAATTTAAAAAAGTTTTGACATGCTAATTTGAAAATGCAATAAAAACTAGCACAGAAAAGCGTGCAGAATTTAAATTATAACATTTTCAACTTAGTTATGATAGTCGAACAAAAATATTTAAAATAATATATATTTAAAGTGCCCAAAATTGCATATATTTTAGTTTTTCTTGGTAAAGTAAACAAATTGAAAAACCTTAATTAATAAAAATTTAAAAAGGGGTTACAACTGGAAACAATTAATACAAAAAAAGTTTACTAATCTTTTCACATTTTCAAAACTGTCAAAAACTCACAAAAAGTATTTTGTTTTTTGTAATTATTTTTAATAATTTTATTAGGGTTTAACATCAATAAAACTGTCAAAAATTAACAACAAAAAAAGACTTTTCAAAACAAGACCTTATTTTGGTGGTTTTAAATTTAACGAAACTTAACACAGAAAAGCTTTCCGATTTTTTGTCTTTGTTATGATCGATATTAAAATCGACGCCGTGATGCAATTACAAACTTTAAGGGTATACAAGCTTGATATAAGTAGAAAATAACATTCTTTAACTTCGGTAAGTATTTAAAAAAAAACGAATAAAAAGTGACCCTAATTAAATTGACATATTTAGAATAAGCTTTTTGGTATTTTGGGACAAACAGTTTCAAACGTCTGCGGTATTCCTTTGGCGCTCTCGCTGCGGTCACACTGCATTCCGCTCTCACTATAACTCCCAATTGGACGTGTTTCTGGTTGGAGCAGCGCTAGCACGTGTACCAAAGAGAAGTCAGCTCGCTGTTTTGGATTCCGTTCCAAGAGTCGCTATCGCCGTCGCCACAATGGTTGCCCAGAATTCGGATAAGATGCGGGCCCTGGCCCTGAAGCTGTTCGAGATCAACGCTTTCAAGTTCGGCGACTTTAAGATGAAGGTGGGCATCAATTCGCCGGTCTACTTCGACCTTCGAGTGATTGTCAGCTACCCGGATGTGATGGTGAGTACGGTGAACACACCTGCTCAGGGAATCGCCATAACCCAACCTTAACCACCTGTGGAATCCCCGTAGCAAACTGTGTCCGATCTGCTGGTGGAATACATCAAGGAGAAGGAACTGAACGCCCGGCACGTGTGCGGAGTGCCGTATACGGCTCTGCCCCTGGCCACCATCGTCTCCGTGCAGCAGGGCACGCCCATGCTGGTGCGGCGCAAGGAGGCCAAGGCCTACGGCACCAAGAAGCTCATTGAGGGCATCTTCAATGCCGGCGACACCTGCCTAATTGTCGAGGATGTGGTGACCTCCGGCTCCAGCATTCTGGACACCGTGCGCGACCTCCAGAGCGAGGGCATTGTGGTGACTGATACCGTCGTCGTGGTGAACCGGGAGCAGGGCGGCGTGGCCAACATAGCAAAGCACGGTGTACGAATGCACTCGCTCTTCACGCTCTCCTTCCTGCTGAACACCCTGCACGAGGCCGGACGCATCGAGAAGTCCACCGTGGAGGCGGTGGCCAAGTACATAGCCGCCGTCCAAATCAACAGCGATGGAACGTTCGTGGGCGGCGATAAGCCCGATGTTGTCGGAGGTGTGTATGCCCCATATCCCCCTCAGATATACTGATTGCCAGGTAGACAGATAATATTAGTACATGACACTCGGGAAGCGCGTGGGGCGGCCTCGAACTAAATTCAATTAGGGGAGCAAGAGCAAGCCGCCTGAGCCATAAAGTTCCTAATTTTTGGTTATATAGCCGCCAATAAAGAGCGGTGGGTAACCCTATCCGGATTTCAGAGTCGGACCAGATCAAGTTCGCGGGAACGCGGCACGTGATTCGGGGCCAGTGCTCCACTCAATTATGCCATGCTTATCAGACCACTCGAGGGCTAGACCCTCCTCCTCTTCCCCCTCCTCCAATCAAGCCAATCTCCAGGCAGTATAAGCAATCACTAATGATTTATATTTTGATGTACAAAAACCGGTTCGTTTTCGTTTCCATGTGCAAAAGAAGCTTTTTTTCTAATATTTTTAAAGGTTCTTGAGTATTCTGTATCGGCTATTTTGCTTGCAAGCTAAAATTAATATGTTATTTTAGTTTTAGGCGTCATTAGTCTACTTTTGATTTATTTCAAAGAAAAGTGGGGTTTTTAGCAAGAAGCTTTTTGTGGATTTACAAAAACACAACAATAAGTTATTAAGCTGAAACAAACACGTCAATCTTTCCTGCCTTCCAACTAAATCTACTATATCTTGAATTCTAAAGCAAGGTAAATGTCAGAATATTAGTTTAAATACCCAAGTTCTTGAGCCAAAAAAAGACCAATGACACTTAAAAATAAGAAAGAAAGCTAAATTTGGGAAGACTAAGTTGGTTTTTGGATGCATGGGAACCGAATTTTAAAGCGATAGTAAAGCTGAGACATAAAATCATTATTTTAGAATCGGAAAGATATAGATAAAGATTATTAGATTAACAAAATCAATACTATTGATTTAATAGCAATGCAAGTTTTTATTAAATTAAAAAATAATGATGGTACCCTTTCTACAAATATATATTTTTACCACATATCTATCAGACATGGCTAGATCGACTTGCCTGTTGATGCTGATCAAGAATATACATCTGTATATGATTTATAGGGTCGGAAATGCATATTTAAACTGCTTTGCAAGCTGTTGGCTTTAAACTAAAGAATGTAATAAAGATATAGTCTTAATTAATACGATTTAGCTTTATTACAATATTATATCAAATAACCTGGGCTGCAAGAATTGCCACATTTACATTTTAACTACAAACAGAAAGAACAAGGATGATAAGATACTGTACTCAAGTGCTTAGTTACCATTAAATAATCTATTTTTGTTCCGTTTTAGCCAACGACTTGCAGCGCACGAAACTGACCTACGAAAGCCGCGCCAACTTGGCCAAGAGCCCGGTCGCCAAAAGGCTGTTCAACCTGATGGCCAGCAAACAGACGAACCTCTGTCTGGCCGCCGATCTGACTCGGGCCGATGAAATCCTGGAGGTGGCCGACAAATGTGGTCCGTACATCTGCCTCCTGAAGACGCACGTGGACATCGTTGAGGACTTCAGCGCGGAGTTCATCTCGAACCTGCAGGCTCTGGCCGAGCGTCACAACTTCCTCCTGATGGAGGATCGCAAGTTCGCGGACATTGGCAACACAGTGGCGTTGCAGTACGGCAAGGGAGTGTACAAGATATCCAGCTGGGCGGATCTGGTGACGGCGCACACATTGCCTGGACGCAGTATTCTTCAAGGTCTGAAAGCCGGCCTTGGCGAGCAAGCAGCCGGAAAGGAGCGCGGCGTCTTTTTGCTGGCCGAGATGTCGGCCAGCGGCAACCTAATCGATGCCAAGTACAAGGAGAGCAGCAATAAAATCGCCACCGAGGGCGCCGATGTGGACTTTGTGGCTGGTGTGGTGTGCCAGTCATCGGACGCCTTCGCCTTTCCGGGTCTGCTGCAGCTGACCCCGGGCGTTAAGATCGACGAGACCGTGGACCAGTTGGGCCAGCAGTACCAGACGCCGGAGCACGTGGTGAAGGAACGTGGCGCTGACATCGGCGTGGTGGGCCGAGGCATCCTGAAGGCCACAAATCCAGAGCAGACGGCTCAGACCTACCGCGATCGCCTGTGGGCAGCCTACCAGGACCGCGTGGCCAAGTAAAAGAGGCCGCACTTTGAATATTTCCCTACTTCCAACTCCCATTCCCCTGGTTTCGGTTTCCTTGGTTCCTTAGTCAAGCGCACAAAGACAAGATTCGTTTTCATGATTTTATGAAATGCATTTATGAATTGAATATAGGCTATGAATTTTCCACAGAAAAGTTTGCTTTTAGCGTTACAACAAATACAAGGCAATCGGTGTAAGGTGCTCCTTCCGCTTAGTAGGAGGCCAGGCACTGCAACACGTAGCTGTAGTCGCCGGATAGATCGTCCTGAAAGGAACATTGAAATGGTTGTTTTCGTTGAATGTAAGCGAACTTTATTAGTTAATACAATAAGCAAAACTATACATTCGAGTACGATGCTGAATAATTTACAAAAGACACACATGTATACAAAATAAAGTACGTAAAAAGGTTAAATAATAATCATTGTTGAAAAGGTCAACTGGGACGTTAGACGGTGAAAATACTACATAGGTATCGGGGAATTACGAATCGGAATATAAGAACACATCACAATATATAATGGATAATTTCATTTGTTCTTTGCGTTTGTTATGGTTATTTTACGAAATGCAACATTTTGTTTCGTTTTTTTTTCTCTTTTGGCATTTTCTATTTTAGCAGTGGGTTACATATTTGTATTCTGGCTGCATCAGGCTCTACCAAGCCGTGAGAGTGACGAGCACATATCCAATATCGGTCTCGGCATCCTCCTGATAAAGATTAAGCGTGAAAAGAGCAGAAGTGTAAGGCATTAAACGCTTTTTTACTTTGTATACATGGCTTAGATCTGGATTATCACCACGAAAGTTAGCATGGACTCCAAGTAGGAGGGGATGGTAAATAGATATTCGTGTAAAATTGATCTATGAAAAGCTAGACATACCATAACATTTTACTTGTTAAAGCATAAATAATAAAAATATACTTAATTATTGAATGTAAAAATGTTACAAATTTTACATTTCGAAGAGTTACTCAAAGCAAGCAGTGCTAAGGCCAAAACACTTGTTTTACTCTTTAAAGAACTGATAAACTTAATCGTTTAAATTTAACATCAAGGACCAAATTCACATTGAATATATTTTAAAAATCAAGTAATATTTTCACACGAACTCTTATAAATTATTAAGCCACCGCCGCCCCTTTGGTTAATATGTGATGTTAGGCGACTAACTCAACTAAGTTAGTAACATGGCAACAAGCAGTGCAGCAGCTTCTGCTAAGGAACTGTAACTGAAACTCAATTTGAAATTTTCGTTTTGTCATATTTTTGTTTATTTTGTTGCGTTTTTTTAAGTTTAAAATATATATATATATGTATATATTGCAAATGAGACTCGAGAGAAACAAAAACAGAGAAACCCATAAGCTATTCAGCTATATAGAGATACAATAATGTGCATGTGGCGTGCATAGGGTAATGTATCGTAGTAATGTAATCATAATCAACAGGTTGCGAGACTGGGGTTCTGATTCAACGGCTTTAAATGCACTGCGTGGCCTCGTCTTGCGTTAAAAACTGTTCCAGTATATAAAATCTATACATTCGTCAACTAATCGGTATCTGAATTGCATTTGTACATTCTTTTTGTCTAAGAATATGTAGTTTAGGGCGTGGAACAGACGAATTTGACAAGTTAAAGTTATTGTTGGAGCTTTTTGTTTTTGTTTTTTTGGATACTCTTTATGTATTCTTTTAGAATCCAACAATAGCCAATAGGGCACGCTTATAATCGCCGGATGTATCGCCCTAAAAATATAGAATATGCCAGATTTTAATGTCTTATATGCACACAAGTGAAGTAATCGGAAAAGCAACAGGGTGTGTGGCATGAATTTTGCATTGGGGAAATGTTCAACAACAATAACAACAGGGGGAAAGGAGAAGCCAGCAGGATGATCCACGAATAATGGAGGTTATTGCAGTTAGACAATCAAATGCAGATTAATTCAAAGTGTTAACAGGGTGCAGTATTCACTATTAAGCAGAGAACACACGAGAATATATGAAGACATCGGTATTTACCTTGATCCAGGACTCCAAGCTCTTGCCGTACTTGTTCTGGAATGCCTCCTTGATGTCACCCAGATCGATCTCCGAGCGGCTGACGATGATGCGGATCAGAGTCTTGTCCTTGGTGCCCATGCCGGCCATCGAGTCGTGCAGGCGCTCCGAGAAGTAATCGATCTTAGACTTGCAGCACTTGACTAAAGGAGGATTAAAGAATTAGCGGATTTTTGGATGCAAGTATATAGTAAACCCACCGATGGCAAGGAAGCCCTTCTCCACCGAGCCGCTGAACTCCCGCTTGATGGCCTTCTCGATGTCGTTGCCCGACAGGTTCTCATACTCGAGGAAGATCTGGCGCAGCTGCTGGTAGGAGCGGGTGATCAGGATCGAGTTGAAGGTGGACTCGTCGGTGCCCCACTGTCCCTCGCCGGCGTCGTGCAGGGCCTGGGCGTCGGCAATGGCCGCTGCCTCATCCACGCCCTGGTTCTCATCCCGGTTGCCCTGCACCAGAGACACGCACAGGCGCTTGAAGTGGCCACTGGTGTCGCCCTTCAGGTCGGATTCCAGGGACTTGCCGAAGCTCTGCTCGTAGAACTGGGCAATGGTCTTGATGCCGTAGTTGGACAGGGTGCAGAGGATCTCGATGATGGCCTCCTCATCGGTTCCCAGTCCAGAGATGGCGTCGTGCAGCTCCTGGGCATAGAACTGAGGCAGCGGCGTCATCAGCGCCAGGATCACATCCTCAAACTTGCCACCCAGCTCAGACTTCAGGTCCGAGATCAGGTCCTTGCCGTAGGAGGTCTTAAAGGCCTCGGCGATTTCCAGGCGCTGCACGATGCCGCGTCTGGCCAGGATCTCGATGATGGCCTTCTCGTCAGTGCCGAAGCCCTTCATGGCCTTGCGCAGAATGGCCGCATCCTCGACGGGATCGAAGGGATCCGCCGGGTAGACGGTGGGTGTGCACTGCGCATAAATAAATACAAGAGAAAATAAGTAAGAAATGCATGAGTAATGCATGAATAATATGCAATGTTTTCTTATAGTGCAAGGCACGTAATCCCAAAAAGGGCGTATTTGTGATTCATGGTGGAATTTTGTTTTTTGAATTTATGTGTATTTTTATTTTTTTGCAATTGTTTTGTTATTTTCTACATTTGTTTCTTTCTTTGTCTTGCTAAATTCGCTTTTTTATTCATTTTCCTTGTTTTATTCTATTTTTAAACACATCCGAGAGACCTTTGATAGAAGCTCTCTTATCAGCTCACTCAATTCGCTTGCAAGTCTTGTTTTTCTACAATTATCTAAACCTCAACATACACTTTGATGAAAATGTAATTGCTCAATTATAGATAATTACTTAGCAACTAGCTTGTAAGTGTATTTGTGTCCCAACAATATTCAATTTCCAAACAATTTCCAATCAATAAATAATACAAATTTCCTTCTCTATCTGTTAAATCTAATCTTATCGGTCAGGGTTAGTAATTTCATTGGAAATATTTGAATTAACCAATCTAATTGTTAACGAGGGTAATGAATCACGTCATATTATAGACTTTGATAAATCTTCCGCTCATCACAGAACCTCCTCTTCTTAATTCCTAAAATACAATCCATTGTAAACACTCACCTTGAATGGGTAGTACTCAGCGGAACTCATTTTGGTTGGTTTGTTGTGGAAAATCTGTAAGTAGGAAGTGGAAAAATCATAATGAATAATAGCTCAAAGATTGCTAATAAACCAAAAACGTGATAGAAAATTAACCCCCGGCAAGGTCAAACTTTACAACTCTCAGAGCTTAAGAGCCCGGCCTTTATTCCGGGGCCCTGCCTGCCGCCTGATGACATCATCAACGTCGTAAAACCCTCCCATAACGCATACGCCCCGTAGCCAGCCTGGCGCTGGGCTAAAAACACTCTCTTCCCATTGATTTTTTCCTCGGTAGTTTGCTTAAGCAGATGTTTTTCTAGTTGTCGTTTCGTATTGGGCTCAAGCCAAGTTCATCGTACTTCCCGGGGAAAGTGAAAGTTACTTTTCAGTTCAGTTCGCAGGAACCGGGTCTGTCTGGATGGCGGATGGCTTTGCAGGGTGCGAGAGTAGTGTCGTGATAGGCCTGACCAAACCCATTGAGAAACCCACACGAAACGGAGTGGCCTTATAAACGGATGAGCTCATTGCGTTCTGGTTTGAAACACATCGGGCCCACAGCTCGTTTGGGGCCAAGAGAAAGCTTCAGGGAAATGCCTGCTACCTCCCGCCGCATTCTATGCCTGCCGTCCACTTCAGTCGTCAAGTGGAACACTATCTCCGTGGGGATTTGTTTTAGGCTCACATAATCTCGAAAATCAATAGGCCCAAATGACTTTATGATAAATTGATTGAAATTTCTGATCGCTCCAGAGTTTTCACATAAACCGAAGCAGAAAATTTGTTTGCTTTCCTATGCTGCCGCCAAAGTAGAAAGTCAACAAAAGGCCGCAGAAAAAAAAGGCATTATAAAAGACTTGACGTGGCGACGCTCCAAACAGGCCACAGAAAAGAAACAACTACCAACGCCTCTGCAGTCAAGCTATAAACAAACAAAATTGTTTTGGCCAAAGCTGGAACCGGTTATGTGCGTTGGATATGTATAGAACTACACAGAAACAAATGTTTAAGAACAAAGTTAACTAAATATGTCCAAGAACTGTGGGTAGTCTTAAAACAAAGATGACTTTACCTAAATTTTTGATTAGAATTGGTATAGCAATATGTTAAGTTTAAGTATTTCGAATAATTTCTCTTAGAAATATCTCAAATAATTTTCTGTGTACGTCCCAGACATCTGTGTTTTGATAGACTCATAAATTAGAATTCTTCTTGCCATCTTAAACAGAATTTGGAAGTTTTTGGGGGACTGGAAAATCCACTAAACTGAACTACAGATACATATGTATGTACTCCATCCATGACGTATCCGATGATGTTCTTCTATAAATAGCTCTCGCAAGATCATGACTTGTGAGACACATTTGAAATTACAAGTAATGATTCACAGCATTTGTGACGTCAATTGGAAGCTCTGAACACGACTTGAACGTGGGTCTACATGGAGGGCAGTAAAGAGAGCGCTCCGAAATGGGTTAAAACTCGTGACTATGTGCGAACAACTTCATAAACAAAAGCTTTTAGTGACTTCTTTCGGTTAGACTGTACCTTGAATTTGAATTCATAAATGTTTTAATTTTCCACAATTACAATTGCGCCTGGCCATAAACCTTGATGACACACCTATGGCGGTGTAGTGTGTGTACTAGTATAATTGCCCGGCCTTAGCACTACGTGTTTTATAGAGACAAATGACTAATACTGGGGCACTACTCCCATGATTTACTGTAGCTTAGCCCCTACGAGAGCAATTGAAGTTGATTGAATTATACTAAATTGGACGGCGAAAGAGGAAAAGATGAAAAGAAATTCTTTTGGGATGAGGAACCAAAAAGATAGGTGGAGATGAAAGAAACGACTAAAAAGTTTACTACAAGTTAGCGGGAGATGAGGCAAAAGTCACACGCGTCTGCGAATGGGGGAGGAGAGGAAAACGAGAAAAGCCAAAAGAGAGCGCACTTTGATGATGTCATTTTTTGCTGGCGATTTTGTGTATTTTTTCCGACTCTTTTACTCGAATTGGGGGCCGTAAATAGAGAGATTATTCTTCTCACTCGCTCCAATGCAGATTGGATTCTGGAGAATTCTTCTAGCGCCGCGCCCAGAATTCTACAAGTCGAACGACGCCCTTGGACCCGACAAATCTCTGTTTGCTACGCACACACTTTCTTTTCACTTTTCTGCTTGTCTTTGCACTTGGCTTTGGCTGCTTTTGGCACAGCGGAATAAACAAACAATTTTTATCTAACGAATTCCTCAAAATTTAATACCAACGATATTTTCTGTTCAACGTACAAGTCTGGCGAAGCGAGCAAGCGATGTGAATAAATACTATGCCGATTTAAGCTCGCCGCTTCGCTTTTATATTGGCGCTCTCAGCGAGAAAGCCGGCCAGAGAGAACTTTTTATACACGGTGTTCGTGGGTATTATGAGTGAGTGCCAACCGCAAAGGCAGATAAATATGTACAAATATTCCAAATAAGATCTCAACAGGCAAGTCGATTTAGTCAGGTCCATCTGTCCTAGAAATCTTGTTACAAGCAGATCAAGTTTGTTAATAAAACCAGAAAACAAATACATGCATATGAACATAAATTAATAAATATGTAATAAATATAAAAGAGAATAATTTAATAACACAAATAGGATTTTTTTTATGAACGCAAATATTTTTAATTTTATTTTCAACCTGTATTTAATAAAAAAAGGGGTATATTCGCAGTCGAGCACATACGGATGTAGCCTTTCGACTCTTTTGATTTTGGTGTAGGTGATTAAACTAGTCTGTGCTGCCACTTGCTTTGCAGGGTGTCTCAGATGTCCAATGGTCATATACTAGATCCCGCCTCGAAATCAGTTCTCTCCTACGCCTCAAACTAACACCTGAGCTTCTTTCGAGAGCAGTTCGCATGAATCACCATTGGAAGCTGTTGAAACTATGACGAAACCGCAGTACGGGAATTAAATATTTGCTTAATGATGGTGACGACACGGGGAAAATAATCATAAGTTCATAAATACCTGCATTTAAGTATGTGTCTGATAAAGCAATACATTTCGCAATGAAACATGGGCTAAGAACTTTGACACTGGAAACATTGAAAAAAAAAAAGTTTAATGGTTGATGATTGATTGCTCGGGTCGCAATCCTTTTCAAACTTATAAAATATATATTCTTAGTATTCAAACTCCTTTTAATAAAAAGACATAGAAATGGTTTTATTTTTATACATTATCTTAAAAACAAATAAAGCTCTTAATAAATATCGACCAAATAATACAAATTGTTAGTTCCCGCGCATTTTTGAATTCGAATGCGATAGTTGAAAAGTGGACTGTCCACTTGATGTCTAACGACTTATCGATTTCTTTAAACCGTAATCGATATCGTGCTTCACATATTTTGTGCGAAGGAATCGTGGAACTGCCAGCTCTAAGTGTCTTTATGAATCAATTGTTTATTTTCTCTTCCTTCGCTTTAACAAATAATTGAAGGCAACCGAGACACCAGCTCAGCAGTTGTTTTTGCATTTGGTCACCAGGACGTGAGTATACATTTGTACATAGCCGAACTGCAGCAGGCGCACTGTTCCGGCGTCGGCCCCTCCCTTCTATGGCGGCTTTTCTCGTTATCTGGCCACGAATCGCCTCAGAGAACCTGCCCTGCCATTCACTCTTCCCCTCCCACTCTAACTGTGCCCGTTTATCTGCCGCAGATAAGGATAAGCGAGAATCCAGAATGTGGAAGGCAACGGCCGGTCACCAGATACAAGAAACCAGCGCCGCTCCGGACGATGACTGGGAAACGGATCCTGACTTTGTCAACGATGTCAGCGAACAGGAGCAGCGCTGGGGATCGAAGACGATCGACGGCAGCGGTCGCACTGCAGGCGCCATCGAGTGAGTCATCCGCACTTTGATCGATTTCGGTGGAATTTCAGGTCAGGTTTCATTATTCATTATTCAGCATGGACAAGCTCAGGGAGGAGACGGAGAGGGCTGATTTGGACAAGAAGAAGCAGCTGTTGAAAGAGCAGAACGCTGGGTACGGCTATGGCGGCAAGTTCGGCGTGGAAAAAGACCGCATGGACAAGTCGGCGGTGGGCCACGACTACCAGGGCAAGGTTGGAAAGCACGCCTCGCAGAAGGACTATAGCGACGGGTTTGGTGGAAAGTTTGGGGTGCAGTCTGAGCGCGTGGACAAGTCCGCTGTGGGCTGGGATCACATCGAGAAGGTGGAGAAGCATGCCTCCCAGAAGGACTACGCCACGGGCTTTGGCGGCAAGTTTGGTGTTCAGTCGGATCGAGTGGACAAGTCCGCCGTGGGCTGGGATCACGTAGAAAAAGTGGAGAAGCATGAGTCCCAGAAAGGTAAGCCACTTAACCAGTGAGTCTGATTGTCACTATACACCCGTTCCTTTCGCAAGACTACTCCAAGGGCTTTGGTGGCAAATTTGGCGTGCAGGAAGACCGGAAGGACAAGTCCGCCGTGGGCTGGGACCACATCGAGGCCCCACAGAAGCACGCCAGCCAGGTGGATCACAAGGTCAAGCCGGTAATCGAAGGAGCCAAGCCCTCCAATCTGCGTGCCAAGTTCGAGAACCTTGCGAAGAACTCCGAGGAGGAATCTCGCAAGCGAGCCGAAGAGCAGAAGCGGTTGCGAGAAGCCAAGGACAAGCGCGACCGCGAGGAAGCCGCCAAGCAAACCGTGGCGGAAAATACTCCGCGAACCTCGACGGAGACGCCTCCGCCCAAGGGCAGCAGGGCGGCTATTCAGACGGGTCGAGCTGGTGGGATCGGCAATGCCATCAGTGCGTTCAACCAGATGCAGTCGCCAGTTTCGGAGACCCCACCTGTCCGCAAAGAACCCATCGTCATTCCGAAATCGCAGCCTGCTAAAGTGGAGGTGAAAGCAGAGCCGGTAACCGCCCCAGCTGTTGATATCCCAGCAACACCTATTTCTGAACCAGCTCCCGCTGCTGTGTTGGAGGCTGCGCTGGCGGCCAAGGTTGTAGCACCACCACCAGATGTAGTGCCGCAAATTGAGGTGGAAACCGTAGCTACGCCCCCCAGAAGCGAGCCGGAATCACCGGTGCATGTGCCAACACCCCAAGCTGAGCCGGTACCACAACCACAAGCCGAACCCGAGCCAGTTGCCGAAGAGGAGCCCCTGTACCAAAACCAGGCTGAGATTAAGGCCGCCTCACCGTTGCCCGCCACAAACGGAGCAGCTTCTGAGGCAGCCGCAGCACCAGCGGTCGAGGAGGCCATTTATGCCAACTCCGACAACTTGGCCGACTACCTTGAGGACACCGGAATACATGCTATCGCTCTATACGACTACCAGGCTGCTGATGACGACGAGATCTCCTTTGATCCGGACGACGTTATCACCCATATCGAAAAGATCGATGATGGCTGGTGGCGGGGCTTGTGCAAGAACCGATACGGCCTCTTCCCTGCCAACTATGTGCAGGTGGTTGGTCAAAACTCCTCCTAAATGCTTCCGATTGAGATTAACGATAGAACAAAATCAAACTGTATTTACCTACTAACACTAACGATACTACTGATGTTGTATTCAGTATCGATCCACTACTTCCCCTCCCATTACGCATGTCCATTGTTTTCCTTCTAACCCCAATCCCTCCAATTTATGTGCAACGAACGGCTAGAGTTTAAATTTATTATTGTATTTTTGATGCCAGCGTTAGAACCATTCGAGGTATTCCATATTTTAAATATCATTTACTGCATTTTACATTCGATGTATTTAAATCGCGTATTTTCCCAAGAAAATGCGGCAAGCTATTTATGTTTTCAATTAAGCAATTGATGGGCAACATTTACTGCAAAATTTAATGCTCATTCATATTTTATGCGTTGACTATGAAGTTTGATGTACCAAGTAACGATTTTGCTCGTTTTAAATTGTATAAAGTCTACGAGAGTTTCCCGTGTCAGGTGAGATCTAATGTTGAAGACAGTCACAACAAAAAGTCTGCTCTTTTGATAAACAAATACATAATTAATAAAGATTATTAATAACTAATACAAGTGTTTTTACTTTGTCATACAATATAGGTAATCAAAATTAAACTTTTCTTAAAATATTAGGTTTTTTCAAAACTTTTTATCATGTTTGGATAGATTTTATTGATTTTTTGACATGTTCAAATGAACTACATATTGTATGGCTTTAAGCTGATTAAAAACGTAAAAAAAAAAAAAAAAACTATAGTGGTCCCCCAGAGGGGGATGATTAATAGTATAGTGTAACGAATGGATTTTGATAAGGGTTCTTTCCCAAGGGCTTTTTGAATGGCATGTATGTATGTTTTTTATCACCCGTTTCCCAAAATATTTTAAACAGGATATGCAGAAAAAGTCAAACGAATTTAATTTATAACTATTAATAATACAACTATTTGTGTTCGTTAATTAATAGATTTAATAAACACGTTTAGAATTTGGATAGCCATACATTTGTTGGTGCTTTATTAATCTCTTTAAAATGTTAATTTTAAAAAAGTTAATTTAAGAAAAAGCTCCTTATCAAAGACACTAGAAAGTGCGGAACTAAATCCGTAATACTTATCAATTTGTGAGAGAAAGAATCTAAGTAAAAACCAAGTTTGGTAATAATTTTATTAAAATTATTTTATGCATCCAATTTTTATTTTGCTGAAAAACAATACAAAAATAGTTAAAAAGCTTTTTAGTTACCACATTTCCGTTGGAAACTTTTGATCAATTGACCATTTTTAACTAGATTTGAAGGGTAAAATTAAGCAATCGAGCATAAAATCGTGTTTCTATTTCAAAAACTTAAATACAGAAACTAGTTGGCAGTGATGTTCATTGAAGTAGAAAAAAAACTGCCGACAAGTTAGCGGTAATAAGCATAGTTTTTCAGTTTAGTTCGATAATTGAGTTATACGTTCGAAAATGTCTCACAAAAACCTCTGCAAGAGTATTCCCTCTAACAGAAGAAAGTGATAAGAACACGATATGATCTTACATAAAAGGTTCTCTTTGTCCTAGGTTGGGTGCATATAATGCGGGGTAAGACAATGCCTTGGTGAAAAGAATGTATTTCTTATCACCCGCTTGCCAAATCAGGAAATACATTACAAGTTGCATGAATCCAAACTTACATATAGAGTGAATCATACAACATGTATGTACTATGGTACGCATTTGCTTGCTACAAAGAAAAAAGACTTTGCATTCTGCTGATTAATCACCTAAAGAACTAAAGCGAGAACATCCATGTTGTAAATTTGTGCGACAGCCGAAAAGAATCGGGCAATTGATAAATCTTATCACGATTATGCGGCGTCAGATGGCAATCGGAAGGAGTGTCAGACAAACGCAGACTAGTGGCCGATAAAGTTGATTTATATTTGTATTTAATTTGGTGCAGGTATTACGATAAAGTTTGCGTGTTGGAAACAACGTGGGGAGTGTTAACTTATGACTGTCCGTCAAACGAGAATAAAACTAGTACTAACTTGCACACCCACACACACGAGCGACTTGCAACTACTAACGGTAACTTGTGGTTAGTGATAACAGAGAAAGATACATAGGGAGAGCAAGAAAGAGGGAGAAATTGACGAGGCCGTTTGACAAACCGGTATTTCAAATGTCAATTTTAAATCCGTGGCGGTCTTTTTGGCCACTCAAAGAATTTTCGGGCACTATCAAAAAATCCCCCTTCTAAACGCCGTCTCTTTCTCTCCCACGCGCTCTCTCCCGCTCTGCCTCTGCTATCAGTGCGAGCGCCGGAGAGAGCGGTAATTGGAATAAATAGCGGCTACGACCAAACGCTGCAGTCACTCAGCTCCGATCGCGCAGCGTCTGTTGGCTTAGAGTAAAGTACACTTGGAGCCGATAAGGTACTTGAAACTCCAGACACCCGCGAAAACGGCAAACGACAAGTGCAGCGCCAAAGAAATTGTCGAAAATCCCAAGTGTTGCCACCAGTTTTCACAACAAAGAGGAGAGCTGCGGGGCTGCCACATCGCCCGAAAGCGGCCAAGTGTGCGTGCGTGAGCGTGCGAGTGAGTGTGCGTGCGAAAGCGAAAGAAAGCAGCTGGCAGGAATCACAATATTGCGAGAAAAATTAATAAACAAAAGAGCAGCGCTCGCGACAGAGCACAAATTGCTGGTGCGGTCGTCTCGTCTCGTCAATTGCCTTTAACTAAGTGAACAATTGGCAGTCGAAGCAGTCGCGCTGGCCTCCCAGTCGAATCGCTTACTTCGCTTTTGTTTCCCGTCCAACGTCATCGAATTCGTCAATTGGTTCTCGGGCGGGGAAAAGTTTCGGAAAATGCATTTATAAGCAGCTCCGTGTGATATAATAAAGCCGCGTGCTCCGATTTTAGCCACTCGGAACTGCAATCAATTAGTTGTGCTAACCCAAGTTATCCAATAATTTACATCTCCGCCAGCATTTCGTGTGTGAGTGTGTGTGCATGCGCACGCAGGTGTGTGCCAATAACAAAACGTGGGGCATTGTCCAAATTGTTGTTGCTGCCGGTGTCAGAAAGAGAGTGGGAAAATATACAATATGTATTGTTCTTAGCGAAAAACAATTGTTTGTTGATAAGCGTCTCGCACTTGTAAATCCCTTAATTTAATGGGCTAGTTTCCCAGACGAAAGTACGGGGGACTTCAGTTTATTGCACAGAAAACACAATTAATTTTAACTAAGAAGGCGAATATTTACTGTTTATTAAGCGCTGTTCGTACAAGTGGCCTAAGGCAAAAATTAACAATCTATTTGCGATGTGAGTGTGTTTGTGCCAGCTGATAAGTGGAATAATTATTGCTCTTCTGTTTTTGAATTACTGTTATCTTTGTTAGAAAAATATTTTCGGTTTTGTTGTCAAGTGTTTCGCTCCGCCAGCTACAAATTAAATTGTATTTCTTTTTTTATGCATTCTTTGCTGACTGCGCATAATGCTACGCAGTTTTTAAATAAATATTTTCCCGAAATAAACACAATTCGCGACCGTGGACGTGGACAAAGCCAACAGTTAACCACGACGGCATTTAATTTTCTCACTCAATTGGCAATGGCCCTGAAATTATGGCGGATTTGTCTGCCCTACAATTATCAAAATATATGGTGTCTGATTGGAACAATCAAAATTGTTTAAAAAAAGTAGGCCCAAATGGAGCTTTCCGCTCGCCGAACACGTAGCTGATATATTTACGGTTATCGGTATATGTTCTGGATGGGGATTGCCGTCCAACTGGGTAAACACCTAACAGAATATGTATGCTGCGACAGCACACACTCTTTATATTCAAACAAGTACTAGATTACGTCGATTCATTCCACTTTGCCTTAAAAGACGCGACTAGAGCTCCATTTAAAGCGCATTGATTTGGCCAACTTACGAGCTACACAAAAACAGTACAAATAGCTTGAATTAACAGCCAGATCTGAGTTAATTTCGATCTCTTGACCTAGGGATCCCCGCTAACAAGAAACCCTACATGTAATCCCAATTTATAATATTTCTGTAGTTCTGTGTGCATATTCAATGAATACTCTTTTTCTTTGTCCGCCATCAATGAAGCGATGTGGAAAGCCATACAGCAGAGATATATGTAGCATCAGTGGGCCAGCAGCGTTTTGTCAAGGTGAACCTCTTTGCGGTGCCTCGAACAATACATATGTTTTGGAGAGCTATCCGCCTCCGCTGCTCAGGCACTTGTAATCGCGTTTTATCATTCACAAAGCAGAGTCCCAAAAATGCATATTTATACACAGGTCAATAGTCTCGCAATTTTGTTGTTTTTAACAAGCGATATCTAAATGGTTGCTCAATATTCCAAAGATCACTTTGGTGAACTGGATAAAGGAATTTCAATAACTGGCTGGGTGATTCATTAGGCTTTGTTTTATTTCCTCATCATCGTGTACTTATAATCCAATAATATATGTAAATATGTACAAAGTTCGTTATCAATTTTTAGTGGCTCTCAAAGTACATACATATAGTTGTTATTTAATTATTGTTTACTTTTTTGCCACGCACGTTCCGGAAAAACACAAAACGTGCTACTTTGCCTTCGGTTTTAGGGCGATGATGAAACTGTCTGAATACGAAATAGAACACTTGGCTCTTAAATTGCCCAACAACATTTTATGGTGCAGAAATCGGCATTTATACAGCGCAAATTTCGTTCGTTTGTTTGCTGTCTGCATTATGATAATGCTAATTGGGATGAAATCACAAGCACAGGCTCAATTAAATGGAAATTGTGAGAATTATAAGCGGACGGCAGGTGAAACAATCAGAGAACAAACAACACCCATTAACTAAGATCAGTCTGTGGCGGGCACTGGACCAAAATAAGAGCATGTGACCTAACCGGATCATCTTGAACTTGTGATCTCTCTTGCAGAATGTCTTCGAATGAGGCCTACCACAACAACACGGATCCGGGTGTCGGCGGGGGTGGTGGTGGCGATGGCCCAGGTGGATCCGCCAGTGGATCAACAGGCGGTAGTCAGCGCAGAAACCACCTGCACCACCAGCAGATACTTAACGAGACGACTTATCTGAAACCCGCCGCCAAGCAGGCCTACTTCAGTGATGAGAAGGTCCTGATACCCGACGATGATAGCACAAATGTGAGCATAACTAAATATAAATATGTATATATATGTTAGATCTCAATTATTATATTTTGATTCGCAGGTGGGTTTCAGCTTTCGCAAGCTGTGGGCCTTCACGGGACCCGGTTTTCTCATGTCCATCGCATATCTGGATCCCGGCAACATAGAATCCGATCTTCAGTCAGGCGCCGCCGCCAAGTACAAGATCTTGTGGGTCTTGCTCTGGGCCACCGTCTTGGGCCTCCTCATGCAACGCTTGGCTGCAAGGTGAGTGCAGAGCGCCTATCCCTGTCCCAGAAATGTAAATACAATTTCTATTGCAGGCTAGGCGTTGTCACGGGGCTGCATCTCGCCGAGATGTGCTACAGGCAGTACAAGAGGCTACCCCGATGGATCCTGTGGATCATGATTGAGATAGCCATCATTGGCTCCGATATGCAGGAGGTCATTGGCACGGCCATTGCCATTTACCTGCTGTCAAATAAAGTGTAAGCACAACAGTAGACAGGCTCTGGATACACCTCACTCTCATGTCTATTGTCTGTTTTTGCAGAGTGCCTTTGTGGGGCGGCGTGTTGATTACCATTGTCGACACGTTCACGTTCCTGTTTCTTGACAAATACGGTCTACGCAAGCTGGAGTTCCTATTCGGTTCCCTCATCACAATTATGGCTGTTTCCTTCGGCTATGAGGTAAGCCCAGAGATCGCACCCAAAAAAAATTCCCCTATTATTTATTGGTTGCTTGCTTAATAAGTAATCCCCGAAAAATCCCCCTTGCTAAGAGGCATTAAGACAGAATGAATTTTATCCAGACGTGAGGACAAATACAAATTGTTTAAACAACTGTGTCGTAAAGTGCGATGAATATATCAGTAAGCTTTTTCAATTGCGTTTTTTCCGCTTCGACACAGGCTAAAAATAGTGTAATTACCCTTTTGCAGGGGCGTCTCTCGATAAAGTAAAGTAATGATAGCTAAAACGAAATCATTTTTTATATTTTTTACTCGTAAATCTACGTGAGCCAAGTTTTGTTTACAACCCAGATATAAGTAATTGTTCATGAGCTGTCTGTCGGAGGAGGAGACGCAGATGATTAGATAAGCTGCACTTGCACATTCGGTGGGGCACTTCATCTGCCGTTGATGCTGCCGGAAATGGCACACAATTCCATGTGGGATAAACAATACAGACCTTATCAAGTGGGTGGTTATTTAATGTTGAATTGTTCAGATATTCGTGGGGATTTTTTCTTCGACGCTCATTTTGGGGTTTTTTCTCTTTATTTTCTACAATTACAAATAAATAATTAATTGTGAAATTTGTTTACTACTCGAATGGGATTTTTTTTAATGATTAATATTTTTTAATATAATTTTTTGTAACAAATAAATTAGTATCATTACGGATTTTATACAAGAAAGTAAAATAATATTGGTGAAAAGTCTTATATGAAACCCGTGATTTACAGTTGAGTTTAATTTTGATTTAACAAAATAAATTTTTTTTTTGCTAAATTTATTTTTATTTTTAAAGTTTTATTTTTTTTTTTTACTCATGTCTGATTATCTTTTAAGATAAAAGAAAAATACAAAAAAGAAAAATGTGTATAATATAACTTATAATGATTACGGTCCTTGCTTTGTTCCTTTTCAGTACATTGTGTCTGCCCCCAACCAAGGAGAAGTTCTCGAGGGAATGTTTGTGCCCTGGTGCTCCGACTGCAACTCAAATGTCTTGCTGCAGGCGGTGGGAGTGGTCGGTGCTGTCATTATGCCCCACAATCTGTATCTGCATTCGGCCTTGGTCAAGGTGATAAGAATTTATTTATTTAATTAAGACATAATACTTAATAATGGCAATTTTTCATTGGCAGTCCCGCGACATTGATCGCCGCCAGCCAAAGAAAGTGAGCGAGGCGAATTTCTACTTCTTTATAGAGGCCTCGGTAGCCCTGTTCGTGTCCTTCATAATCAACCTGTTTGTGGTGGCGGTGTTCGCCCACGGCATGTATGGCAAAACGAACCAGGATGTGGTAAGTAAAAGGATCGCTTGATTGAGACTCAGATCATGATTAGAATCTCATGCTCTCGTCAGATTGACGTTTGCGTCAACAAATCTATGTACGAGGATGCTGTGACCTCGTTTGTGGACAGTCAGAATGGAACGGCCCTCATCGATGCGGATCTGTATAAGGGTGGACTCTTCTTGGGTTGCACCTTTGGCGCCGTGGCCATGTACATATGGGGCGTCGGCATTTTGGCCGCCGGCCAGAGCTCTACCATGACGGGCACCTATGCGGGCCAGTTCTCCATGGAGGGATTTCTCAACCTACAGTGGCCGCGCTGGTGTCGCGTTCTGGTCACGCGCTGCATAGCCATCATTCCCACCTTCTGCCTGGCGATGTTCAGCAAGATGGAGGACCTGACCAACATGAATGACATCCTGAATGCAGTGATGTCGCTTCAGCTGCCGTTCGCTGCCATTCCCACCATCGCCTTTACCTCGTGTGCCGCCATCATGGGCGAGTTTGTCAATGGATTGTGAGTCTATAAGGATGAATATTCTGGACAGTTTTTAATTGTTTCTACTTGCAGGGGCAACAAAATCGTTTCCATACTGCTAACCATTGTGGTGATCGGCGTTAATCTGTACTTTGTGGTCGTGCAGGTGGAGAACATGAATATAGAAGGCGGCCTGCTGGCTCTAGTCTGTGAGTAGCGCACATTTATCAATACATACGCCCTTTCTTATGAGAGTTTTTCCCCTTAATTTTACAGGTATATTCGCCATATTGTACATACTGTTTAACCTATACCTTGTGATACACATGGCCGCCTGCATGGGCAATCAGCGTCTGATGAACAGTCGGGTGAGTTGTGGCCGGGACACTTATCAGGCGGGCTTAGTAAATCACAAATTAGTCCGCACTCTTTGACATTTTTCAAAGCATCGCTGATACCGCCATCAATGGGCTGACTTTATCATTTTACGTGACTGAAACCGCATAGGGTTCTTGGGCACTCTGGGGCTTTGGGGACTCCGTCAACTGGTACTCAAGGTATTCTCTATTTACAGTGGGTGCAGCGCTTCGTGTTGCCAAGCCAGAACAGCTTTTCGATAAAGAACGCCAACTCGACGTATGCCAGGTATGTCAACCGAATGGATTCATGCAACCCCACCACATTGCCACCCACCACACTTAAACACCAATGCACAAACACTCTCTCGATCTGTATCTCCTTCCTTGGTGGCTTAGCAGCTACCTATCTACTCTAACCTCCAACCTTTAGCTTGTGATTCCGTTCTTACCTGCACTGTTTTTCTCAACCGATTCGGCTGTTACTCTTTTAATTTCTCCTACTCCTCCACCCATCTGTAAGCTATCAACCTCTATGCCGACTAATCCACATCTGGTTACGATCTCTGAACCGAAACTAAACACCCAAACCGTATCTTGCTATGCTCTCTTCTCTCGATTCTTCACAGTGATGTAACCTTAGTTGTAGGCGAGTCAGCTACTAACACGGTGAAAGGTCTCGATACCGTCTCGGAGAAAGTGCCCAACTGAATCATCCAACTCGGTGACTCATTCAGGCCAGACTCCCCCCCCCCTACACACACACACCCCCCTCTTGTGATATTAACACTAAATCACGCTTAACACCACTAACAAGTACCTAGTAGGGCTCTCCGCAACCCTTAGAATTTGTAAGGCACGACTCTAGGGGAACCACATACGTTTGTACATACATATAAAGCATTTACCCATCAACGATGGGCTCCTATAGGTATTAAGCGTGCTCCTGGTAAGTCACCACTGATTGCTCTATCGGGCAACGGGTATTATCTATACTCATAAGGCTTCTGGCGCTTAGCATGTTAAATAAAGTTGCATTTACCACTAAGTACTACTCAAGAAAAGTCTTTCAATTTATTGTTAATTGGTATTTGGACTTGACTGCGATTGGCCGAAAGGACTAGGCCCAACTTAAGGAGTTTCCAAACAATAAATTAGTTTTAAGATCATATATCGTTTTAAGAACACTTTAAGCTTATTCTTAATGATTTCGCAAGGTATTCTTTGTATTGGTTGGTATTTGGGCTTCACAAGGCACTTTGGACGTGGCTCATTTATCATCACCTCCTAAAACCCACTAAAATTGTTTTAAAAAAATTGCAGCGTGGCTAATACTCAAATTATTTTCTATCATTACATTTTTCTTTTATTATATGTACTTGGCAACCCTGTATTCCATATGTGTGTCTGTGTGTTTTACCACTGTCTCCTCCTCTCTCTCTTTCTGTATCTGTACACTGTTATACACCACCCACCACTCTTATACTCGGTGTCTTATACAACCCTACTGGATTGATTGATGTTTTCCGTTCATTTGTGGCTAATTGAAATGTACAAAACGAAAAACCACAAAAAAAAAAACAACTATTTAAAATTGAAAACACCCACACACGTGCACGACGCGACAACCAAATTGTATATTCTATTTATGTGGAAATGGATTTTCTTTGGCATTGATTGATACAAACAAATTGAAAATAATTTCCGAATCGAATCCGTACGAATTTATTCCAAATTGATTTCTGAAGAATTGCGCATAATATGCAAAATTTCAATGCAACATAAACCGAGGAAAAACGAAAAAGAACCTAATTGATTTGCCAAAATGTCTATCGATTAGAGAACGCGTGCCATGACCTACAAAATAACTAATAGATTCCCAATCTAAAATCCATTTTTGATTCTAACTCCTTCGAAAATGCGCCACGTCCCAAAAACTTTGCTGCTGGTGAAAAAAAACTGATTTTCTCTCTTTGTTTGGGGATCCTTCACCGTCAACTACTGCTACCGCCACACCAATTCTGGATCGGATCCTGATTACATATCTTGCGTATAGCGAGCTGACGCTAAACGATAATGGAAACACAATATCCTCTATGCAGAATCCAAATCAGAATCTCACCCAACGAAGCCAATTAAGGTAGTCCTAAGTCTCCTCACCGCTCTTCAGCCTGCTTTAATCGATTTTAAATGAATAAATTTGCTTTTAACCTTCTGTAAATTTTGTAAAGAACCCAAAGTCCCAAATAATCCTGTTCAATAAGTATTTCCCCATTAGTGTTTGTACCTTACCCTCGTAACTTATTTATTAAACTGATTGTACGTACTACCTACCCCCTTCTGAACACACATTGTTGATATTAAAATATTAATATAGATCATGATGTACTTGCTAGATGTTACTACGTAGTCGTATTTATTGCCTCTAGAAATAAATGAATTTCTCAAAACTTTTCCCTTTCCTTTTCAGACAACAATAAATGAAAAATTGGTTTTTAATGTTCTTTTTGTTGGTGGTTTCTTCTTTGTATGCTTTTAACATTGTTTGTTTTCGTGTGGTTATTGTTTTGGCGTTTTATGAGCAGTCGAAAATGTATGTTTTTGGCTTTATGTGTAAATTAAAGTTGGAATTTTAATGTATATAGAGTTTATTTTACTAATTTAGTTAGTTTTTAAGATAAGGGGTGGGCCAATTAAAATACTATTTATAATAAAGAGCTACTTAAAAGTGTTGTAAATACTGCTCGTGTCACTGGACATGTTTACTTGTTTTTTTTTTTTTTTTTATAAATTACATACTCATATTGCTGACTTTTTCACTGTTGATAAACAGAACACTTAGGACAGCCAAACAAGTATTGATTCGTTTTAATACAAATAATAATAAATCGTATTGTTTTTATTAAAGAGTAGCTAGAAAAACTAAAAGTCACCAAAAATGAGCAAGATGGCAAAATTGAGTAATTGAGCACAAATAAATACAAATGAACACAAATAACAAGAAATAAATAACTGAACAAAGAACAATTTGGAAAAGTTCACTTTCATTTCTCATGAATGCAATACTAATAATAAGAAACCTGATCCTGTAATTATATTGTTTTCCTGATTTGGTTTTCGCTCAAAAAATATATATATACTGTTTTTTTTTTTTATAAACACGAACCTCTTCACGTCTTCTTCACGTCCTTACCAATTTAATGTTTTTTATTAAAGCATGAAAACTCTTAGGATAGCTTTTTGTTTGAAATTAAGAAGCATGCCACCCCAAGAATTTTGTTTTATGTAGTTTATGATATAATTTGTTTATTAAGTTATTATAAGACTAGTTAAAGCTCAATCACTAAGTATATAATCCAAAATCAAATAATTATCCATTAAACTTTATTCTATCCTCTGAATAAAAATGTAAATCTCCTTTTGTATATTATGAAGCATTCTACCATAAGAATTTAGTGTTATGTGGCTTATGATATTATTTGTTTGACTAGTGAAAGCTCAACCAGCACCTATAATTTTCAGAATCAAATAATTATGTTTCAAACTTCATTCTATCTAAATAAAAATGTAAATCTCCTTTTTCTTAAACTAAATTTCCCCTTTTCTAATTTAATAAAATTCTAACTAGAGAGTCGCACTCTAAACACAATCACCCACACTCAATCCTCACTCAAACGTTACTCCATCAATCATCGCTCATTTATAACAATGTCACATCGTCTACCTTGCAGGATTGCCACCAGTGGCGACCACGAGGCGGACGTGATGGAAGGCGAGGATGCGTAGCCATTACTGTGCTGCACTGATTCCGATGGCAGTGAGGAGGTTTGTTTCACCAACAGCAACAACAATGAGCTCGGCTGCCCCAGCAGCAACCTGGTGGAGGCGGATGGGGGGCAGCACGTGGTATTCAGCTAGCGGTGGCATTCGGATTGGCTCCGTGGATGCCGCCGTCGAAACAAACCACTCGACAACGGACACGATGTGGCAAGGCTTCCCGGGCCAGGTCGAGTTCAACCAGCTTGGCGACTTGGCCGGCGGGGGAGGCGGGATTGGCGTTCGTTGTTGCTTCGGGTATACTTTCTTTTAAGGGGTTCCTCCAGGAGGACCCGGGATCAGTGTAAAACAATATCAAAATTCTAATTTTAATGCATACCAAAAACGGGAAACAACACTACTTACAACATAGAGCGCAGAGAGACAGAGAGGTCCATGAGATGAGTCGAAATTTGCAATAATGAATGCACTTTTAACTAAAGCAAGTATATAATTATAAAGTCTATTAAAAATAAGGCTGTGAAATTAACTGAGCGTGAATCGAACCACATCAATTGTCGTCTAATCGTATGTAAATCTGTCTGTAAAAACTGCACCATTCGGCGTCTCTTTATTAAGCCTGCAAATGATGGGTTATCTATCAAGTATCAAGTGTTCTTTTAAATTTAGCCCTTTTAATTAATTCGTATTTATTTTGTAGTGTCCTACTTAAGAGCTCCCTCATTAAAACCGCACTTTTTACAGAAAACGAATGGTCCAGAGGAGTTCGTCATTCTCCTAGCTAGCTACATAAATTTAAATATTTTAAAAATTGTTGTGTACAAAAATCGCTAAAACTAAATTTGTAATAAACTATTAGGAAAATCACCATCGGCTTGATTGATTTGTACCGGTGAGCATATAGCGGGAGTTGAACCCAGCCCAGGGGGCGGGATTTCACGTCATTACGTCAGCTTCATTGGTTAATTACTGGGTGTAATTAATCCGCCAGCTAACTGGCCGATTAGTCAGATACTGAAAGTGAAATTATCGCCTAAATCGTTCATTGAGGCGCTCTGTCAATAGCGTGTTAGATCTCAGGTGTGGCCCGTTGGCCGCTTCGATATCTAATATATCTATTCTCACTCAAGTGACTATTAGTGGCATTTGCATATGCACTTAGCGGACATTTAGTGGCCTATAAAAGCGAACAGTAAGTCGCAGGCGCATCCATTAATTACCTGGCACCGAAATCGAATGGAAATGAGGTTAATCACAGCTATTAGCTTTCTGTGGATATCGTTCGTTTTGGGACAGTTGCGTGAGTGAAAGTGCATTGCTGGTGTAATTCGTGTGTAATACCCAAGTAATTCTTAGCTCCTGAAATCGAGAAATGCGAAGCTGGCGACTCCATCTGCATTGCGGAGACTGTGACCCGCCTCTTGCGACTTTATCCCAAGGGTCTGCCCTCTATCGGCCTGCAAGCCCTGGACGCCATCAGATTCGAGAATGTCGTCGTTAGTCGGATAGAACCGAATAGTCCGGCCACCTTGGATCTGAAATTCCGCAACCTAACAGTAAGGGGGCTCGAGGGCGCAACCGTGATGGAGGCAAAGGGATTCGACGGCGAGCTGCCGCGAGTACTGGAGCTGAGTGCATGGGTTCCGTTGCTGAAACTCGAGGGAGACTACGAGATGCACGGCAGCCTCCTTAACATGCCCATTCAGGGAAAGGGCCAGGCTCAGGTGGTGGTCAAGGAGGGCCGCTTTCGCTGCAAGGTTAGGGCCCTGGAGCAGCTCCGAAAGGATGGCAAACGCTATATCGAGATTGCCAAGGTCAAGTGTTTGCTGGACCTGCAAGGGTAAGGTTTGCCTTCTACTAACTAATACTAGGTACTATCTGGATTCCCTCCTCCCCGACAGCATGCATCTGAACTTTGAGAATCTCTTCAATAACCCGGAATTGAGTGATGCCATGAATATCGTGGCCAATACTAAGTGGCTGGAAATTTGGCACGCCCTCCGAAAGGGTATAATCTCGACGGTGGATCGACTGGTCGAAACGATTCTAAAGCGTGTGGCTGACAAGCTGCCGTATGACGATTTCTATAGGGAGCTATAGGGAGTAGTCATTGATGTATAGTATCTCAAATATAAAGGCATACATTAACCATTTATTTCTTTTCTAGTAAATCGAAAGGTGATGATTGTGGTTCATCGTTTTTTTTCACTTTAAATAGTAAATAATTCAAATAGAATCAATGGAATGTTTAAACTAATTAGTGAAATATATAGTTGAATTTATACGAATTTAATTGTTTTAATAAATAAATAGGACTCTGCTCATTATTTTATTGAAGTTTGGGATTCTGATTCCCAGTCTTTAAATTGGGGAGTATATCTTTGAACAATTTGATATGGTTTTCCCAATAAATACATTTTCTTAAAATGCTTATAGATTTTGAGTTTATTACTTATATTTCTAAATCCTAAAGTCAACTCAATTAAACTCTACTTGAGTAAAAGCTTTACAAGTTAAAGCTTCTAACTATAAAAGTAATAATTCAATTTCAAAATAGTGTTAGTGGCAATAAAACACTTTAAGTAATAAATATCTGGTAGTACTAGCGCTCACCTGGTCGGTTGTAAACAGTAATGTACCTTGGATCCCGAACAGCATCCGACTTTATTCTAGTCTTTGGGTTTTCTGAGAAATCTTCCAACTGCTAATAGAGATAAACAATGCTGCCACCAAAGCTCTCAAGAGCAGAAGCTTTTCGGATCAACTCTCATGTAGAGCGACTAGATTAATCGCGTAATGCTAATGTCAATCGGTTTATTATTTAACGCGGCACTGGAAACAATTTTAAGGAAGTCCTATTATGTAGAAAAACCTACAAGAATTTAAGTGTTCAATTATTAAGTAGTAATACAAATGTAATTCAGAGTCCAATATTATTCTGGCTGCCACTTGAAGGTACTTTGTCTCTGGATATAAATAACCATTTTCCTCAGTGAGCATATATAGCATGCAGGCCCCATATAGAACACGTTATGATAATGGCACCTGTGTTGGATTTCCTTATAAATGTTACGCCGTAACTGCGGAGCTGTTTTGCTGGCCGAGTAGTCGCCATCGGCTATGCAAGTGCATCGGATTGCTGAGAGCTTGAGCGCAGTATAGGATTAATCCCTGTTTGAGATGCATTACATAGCTTACCTGCTGGTCAGCTTGCAGCTGTATGCCGGAGTTTATTGTCAGAGCTTCCGTGAGTGATCCCACCGCCATATCCTTTACTCTATCCCACCGCTTAACCAACGCTCTCTTCTATAGCGGCCGACCTAAAGAAGTGCAAGTACGGCGATGGCCCGTGCCTGACGGCGACGGCCAATGACCTACTGAAAAAGTATCCGAAGGGGATTCCTGAGCTCAATATCAAACCCTTCGACGTGTTGCCCGTGCGGGACTGGCTGCTCGTCAACGATTCCCAGGTGGGCGGGGCCTGGTACTTCTTCGAGCTGCTGAATCAGATCAACTATGGCTTCGAGAACACCACGATCACTGAGATCCGCGGCTTCGACAGGGATCCCACCGCCACCAAGATCGAGATTCATGGCAAAATCCCGCGTCTGATCTACAAGGGCGATTATTTGGCCAAGGGCCGGATGCTCTGGTTCGTGGACATCAATTCGCACGGTACATCCGAGTCGGATTTCTTGAACTTCCAGTTCGACATTACGCTGAAAGTGCGCCTTGAGTACAGGAACAACAAGCGTTATTTGAAAATCTACGAGTTAGTTCCAAACATCAGGCTGGACCGGTGAGTTATCATGATAAATTCACATAAAAGATGCACTTAATTCCAACAGATCTTAAAAAATAACTAAGGAAATATATAATACTAATAATTCTTTCTCTTTAAAGCTGGATTATGTGGCTAGACAACTTTTTTCCGGATAACTTTGATCTGACCATAGCGATCAACAATCTGTTTAACCGAAACTGGGTAGAGTTCTGGAACGAACTGGAGCCGGGCATCCTGCGTCTATTCGAAACGGTCTTCCGCAGTATGATCGATGATCTCTTTGACAACGTGGCCTACGATGATTTGTTCCTAGCAGAATCGCAGATTGAGTCAGCCTAGAATTAAGCAAAGAATTATAGTCGCTAGTTGTAGTTAGAAATAAAATAATGTAAATAAAATTACTAAAGTATATACACCACAATCGATCGGTTGGAAAACTCACCATCTCGTGATGGAGAATATATAACAACTATTATGAAAACTGGTTGTTGACATTAGCACATTCCTGCCTGGTTTGTTGGCCTTAGAAAACTGGGAAAGATACTATATGCGAGTAATGTCTGAACTGTAATGCATTTAATAGCCAATTTACTGATCTCAGCTCCACATCTACCAAAGCAGAATGTTTGCCATTTTCATAACGATCCTAGAGCTGATCGACTGAGCGAGGCTCTGGCTGAGCCGTCAATAGAAATTTCGAGTCAAACCAAAGTTCGCTTTTTATTCAAAGTGTATAATCCAGAACATTAATCAAATCATCAAGGGCTTCCCGAGTGGCTTGCCAGGTCTGGGTATGAAGCCCATCGATGTTGTGGACATCAAGAACAACGAAATAGGGAACAACGCAGAGTTAAGCGGCGTGCATTTCAAGTTCCAAATGTACGATCAGGTGAATTACGGCTTTAAAAATACAACGACCACACAGTTGAGGGGATTTAACAGGGACCCAACCGCATCCTTAGTGGAGATTCACGGAAAGATTTCCTGTTTAGTGCATAAGGGGAAGTATGTGGTAAATGGCAAATTCCTGATCTTTGAGATAAATTCTAAAGGAGAATTGGTTCCGGATTTTTAGAACTTTAGGTTCATTAGGTTATAAACAAAAACTGGATGAAGCTTAGGAACGAATTTTAGCCGTATATTTTAGAAATTTTTGAAAGTGTTTCAACTCATTTATTAAAGATGCCATACGACGATCTGTGTCTAGTTCCTGACAGTAATTTTTTTATATCAAAATAAGAGTATTATATCAGTTTCTAAATAAATATAATAAAGAATACAAAAGGAATTCGGATGTGAATAAAATTGCAAATAATAATTTTTTATATTGACCTGGCAATTTTCATTGAAGATTTCCGAGCACTTCAAGTTGAGAATGCAAATGGAACGAGTGGAGCTTGGAACCGGTTCTAGAGCCAGCCGATCGCATAGCCAGGTCCCAGTTGTTTTTCCACCTCGCGTTTTTAAATGTGAACAGACGGCTGGAGGTACTGGAGGTGCACTTGGAATACTAGTTGCAGAGACTAACCATATAGGAATGCGTGACATATTCATCAGTCTGCTGTGCCTGCAGTTCTTCGTAGCACTCCAGGGTCAGATATTACGTAGGTAACGAGGACTCCACTCCTCTTTAGATTCCACAGTTTACTGAGATTTATTTCGATTCTTACGCACAGCCAAGGATATCAAAAAGTGTCGCTTTGGGGAATCTGAATGCATTGTGGAGTCCATCAATGCGGTGATAAAAAAATTTCCCAGGGGCATACCTGCGTTGGGATTGAAGCCAATAGATGTGGTGGACATAAGGAACTCAAAATTTTGGAACGACGAGAAGGTTGGCGCCTTCTGGCTGGATTTCGATCTGTTCAATCAGGTGAACTACGGCTTTGAGAACACGACCATCACGAAGGTTAGTGGCTTTGACGAGAATCCCACCTCCAGCCTGATAGAGATTCATGGCCGCATACCCAGTCTCATCCACAAGGGAAGCTACTTCTCTCAGGGAAGAGTTTGGATCATAGAGCTTAACTCGACGGGCGAGTCATTCTCGGACTTCCAGAACTTTCGCTTCGTCCTCAAACTGAAGGTGATCATGGAGTATCGGAACAACAAGCGCTATCTGAAGATCTACGAGATGACTCCGTTCGTCAACATGGATCGGTGAGTTATACGTGCAATAGCCTCCCCTCTACCCGGCTGACAGAGATCGCTTTCCAGGTGGGTGTTCTGGCTGGACAACTTCTTCGAATCGAACACGGATCTGACGATAGCCATTAACCAAGTCTTCAATCTGCACTGGGTGGAGTTTTGGAACGAACTGGAGCCCACGAACCTTAAAATTTTCGCCAGCGTCTTTCGAGACATTTTCGAGGACGTCTTTCACAAGGTCTCCTACGACGACATGTTCTTGCCGGTGTACAAAGAGTCTGAAGTAAATGATTGAAATCGGAATAGACGGTTGCATTGCACTTTTATTGGAGACATATAAGGACAAAGATTAGTATTGCCGTAAACCGGTTGCATCGCTTGATTAGCATCAACTTGCATATATGCTAGTCGATTAACCTAAGGCTTATTGTTGGAAAGCTTCGCTAGAGCAGGTTCCTGGTAGTGGTGGTGGCGTCTTATTAATTGTATCGTGACTAGAGTGCTTGTGTCTTTGAAGTCAGTTGAAACCCATCAGCGAAATGAAGCAGTTGTATGTGCTGACCTGGCTGTGCCTCTATGCCTACATACCCGATGTAGGCTCCGGAGCAGACCTACGTGCGTAGGGTAGGCCTTCAGTTCCACTTAGATCCATCGTTTACCGCACCCTAAACTTCCAGCTGCTGACGTGGATAAGTGCCGCTTTGGAGATTCCGAATGCATTCTTAGCTCCATTAATGCGCTGATCAAGCGCTACCCTCAGGGCATTCCGCAGATCGGACTCCCGCGCCTAGATACGTACCGTTTTCCAGACACCAGTATTCTGGACTCGCCGCAACGGGGACCCATCTGGTTGAACTTCCGGATGCGGGACAATGTGCACCGGGGCTTTAACAACGCCACTGTTACCCACGTGGAGGGCTTCCTGCGGCAGCCCAATCAGAAGCAGATCGTTCTGAAGGCCCATTTACCGCGACTCCTGCATGAAGCCACCTACGATCAGGTGGGCAGGTTTCTGCTGTTCGCAATCAACACCACCGGCAGGTTGCAGTCTGATTTCCAGAACTTCAGCCTCACCCTGACCATTAAAGTGATTGAGGAGTACCGGAATAACAAGCGCTACCTGAAGGTCTACAGTCTGGTGCCAAAAATCGATTTAGATCGGTGAGTAAACTGCGGAAGGGGAAAGAGTATACACTTCTTTAGTAAATTCTTCCATTACCAGCTGGATTATCTGGCTCGAAGACCTGTACAAGGAAAACATGGACGTGACTATAGCTGTGAACCAGATATTTAACGAGAATTGGCTGGAGTTCTGGAATGAGTTACAACCAGGCCTGATTAAATCGTTCACAACAGCCTTTACCACCTTGCTTAACAGGGTGTTCCAGAATGTCGCCTATGACGACATGTTTCTGCCCGATCTGGACATACGATCGGGCTTATAGGGTACCCTAACTGCGGATATCTTATGAAGGTTTTTGATTAAATAGAGATTAGGACTAGTCGAGTGAAGCAACTAAAATTATTCAACTTAAAATTATTCAAATGGAATGGTCTAAACCCAGCAAAAAGAAATAAAAAATTATCCCTAAACAAAAATTTGTAATCCTTAAAAGAAGAATTTTCTGTAAAAATTTTTCATTTTTTATATTGAACTTGATTCAAAAAAAAAAAAAGAACTTAAAAATATTAAGGCGCCTTAAAGTTCTTAATTAATGCCACAAAAAGTGGTTGTTCGCCCCACAGTGCACACCCCACAGGGGGAATTATACATACATATGTACATATGTACATATACCATATACTTACGGTACGTTGAGAAAGTATCTCTGCAGATTCCTTTTGTTCAGCTTCCATTCTTCCTTTTTTTTTAAACTAACCACGTTTTTTTTTTTTAACCAAGCACGTATTTATCTTAGAGAAACCACGTCTTTTCACTTTTACCGCCGAGTGCAGAGTGCGAGCACATCGACGCATTTTCGCGAAAGTATCGTATGTCGCTTTTTTTCGAAATTGAGATTTTAATGCAAAATTGTTAGGAACCTAATGTCTCACTACCCTGTGAAATATTATAACTGAAAACCCTATAGTTCCGATAAAAATTAAGTTTTAATTTTGTCTTTTCTATAGTGCTTCCTAAGAGATTAAAGCACAAAAAAGCTTCTCCTGTAAAATAGAATTTTTCGACATACGATACTTTCGCGAAAATGCGTCGACATCTACAAACGACAGAAGATGCAGCGAGCTACAAACGTCATGGTCATACTCGGAAAGTCCCAAACTTTTGCAAACATGCCAAATAATCGTCGTAAAAAAAACGGCCGCCATTCGCGGCGTATTATTATGAATTTATGAATTCCTCGTCGAAGTATTAATGCATAAATAAATGCGGAATCCTTTAAATTTATGTTTTTAACCTATAATGCTTAAAATTTTTATAATTATTACCAAAAAAAAAATTTTAATTAATTTTACAGCGCAAGAACCTTGCCACCACAAAACATATTATTTTCCTAATGCTCTAAAATTTTTTTAGTTCAAAAACCAGCGAAATGATATAAAAATAAAATTCTCATTGTGCGACCATACTGTCAATGAGCTGGCTAATACATTTTTCAATTACAAATTTCTTCATTAAACCCGTATTTGCCCAGCAGACAAAAACTTCGTAAAAAATATTAAAATCTGAAGTTTTGTGGACCACAGGCGGACAAAACGTCCGATTTTAGACTCAAGAACGATAACAAAGTAAATTACATGTCCTGGGGTTTGTGGCAGCAAAACCTCTCATTTTCGGAGCACGAAATAATAGCGCTTGCGGACGCTGTTGCGAGACCGGAAAAAGTACCGATAGCAGCCCCTTTACAATACCCGAAAGAGTACCGTTAGTGGACCTGTGGCGATACCGGAAAAAGTACCGTCTGCAGCTCCTCGACGATACCCAAAAAAGGACCGCTTGCGGTCTTTTTACGATACGTTTCAGATACATTTTTAATATCTATTTCCAACTAAATTTTTTTTAATTTCGGGTTTTGATGGGTGATCATCCTACCATAAGAAACTCTATAAATTGCAATACTTTTCAGATTGGTTCCTTTGATGACAGCTGTGCCAGGATCTTGGATGTGTTGAGGAAGTACCGAGTTCGTTTCAATCGCTGAACAAATCCTGAGCCAGAAGGTTTTCCAAGGCGATCTTCTGGATTACGGAATAAAAACATCGAATCCAATAAACAGACACAAGAATTATTTTGTAAATATGATCATTTTTTAAATAGGATCAGGGCATGGATCCCATCCCTCAAGTGGAGCACACAGTGCGCTCAACGATAGCGGCCAAGGAGAAGAAGAAATTGGTTATACAGGCCTGCTCCGGTAATCGAAAAATTTTTTCGAATTAGTTTTGGGCGAAAACGAACCGTTTTTGTTTTTAGCTGCTTCGGTTTTCGGCAAATTTCTGCTATCGGAATGTTTCGTTTTATCATCGTTTCTCACTGCTCAAGCAGCTAACTTGTGTTTTTGGTAATAAGCAAACAACGTAAAGTACTGCCTATTATATTTACAATTGCCCTTTTTCTAAGCCAGAAAAAGGCAAAAAATGGTAGAATTACGCAAATCTAGGCATCTAAGATGCTGCCACACTTTTCACAGTTTTATTTCCGGTGGTCTCAAATAATTATTTTGTTAATTTGGACCATTTAAGTAATTACATTAAATAGCATTAAATATAAACAACAATTTTTGCGCTCCTTTAAAGTTATTAATGTATTAATTTATATTTTTTAAGTATTTTTAACTGGCTGTTTTGTTCCACCAACAATATGGCATCCTTGGCAATAACTTTTTGCGATGGACTAATCGACCTATCGCCAAAACGAGAAAACTTTGTGAACACGGCAAAAATTTTGGTGTCAAATTTTTTATAAAATAACTACCTGCCAGAATGATCTTGTGGTGGTGTGGAATAAACATCAATAGACCACTGAGTAAACAGTTTTTTTCCTTTTGTAAATAAGATATGATTTCATATAAAATAGCCATTTACTTTTCATTCCGGCCAGAAAAAGCTGCCCGTTTTTCAAATCGAAAAAATCTTTCGTTTTGGACTACCGGAGCACCATTTCTCGTTTTCAAAAACGAAAACAAAAAAATTTTGCTGTATGTTTTGACTAAGTAATTAACAACAATATTCTATCCAAGCAAATCTTTGCGAAGACAGACTCTCTCTTTTGGCAGTGATATAAAAATAGCCCCGTGATAAAAAACTATCGTTAAATTGATACCTCGATATTACAATCAGAGTTCCAAGGCTAGGGGTTTTCCATCTAGATTTAGGAGTTTTTTGATGTACTAGGGGGAATTTTAGGGGGGAAGAATTTTTAGGGTGAAAGTTTAGGGGCTTTTTTAAACTTGTATTAATACTATGTTTTGAAAAAACATTGTAGAATTTATGATCTACCCAACAATTTCAACAACTTTTGAAACTTTTTGTAAACAAAAAGGTTTCCATGCCGAGTTTTCAGAAAATGTTATCGATGCATATATATGTTTCTTCCTTATATTTATGAAATTAACTGATTTTTTAAATTTGGGGTGAAAACTGGATTTTTTAGGGGGAAATTTCAACTTCTTGGGATTTTTTAGGGGGAGAGCCCAATTTTCATCTGGCAACACTGATTACAACTCTATTTCCGCCGAAAAGCCCAATGGCGGCCGTGCATAAGTTTTAAAGTGCCAAAAATAAACTGAAATTAATCCTTGAGAGGAGCTTCATCAGAAGCTGCAGCGGGCTGCGCATGCTCAGCAGCGATGACTCCTCTCTGGTGCCGCTGCTCCTGTTTCCATATTGTGAGTACTTGAAGCCACCTCACCTCTGCAAGAGTCAATATATTTATGCACGAATTTATCGCCCGGATATTGCAGTATCATCTTGCTGCGACGCCTGTTTACGTGGAACTTTCAGCGCAAGCTGAACAAAAATGGCGATAAGCTGGCAAAGCTTAAGGAGAAGAAGCGCGTCCTATTGGAGCAGGTCATTTACAAGGAGACCTATAAGGTAAGACAATCTTTAGTGATGATAATGAATATTTAATTTCCATTCCGTCTATCGGAACAACAATAACATTAGTAGCACCAGCCTGAACCGCAGCGTCATCAGCTCGCATTCACAGGCGGTGACGTCAGCAACGCCGCCAATGCGCGCCGTGCAAGAGCTAGCGCAGCGCCATGGATGGCATCGTGGACTTTATCGTGCGCGACAGAAACGATTTGCAAGGAGTGTTTTGCCCACAATGGTGCGTTATGATCGGTATAAAAGAATTTATTGAGATGAGTTCGAGAGGAAGCATGAGAACCGATTAGACTTTCGCTTTTGTTTTGTTTTTTTTTGGCTGTCGAATGCTGGCCGAGCAGATGTTTACCATGCAGACAATGCCAATTGGAAAGAATTATTTGCAATTCTTGAAATCAACGACATTCAGGGTTAATGACAGATTTTATACTTATATACAAAAATAAATTCTATTTGTTACAGGTTTAGAATTATGTTAATTGTGTATATGATATCTAATTGTTATTTTTTTTTATATTTTTTATAGGAATGCTGCCCAAGGAGGAGTACGAGTACGCTTCATTCCGGTGTGCCTTTTGCAGTGCACTGAACCAGGCAAGGAAGGAGCGACCTGTGGCACCTCGCCTCTCGCTGGAGGCCCCGACACCGACTAAGCGCAACGAAAGCTCCGAGAGTGAATCATCTGATGACGAGTCAGGTAGCTATTTTATTTTTTGGGGGGATAAGTAAATAACGTAAATAATATTGTGGTTTTTATTGGAGAATATTAAAATATTATAGATTTCATTTTGATTTCCATTATGTATAAATAGATTTTCGACTTAAGAATCATTATAGAAACTTCTGCTTCTAACTTCTAAGCTTTTTATAGTACGGTCAATCTATTGAGATTTATTGATAATGATATCAATTTTGCATAATTTATTGAGATTTATTGATAATGACATCAATTTTTAGTACTTTATTGAGATTTATTGATAATGATATCAATTTTGCATAATTTATTGAGATTTATTGATAATGATATCAATTTTTAGTACTTTATTGAGATTTATTGATAATGATATCAATTTTGCATAATTTATTGAGATTTATTGATAATGATATCAATTTTTAGTACTTTATTGAGATTTATTGATAATGATATCAATTTTGCATAATTTATTGAGATTTATTGATAATGACATCAATTTTTAGTACTTTATTGAGATTTATTGATAATGATATCAATTTTGCATAATTTATTGAGATTTATTGATAATGACATCAATTTTTAGTACTTTATTGAGATTTATTGATAATGATATCAATTTTGAAAACTTTATTGAGATTTATTGATAATGATATCAATTTTTGGTACTTTATTGAGATTTATTGATAATGATATCAATTTTGAAAACTTTATTGGGATTTTATTAATAGAAGAATCAATTTTGCATAATTTATTGGGATTTTATTAATAGAAGAATCAATTTTGCATAATTTATTGAGATTTATTGATAATGTATAATGTATATACTTATACTTTTACCTATACTTTTGCTTATACTTATACCATAATACTCCTGTTAATTAACTTACCCTCTCATCCAATCCTAGCAGCATGGTAAAATTACATTCTTGTATACCTTAATACCATTACTTTTGCTTCACTAACAACTTTAATCTTAATCCGCTTATTATGCATGCCAGTAGTATTTTCCTCGCATCATTTTCTATTTACTAATTGCTTTGAGTTTCTGTTCGTGTTAAGGATTCCAAGGAACAACTTCGCCTCTTTGTCCTTTGAGGCGCAAGACGATAAAAAAAGTTGCTGAAGAAACTACCACATGAGCGCATCACCCTCAAGCAGGTCCTAAGCCATCCATTAATTCTGAAGAAAAGCTATTGATTATAGTGCGAATCGCGGTTATACGACGACTCCGAGAACGATTGTGGAATCCTAACATTTACCAGCAGTAAGTATTCTTGGAGAAAATTCAGTTCAACATTGATTGCAATACCAAAATTTAGATGACTCGAGAAACTCTCAACAAAGAGCCGGTGCAGAAGGCTCACCTGCGCCAGTACGAACTCGGATTAGAGTTCCGAGTGAGAGCTTACCACTTTAAGCATGGCGATATGAAGCTCAAGGTTGATATAAACATAAAAAAGACAAACATTTTTAAAATTTTAATTATTTTTTATTACTTTCCTGCAGTACGTGCCCAAGATCAGCTCGCTATATCTGCGAAAACCATTTAAATTTATTTAAAATCTGGCATTGACATCCGCCTGCGAGAAGGTGGAGGTAGTCACTCCGCCGACCATGAAGCAGCCGAAGGTCTCCTGGGGATTCAGGGGAGGCCAGCAACGCGTGCCAACTGGGCAGCTGCAGGCGCTGTACCACCACTCACAGTACTCAAACTTAAATGGAAAAAAGGAAAGATAAAAATGGTTAAAAAATACAGACACCCCGATCGTCATACACGAGTTCACAGCTCCACCGGCCCGCATAAATTAGAGCCGAGATCAGGAGCAGCAGCAAGGCGCACATTCAGCCTGGAGGTGCGACCCTGAGCAAGTCCGCTGCACATTTTTTGACTTATTACCGGCCTCTGTCGACCGTGACATTTGTTGAAATTTGCTCAAAATACCTGAAAACAGCCCGATCAACGAACTGCAGACTAGCTTGAAATGAGCTATACTTGCAGCCAGAACAAATAATTTACAATAAAATTTAAGGAACAGCTCGGCTCAACTGGTTGCAGCCACCGGCAGTGGCTTGGGTTTATATCTTTAGGTACGGATGACTTTTGATTTGGATACAAAAGGATTAGAGCCAAAACCCGCTGATAATCAAACAAACTATTCATTATTTTTAAATAATTTAAAGACAAACGCATTCTCTCTTTCAAGAACTTTAATTAATTATTAACTTTTGTGTCAGGAATCTCACTGTTGAGTACCAAACCAGTCCAAGTCCATTTTGGATTATTTGGATTTCTCTTTTCCATAGTTGTGGAACTCTCCGTCGGCATGGAGCTCGTCGTAGAAAATGTGGTCGTTGTAGGTCTCGTCCCGATGGTACATATGCTGGTAGCCCTTGGAGCTGTTTCCGCGCTTAAACTGGCTATGGTCGGCTGCCAGCTTCAGTAGCTTTTGGCGGGCATGGGGGCGTCCCAGATGCTGCAGCGGACTAGAGGCCTCCACCTCGTCCTCCTGCTCAGCAGTTACCATCCTGTCGCTGGGAGCTTTCGGAACGCCCTTATGCTGACGTTTGCGACGTTTCAGGTTGCGCCTCATGGCCGGTGGTCCCAGGGGACGCAGCACGATCCGAAACGGAACCATGTGCAGGCGCTTTTTGGGCTTCGGCGGCTTTTTATGAAACATGCCTCGATACTCGTCCACCACGCTGCAGGTTTGCATGTCCCGCGGCTTTGGGATCGCATCTTCCAGCTTTGGCGGGCACTGTAGCACATAGTAGAGATCTCTGGCTTCGTGGTTGATAAGCTCCCTGGAGGTGAAGTCTGCATCGATGTCGAAGCTGGAGTCGGAGTCGGAGTGGGACTCCTGGGCGTAGAGCAGCTGGGCAGCCGGCACCTTGTAGTAGGCGAACATGTTGCGCTCCACAACGATGGCCAGGCTGAGCTGCTGGATTAGGCCAAGTGCCAGTGCCAACTGCCACATGGTTGCAGCTCGGCTCAACTGGTTGCAGCCACCGGCAGTGGCTTGGGTTTATATCTTTATTGATTTTTAGGCTTGGCTGGCTGCCAGCATAAGTGCGGTTTGGCTGCGGAGTTCGCTGAACCGTCGCCCAGAGCTCACGCCGCGACCTAGGCCTTGTCCAATCGCTGATGGAAACGCTAAAACTTTTACAGCCGGAAGTCATGCGATAAACTGTTGCATTCCAGCCAAGGTTGTAACTGTGCAACAAGTTATTTGAATTTGTTTACAGCCACGTGTTGATGGCGCCTGCGCGGGACGCAGCCATAAAATAGGGGCAACAATTATGGCAAGTGCGAATGATTCATTTGCATTCGGTTACCTGAGGGAACTCCCCTGACCAACTGTTGCCAGCGGAGTGCAACAGATTCTGGCGTGCTTGGGATTACTTTGGTTTTATCGAACTTGAGCATTTGCGGGCAGGTGTTTGACAGTCTTTTTAGTGCCCCCACCTGCTTTTCGTGTTGCATGATTAGAAGTTAAAGTAGTTCTCTTGATGTTTGTGCCATTTAAGTTTGGTTTATTGGAGCTTAAGTAGCTTGAACTGAAAGAAACCTATGTGGTAATGGAGATTTATGATCTAATTCCTTTAAATGAGTATGTATTTCAGACAAATCTTTTGATTATTCATATTTATTCAGATAAATAATGCATTAATTTATATATTTAACAAATTAAATGCATTGTAAAATGCAGCATTACCAGATTAAAAATTATAATTTCATAAGCTAATGAATTATTAATACTATTTATTATCCAAAGCTAAAATTTTGTTACTGGAAAGGGATTCCGCGTTCTAATTCTATCAAGTTTGTTGATATTAGGAAAAGCCTAGGTTATGCCTGAGGGTGTTTTATCTAGGAATTGATATCATTAATATTAATATTTTCTTTATTGAATAGTTTCCACTTGGAAATCAATTAGCACTAAATCTATCAAACCGAAGCGTGCCAATCGAAGGAGTTAATTTGCAAATGGCGTGCAATTTGCCATTTCAACGCGAATTATGCGCAACAATTGGTCGCCGGCTTAGCAACCGTCTTGGCAACGGGCATTATGGCGCAGGGGAAATAACAAACAGTGGCCACTGTCTCGCGAGGATTTGGTGGCCAAAATCAACAACTCCCTAGCAACGGGTCCTGCCACGATCACTTAGGCGCCTGGAGGTGCGTGTCAGGTGGAGCTGGTGTTGCTGACGGAAATAACAAGCCTTTTAGTCGCCGCCCAGCAGCGGAGGTAAGCGGTCGCAAACGGAAAAAGGAAAAGCTGTGAAGAACTATAAGGAAAAATACAATTAAAATATATACTATAGAAGAAGCTTAGAAATTAATTAAAGAAATCGTTCCTTTGATATACCGCATAAGGAGTTTAGTGAAATTAAAAAGTTTATGCATATTCCCGCTGTCTTTTAGCCAGAAACATTGAAAGTTTTGACTTGAGCGTGTTACATAACCAGTGAAAATTGTGCAATCAGTTAGATAACACCAAAAAAGTATTAAAAAAGGGAATAATATTATTAAAAATGAATTTTTTAATGAATTAAACGGATATCTATCCCGAAATTTAAAAAAGAAACCCTATTGATTTGCAATTTTCATCGATTTTATATGCTTAGTTGTTACTGGTAACAAGGTCAGGCTAACACTCAGATATGCATGTGCACCTCATACCCACAGCAAACAACAGACAGCAACAGCAGCAAGGCAACCACTGCAGGAAACCAACCACCCAACCCACCCACCAGAGAGTGGGCCGCGATGGAGCCATCCACTAGCGCCGAAGCAGCCGCTGCTGCGGCCGCTGGTGGCCCGGATCCGCGGCTGGAGCTGATGGGCTCCTTCGTCATCAAGTCGCTGAAGCTGAAGCCGGAGAAGTGGACGCGAGTTATCACGGTGGAGGAGCACAAGGGCATCATCAAGGAGTTTCTGGACAGGAATACCCCCGTGGTCCTCATCATAATCCTCACCCCCGCCGCCCAGCTGGTTCCCTCCACCACCTTCCCGCTGTCGCAGCTGAAGAGCAAGGGCGTGTACTTCATCAAGCGCTATGCCCTGCCCATTCCACGCGAGGATTGCGGCAATTTCATCATCTACGGGGACCTAGCCACGCGCACTATTGACCAGCTGTCCGCCTTGGTGGAGGAGGTGCTGGTGCCGCTACTGTCCAACGAAGACAACTATCGCAGCTGGCCCATCATGGTGGCGCAGGATGTGCAGAAGCACGTACACAGCCTCAAGAGTACCGTCCACCAGGTGAAGGGCCAGGTGAGCGGTGAAACCATCCTGGCCATGCCCGTGGGCGTCGAGAAGATCGTGAAGGCGGCCAAGGAACTGGTCGAGACGGAGCACTGCCAGTTCGACCTGTACCTGAAGAGCGCCATCGAGGGCGTGGTCATCAAATGGGCCACACAGATCCACGAGGTCATCAAGGAGAGTCCATCGAACGCCTTCGCCAACGGCCAGAATCCCACTCCGCACACGGGTGAGACGTCGCGACGGTGCCATGTGTGCCGGTTTTATTTTTGGCTCCTCCATTTATTATTTATTGATAAAATTCAAGTCCCCCCATATCCTAGCAACCCCGCAATTTGCATGTTCATACCCATCCTGCCTACTGTTGTGTCTTTCGAAAGTTTTGCCTTTCTTTATTATCTGTTCACGAATGACATTCCGCGTGCAGGCAATACTTGTTTTGTTATTACCCCGAAGCCAAAGTAGTTACATGGCTTTTATTATGCGTTCGCATTTGACATTCAATTATGGGTTGACGAAATAGTGAAAGCCAAAGCTCTGTTTAGCCTAAAAACATTATGATTTTGGTTGATTTGTCCTTAAATGAAAGAGAATAAATGGGGGTAAAATATTGAGACTAAATCGATTAAGAGTACTGCGCTTTTTAATAATTTTTGGCCTGCAAAGCAAATTATATTTTTGGGGTGTGGAGCTATGACAATTTGTCTTACATTTTCAGCTCTTCGGAGTTTGAATTTGGAGTGTTTTATTTTTTCATACCCTTCTGTTTTTACGAGTTAAAAATGAGGACGTAGATATCAGAGACTATAAAGGTTAGACCTACAACCTTTTAGTATCAACATTCCAATCTAAAATGTATTAGAAAATGTTATAAATTGATGGTGCCTCCCTTTTTTTCTCTAATTTTTAATGAGGATTTCTTACCCTTATCATACCCCAAATTCCCCTCTTTCCAGTTCCAAGAGATTATTCCTGTATGCATCAATACCCTTTATTAATTATATTATTTCAATTTCAAAATCAACAGAGTTCACATTTTGGAACAATCGCCTCAAGAATCTATCCTTTATCTACGACCAATTGCGCAACGAGCGCATTCGGGCCATGGCCCTCATCCTGGAGTACTCGATGAGTGCCTATCACCCGTGCTTTCAGACCCTCTTCAAGAACGTCGTTACGGGTGAGTTTGCCGTGCCGCGGAATAGTACTTTTGCATGCCAATTTCCAATAACCATTTCCGTAGCTCTGGCGGAGGCAAAGGACATAACACTCTATCTGAACCCCCTGAAGCGGCCACTCCAGCACTTGGAGGAGATTGACTTTGCCGAATGCAAGCCCCTGCTCATTCCATTCATGAATACCGTTGGCATTCTGTGGGGGAATTCGCGATACTATTGTCAGTCGGCGAAGATAACCGTGCTGCTGCAGGAAATATGCAATTTGATTATACACCAGGTAAGGATTTCAATTGGAGACAATCCTGCTTTAGAATGTGATATACGTGATCGCTTTCAGGCCAAGCGGTATCTGGATCCGTCGTCCATATTCCACAGCGATATCGACGAGGCTATGCAGCGCCTCACACTGTCCATTCAGATACTTAAGTTCTTCCGGGAACTTTTCGACTACTACAAGGAACGACTAGCCACATTCTTCACTGAACCCGAGGAGCGGCCTCCGATTTTATGGACTTTTCATCCAAATTCAGTTTTCAAGCGCTTTAATGCCTTCCTCGAGCGTCTCACAACCATCCAGTGGTAAGAATATCAGTCGAAATAAGTTAAAATATGGTACACATCCTTAATTGCTTTCCCCAAGGTTCTTCTTTACTGTGATTGAATTCCTGAAATTAGAGAAAGTCGAAATCGGTGGGCTGCGAGGACGCCAGCTCAGCACCCGCATCACGGATGTCTACGTTGAGTTCAACCAGTACTTCACGGCCTTCGCCTCGAAGAGCTACGATGTGCTGGACCCCGATGATCACGAGTTCGATGAGGACTTCAAGGGCTTCCAGACCCGCATCCTCGAGCTGGACATGAAGCTGGCGGCCATTCTGTGTCAGGCCTTTGACGATTGCCACAACTTGGAGAGTATTTTCAAGGTAAAGACCTGAAATCGAGAAACTCAAATCCTAAATCGTAAGTCCGTTTTACAGCTTATAAGCATTGTGGGTAGCGTACTCGATCGGCCCAAGATCAAGGAGGAGTTTACCCAGCGCTATGCCGAAATCGTGCGCATGCTGGACGATGAGATGACCGTCTGCGAAACCATCTACGACAAGCAGATGGAGCTAAAGAAGGTGGGGGATAATCTGTATCCAAACTACAATTGTCCGCCGGTTGCCGCCTTCATTCGCTGGTGCCACCAGCTGGAGGTGCGGATCACTGCTCCAGTCAAGCACTTCAAGGCACTACAGCATGAGTAAGTCGTCCCTAAAAAAACTTGTTTTAATTTTGCTTCTAAATAATTACTGTATTGCAGAATTACCAAGACGGAGAAATCTCTGGAGATCGTTGAGCGCTACGAGTGCCTGATGGTCAAGCTAGGAGCCTGCAAGACTCAGTTCTTTGACGATTGGGCCGAGCAGCTGGCCGGTCAGATCGAGGAAAACTTGAAGAAGTCGCTCATAGCCCGCGATAATCGCAGCAACTCGCTGATCCTAAACTTCAGCGCCGCCCTTTTCTCCATTCTGAGGGAGGTGCACTACATGCAGCAAATGAAGATCGAAGGCATTCCCCAAATAGCCATCGAATTCGCCGAGAAGAGCGACGTCTTTCGCTCCTACACCGTGAATCTCGAAAAGACCATTGACTGGTACAACAGCATCCAGGAGGGCAGCTCACCCGTTGAGCTCCGACTGATCGAACCCGAGATAAAGATGATTGATGATTTGGTGGAGATCGGAGTTAATCAGCTCGTCTGGAATTCGACAGATATCCTGACCTACCTGGACAAACTGCGGAAGCCCGTGGCCGCTCTCCAAAACCGGATGGATCACACCCAGGGCAATCTCCGCCAGATACGCAAGATCATGGGCGTGTGGGCCAAGCACCCGCTATTCGAGCGGCGTGATTGCAAAAAGGACACGGTTCTATCCATTGACGAGCGGCCCGATAGAACGGCCAAGCGGTACGCCGAAATCCAGGCGGCTTCCATTGAGATCCACAAGCTGCTGCAGGACAACATGCTGCAGTTCGATATGGAGCGCAAGCAGGATGACGCAGTGTGGCTGAGTTACGTAGACTTTGTAGACAACATTGTGTACGAGAACATCCTGCGGACTGTGGGCGTGAGCGTGGGCTATCTGGCGGAGAACATGGATCCCGAGAACAACTACGCTCCGCTCTTCGAATCGCGATTGGAGCTCGTGGAGCCCAATCTGGTGTTCGTTCCCTCCCTGGATCCCGAGGATCCGATGGGCTTCAACAACATGCTGATTGAGCTGATGCGGGACATCATGAAGATGGGATCGCTGATCAAGCGGCTGAAGCCCAAGGAGAAGCGAAGCTATGTGGAGATGATAAAGGAGAACCAGGACATCATCGACATGCGTCGCGAGATTCTGAATGGGGTGGATCTGGTCATGGAGGAGGCATCGCGGTTCTGCCGCCAGTTCGAGCGGTATTCGTACCTCTGGCTGGACGATCGCGAGGAATGCATGGAGTATTTCCTGGAGTACGGCCGCATGCTGGATCCAGATGAGATCGAGCTAATACTGATTAACGATCCCAATCAGCCGCCACCGGTGCCCTGCCAGCCAACGATCGAGGCTTTTAGGGAGCAGATCGACAACTACGAGTCCCTTTTCAATGAGATTGAGGACATTGGCCCCTTTCAGGTGTTCAGCTCCTGGTTCCAAGTGGACGTCAGGCCCTTCCGTCAAGCCCTGCTCAATACAGTGTGCAAGTGGGGCAATATGTTCAAGGAGCATCTGGTCACCACCGTCACCTCCAGTCTGATGAACCTCAGCCACTTCATCCGCAAGGCGGACGAAGGCCTTCTGCAGACGGTCAAAGAGAAGGACTACGAGGGCCTGGTCAGCATCATGGCCTACCTGATGCAGGTGAAGGAGCGGGCCGCCAAGACCGACGAGATGTTCGAGCCCATGCAGGAGACTATCCAGTTACTCAAATACTACGACATGGACATTCCCGAGGAGGTGAACGTGCTGCTGCAGGAGCTGCCTGAGCAGTGGGCCAACACCAAGAAGATCGCCACCACCGTGAAGCAACAGGTGTCGCCGCTGCAGGCCACAGAGGTGGTCAGCATCCGCAACAAAATCGCCCTTTTCGAGTCGCACATCCAGTTGTTCCGGGAGGTCTTCAAGACGTACGACTTCTTCCGGTTCGATTGTTTTAAGCCCTACCTGCTGATGGATCGCATTAACGACGACATGTTCCTGTGCGAGAGCGAGATGAGGGACATCCAGGAGTCGGGCAGTCTCTTCGAGGTCAACATTCCAGAGTTTAAGGTGCTCAAGCAGTGTCGCAAGGAGCTGCGCATGCTCAAGGTACCCCACTTTCTCGATACTCACCCACTCACCCTTTCGATTCTCCTCCTCTTTATCTACCCCTTTGTCTGTGCATGTTTTAATCTACAACTCGTACTAAATTTATGCATGCCACATGTGGAACTTTGAGCTTTTTCTTTTTCCCTCGCAAGCGATTTTCTTACTAACCCTAATCCTAAACGAAAATCTAGCCCTAACTAATCCCCCGATTGTTCCAATAACTCTTTGAACCCACTTAGCAACTCTGGGACTACGTCAACATAGTGGCCACCAGCATCGACGATTGGAAGACGACGCCTTGGCGCAAGGTCGATGTGGAGAACATGGACATCGAGTGCAAAAAATTTGCCAAGGACATCCGCCTGCTGGACAAGGAAATGCGCCCGTGGGACACCTTCATCAATCTGGAGTCGACGGTCAAGAACATGCTGACCTCGCTCCGAGCCGTCGGGGAGCTGCAGAATCCCGCCATCCGGGAGCGTCACTGGAACCAGCTGATGAACTCAACCAAGGTCTATTTTGTGCTTCCATTGCGAATGTGTTTACCTTTCTCTTAGCTTTAAGCCAATCCCAGTTATTTGGCCAGATGTAAATAATCCGTGTAAATCTCTCTCCACTCCCCCAGCACCCGAGCGCTCCCAGGCGGAGGCTCCACTGTATAGCAATAACGTTTTAATCGTTTTTCTTTTCCAAACTCGTTTCGTTTCCGCTTGATTTCCGGTTTCCGGGATATTGTGCCCGGCCCAAACTGTACAGTTCTTGTAAATACCATTTCATTGCAGAGTTTGGCCGCGCTGCCCAAGGAAGTGACAGTAAGTGGCTTGACCCAGTCCAGCGCATGTCTCAGCAGTAGAACTCTATCTAGTCGTAGTCCCACTGTAGTTGATTTCCGCACATTCCAAAGCCCTCCCATACTTCGTAGTACTCAAGTGACCCTTTCCCTATAGGTAAAGTTCATCATGGACCATGAAACGACGCTGGCCGAACTGTTGGGCCTCAATCTGCACGAGTGCGAGGAGGAGGTGAAAAATATCGTGGACAAGGCCGTCAAGGAGATGTCCATGGAGAAGATCCTTCGGGATTTAAACACAACGTGGTCGGCCATGGAGTTCGACCACGAGCTGCACCCGCGCACTGGCTGTAACCTCCTAAAGGCATCGGAAGAACTCATAGAGACGCTTGAAGATAATCAGGTTTGCCTACAGAATCTAATAACATCCAAGTACATCGCCCATTTCCTCGAAGAAGTGTCCACTTGGCAGAACAAGCTAATGATCGCCGATCAAGTGATAACCGTATGGTTTGAGGTGCAACGCACTTGGACCCATCTTGAGAGTATCTTCATGAGTTCGGAAGACATACGCAAACAGCTCCCCGTCGATTCGGATCGATTCGATAACATCGACGCCGAGTTCCGCATCCTCATGGACGAGATGTCCGTATCGTCGAATGTGGTGGCGTCCACCAATCGTTCCGGCCTGATCGAACGCCTGGAGCATTTGCAGAAGGAGCTTACGCTATGCGAGAAGGCATTGGCAGAGTATTTGGAAACGAAACGCTTGGCTTTTCCTCGCTTCTACTTTGTGTCCTCGGCCGACCTGCTGGACGTGCTCAGCAACGGCATCCAGCCGGAAATGGTCACCAAGCATCTGACTAAGCTCTTCGACTCGATCGCGCGCCTCAAGTTCAACAAAGATTCGTCTGGTGAGATCGACACCGCATCGGGAATGTACGCCAAGGATGGCGAGTACGTAGAATTTAATGAGCTAGCGAGCATCCGGGGACCCGTCGAAGTCTGGCTAAACCGCATTCAGGCGGCGATGCGTGCTAGTCTGCGGCACTACGTCACGGAGGCGGTGATCGCCTACGAGGAAAAGCAGCGGGAACAGTGGTTGTTCGACTACCCTGCCCAGGTGTCCCTCTGCGGATCGCAGATCTGGTGGTCCACGGAGGTGAACATAGCATTCAGCCGGCTGGAGGAGGGCTATGACAACGCTATCAAGGATTACTACAAGAAGCAGATATCGCAGCTCAGCCTGCTCATAACGCTTCTGCTGGGCGAGCTTAGCAAGGGCGATCGTCAGAAGATCATGACGATATGCACCATTGATGTGCACTCTAGAGATGTGGTCGCCAAGATGATTCAGGCCAAATTGGATTCGGGCTCCGCGTTTATGTGGCAATCGCAGCTGCGGCATCGCTTCGACGATGTGGAGAAGGACTGTTTTGCCAATATCTGCGACGCCGAGTTCCAGTATTGTCACGAATACTTAGGCAATACGCCACGCCTGGTCATAACGCCGCTCACAGATCGTTGTTACATTACGCTGACCCAATCCCTCCATCTGGTGATGGGAGGAGCTCCAGCCGGCCCCGCTGGCACCGGGAAAACAGAGACCACCAAGGATCTGGGACGAGCCATCGGCATCATGGTATACGTCTTCAACTGCTCCGAGCAGATGGACTATCAATCCTGCGGAAACATCTACAAGGGCCTGGCCCAAACGGGCGCCTGGGGCTGCTTCGACGAGTTCAACCGCATCACCGTGGAGGTGTTGTCGGTGGTGGCGGTGCAGGTGAAGTCCGTACAGGATGCCATTCGCGACAAGAAGGACAAGTTCAACTTTATGGGCGAGATGATCAGCTGCGTGCCCACCGTGGGTATTTTCATCACCATGAATCCGGGCTACGCGGGACGCACCGAGTTGCCGGAGAATCTTAAGGCTCTCTTCCGACCCTGCGCTATGGTCGTGCCCGACTTCGAGCTTATCTGCGAGATTATGCTGGTGGCCGAGGGATTCCAGGATGCACGCGTCCTGGCCCGCAAGTTCATCACCCTCTACACGCTGTGCAAGGAGCTTCTGTCCAAACAGGATCACTATGACTGGGGCCTGAGGGCCATAAAATCAGTGCTCGTGGTGGCGGGATCCCTCAAGGTAAGCAGTGTGTATTATAATGCTAATGCCTTTGAGTAACTTCTGTGATTGCTGGATTTTTAGCGAGGAGATCCTGGCCGGCCCGAGGAGGAAGTGCTGATGCGCGCCCTCCGCGACTTTAACATACCTAAAATTATTACGGACGACATGCCGGTTTTTATGGGGCTCATCAGCGACCTATTTCCCGCCCTGGATGTGCCCCGCAAACGTGATCAGGACTTTGAACGCACCGTAAAACAAGCTGCCTCCGATCTGCTACTGCAACCAGAAGACAATTTCATACTGAAGGTGGTGCAGCTGGAGGAACTGTTGGAGGTACGTCACTCCGTGTTCATCGTTGGCAATGCGGGCACAGGCAAGACCCAGGTGTGGAAGACGCTGCTGCGCACCTACCAGAACATCAAGCGGAAGCCGATATTCAATGACTTGAATCCAAAAGCTGTGACCAATGATGAACTTTTCGGCATTATCAACCCGGCGACACGCGAGTGGAAAGACGGCCTGTTCTCGGTGCTGATGCGGGATCAGGCAAACATAACGGGCGATCAACCAAAGTGGATCGTGCTCGACGGCGACATCGATCCCATGTGGATCGAGAGTCTTAACACCGTAATGGACGACAACAAGGTCCTCACACTGGCCAGCAACGAACGCATTGCGTTGACGCCTTCGATGCGTTTGCTCTTCGAGATCTCCAACCTGAGAACAGCAACGCCGGCAACCGTATCCAGGGCTGGCATCCTGTACATTAACCCTCAGGACTTGGGTTGGAATCCGTGAGTATTTAACTGGATATCCCTTATTTTCGTCTCTCTCTCCCTCTCTCTTAATGCGAATCTCAAATCAGTTTCTTTACACAAAATTGCCATTATTGTAAGTTGTTGCTTTTGATACCGCTTGAAATATATATTGGATCCCGTTTCAGTTTCCTTTTTCAAGATATCTCTATACAGTTTTTCGGGTCCTGCTAGGCCCAGTTGCCTCGATCGTCTAATATAACTACCCTTCCGCTTTCAGCTATGTGACCAGTTGGGTTGAAACGCGTAAAATTCCAGCCGAAAAGTCCAATTTGGTCATGTTATTCGATAAGTACATACCGCCTTCATTGGAAACGATTCGCGTGCGTTTCAAGAAGATCACGCCTGTCGCCGAAATGGCGCACATTCAAATGCTGTGCCATCTCCTAAACTGTTTTCTAATCCCAGCGAACACGCCTGCCGACTGTCCAAAAGAATGGCACGAACTGTACTTTGTTTTTGCCTGTATTTGGGCCTTCGGGTCGGCCATGTTCCAGGATCAAGCCATTGACTACCGCGTGGAGTTCAGCAAATGGTGGGTAAATGAGTTCAAAACTGTTAAGTTCCCGCCAGGTGAGTGTGCCCCCGAACCTTAGTGCCTAAGCCAATGAGTTTTACGAGTCGAATCCCAATCCCATAACCAAAAGGTGGAACAGTTTTCGACTACTTCCTGGATAGCGAGACGAAGACCTTCCTGCCCTGGACGGAGAAGATACCCAAGTTCGAGCTGGACTCGGACCTGCCGCTGCAGGCTGTCATCGTGCACACCTCCGAGTCGATCCGCCTGCGTTACTTCCTAGATCTCCTGATGGATAAGAAGCACCCGGTGATGCTAGTGGGGAATGCCGGCTGCGGCAAGACCGTACTGGTGAACGAGAAGCTTCAATCGCTTTCTGAGAATTACGCTGTCACTGCAATACCATTCAATTACTACACAACGTCCGAGATGTTGCAAAAGATCCTCGAAAAGCCGCTGGAGAAGAAGGCGGGTCGCAACTATGGACCGCCCGGCAACAAGCTACTCTGCTACTTCGTGGACGACATCAACATGCCGGAGGTCGACTGCTACGGCACAGTCCAGCCGCACACTCTGATGCGGCAGCACCTGGACTATGGCCACTGGTACGATCGTAACAAGCTCACGCTCAAGGACATCCACAATTGCCAGTACGTGGCGTGCATGAACCCCACCTCCGGCAGCTTTACGATCAATCCACGTCTGCAGCGCCACTTCTGCGTCCTAGCCGTCAGCTTCCCTGGCCCTGAGTCAATAACGGTGATGTACTCGGCCATTCTGGCGCAGCATTTTGCCAACGCGGAGCAGAAGTTCAATCCGATCGTGACTCGAATGACGCCCAACATTGTGGCGGCAACGATTGCGCTGCACAACAAGTGCCTGCAGGTGTTCCTACCTACAGCGATCAAGTCACACTACATATTCAATCTGCGCGACATCAGCAATGTCTTTCAGGTGAGTGGGGAAGCTATGAGGATGCTATGCCTTTTGCTAATCCTTGATCCACTTCCAGGGATTGCTGTTCAGTTCGACAGAGTGCTTGACGGGCTCCACAGATCTTATACGCTTGTGGCAGCACGAGACACAGCGCGTGTACTCGGATAAGCTAACCGACGATAAGGACATCGATAGCTTTACCAAAATGCAGCATGACATTGTCAAGAAGTCGTTCGAAGAAATTGACGAATCCGTTATATTCGACAAGCCGAATATCTACTGTCATTTCGCTGGAGGAATTGGTGATCCTAAGTACATGCCCATCAAGGGTTGGCCTGAGCTTCACAAACTCCTTCAGGAAGCAATGTCATCGTATAATGATCTAGTCGCTGCCATGAACCTGGTGTTGTTCGAGGATGCGATGATGCACGTATGCAGGTGGGACTGAGGAGGAGGTTCTATTAAGAGGAATTTATGGTATTAACTTACCTTACTTTCAGGATCAATCGCATTTTAGAATCACCGCGTGGCAGCGCCTTATTGGTTGGTGTTGGTGGCAGCGGGAAACAATCTCTAGCGCGCTTGGCAGCATTCATATCCAGCTTGGAGGTCGTGCAGATACAGCTAAAGAAGGGCTACGGAGTCAATGACTTAAAGGTTTCCCCTCTATCCAATCATTTTTTCAGACTTTAATCTAAGCATGCAATAACAAATTCCATACACATTTGCAGAATGAATTTTCAGGACTTTATCTGAAGGCCGGACTCAAGAATGTTGGCATTATGTTCCTAATGACGGATGCTCAAATCCCCAGCGAGGATTTTCTTGTCTTAATCAACGATATGTTAGCCACTGGCGAGATCCCAGATCTGTTTCCGGACGACGAGATCGAGAACATCATCGCTGGCGTGCGTAATGAGGTCAAAGGTGCGGGACTGGTTGATACGCGAGAAAACTGCTGGAAATTCTTCATCGATCGGGTGCGCAAGCAGCTGAAGATAGTTCTGTGCTTTTCACCAGTGGGTTCAACATTGCGTGTTCGGTCGAGAAAATTCCCTGCCATCATCAATGCCACATCCATCAATTGGTTCCACGAATGGCCTCAGGAGGCACTCATATCGGTGGCCATGAACTTCCTCGCCCAGAACAAGGTGCTGCCGGAGACCCACCGCGATTCTGTGGCCAAGTTCATGGCCTACGTCCACACCTCGGTCAACACGACGTCCAAGGTCTACCTGCAGAATGAGCGGCGATACAACTACACTACTCCCAAGAGCTATCTGGAGCAGATCAACCTGTACATTAAGCTACTCAACCACAAGCACGAGGATCTGCAGAGCAAGATTGAACGGCTGGAGAACGGCCTGGAAAAGCTTCGATCCACCGCCTTGCAGGTGGCCGACCTGAAGGTGAAGCTCGCCGTCCAGGAGGTCGAGCTAAAGGAGAAGAACGAGGCGGCCGACGCCCTGATCGAGATTGTGGGAATTGAGACGGAGAAGGTGCAAACGGAGAAAGCCGTGGCCGATGAGGAGGAAATGAAGGTTGCTTTGATAGCCGACGAAGTCAGCAAGAAGCAGCGCGACTGCGAAGAGGATCTCCTAAAGGCGGAGCCCGCCCTGACGGCAGCCCAGGAGGCGCTGAACACCCTCAACAAGGCAAACTTGACCGAGCTGAAAAGCTTCGGTTCGCCGCCGGGAGCCGTGACCAATGTGACCGCCGCTGTGATGGTCCTGCTCTCCCCGGGCGGCAAGCTGCCCAAGGACCGTTCTTGGAAAGCGGCCAAGATCGCCATGGCCAAGGTGGACACGTTCCTCGATTCGCTGATCAACTACGACAAGGAAAACATTCACCCGGAGATCACCAAGGCCATCCAACCGTACCTCAAGGATCCGGAGTTCGAGCCCGAGTTTGTACGCTCAAAGTCGGGCGCCGCTGCCGGCCTGTGCGCCTGGGTCATCAATATAGTCAAGTTCTACGAGGTCTACTGCGACGTAGAGCCCAAGAGGAAGGCTCTGGCGGCAGCTAATGCGGAACTGGCCGCCGCCCAGGACAGGCTAGCTGGCATCAAGCGGAAAGTGATGGTAAGGAAGGATGATAAGTCCTTGCATATGAAGCAGATAATTCTTATATCTTTTAACAGAGCCTTGAGGAGCAGCTGGCCAAGCTGACGGCGGACTTTGAGAAGGCCACCGCGGATAAATTGCGGTGCCAACAGGAGGCAGATGCCACCCAAGCAACCATCGCACTGGCCAATCGCCTGGTGGGAGGTCTGGCCAGTGAAAACGTGCGCTGGGCCGAGGCAGTCAACAAGTGAGTGGATTTGAAGACAACGAGTTGGAATGCCACTAATTGTCTCCCTTGATTTTCCCCAACAGCTTCGTCAAGCAGGGCATTACGTTGCCCGGCGACATTCTACTCATTACCGCCTTCATTTCCTATGTCGGCTGTTTCACGAAAGGATTCCGCATCGACCTCCTACTTAAGATGTGGACACCCTTTTTGAAGAGCATCGATCCGCCCATACCCACAACCGAGAATCTCGATCCCCTGTCGCTGCTAACGGACGACACCACCATCGCCATCTGGACCAACGAAGGCCTGCCCAGCGATCGCATGTCCATTGAGAACGCCACCATCCTGTCCAACTCTGATCGCTGGCCCCTGATGATAGATCCCCAGTTGCAGGGCGTCAAGTGGATTAAGCAGAAGTATGGCGAGGAACTCAAGGTGATTCGGTTGGGCCAGAGAAGCTATCTTGACATCATAGAGAAGTCCATCAACGCGGGCAGCACTGTGCTGATCGAGAATATCGATGAGAACTTGGACCCAGTGCTGGACTCTCTGCTGGGTCGAAATCTGATCAAGAAGGGGAAGTGAGTGTAGACGTAATCTACGAGATATTCCAATTGACTAATCTTTCGATCTGCTCCTGCCAGGGCTATTAAAATAGGGGACAAGGAGATCGAGTACAACTCCAACTTCCGTTTGATTCTGCACACGAAACTAGCTAATCCGCACTACAAACCCGAGATGCAAGCACAAACCACACTTATTAACTTTACCGTTACACGCGACGGACTCGAGGATCAACTGCTGGCGGAGGTTGTGAAGGCGGAACGGCCCGACCTGGAGGAGCTGAAGGCAGATCTCACAAAGCAGCAGAACGACTTCAAGATCATGCTGAAGAAACTGGAGGACGATCTGCTGTCGCGCCTCTCGTCGGCGGGTGAGAATATTTTAGGTGACACGGCGCTGGTTGAGAACCTGGAGACCACCAAGAGCACGGCGTCGGAGATCGAGGAGAAGGTGGCCGAGGCGAAGATAACGTCCAAGGAGATTGACAAGGCCCGCGAGTACTACAGACCAGCAGCTGCCAGAGCGAGTCTCCTTTACTTTATACTCAACGAACTAAACACTATCAATCCGATCTATCAGTTCTCACTGAAGGTATCTCACCTTGATATCCCAAACGAAATGCTTAGTATAATACCATTCCTTGCAGGCTTTTAGTGTAGTGTTCCAAAAGGCCATAGCCAAGGCTGAACCGGGCGAAACTTTGGACCTGCGAGTGTCCAACCTGATCGATTGTATAACGTATTCGGTCTTTCAGTATACTTCGCGTGGTCTTTTCGAATGCGACAAGCTGATCTTCGCCTCGCAAATGACATTTCAGGCAAGTGTTACTCCTCAATCCTTTTGGATACATACCTAACTCGGTTTGTTTTGCAGATCCTACTTATGAACGAGGAGGTTACATCGGCGGAACTGGACTTCCTACTCCGCTTCCCGATCAAGCCACATGTGACAAGTCCTGTGGACTTTCTGACCAATCAATCGTGGGGCGGAATTTGCAGTCTAGCGTCCAAAGATGAATTCAGGAACTTGGACCGCGACATAGAAACCTCCTCGAAGCGCTGGAAGAAGCTGGTCGAGTCGGAGCTTCCGGAAAAGGAGAAGTTCCCGCAGGAGTGGAAAAACAAGACCGCCCTGCAGAGGCTCTGTATGATCAGGGCTCTAAGGCCCGACCGGATGACCTACGCCTTAGCGTGAGTAGTTCCTGACAACACACCCTGATTATAAATATATCAAAGAAGATTCCTTCCAACAGCGACTTTATTGAGGAGAAGCTGGGATCCAAGTATGTGGAGAGCCGTGCCATGGAGTTTGCCAAGTCCTACGAGGAGGCCAGTCCCTCCACCCCCATATTCTTCATACTGTCGCCGGGCGTTAATCCCCTCAAGGATGTGGAGGCTTTAGGCAAACAAATGGGCTTCACCATGGATCTGGGTAATTTCCATAATGTGTCTTTGGGTCAGGGACAGGAAGCCATTGCCGAGGCCGCTATGGACACGGCGGCTAAGCATGGCCACTGGGTGGTGCTGCAGAACATACATCTGGTCAGGAAGTGGCTGCCAGTGCTGGAGAAGAAGCTGGAGTACTACGCCGAGGACTCGCATCCGGACTATAGAATGTTCCTCAGCGCGGAGCCAGCATCCACTCCCTCGGCACATATTATACCGCAGGTACATACACACTTAAATCTTATATCCGCAAAAGTTTACCTATTTTGTTTCAGGGAATTTTGGAGTCCTCGATTAAGATCACCAACGAGCCACCTACGGGCATGCTGGCCAACCTGCACAAGGCCCTGGACAACTTCACCCAGGAAACCCTGGAAATGTCCGGGAAGGAGGCCGAGTTCAAGGCCATCCTGTTCTCCCTGTGCTATTTCCACGCCGTGGTCGCCGAGCGGCGCAAGTTCGGACCCCAGGGCTGGAACAAGATTTACCCCTTCAACGTGGGCGATCTGAACATCAGCGTGTCGGTGCTGTACAACTACCTGGAGGCCAATGCCAAGGTGCCGTGGGAGGATCTGCGCTATCTGTTTGGCGAGATTATGTATGGGGGCCACATCACGGACGACTGGGACCGGCGGCTGTGCATCACCTATCTGGAGGAGTACATGCAGCCGGATCTGGTGGATGGAGAGCTGTTCTTGGCGCCCTCATTTCCCGCGCCGCCCAACACGGACTACCAGGGCTACCATACCTATGTGGACGAGATGATGCCGGCAGAGTCGCCGTACCTATACGGATTGCACCCCAATGCGGAGATCGGATTCCTCACCACCCGGGCGGAGAACATCTTCCGGACGGTGTTCGAAATGCAGCCCAGAGACGCCGGGGCCGGCGGAGGGGCGACGGTGACCCGCGAGGACAAGGTGAAACAGATCGTCGATGAGATCATCGAGAAGCTGCCGGAGGAGTTTAACATGGTCGAGATAATGAACAAGGTGGAGGAGCGCACGCCGTATGTGATAGTGGCCTTTCAGGAGTGCGAGCGCATGAACTTCCTCACCAGCGAGATGAAGCGCAGCCTGAAGGAGTTGGACTTGGGCTTAAAGGGTGAATTGACCATTACATCGGACATGGAGGTGCTGGAGAATTCACTGTTTTTGGATCAAGTGCCGCCCATTTGGACGTCACGTGCGTATCCTTCGCTCTTGGGTCTCAACAATTGGTTCATCGATCTGTGCCTGCGTCTCCGCGAGCTGGAGACCTGGTCCACCGATTTCGTGGTGAGTACTCTGCAATCCGCTTAAGCGTATCAGTACCAGCAATCCATATCTAACATTTTGGCCGATAGCTACCCTCCTGCGTCTGGCTGGCCGGCTTCTTCAATCCGCAGTCCCTGCTAACGGCGATCATGCAGAGCACCGCCCGCCGCAACGACCTGCCGCTGGACAAGATGTGCCTACAGTGCGACGTGACCAAGAAGCAGAAGGAGGAATTTACGTGAGTGCCTTATTGTCTTATTGACACGCAATTCCCAATTGACCCCTGAGGTGACCCCCTCCGAGAATATTTACACTGCCATGAGCGAAAAAATCTCTGCGTCGGTCCGCTATTTGTCACAGATTCCAAGAACGAGCAGAAACTATGGGCAGTTCTCTCTTAATAAGAAAGTAAACATACCTAAATTCATACTTATGGTGTTTATAATAAGAAGCCTGAGCTGCCTTTCACAGAAGCCAAGCTAAAGACGCTCGACTGTCTTCCCATATAAAAACATTTCATGTTCTTTAATAAGAAATCTATTTAGGGCTTAATCAGCACCATTTTTCCCTCAAGTACCTACGAATTCTCCCGAATTCAAACACAAGCTCCGCCCAGTGCTACAGTCTTATCTTCCCTGACCAGTGCGTCAATCATTCAATGTAATGTAGTAACCAGCAATCATCGCTTCGTGCTGGTATGGAAATCCAGCTGCGGCCAATGGCCAGCGACAGGCTCTAAAAATAGCCACAGTGCTATTTCATAAGAGCTATTTTAAAACAGCGCTTGGAACACAAATATGTGGGACTTATTAATAGCCTGTAATTTACAATTGTCTATTTGCTGATGAGCTGATTGCCTATTAAGTGGCGCCCGGCCAGCCACGTTTCGCTTGGCGACGCTGCCGGGCAAACAATGGAGTATCCCCGGCTCCGGCGCGTCGTCGTCGGCGGCATGTACTTGCCCTGGGCATGCCAGATTAGCATCGACGCCCGACGCCTCTCTAATTGACTTGGCATCATCCACAAGCCACGATCTGGGACTGAGATCTGATCTTGTAATTGCAGAACGGCTCCGCGCGACGGCTGCTGCGTGCACGGGATATTCATGGAGGGCGCCAGGTGGGACATCCAGCAGGGCATCATTATGGAGTCGCGCCTCAAGGAGCTCTACCCCTCCATGCCGGTGATCAATATTCGGGTGAGTTTGAAAGGCAAATCGGTGCGAGCGTAAATGCAAAACCGGCGAATCGAGGGCGGATCAGTGGCGTCTCGATGCTGGCGCATGTTGGCATAAATTCGAAACTAGACTCCACCCCACTATTCCACTTAATGCGATTCCGATTTCGATTCCGATTCCGATTCCATTGCAGGCAATCACCCAAGATAAGCAAGACCTGAGGAACATGTACGAGTGCCCGGTCTACAAGACCCGCACCCGGGGCCCCACCACCTACGTGTCCAACCTGAATCTGAAGACCAAAGACAAGCCGGGAAAGTGGATTCTGGCCGGCGTGGCCCTGCTCCTGCAGACCTAAATAGTCCAATCTAGTCGTAGTTACCTTACGTACCGTAGTATGCTTATTCAGTAGACATTTTCTAGTCGGACCACCTAGGAAGACATCTCAGTAGAACTATAATAGGCCTAAGTTAGATCAATGTATCGAGTTTTCTTAGTAGAGTCCAAGTTTAACTTTCGATTTCTTCGCTAAAACGTGCACGTTTTTATAATAAAACACCTCCTAAGTAGACCTGCCTTAGGCGCACATAGCATAAAAGCAAAAGGATGCTGAACTTGTTTGGGGTTTCTGTGAACTGTGGCCAGCTCCTCTCGCCTAGGTAAGAGTGACTTCATTTGTTTACCCTGCCTTTGTTTACATACAGTAGGTAAAGCCCCATGGAAACCACCTTCTCGCCGATGATAAGGAGTCGTCGAACAATAATGCCCGCTGCTAGAGCGATTATTGAATGAATTGTGGTGAGATAATCGCCTGCGACGCAGCCGATAAGTCTAAAAATCCCAAAAATGTTAATGAAAATGCTAAATCAAAAATCAAATGCGTCGCGTATCCATAAATAACGAGCATACCGTCCGTATACTATATGTAGGCGAGGAAGCAGCATCATCAAAGAAAACTCATAGACATTGGCGAGTGGAGTGAACTCGTGGCCGTCGCAAACTGAAACAATTTTCACATTTTTTGCTCTGATTTTTATTTATTTAGTATTTCGACTTCCCTCTCTCTCCCTCTCTATCGCGTTGATAACCGGGTGCCGAGGCGGCTCGGTTATGCTGACGAAATTTTCGAAGATTTTCGAAGATGCCGCAGCATCCCGAGCATCTCAGTATCGAGCGGTACGCTAAGCGAGAAGGAGAGACCTTTTCAGTGACTGCATGGAATACATGAATAATTCAAACACAAAAATCCCAGCGGCAGCGGTTGGCAAGTTGGACCTCGACAACGTGACCAGCCTGTAGAGTTATTGATCAAACGATCCATCCGATTTCGGTGTTCCAGCAGCCGCAAATACAATACTCCGACGTCGCTGTCGCCGCTGCTGTCGATGCTGATGCCACAAAGAAAAAATCCAATACAATAAAAAGAAAAAACAATCAGAAACAACTACAGGCGAAATGTGCGGAGAAACAAAAAGAAAATTGAAGACGACGACACGAGCGTAAATCTTTTTAGCATGAAAAAATTCTATAAAACTAACAGGCACTGTGTGGTCGGACATCATTCGTGCTCTACGACGGCAGACGGCAGCTACAGATACAGATACGGATACAGATACAGATAGCCGGTGGGTCGGACAGCACAGCACAACGCAAGCACAGCAGAGCACAGAACCGCACCGTACTGCCCTGCCTGATTGATTGATTGCCAGAGCCAGAGCCAGAGCCATATCCAGGGCCCCAACTCCTGCCCAAACCCAAGCCCAAACCAAACTCGAAACTGAAAATCAAACTGCACCAGCATCGTCATCCATATCGTGTCCATATCTAACAGCGGACGGGGACAGCATCCCAATCCCAATCCCAACCACCAATAACCAACGTCCAGCCGCCAAGCCATCAATCAGTCACCGAGTCACCGAGTCAGTTAGTCAATCGCATCGCTTCGCTTCGCCCACTCGTCCGCTGGAGGAGGATATCTTCGGTCGGCGCCTTCAGTCTCAGTTCGCATTTGGACGCGTGCTGTGCGGCCTCGCCGATAGAGAGAGAGTCGGATCGGATCCAAAATCGTGCGCGAATAAATCTATAAACGTATCAAGAACCAAAACACTGGCGGGCACACGTGTGCGGAGTTCAGTGACAAGCCCCAAATCTAGCGAATATATATTCCATTGAGTCTATATACAAATCGTGAAATCGTAAAACGTTTTTAATCAACTCGCAACCAAGCGGCACCCAACTACGGCATAATTAATTCGTCTGACCCGCAAGGTTCACGCAGAGCGAATACGGTTGTGCAAAGCCGAGTGTGCTCGGAAATAGTTGAAGTGAGAAGTATCGTCCCACCGCCATCGGAAGTAATAAGTAGCGAAATGAAGCTGTTTGCAGTATTGCTGGCATGTACGTAAAACACTTGAAAATACTCGAAGATATATATAAAACAATAGTTTTATAAGGGTTGTGAAGGGTGGGTTTTAGTTTCTTTTTTGAAGAAATATTTGATATAGTTCAAGTGAATTTCCTTCGTTTTAAATCAATCAATTTTAAAGTCCGAGAAATGTTTCCTAGAATTGTTATCAATATATTTTAATTTGTTCAAGTGCTTTTTCTTTTAAATGCTGCAATTATTTAAAATGTGGTTTTTGCTTTAATGACAATTTTTTAAAATCAGACCATAGACCACATATTTTCCCTATAAATATGTCTCACATTGCTGACTCATGTATTTGCTATTAATCTTGTAAATAAGAAACAATAATGATTAGGAACTCTGCGTCAGAACGGAAAGAATGTGACCCACTAAAAAACAGCGACAACTTGAATGTAACTAATAGGCAGGAGGGGCGGTATAAGAAACACCTTTTACGAGCAGAATTAACTTCATTCAGATGCAGTCGCAAAGTTGTGAATGGAAAATTTCAAGCATTGACTGAGTCATTAGATCGGGGACTGGCCGCAACGCAGATTCGCCGATTTGGCTAATTAGGCATGCAGCGCTAACCACCGATTCCAATTGCTGGCCCGGGTCCCAGCACTCCAACCTCCCTGGGCCATTGGAACGAGAGCGCTGGCAGTGCCAGACGCTCTGGCGTCGTGGGGAATCGATGGGCGTACACTGCCTATGGTGGGGATGTGGGTGATATCATGTGCCGGGCTGGTTGATCAGAGCACTTTGTATGCGGGTCCGGTCAACTGGGCGGTGATTCTCTTCGCACGCCTCCTGCCTACTAATACGAACCAAACGTCTATATTTATGCAGTGGCTTTGTACGCCGTGACGCTGGTCCAGTGCCTCAGCCTGCCCGATCCGAACGCCAAGTGTGCCATGGAGTGCGACACAACGGAGTTCAAAGCGATTTGTGCCGCGGATGACAAGGGCACAACCAGGACCTTCCGGAATCTGTGCGTTATGAAGACGGAGAATTGCCTGCAGAATACAAGTGAGTGTGAAAGCATTTATTATAATCCCCAGTATTAATATGTAGGTATTCCTTTAAATTAATCCTTCAAATGGTAACACTTTACTTAATCTTCATTACCATTCATTTATTCCGTCTGGCAGGCTTTCAAAAGATCAGCGAAAAGGATTGTCCGTAGAGCCTTCGATCCATCTATTGCAGTCCGGAAAGAACTTAATCATGAAGGAGAACGAGTGCACGTGGTTTGAGATGCCGGAGGACTCTTCTTTCTCGCGTGGTATTTGTGTGTGATATTTTTAAGTTGTACTTCAGCGGAATACGGAACAGCCCCGAACGTCGTAATGCATAATTATAATGTATTCTATAATTATTAATTTTAAATATTAAATAAAGTAATCATAACACGCACCACTCAACAATGTGGCTTCCTTGACCATCACAATTTCTTATGAGGCGACGTAATAAGCGATGATTTCATTTCCGCTTTACCCCAGCGAACAATCAATCCGACGTCTACATACGCCACCGGCACCCTGATCTTCTAATCTCTGCCCTGTATTGCTCGAATCGGAATTAAGTCATCAGCCCGATTTAGAAAATTGGTTTCAGATAGTCGAGGAAATTACAAAAATATGAAGCAGCTGAGATGAGCTGAGAGGGTGTGTCTGTCACCTGGTCGCAGACTAAACTAGGTAGGTATTTTGAGCGGATAAGTTCAATGTATAGAAAGTATCGTAAAATATCGAAAAATATCTTTAATTAATCTATGTTATCAAAACATATTATCATGACAAAAATGATTAAAATTTTTAAAATTTTAAAGCCTAATAAATTTGTTAACCTAGAAAAAGAAGAAAGAAAGAAGGCTTTCCAATCGAAATTAGTGAATTTTTGGCTTTCTTATGATCGATTTTAATCTTGTGATCAAATTGCAGACTGAAGAGTATGCACACTTCGGCTTTCCGAAATTGTCTTCCATTCTTGTCTATTTTGTATTATATACTATATAAAATTAAATAATTAGTATAAAACGATAAATGTAAAGACAAGTCTAAGAAATATACGATTTTTGCGCTCTCTTCCTGTAAGAATGTGAAGTTAGCCACGATAATATTTTTCACTAAAAAATAAACAGTAAAACATCTTATTCTCGCTTTTCAGGCCAGGGCCTTTTTTAACATTTAAGCACATTTATTTAAAACAAAGCATTTGATCATATGTAGACACTGAGATTTAAAGTGGTTCAACCCATGTTGGAGAATGGGTCGATTCTAAAAGCAACCGGCATCGGCAGCTGCAGTCAAATCACCCAACAAAAGTCTTGGTAAGTCTAGGGAAAATTATACTTTCTAAGGTAATTTTAAAACTGTGCTTAAAATCCATTTTTTTTTTTAATCTGTAAAGTATGTTTGCCAATTAATGTACATTCGATAAATATTTTAAGCAGAGTGGCAGGACAGCGTGGGAAATTAACTTTTATTTTACGTAGAAAGTATAATCCCCTTTATCTTCCTAAGACAGCCCGCTTTGTGGTAAACAGCCTACTGTTTCAAAGATCTTCCAAGCATTTAAATACCTGCTTTTTGCGAGTGATATTGAATATCTTTACTCTCCATCTAATATTTATTTTTTACATTTAAATAGTTTGTTCATGATTTCGATATTTAATATCTCACATCCTTACGTTTGACCCTTTAGGGCTCAAAAGGAATTGTCAGCAAGTTTTAAGTCCCCCAAAAGCTGATGGAGATCAAATTAACGGCCGAAACAGTCGTTGTTGTCCTTTTCAAAATCATTTGAGCTCTGACTTCTCTAAGAATCGACCCATTCTAGCTTATGTTTTACCAAATTAAAACTGCTTAAGACGCAGTTCCACCTGCAGGGCTATGCACGCCCGTCGCTCCTCCTTCAGCTCCATGCCGAGCATCTGCTTCTTGTGCTCCAGCAGCGCGTTTTCCCGCGTGTAGTGCTCGATTATCCGCTCATAGTCTCCCTCTGCCGGAGGCACTGGCTCCGTGCCAGTTGCCGCTGCTTGGCTGTTGAGTGCCTGCTGCTGCTCGCACAGCTGCTTCAGCCTGTAGCACTCATTCCGTTCGGCCAGAATGCGGGCCTTGAGCTCGTTCTCCCAGTCCATCAGCTCGTCGTATTCGATCTGCAGTCGCAGCAAAGTGTCGCGGTGAGGATTCGACCTGGGCAGCACGATGAAGCCCGTGGAGGGATCAATGGTGAAGTCTGTGGGACTGGGATTCGAGGGCTCCTCGGAGGGAATACTGTTGGTAGCAGGGGCAACTACGGGGGGCGCTGCTGGTGGTGGCTTGGAATCGGTTCTGTCCTCGCCCTCCGGGGCGGGTCGCGGCATGCTGCTGTTTTCCACGTCCTCCGCAGACTTTTCCTGCTTCTTCTCAAAGGTACGCAGCTTGCGCTTCAGCTGGGTGATGATACGCTGCACCTCCCAGAGCTGCTCCTCTCGCTTTTTGGTGATGAAACCGGCGTTCATCTCGCTGTGGATCTGAGCCAAGAGGCTGTCTTGCTTTCGCAGCTCCACCTGGATCTCCTCCGGGCGATCGGGAAGCTTGGGGCTGGCCGACGTTAGGGGCGGCACATACCTAGAAGATGAAGAGTTTGTTAGTAAAGCGCCTACGCAGTGTTTAATATTTGCCTCTGCCTAATTAGGAGGCTGGCGAAGCACGACAGCCGCTTCTGTTTACGGGATACCGAGCTCATGGTCGTTCGCAAGCAAACTAATCTGTTAAAATCTGCGGCTGTTACGGCCGGAATCTTATCTAAGGCAAGCGGTGATGATAAAATACATAAACAAATGCGAAAACCGAAAAAAGAAGCAGAAAACGTAGTAAATAAACCTCAACTTCAACTCACTTTATCAGCTTGACGTCCGCGAACAGACTGTTGCAGTGGCAGAGTAGGGCCACCATTAGTCTGTGAGACATCTGGAGCGTCGGACTGAGCAGCATGGCCAGCGACTGGGCGTTGAGCTTGTTGTACCGCTCCTGCTGGATCACCGCGTCGAAGTGGAGCAGCACCCACGCCAACAGAGTGCGGTTGCACTTGGGCAATTGCTCGAGCAGCTGCTGCAGCTCTGCCTGCTGCTCGGTGACCTTCGGGTGCGAGGCCACCTCCTCGAAGCGGGCAACCAGGTCAGTGGTCAGCACCGGCTCCGGCAACTCGCGCAGGAAGAGCTTCAGCAGACTGCAGGCGGTGGGCAAATTGAGCTCATCAACGGCGGCATCGTGCTCCCGGTTGTTGTACAACCGTTTGTAGTGCATCAGACGCGTCTTGATGGGCTCAATCTTGTATATCTGCTCGCACTTCAGGTGATCCTGCAGGTAGTCGATGCAGTCGCGCACCACCAGCGGCAGATCCACGCCGTCGTGACAACGGGAGCGCTCAGTGGCCAGGCTGACGGAGACGCCGAAGACGGGATAGCCCAGGGCCAGCACCTCCTCTGCCTCTGCTTCGTCCAGCTGCTGTGACAGCTGCTTGCTCTTCTTGTCCTTTTTGTCCTTCTTCTCGGCCTTGTCCTTCTTGTCGCCCTTTTCCTTCTTGTCCTTTTTCTTCTGCTCCTCCCGCTCCCTATCCTTTTCCTTCTCCTTCTCCTTGTCCCTGTCCTTCTCCTTGGCCTTGTGCTCCTTGCCCGGTGGCTCCTCCTCGACGTGCTTAGTCTCCCGCTCGGACTTTTCCTTATCACGTGACTTTTCGCGCTTCTCCTTGCTCTTAGAGCTGGTGAACTTGAAGGTCTTGGACTTCTTGGATTTGGACGGGCTTCTGCGATAGAGTATAGGAGTTAATCTTGCCTTTATATGCAGAACTCACGCTCGTGGCATACTTGGTGTCCAGCTCCTCCTCGGGCGAACTCTCGCCCTCCAGGGCGGCGTAGCCCCGGTCCTTGCCCTTCTCCTTCTTGTCCTTGCGCCGGCCAATCAACAGGTCCTTCTTGCTGTGGTCGTGATCCTCGCTAACTGCGAAGCAGGGAAGTTTATTGATTTTCCCAACGCCCACGACAATGGACTTCGCTTACAATCGCTCTCCTCCTTGCTCTTCTTCGACCTGGCATCGGCCGCCTCCGAGGCATAGAGGCCGGGAAACTCCTGAATTTCCTCCGGACTATCGAAGTCCATGACAAAATACTTTTAAATTAATTTAAAATTATAAACATAGAATAATAATGGAATCGGCGGCGAGATTAGTGTTGCCAGATGCACGTAAGGCTCTCCCCCTAAAAAATCTCAAAAAGTTGAAGTTTCCCCCTAAAAAATCCAGTTTTGCCACTAAATTTAAAAAATCTGTTAATTTCAAAAATATATGGAAGCTATGTATAGTTGTTAATTTATTTTAATGTTTTTTTATACTTGTGCATCGAGAACACTTTCTAAAAAATCGGTTTTGTAAACTTCGTTCACAAAAAGTTTGTACATTTGTTCAGTTGGTTGTTGCAATTGTTGGATAAAGTTAGTGTGTAGAAGAGTATCTGCGGTTTTAGTTGCTATTTTATTTCTTAATTTATTTTTTGTTGAATACAGAAAATGATCTTTTAACGGAGCTATTGGAAAAGGGTAAGGTTAAAAGCGACATAATTAAGTAGCATCGGTTTCATCATGTACCGGTGCCCGAAATTGCGATTTTTTAGTAAATCATGATTTGTATTAATAGAATTTATACGAGTTAAAAGAAAAACCTTAAAAATAGGGGGAAAGCCCCTAACTTGGGAACAACCATATCATTCGCCAAATTCTGTTAACCATTGCATTCGCAAAGTTCTGTTAACCATTTTATTCGCAAGGTTCTGTTAACCACTATCGTCACTATCGATAGTATCGATTTTTATTAGGCAACTTATATTAAAAGTGACCGTATTCTTTAATTCTAATTCTTCATTATCCTCAGCAAATCAAATTTTATGTACGAAAAATAATCAATAATAAACAAAATTAAATACCGCTTTACAAACAAACAAAAAAATTATAATATTTCGTAAAATGCGCTAAATATGTCTGCGCAAAGTAATAGGTGTACAAAGCTTAATATTTAAATTGAGTCACTTTTTTCGTAGTTTTAGACTAGGATTCGATTAAATTGAGTATATGACAGTTCATTTCCGGAATATCTGACACTGTTTTGCGGGATTTTCATCTTTGTCCTTAGCTTACAGATATTAACTACCAACATGTTTCAAATAGAACGTTGTTTTTCGGCAATATTCCAAATTGCATATGTATTTAGTTTTTCCCTACCACTGTTTTGAGATCACCTCAAGGATTTTTCTTTAGATTGGTTCCCATGGATTGACTTTATTACTCAAAGAAGTATATAATTTGCTCTCATATCCAATCCTTAACTTATCGGACCATTATTTTGCTGGAACTTCCATAAAACTTTTATATTAACTTTGGTATATGATAGCATTACCTTCTCTTATAATTTTTTAAAGACAAATCTATGCTTAATTCGGGGAATACGGTGTTCTGAACAAACACAAAACCATGAAATGCAGTCCCATAAAATTTCAATCTTGGAGGATATTACAGAATTTCTCCTCACACAGCGGTCCACACAAGTTTTATGAAAATGTTTTCCTCAAATGAAAATTTATTGACCTTAACAAGGGAACGCTGCGAACAATCGTAACTGATAGATTTGCTATTACAAAATTTGCAAAATTTTGTTGTTAATCGCCTTGAAAGTCTTGAATGGCTAAGTTTGACCAACTAATCCACGCGTTCGACGGGTCTAATTAAAGATTTTCCAGGGTTTTTTTTTAAACGGGTTGAACGTATTTGTTTCAAATTATCCCTGCTATATGAATCGGAACAGGCCGGATCAGACGACTATATCATATAGCTGCCATAGAAACGTTAAAAAAAAAATGTTTTTTAACATCGATCGGTAGATGCAGACTGTGATTGTAAAATTGTAACTTTAAAGCTGTAAATATAAAATGTTTAGGTAAATGTAATGAATGTTTTGGTTACCTACTTCCTACCTACCATTACATTAGATATTTAAAATCCAAAATGTAAATACCATTTTAAAAAATAGGTTTTTTGAAATGTAATATATAAATATATGTATTTTGTATAAATCTCTTCTTAGTTTTTATATAATTAATTTTGTTCAGGCGTGGTTGCTGTAAGAGATCCCCGACCCGATTTCCCAAGGAGAACGCAGCTGGTTTATGCCGTAAAGAGTATAACTAGGTCTGTTTATTAATCGTAACGGTTACATTCTGCTTCCTATTCTACTTCCGAGATGTGTGGTCGGGACTCGGATGCGTATCAACTCGGCGGGATGCTGCTAGTTCCGTACCTCACGTGCACGATTATCGCCGGACTCAAAAGACAGCAGAGAGGGGTAATTGTTGACTCGAAAAACAGCAGGGAGATTTAAGAGTGTTAGAGGGAAAAACTACTGGGAGCAAACTAAAATGTATTGAATGACCCTGAATTACCGATCTTAACCAAAATTTGAATTTAGCTGGTAACCACTGGGGATTTGCCTCTATACCCGATCGCAATCAGCTCCTAAGTGCCTTGCTATGGGCTGCGGCCTGCTTAACATAGGGCCTAGGGTGGTCCCCCGTTTGGGAAATGGCGCCGAATTGTCACGTGGTTCCCACGGTTGGAGATGACGCGCCACATTGAATCCCCGTCCTTCTCCAGCCAGCGCTTCTGCTTTGTCGTCCTCTTGCCTACTAGCTTCCGTCGAATCCGCTCCATCAAAGCTTCAGACAGTCGGGCTCCTGTCGGCACTATCCACCCGAGCTTGTTCTTTCCCTCGGTGTCTCCGGCGTCGCTTGTGCCTCTACTAGCTAGGCCCGTGTTACTGCCAGTGCTGCTGTCGCGTGACTCTTCTTGAACCGCCTGGCACTCTCCTGGAATTGGCGCATTTTTGTTTGTTCTGTTTTCGTCTAGAAATTCTTGTAACTCCTCATAGGACGGTTTTTCCTGCTTCTCTGTTTCCGTGTATCTTCGTTCCTCCTCCTTTCCGGCCGCTCTTATCTCCAGCTCCAGTTCGCCACACCTCAATGTGCTGCCTGTTCCCGCTAGGAAGTCCATACCTAACAGAATCTCTCCGGATACTTTTGTTAAGATCATGAACGTTATGCTGAATGATCTTCCCCTGAATCCAATCTCTGCCGTAAATCTTCCTATCGCTGTTTGCCGGGAGCCGTTGGCGAGCGTGATTTCTGTCCTTGTTCCCCACCATCTTCCTTGCTCTTTAAGATCCTGGAACATGTTGCTGCTTATTGCGCTCATTGATGACCCTGTATCCACCACTCCTTGTACTGTTCTGTTTCCGATTTCAATTCTTGCTACGATCTGGAATCCGTCACAGCTTAGGTGGTCTTCCGCAGCTTGTCGCATTTTTGTCGTCTGATCCGGGAGCTTTTTCTGTACTCGATCGCAAACTGCTGTTTAGTTCCTTGGTATGAGTTATATGGGCCTGTCGTGGTCTAGTGTGCCCGTGGCCGCTTCTGTACTTGGCCGTATTGGTGTGTCCAGCCACAGAACGATTCAGTGTGCCTGGTCGTGATCATGCGCGCGCGCTGTCTTTGGAATTTGAATTCTCTTAGTTTCTGTTTCATCTTCTTTTCTGTATTCTTTTTAATTCTTTTCCTTTATTTCTGTTGTTCTCCTTATCTTCTGTTAACTAAACTTGTCCTATTTTACCCTTATCCCCGATTCCTTACTATTATTATATTTATTTATGAGAAACACCAAATCATTAAGGACCAAAATAGTGTAATCTCTTTAGAAAAGTATAACTTTCTTATATAATTTGGGGTTTATATAGATTTTCGATATCTTAAAAAAAAATTACAATTATTATTGTGTCCATATGTGTACATGTTCGGAAAAATATTTGGTGTAGGTCATAAGTAATGATTTATTTTTGTGGTGAAATAATACATATAATATCTGTACATATTTGGCACAGCAAGTAATAATCAGCAATCAGACTGTAAGCAAACGGTTCCGCGTGGTAACGCTTATCGCAGCTGCATATACTTAATATATATACAAAAACATAAATATATTCTTAAATATTAACAAAATAATGGCAGGACTAAAAATAATTCCTTCGGCGGTTTCTACCTTTGCCTAGCGTCCGCGCAGGCGTGGTACGTAAGTCATGAAAGACAACGACAGTTTTAGTAGAAGGAATTTCAAGGATTGCCGTAAGAGACCAGGGCCAGCGGCGTTGATAGTGTTGTCGTGGTCGTGATGTTTCGGCTAATTACTCTATTCTGCGGACAGACAGTGTCGAAATACGCCAGAGCCAGGCCAGCAATCAGGGTGAGGAGGAAGACAAGCCCCAGGCCGCCGCAGCAGAGGCGCCGCACATTCTGCCACCAGGGATCCAGGGCGAAGGGCAACAGTTCATCCAGCGTCAGGCCGTAGGAGTAGCTAACAAGGAGGGAAGGGACAATGGGAAAACGCCGTGTAACGAAGTTATTTTTTAATGAAATGCGACGGAAAGCGTTTACTCAGCAGTTGTGAAAATGGGCTCATAATCCTTTGGACCCTTCCGCGTTGCAGGCACGACAATAATGTGCTGCTGCTGGTGTCCTTGTTGCGATGCCAGCAGCGCTGTCTTCTCGTTGCAGGACATATTTGCCTTGATGTATCCCGCGTAATAGAGCAAAAAGTGGGGTATATTCGGCTCGAAGCTTCGAATAAATATTGACTTGATTATGAATTTGATGTTTTCACATCGATATCTATAATAGATAATAAAAGAAACGATTTTACATTTAGTAAATCCAGAGAGAAGTTGTCATTAAAAGGGTATTATGGGCTGGGCATCCTTGCCTTGCTTACTTGTTTGTCTCGCGGGGGTCCCAAAAAGTGCAAACACTTCAAGCTGTGCAATTCGTCGGGAATTACTCCGTGGAGAACGAGAACTGGCGGACAACTGGGGACTGTCGACTGGCCTCCGCTTTGTCGCAACTTTAATTAGCTTGCAGCCGGGGCTGTCTCATTGCTTTATTGCTGTTTGCCTTTGTGCTCGGATTCCTGTAAACAACTTTATCTCGCCGCCTGTTGTAGCGTAGCGGTGTCTCTCCGCTCATCTTCCGCAACCAGAATCAGAACCAGCTTCCTTATCTGGCGGCGCTTTTTTGGGGCATTGCATAATCCCCCATCCCCCAGTTACCCATAGTGATAAGACCCACGCTCGGCTTCGGGAAATGCGAAAATGAAAAACCTGGCTCGGTTTAAAGTGTAGTTTATTCGTTTTCATTTGGTAAACATGCACGGAATACATATATACGTATGCGGCACTGCTCTGCCGAGAGATGCCAGTAAGTCTAGGGCCCTAGGCGCTCTATTCGATTAGGTAAAACGTTAAGCTTTCTGCTACCTCGTTGTTGCCTTGCGGTACGATAACGAGTACGAGTTCGAGTTCGAGTTCTCGGGTATGTTCTCATAGTGAGTATATTCAAATGCGTAGCTTTCGTTCGGGTATTTTCTTATAGCGTATTGAAGTGAGAAAAGAGTTACGGTTGGTGAGATCGATAGATCTGCACCCCAAGCATATGCTACACAAACTACGAGTACATATGTGGTAGTCGATCTATTCGAATAATTGCATACTTTATCGGCTTACGCTCTGGATACATTTAAATGGGGTTCTGGATGCTCGAGTATGTATTGGTTTTCGGTTTAGTTTAGGGTAAAATCACATTCATAAGTATACATGTAAAAATGCAGTAGGTAGATATTATTTGAATTCGAAAATACACGATAAGAAACAACAAATGATTAATATTGTACAATACACATACATACATATTATTTGGCGGTCTGCCCATCAAAACATACAGATTCGAATGCTATCAACTATCGTACATCTATGGAACGGATAAGCCGAATCAAAACTGATCGAAAGCATAGTAAAAGAATATAAAACCAATGGATATTGCTGCAGTAGTCCGCTCCCGCTGCTTCTATTCAGATACGCTGTCTACTCCTAGTTCTCTAGAAGTACATACACCTACATCCTATGTCGGAAGCACTTTACTCGATTTATTTGCCTTTGCCATTAAAGATAATCGTCTATAGGTAATTGTCTCTATATATGTATATATCTGGTTATCCTCTATGTCGTATTGTTACCTTCACTGCGGTTCGGCACTTCTATTCCATTCATTATTCGCCCTATTCCTATATGCGTCTGCACTATATTGATTTCCTCATGTCCTTGGATATATGGCCTCAAGCTTACCCTGACTCCTGGTCTGTTAACTGCAGTTATATTTCTTGAAGGTCCTTTCCGGATCTATAACCAACGCACAGTGATATCGTCGTAATTTCGATTCAAAAACGGAAATGAAAAGGCTTAAGGGAAATAAATTTAAAAAGAAATTTAATTACATTGTCTAGCGGTAAACATTGATGGCATAATTTAATACATTGTTCATTCTTGTTTGTATATTTATTAAATTGTTTCATAGATCGTATATGTATGCGGTAATTAATTATCAATTACGACTAAATTTGGCGCAGTTTCTTCATTAAGTCCCCGTACAGTTGTGTGACCCCAAATATATAATACAAATTTATGCATGTGGCTATAAATATCATTAGGTTACCTAATCCTCCTCCATTCTCATTCGCTAGAATTTTGCTATATGAAAAATAGTACAACATTATACAAAAAATATGTACCACCTGCCCGTTACATTTTGATTACGATCAACTCTAGTTATTTCGGTTTTGTTTTTGTTTGGTGTTTGCCTTAATATCCAGTTTCTGTTTCTCTACATTTCGTTCGATTACGTTTGATCACTGCCAGCGACATAAGCAAATTGAAAGTCTTTTTTTTAAGTAAATTGATTAGTGCTCTTGTTCTTGTTCTTGTTCCGGTTCTCGTTCCCGTTCTGGTAGTGCAGAGTGGAAACACTGATGGTCTTTCTCGCTAATCGCTAGTACTAGTAAGTAAGTAGTGCCGCCATTTGCCTTGGTCAGAGTTTATGAAAATGTCGCAGCTAGTTGGACTCGTGTCGATAGTGTGAAGTGACTAGAACTAGTTGTTGACGAGGCTCCTATTTGGTAGTAGTAGTAGTAGTAGTAGTAGTTGCAGTATTTGTAGTAAGTGTGTTAGATGGCTAAGGGGGACTGGGCTTATACCCTTGGATTTCTTTAAAACTTACACATGTATTAAATTAACAATGGTTTTCGGCAGATGGAGAGATAATATCTAGTCGGGACTGTGGGGTCCCGGAGCCCGGGCTTCCGGCCCCTTGCTTGGGTTGGGTTTCGATTAAGTGGATTGAGTACAGCTTTAACAAACAACAACAATGACTTAAGTTGTACACAGAATGATACAATAAAGATAACCGTAATTTAATAGTAAATTAAGTATATGTGGCATAACAGTAAATGATCTCGTTACAATTACAAGATTGCTGAGCCGTGGCAGCATTTCTGTATTTACAATTCATATATCAATAGAGTGAGTAATCGTAAAAATTTGTTGTTTTATGTATGTAAGCCTGACTTAAACCTATTTAACAATACAATTTTACTTTTAGTATTAACATAAATTTTACATAAGATACATATAAATTTATTCTCAAACTCTTTCCAACGCCAATGCGAACAATGCGAACAGAGCCCGCTCCAAATGCGGCCAGAGCAATGGGCTCCTTAGACGCGGATGATGTCGTAGGCCTCCAATATGCAGATGACCACGTAGAAGACCCAGAGGAATACGAGGATCGCTGCGCTGATGTACTTTGAGACCTTTGGGCCGCCCAGCTCCGCGCCGATGCCTTTGTGACAGCGCCGAACCATGATGAGGAGAACGGCAATCAGGGCCTCGCCGCAGAATAGCGCCACAGCAAAGCCGATTCTGTAAGGAAAATGGTTTGAATTCGTATCAATTTCAATTTTCAATATTTTCCACTTATATTTTAGAACAAATTATCAACAAAGGAACAAGATTAAAAATGTCTCTGGAGTATAGAAGGATCATTTCTTATTCATTGGTTCCTAGTTTGACAAGGACTATCTTCCATAATTGGCTAGGGATTACTTACGTTCCAGGCTCAACGTTGAACGTCATGCCATGCGAGCTGTGGTATACGGCTGCGATGGTCCAGGCCAAGCCGATGCCCAGGAATACGTTAACCGCATTGCTGCCCGTGACGTTTCCGATGCAGTTATCTGCTCCCTCGTCGTGCTTGGCCGCTATCATGCTGGCAAATGTGTCTGCAAGTCGAGAGGGAATTGGGTGTCAGGTGAGAGTGCTGAAACCGGAGGCCGGATTCCGGATCACCTACCTGGTATGCTGGTGCCCAGGGCGACGAACAGGATGGCGGTAACCGAGTCCTTGATATTGAGAGTGCAGCCGAAGTATGAGGCGGCGTCCCCAATGATGGCGGTGATGACGCCAATAACGACTATGGACACCACAAAGGTCACATAGCCGCCGCAAATGTCTGTGGGTGAGCCAGTGGTTAGTAACAGGGGCTTTGTCACCTGAGAAGGCGAGGAGGAATGCTTACCTGTGGGCGGCACAAATGCAAATATTACCTTCCAAAAGAGGCAGAAGAAGTGGCTAATGTAGTTGAAGCAGCTGGGCACCTCCTCCAAGGTGTCGTCGTCGCGGTCGAACTCACTTTCGTCGGCTACAAGGGTTTGTTTGCATGAAAAGCAATGCTTTGAGTGTGGAAAATCGAGTCTGGTCTACCTGGAATGACGGTGAGGGCATCTTTGAACTGCTCCTTCCAGGAGGATGTGCCGAGGACAGCGGAGACGTTCGCTTTGGCCACCAGTTTGTCGACTGTAGCCTGTGTAGAGAGAGTTTTATTACTTGAAGCTTACAATTTTATGGATTCAAAGCAGTTTTATTTATTTTAAGCGCCTAATAATGTGTGTTAATATTAAATAATGGATTTTTTACAGGGACAAGATTATCAATCAGTAAGTCAATCAAGAAAATTAGTAGAGTATCAGTAACAGAGTAAATAAAACTCAAGTTTACCAACAGAAGTTTTTCGTGGAGCTGTTTGTAAAAACTCGCAATGGACAGACCTCAGAAGGGGAGACAAAGTCCCCAGATTGATGGACAACTTTTTATGTGCTCGCATTAAGTATACGCCACCGAGCAACAATGAACACAAGCCCATTAAACACACACAGACACAAAGCAAACAGGACACTCAACGTGTCATTTAGAGATTTGCACACAATTAGGTGCTTATTTGCCCTGCACCTGAGCGGTTAACGGTAACTCGATCTGGCGACTGGACTGCTCCGCCCGCCACTCGGGGGATTCATTACGCTTACGGGCGTGCCAGTCCGGCGCACGCACTCACTTATCCGTGTCTGCATGTAAATGGGCGCAGGGATTGGGTTTGGGATTGGGTTCGGGACTGCTGTTGTCATAGTCGTCAGTTGGCCGACAAGTGAATTGGATTGCTTTTCATTTGCATTGTGGAGCCGTTTCGGGGCAATGTATCAGTGTCAAAGGGACACAGTGCCTGTCTGACTTACCTTAAATTCCTGGCTTTCTCGGATGCGTATGGTTGCGGTGGACAGCTCCCCGGTCCTTGGCTTGCTCAGCAACAGGATGCGATCCAGTTCGGTCAGCTCGTTTGCATTCTTCTTTTCCACCGCCCTGATTTGGGCTGCCATGTCGTCGTCTGGACAGGTGAGAATCGAGAATATTAGTCATTCGATTCGACTGAGCAAGACTGTGTTGCATGCAGCCACACCCCCAACAGATTATCTTAAGACTATGTGGTACGAGAGTAGCTAGACAGACTTAGTGTGTGTTGGCATACAAACGAATTGGTGATAGGACATAGACACAGATAAAGTCATAGATTTAGATTTAGATATAGATATAGATATAGTAAGGTAGTAAAGTATATGAGGTATTCCGCAGGGACAGAGATGAAAGCGGGGAGTTTCTCGGTAAAATAAATACTTGGACTGGAACTAAGGCAAATACACGCCCGCAATTAGCTGGAAAACTAATTAAAAGCATATGCTTGTAATAGGATGCGGGCTTCAATTGAAAAGGGAAGGCCAACAGAAGAGGGAAGGGTGTGGGAAGATAAATCGAAGCTCATTGAAGCGCCCACGTTAAAGCCAGATTTTGTTGATATTTATTCCGTGGGTGCTTCTGTTTAAATCATTTTCGGGTCTCGGGCCAGCGACTTCAATGAGCTTGCAAAGTGCTTATGCTAAGTTGACATCAGGATGCAATTGAGTGGAAAATGGAAATTGATAAACTGCATATTAAGCAGACTGGGATAGAGACAGCGACAGAGGCTAAGGCAAAGGACGAAAGACATGCATAAAGGTCACGGTTTTAACATTAGGGCCCCAGATATTGATGACTCACGAGTGGGATCTCCAGAGTGTTCGTGTTTTTCTATAGACATCGACATGACAAGTACGTTGGGGAGTGATTTTGGGGGTAGAGTTCAGAGAATAGTTGTTAAATGGTCTCAAACATGTTGGAAATGGCTTCAACAATCACTTTCTAAATATTCAGTTAACGGATATGCGATGTGGTGACATGTCTTGCTACTGTAGTCGGGGTAATTGGTCGTTCTTAATCGTTAATCGCTACTAAACAGCCACAAAAGCCGGCGGTTAGGTAACGCACAATACAGACGCAGGCATTGGGCTTAATCAGTAGCCGGTCACGATCGATGGGTATACTTATTTAAGTGCTTACAATGTTGCCTTAAGTCTAAAACACACAGACAATACACGTTCAACAGAAACAGCCAAAATGGAGGAACACAAATTACGTAGAACAAAAGCCGGATATCGGGTTTCTGATCACAACAAATCAGCGATTACGTGTATTACTTACAAATCGATTTGGCGATGCAGAGGCATGTTTGATTGGAGTGTGACACCGATAGCAATCGGTGCGGTATCGATATCGAGATCAAAATCGAGCAGCAATCGGGGCAATCAGGCACACAACATGTGAGAGGATCGGATCGGGCACAAGCGCGTATTACAAATGTCCGCCGAGCATAGAGATAACCAAAACATTACCAAAAACTGTGTCCCTGGTCTAACTTTATTTCAATTGAAGACGAACGAGGCCCGATTTTGCCCGCGTGCTCTGGGGTTTGCGTTTGCTTTTTGCTTTTTGCTTGATTGATTACTTTACACAAAGCCAGAAGCTTGCATTTGTCAAGTGCGTGGCTGCTGCTTCGAAAAAAGCGCAATTGTTTCGGGATAAATGCAGATGCAACGCCTACACATAAACACACAGATACGACACTAAGACGCACATACAACGGAGATTATGTATACGACGTGTGGGTTAATGACCAATCAAACTAACAAAACAAAAAGAGCTATGAACATGGAAATGGCGACCAAATACTCTCTTCATCACTTTTCTGCCTCACTATTTGTTGTCGTTGTTGCATATTCACTATTAACTGAACACTTGAAATGATCGATCGATCCGCATACGCAGAGAGATATGGCAAACAAAAAAAAACTGTTTTACGTACCAAAAAATCGATTGAAAAATGATTCCTTGTTAGTGTCATCTGGATTGATCGTGTGACATTTGGTGGCAGTTACGGAGGCGATTGGTTCGATTGGGTTAGAGAGACAAGTGTGAACAATGGAATACTCGGTTAAGTTTAGGTTACAGGCAGATGGTTACATTACTGGGGTGCTATGGGATGTGGTGGTGGTGCCGGTGCTGGGAGGGGACTGATATCGGGAACTCTAGATGGGGCAGAAAGATGCGAGTGAGGAGTACTAGAGGCTAACTTCGATTGATACAGAACATAAAGAAGGACTCTTTGCCCATCGCCACTGGATAAATAACTGATAGGGAGGAGGAAACGGAAATTAAACTAGAAACATAAAAAGGACGGGGTGTCTAGGGAACGTACACAACACCAAAACAAAATACGCTACTGTTTGTACTTCGTGGAATGGCTTTAAGAGGAAAGAATAAAATGAATTTGCACTTTTTTGCCCGCAATTTCCGCACTCGGTGAAGGAAAGAAGAAAAGGAGCTGAAAGTTGCACTTGGCAACCATTTCAACTCGGGAAACCGAAACCCGAAAGTGTTGGCCAATCGCCATTGGAATTTTACTTTTCCCATTTTCCGTTTCACGTAACGTAACGTTTCGCGTTTCACGTTCTACGCTTTCGTGTTCAATTAAAATAAAATTAATTAATGCACAATTCAAGGCTTACGGTAGTGAGTGGAATCTAGAAGCATAAAGAACACAAATTAAAAGACCAAAAAGTATAAAAAGAACCCATGAGTCGAAGGGATGCGAAAAGACATACGAAGCCAAATTAACAATATTTTTTTTTATTTCAAATTGGAATTTCCAATTTACAAAGTTTTCATGTTTTCGGTTTTTGCTCTTTTTTCTGTTCGGCCGAGCCGGGCTCTTCCACCTGTTTGTAATATTTTGGGGGTCAAAGCGGGAAAAAGACTCGAAAAGGGTTGCTTGGGATCAAGGGTGGGTGGGGGAAAAAGGGTCGAGGGTGTGGAAAAGAGAGTGCTGGGTCGGTGTGTCCCGGGTGTCGCAGGCTCAAGTCCTGACCAGGACAGATAAAAACTCGTGCCGTCTTCGGTGCCCAGCTAGCTGGGCTTTTTCTCTGGGCTGCTTCGCTCAATTTGGTTAGCATTGTCAGTGGGTTTGGGCTGGTTACAGGGACTTGGGACTTTTTGGAGGGATTCTGGTTTGGGTTTGGGGTTCTGGTTCTTGGTTTGGGTTTGGGGTTCTGATTCTGGTTTTGGTTCTGTTAACTCTCTCTAGTTCTAAGACTCACCTGGCGCCAACTCGGGTGTTCCGATGAAGACCTTGAAGCTGACATCCTTCTCGTAGCTGCTCTCCTCCAGAATGAAGAGTTCGATGACTTGCCTACAAAGATATCAAGAGCACAGAGACTTAGTGTGAGAAGGAGGTGTGAAGTGGGTAATCGAGTGCACATAAACCAGGAGCCTTGGGCCGTTTGATTAATGCTCTTGCCACGGCTATAATGGCCGCAATCTTGACACTCGAAACGGAGCTCCGAATTTATTAGGCAGCATTAAGTGCGCAGCTTTTGGCTGCGACATTGCCACCCTGCCTCAAATACATATATTACGTATGCGCCCTGTGGGCCGTGTGTGCCTAAACACAAATATTCGCATCACTCATGCGCGGTGAGTGAGTCAAATTATAATCGCTTCAAGGAATTTATTATTTTTAGCCATAAAGTCGACACTTTGTTTGCCTTCGATCCGAAATGGCCAAACATTCGGGCGATAGCGATAAGTTCAAGTGGGCAAACAAGGCGTAAACCCAAAGATTTTCCTACTCGACAGTTGCAATTCTCATTCATTGGCCCTTGCTTTGGCTAATTTTCTGTTTGCCAAGTGCAAACCAAGGTCGGCACTCCCGCCCCTCGGACGGCCAGCTCAACTTTAACCTTTCCGGCGGTTGGCAGCTGCTTTTCTTCCACTCCAATGCCTTTGCATTTCTCAGCTTGATATTAAAAAGGCAAAGGCGCTCGGCGAAAACAGTCACCTGTTTATGACCCGGCTTTTATGGCCCCAAATAAATGCGAAAGGGGAAAATGTGATGGCTTACACTCCCCGTAACTGGTTATACTGCCCATCAAATCATTCACGTGCCTCCGCCAGATTTTCCAGCCTGATTACGTGATGGCCAATGGTCGGGGCTTTCCTTGGGCCCGCATCGGAGATGACCAACAAGCTCGGCAACAAGTTCCACCACCACTCACGTGCCCTCCCACCGACCAGGCCCGCACAATAAATCTATAAAACTTGTCGCTGGCCATCGTAAATAAAAGCACGCCCCGGACTAAGGGAATTAGGTGGCGCATTAGATTTGATGCGATTTGCCGTTTATGGGATCTACACGTCTCAGCCTTATCGCCCCTTATCGCAATCGGCCGGAATCGAATCTCCGATAGGCCAAAGTCGGAGTAGCCGTCGACCAGGGTCAGTCTTCAGCAAGATGTCCCGCTGGCTGAACGCAATTTTGATCGCCATCGCCCTGCTGGCCCTGCCCATCTGGTCGGCCCCGGAGTGCGGCCGCAACCCGGAGCAGTGTCGGGAGCAGGCAATGCATCCGGATCTGCCGGAACCGCAGCCGGAAGTGAGGAAGATGAGGGCCGTCGAGGGCGAGGACACCACCGCCTATTGGCGCGAAAAGGGCGTGCAGTTCGTCCAGCAGAAATTGGCAGCCGAGTTGAACCAGCGCCAGGCCAAGAACGTGATCCTCTTCTTGGGCGACGGCATGGGCGTGACCACCACTGCTTCGGCCCGCAATCTTCTGGGTGGCGAGGAAAAGGCGCTCTCTTTCGAAAATTTCCCCTACACAGGCCTCTCGAAGACCTACTCCGTGGATAAGATCGTTCCGGACTCGGCCTGCACGGCCACGGCTTACTTGTGCGGCGTGAAGGGCCAGGAGGGCACCATCGGTGTGAATGGGCAGGTGCCCCGCACCGACTGCAAGGTCATGCTGGACGAGACCACCCACGTGGATTCCATTGCCAAGTGGGCCATGGAAGCGGGCAAGTGGGCGGGTCTGGTGACCACCACCCGCGTGACCCACGCTTCTCCCTCCGGCGTCTACGCCCACATTGCGGAGCGCGACTGGGAGAATGATGCAGAGGTGACAACTGACTGCGGAGCTGACTCCGGGATTAAGGATATCGCCTATCAGCTATCCCGTGGCGAGGTGGGCAGCAAACTGCGCGTGATCATGGGCGGCGGACGCAAGCATTTCGTTGACTCCAGCTTGGAGTCCTGGGGCAAGCGGACCGACGGTCTGAACCTTATCGACGAGTTCAAGGCGGCCAGCGACAAAAACGTCTACGTGACCACCGCCGCTGAGCTGGAGGCCGTGGATGTGACAACGACCGATCGCCTGATGGGTCTCTTCAACGACGACCACCTGCAGTATATGATGGAGACCACGCCGGAGAGCAGCCAGCCCACTCTGGAGCAGATGACCCGCAAGGCCATCGAGTATATGCAACAGAGCGAGCAGGGTTACTTCCTCTTCATCGAGGGCGGCCGCATCGACCAGGCCCACCACATCAACCAGGCGCGCATGGCGCTCAACGAGACTGTCGAGTTCTCCAAGGCCATTGCCGCCGCCCAGGAGCTGACCAGCGAGGACGACACCCTACTGGTGGTCACCGCCGATCACTCGCACGTGTTCACCTATGCAGGATATGCGGTATGTCCTTTGCCTCTTGATTTTCCATTTAAGATATGTCTAGCCTAAATATGTTTGACTTTCGAGTTTTAATTGTTGAATGTTTCTATTTGCAATCTCTTAGTACCGTGGCGAGGATGTCTTTGGCAAGGCTCCAGTAACGGGGCTGGATGGCCAGCCCTACATGGTCCTGAGCTACGCTAACGGGCCCAGCTACGAGAACTTCTACAACACGGAGACCAAGGAGCGCAAGGATCCCACAACGGTGATAACCGGAGCCCACGACGACGAGTTCCCCTCGGGAGTGCCTATCCACATGGACTCCCATGGCGGCGACGATGTGCCTGTTTACGCTTTGGGTCCCTGGTCGCACCTCTTCACCGGGGTCTACGAGCAGAGCACCATTCCCCACCTGATGGCCTACGCGTCCTGCTTGGGCGAGGGGCACACCATGTGCAGCAAGTAGGATCGAAGGATGGGGGGATGCCATGCCGCCTGGCAATAACAATTAAGTTTGAAGCTCATTAAATCCAGCCAGCAAGCGGCATTTGCATTCGCCTGCACTCGAGTTTATTATGCGAACGCAAACTGCAAATTGAATTAAGGCGACTTTGCCGGGGAAATTCTTAACTGGGTTACGTGTGGCGGGCTCCCATCATCGCCCTCGTAACTCGCAGTTTGAAACTCATCAGGGCTCTGATGCGGCGGGAGTGGCTCCACCGGGTAGCTCGTCCGACTTCTTGACGGCTTGCTCTGTTGCGTGCGCACGCCAAAAGTTTGGAGTCCTTGGAGCTGGGAGTAGAAATGTGCAAATTGCCACGTTTTGGGTCGTGCGGTGGAGCCATTAGAGAGATTGGGCGCAGACTCCTCCTCTGTGGTGTAACTGTACTATGGACTATGTGCCTGTACTGTAATTGCATATTTGCAATACCAATTTTCCGTGCACCCATCAAATAGTAATTAAAATCATTAAAAGACATGCGTCATCGCTGGGCTGACTAATTTGAAAAATTGCCCGCAAATTGCCACCGAAAAAGGATTCCGAGATACTTTGTGTGTGTGTGTACGCGCTTCCACCTCCATTTCCGATTCGATTGAACGCTAAATTATATCCGCCACACACACAGGAATGGCAAATGGCACAGCTGTGCCGTGGGTGTGCGTGTGCGCCAAGACCTCATTTCCCCCATATGACAGCTATTAAACCGCCGAGCTCAGAACTTGGTCCCTTCCCCGCCTCTTCGCCGGCTCGGTTGCCCTGGCATTCAATGCTAATTTCGTTGTATTGCCGATGCCTGAACCACTTCCGCCGTTTGATTTCAATGGCAACGACCACGTCGCCGCTGCTCATTGTTAACCGACAGGCCTAATCCCCGCGAAGGGGCTATTGATTTTGCAAAACTATCAAGTGAGCGGCGGCGGAGGAGACCCAGTCTGGTCGGCAGACAACTCGGCCAACGCTGTGGCCACCAGACGTGCCATGGTCAAAGCCATCTGGGCGTGGGCCCAGCCGGAAGGGCAAACTTGGGCTGAGTGTGGTCAGCCTGGCTATATTTGTTGCTGTGCCAACACTTGTCCAACAAGTGCTCTTCCAATGCGAGGTGCTATCAGATCAGTTCCCATTTATGGTTTTTATGATTTATGGCCAAGATAGAAGGGTTTAATTAATTTAAGGCTCTCAAATAATCAGAGTAGTTATCGGATTATTTTGATTTTCTCGGAATAGAGCTCTAAAAATAAGAATAAAATCAACAATAATAAGGAAACCACTAACTGCATTGGTTTATAAAAATGATAAATTAAATTCTCTAATAATAGTCTTAAACTACATTCTGATCTGGAAAAGATTAGGAACATAGGGCAGGCAATGAATCCCCTTTGGTAAACTAAACAATAGGTGAAAACTTACATTGGAATGTGGGCAAGCTCAAAATCTGACAATTTGGTTGGATGAGCTTGTAAGCCCACGATTACAGTCCACACTGCCGCATTCCGGAGCTCCCTCACACCCGTCGTCGTCCCAGCTGATTGATGCCACAGCTCTGGCTAATAATCCGCCCAAGAGGTCCTGTGCCAGTCTGATTTCACGGCTGCTGCTAAGCGCCTCAATTACCTGCTCGGGCTTTGCTTGTGGCTCCCATTCCCCAGTCCCAAATACCCATTCCCATCCCTGCTTCCAGTGCCCAGTTCCGCATGCAAAGCAGACCCCTGAATACCCGTATGGTCAAGCACACATAATAGCATTACTTAGTCAACGCAAGGGCGAGGCCACCCTCGGTGAACCGGGAAAGGTATGGAATGGCAGGCGGGTCTGGGGGGGTGTGCAAACTTGTGCTTGAAAATAAAATTAAAGAAAAATACAGCAATTTGCATAGCAATGAGCAGTGCACAGGTCCCTGGCAGGGTGGGCGCGGGGCCGGAGTGCCTTTTGGGCGGGACTAACCATTAAGCCCCAATTGCCAACTCTCTGGCCAACTTTTACCTTTTGTTGGGCTGCCGTGTAGTTTCCTATCCTATCTGCCCACTTGGAAATCCCAGCTGAGCCACCCAGAGACCTGCGGTGAAACCTCGCTTTCGGTTCGGAGTTTTCCGAATGACGTTGCGGCTGCATATCATATTATTGGGACGCAGCGTGGCTTTTGAGGTTTTGAATTTCAAATTCAAATTCAAGGCAAAAGTCCAAGTCACCTGGGTACGGACCACCCTGCGCAAAATGGCCAAACAAGGCGAAATATGAGCACGGCGAGCGAGAGAGGGTTTTGTGTTAGGTGGTAAGGTGGCCGAGCGGAAAATCCAAGCTGCCATCCGGCCAAGTCTGTTCCGTTGCGTTGATTGCAATATGCAGCCCAAGGGCCGGCTGCTCGCTCTCGATAATTATTAATGTGTTTACCAGGCGTCGTTTTAATGGAATTTCCAGGAAAAACTGCAGGATGTGCGGGCGGAAATTTAACAAGAATTTTCAGCGTCAGATTGATTGGAACTTCGGGGAATTCGATTAAACGCCACTGACCGTTCGGCCCTGAGTTGTCGCCTGATCGAAATTAAAGGGTGTTGTATTTCAATTAAATGACGTGACAGTTCGCACGTGGCAATTAACGGTAAGTAACTTGAAGTTCAGCTTGAAACACCAGTAGTTTAACTCGCAACAGGTGGCGCTGAAGGAATTAAATAAACCATTTGATTTTGGTCAGATTTTAATTGAAATTCCGAATCAATTGAGATTTCAAGCGATTTTCAATACACATTTTAAGCCTCTTTGCTGGATGAATGAACGAACAGGGGATTACAAATATCTTTTCAATGAAAGTGTAGCGACTTAACTAGTACACTTTAGTGAAGTTTTGTCATATTTTTTGGACTCGAAATCATGAATATACATATTTAAAAGTCCTGCATCCCGAATGCGCCATGTGCCCTGCTAGTGCCTAGACATTGCACGTGCGTTTTCCAAGGGGCAAAGGTCAAGAGCGTTAATTTAATAAATTGAAATCGAAATTGTGTTTATTTTCCGAAGGTCCATCATCATCGTCGACGGATAGGTCACAGTCCCAGCTGTTGTTACATGGCTCTATCAGGCTGTCAAATATTGACGAAGTAAACGCGAAATTCATTTAAAATTTATCGAAAATTTCAGAGCGAGCTGCTCAGTGGGGGCTCCGTAATGAGTGGTATGGACTTTATACTGGCAGTTAAATTGAGCCCTAATTTGGCCGGTCTATCAAAATGTCAAGTTTTTTTTCCCCCCCGAATTGTGCAAACATTTCATCGAGAAGCAATCAGAAGTTGAGGCTCCAAGACACGCGGCAGGTTAAATGGATATGCCTTAAGTTTAAAGTGGCATGTAAGAAGTATTATTTAAGAAATTTTAAGAGCTAGCAAGGCCAGAAGAGGCTAGTAGGTTGTCCGGTATTTCAAGCAGTTTTTAAAATAATTTTATCTGTGACTAGAAATAAATATATTTTACTTACTCTCTCTCCTTATCCATACCTTAAGACCCCATTTACCCTGCTCCAGCCATGCTTATCGGGGGCTTGTAGGTGAAATGTAAAAGCAGCGATTTGAACATTCCGATAGCGACAAATTGAATGCATGTTCGGGCAAATGAGCGTGACCGGAGTGCAAAACAAAGCGTTACCCCTTCCTTTGAGCGGGTGTCGGCGCAAAGACAACAAATTATACTTGTTGAGGCGCGAAATTAACAACAACCGGCACTATCTCTGGCCGACAATGGCCACAATCGGAGTCGGATAGAGTAAATAATAACCCACCAGCTAAATGCGGGCCATGTCACATGCAGGTGTGGCGGCAGGAGGGGAGTAGGAGGTGGACTCTAGGGCAGAATTGAATGTTGAGGCTACCCCCGGGGGGACCAAGTTATGTGGTGTGTTCCTCGGTGTCGTGTTGGATAGCAAAATAATAGGTCCTCAGTGTTCTCAACTTAAACAAAACAATTATTCGTGATATACAAAAATAAATAAATTATAGGACAGTTGATAATAAATAAAACTAGCTAAGATCTTTAAAAGTTTTATTTATGTTTAATTTTATCTTATTTTCCGAGATCTTAACTCGCCTAAAATCGATATTCAATCAATTACCTATTTTCTTATCTTCAGTTCAATGTATCTACAAATATTTAGTTAAATAATTTATCAAAGTTCAAATGATAAAAGAAACTCCTTTACTTTCCCCTTTATTACAATAAATATCAATCCGAGTATATTATCCGATTTTCTGGTTCAGTTTACAGAGAAGAGTTAATCAAATCAGTAATTTTAGGATGCTCTACCTCTACTTATATCAGCGCTAAGACCTTTTGACTTTTCGACTGTTTTCACAAGATAATGAAATCAAATCTGAAAAATGTTTCCAAATAGAATCGCAAATTGAATCTGCGTCTGTCGTCGCTGCCTCGCCACCTTCGCTTGTTTCCAAGGATCTGACGAAATGCGGCTGACCGTGAGCCAAGTTGCCACAGTAAATAAACGTGAGATGTTTTTCTGGAATTCTAAATCACCGTTTAATTGGCTCCGGCCACACAAGTTCATCCCCCGTAGCAGGCACGTGTGGTGGCCCGGACCTGGTCGTAAACCCTCTGAGCAAACTCGCATCTCGTATTTATTTTTTGATGTTTTTGTTTAGACAATTCTGTTTTTCCGTTGGCTCTGTGCGCAAAAAGCCAAGGGGCTGCCATGTCGTATGAGTAATAATTCATTCATTAAATGGCCATAAACACACACTGCCGGCATTGGGTGAAAATATATTCGGCGGAAATATGAAGCGAACTAAGTCTTTGCGAACTGGCCGCCGTAATTACCTGCTTATTGAGTTGTAATTGCAAAAGTTGAAGTAATTGCTCAGCCGGACTGAGCATTTGCCGGCCTCAAGACCTCACTTTCCGCAAGCCCAATGGAGCGGCATTCATTAGCTTCCTCACTTTGTGTGCCCGGGGACTTGGCAAAGTTCTCCTCTGGCAAAACAAAGACGCCCGCCCGGTCGGGGAACAAATTAATTAAAAAGAAGCTAGCAAATTCCTGATAACGAGTCCGTGCGGTTTCTTTTGTTGGATGGCGAGCGAGCCCATCGCATTCAATGCAAATCGAGTGGAAGCCAAAGCGCCCTGCAGAGTCTACAAATAGCCTACAAATCCCTCAATCAAATTTGAAAATCCCAATTGCAGTGGGCTACTCGATGGCGTAGGCACTGGCATATTTTCCAATTAAACTCACGCAGTGAGTGGAGAATTAATTCCCTATAAATTCCCAAGAACTTGAAACCTACCTGAACTTTTGTGTATACTTTTCCCATTAATCTTTTGATTTGCTTTGGTTAAAAGGAATACGTCTTGTGAAGCCGATGGGTAATATTTAATCATACAGTTACTGAGTCTCATAATTAGCTTAAAGACCGCCTTACCTTTCTCTTAAAGAGTTTCAACAAATTTCGCAGTCACATTTAGGTGACGTTTTAATGAAGAAGCAAACGAGAACGAGATCAAAGCGCTGCTAACACAACTCACAATCGGTCCTGACATGTGTGTATATCTGCGGAGGGGTGTTTGCCTGCGCTGCGGTGACCTTTGACATTGGCTGTGCTGTGCTTTGTGCGCTTTTCATCATTTGTCGTGGCTGCTGTGTGTCACTTTCAGCTGCCTTATTGAGTTGTGAGCCGGCAACCATAAATCACACAGAGACTGAGATGCCACAGAACACAGAGGAGCAGGAGCAGAAGCAGGAGATGTGTCAGGAGCACCATGCACCTGTTCCAGTTGACATTGGCAAATGTAAAGCGGCAGACAGACAGAATCGCTAATCGAAATTCCCAAAATATCCACTGCTAATTGCGGGCTCGAAAATAAATTCGCTTAACCTCTGGCTGGCCTGGCGTTTTGCTAAAATAAACATTTTATAATTGACGTTGCCGAAAGTCCTTAAGCCGGCGAAATTGCTTTCCAAATTTACTGCTGCCTCGGCGGTACTTGCTCCTCTTATTAGAAAACTTTCCCGAGAGGTGCGAGCGCGAGTGCGAGGTGGTCTCATTTAATTTGTCTTGCAATTACCGGGCAAATCGCAATTTTATTACTTTTACTTGGCAGTTCAACAAGTTTTAAAGAGCCTTAAATCGAACTCGAATCCGTTGCCAAGGTGAACGGCGGTGTTGGGGTGGGATGCCAGCTCCGTTGGGGTAACCCTAAACCGAAATCTAAACCAAAACCCCTTTTGAGCAACAGATGCCCCCGAATGATGTTCATCTCGATGCCCATGCCCGGGAACCCACGGTGATGATTACGTTCGGCCGTCCTTGTTGTTACTGTAGATGTCATAATAATAATAATAACAACAACAAAAACAACAAACCAAGGAGGAGGCCAAAGCAAATAAAAACAGAAGTAACCAAAATAAAGGGGCCTCGGGAACCGGGGCATCTGTGTATCTGGGGTATCTGACCCCATAAGGAACAGTTCATGCTAACGACATCCAGATAAACATGGGAAACCCAAGCCCAAGAATCAGCCAAAACAACCATTTGACATTGGCTAGGACTCACGGACAGACAATTTGCTGCCTGTTGCCGTCCGTCGGCAATTTATATGCCGAGCGAGCCAGCGGAGAGCGGAGGAGACGAGCCCCAAAGCAAATTGAATCGCAAATAAGAAACGCTGGCCTACCGACTGGCATGGCCGATCGACTGGCAGATACCCCTTTGTGTATATACACAGGAGTCCGAAGCTACTCGTAAATAACATTGCACTATGGGGTTTTTGACCACTTTTTGTGGCATTTAATCATTTTTTAAAAGTTCTTAAATTTAAAAAAAAATAGTGGGATTGCATTAACAAAACATCGAACTGTTATGCCTCATACTCAAAATGTTAATACTTAACAGCATATGTTAGCAACAGAGCTGTAAAGTCAGCTGTTGCATCCGAAAGCGCGTCTGCAAAGTTTGCCATTTTAACGAAGTGATCTTTGAAATTAAACTATTCGTGAAAGACACAATTTGCAAAAGAAAAAACTAATGGACACTGATTTCACAGGTTTTAACTATATGTTAAATGTATTAATTGTTTAAATTGGGCGTGTTTATACTGTCATTTTGTCATTTTATAAATGCACCTTAAGCTGAATTTTTAGAAACAAATTTCAACTTTGGGAAGAGTTTTGAAATAGAAGTTCGCATTAGTTTTTAATGCGTCCAAGTGTATGTTGTAGCGTTGTCAATTCTGAGCAAAAATCAATTAGTCTTATTGTGCACTTTTCCGCACTTTTGGTGCAATTTGAATTTTTCTTAGATAACCTCACTGTTTTCAACGCCAGTTTGGTAGCTGTTTGTATGGGAAAACACTGAATTCCGGTCTTTTGGTTATTTTTGTTCCTAGAGAAAGCGTTGTCCGATTTTGTTCAAAATTGGTATATAGTATTAAAAGAGCAACAAATTTCAGCTCCTTAAATTTCATTAATTTATCTTAAGTTTTACCTGATCGTTTCTATGGGAGCTATAGGATATAGTTTCCTGATCCGAACGATTTTCTTACTATATGTGCCTAGGGACAAAAAATGACGATATGTAAAGTTTCATACCGATATCTCGAAAACTGACCGAGTTATTAATTAATGCCACAAAAACTGGTCAAAAACCCCACAGTGCATTGTGTCTTGTTGGTTGCTTTAATGGCACACACATGAGATGCAGTCTGTTGCTTTTCTATGGCAACCGAAGCTGCCAAGCTCAGCTATTTTATAGACATTTTTCATATGTCACAAGTTATAATAGAAAATGTTGTAATATATTTTTGCATAGTTTGATTTTTATCTCAATAAATATCTTGGAATACGCTGATTATTTAAAGTCTAATCAAAGAATTTTTTTTAATATGCACAAATTATTGTTTGTCAGAGTTGTTTTTTAGATTTTTAATATTTCCCTTAGATTCTTAGTACTACATAGAATCACTTAGCTATTAGCCCCTGCCCTCCCAACACTGTTCGGTAATATTCCCACAAGTAATCAGCTACTTGCGCGGCGAACTCTCAGGTTGGCAGACTCCTGAGTCCTGACAACCGAGCCGGGATTCAGGGAGTGCCTGAGTGCCTCCAAATGGGCTTAGGCGAGAGGGCACTGCGGTTGTTTGCTCCTCTTCACGCTCACATGAATGGGAAACGGCTGGCAGTTAGGCAGCTTGCCACAAAACGGAGGCGGACGGAGACGGTAACAGAGACGGAGACGGAGACTGGGACAAGGACGAGGACAAGCACTTGGATGCAGACTTCGCTTACTTGTCAGTCAGTTAAGCAGCTGGGCCATTCTGGAAATTCGCCCGCCGGCCACAGGAAATGCTACACGAGCAGTGAAAGCCAAAGCCGCCCACGACGATGATAACTTGTAAGTTGGTTGGGTTTCCGAGTGCCCCGCCCCGATTTGCCCGATGGATATGGCATAAATTTCAATTTTAGATTATGTGTGCTTAATAAAATATTTGCTCTTATCTTTGCTTCTGTTCTGCGGTTCTTTGTACACATTTTATGTTTGACTTTTATGTGCTCTCCTCGCAGCATCCTATTTGCGGTGCTCACTCGGTGTTGTCTACAAAAAACGTTAGCGACTAGTCGCTAAAGAGGAGCCTTGAAGCCGCCCAGGACCGCAAAGGGAATCTTTAATTTGCTGTCTCTCGGAGGAGCAGCATTTAGGCCATGTGGCAAGCCGCCTAAATGGTGGCTAATTAACAAATGCCACGCACAGTGAGGTTGTCTGAAAAACCTATCGGGTTTAACTAATGGAAGTGTTGCCTTTACACCCGGGTAGCTTATCTTAAGCGCGGCGCGGAAAAGTAGGCAATGGATTTCGACCTAGCCCGAGTTTTCACAGCGCTGCAAGTGTGTTGGTTATTTAAGGTCCCATAACTCAATCTAAGCGTCCCCACTCCCACCCCCCGCGGATTATACAAATTTATGCAACAGTCCTGGCACTTTGTAGCCTCCCTTTTTCGCTTTCCCAGTTCCGTTGGGGATTTTTATGGCAGCTCTACTACTCCTCCTGCTGCTGGTTCTGTTTTTTATGAAGCCCGACTACATGGTTGCTGTTGCTGCGCATTTCCGCCGCCCGAAAGCTGGCCCACGTCTGGTCATGGCTGTATATCTACACCTATATCCGTTGAGAGACGGGCTCCGATTTTCATTAAAGAGCAGCGAGAAGCGCTGAGGCCTACTGGCGAAATAAGGAGATTTATTGCAGCCGCAGACGCACGCATCGACTTCAAAGTAGCTTCGCCAACAGTTTAATTTTTATCTCGGGTCGGTCGGCTTTACGGAGCTCTTTTAAGAATACATCAAAATGCGGCATTTAATTGTGGGAGCTAGTTTACGGCAAGTTTCTCTCAGGAGCGCGCTTCCAAAGGCAGCGATGCCCCCGAGACCGTCATCGATGTGTGGGAGCTGGTCCGCGAGTTCGTTCGGTTCTCTCGGCTTTCTTGGCACTTTGCCAGCGAGGATGGGCGGCGGCGGCGAAACTGGCAACGTTAAAACAAACATTATTACCAACGGCACCGCAAGGCATTCAACTTGAGTGGCTGTAAACGCTACAAAAGGCCCGCAAGGAGCGCAGGATGGGCAAGGAGCACCAGGACGTGCACTTACTCGCAGGAGAAGGGGGAATCCGGTTCGGGCAGCGGCGACAATGAAGAGCTTTAAAAGTTGGAAAATAATTGCTACAGCAATTGCATCCATCCACTCGGAACACAGACATTAAAAAGTATTCCAACTGTCATTGCAAATGGGAAAACGGTTACACTGACTCTCCACTCCGGAGTCCGGACCAGCCAAACGACCGCTTAGGGAGCGTTTCACCCGGACACATGGCACGACATCGCCATCTTCATCGCCATCACCATCTCCACACAACACAAAACTTGAGCGTGCGAATGCCGCACGGCATCGTTGACACTTAATTCGTGTAAGTTTTCCCCCGTTGACGTTCACACGCCGCCAGGATGCCCGGCGAGGACTTTCGTACGAGAGCGTGCCCTCCTCTAATTGCCCGCTCCGCTTTCGTTATAACTTAATAATGCAAAAACCTCAAAAATTCATGTTATGTCTGTGGCGACGTGTTTCAAACAATTTTGCGCAAAAGAGCCCCGAGCGGGAAGTGAGAAACTGGGGCGGGGCTGCCGTAAATGAGGCTTTGTGCGATGGTGTCTAAGGGATAACTAAGAAAGGACAAATGTCCCGGAGGAACTGCTGCACATAATGAACCCGAGAGGCAGTGAAAGGAAATTTGTTCTTGGCCTTGTCTATAAATATATTCAAAGCCCTTTTATGAACTTAGAAATTCATCAGAAATAAAAACCATTAAATCATTAATTAATTTTAAGCATAAATACCAAAAATTGTCCTAAGAAAAAATGAGCTAAACGGTGTTATCGTCCATCAGTATTCCTCTTTGAATAACGCCTTTTCTCAGTGTAAAAGGTCCTGTCTGCGCTCTAATTAAGTCAGTAAGTTAATCATTATTAGTTCCCATCAAATTGAAGGCAGTTCTCAGATTTTCGGGCAGCCTAATTCCCGACATATGCTGGCCATCCGTCCGGGCCATAAATCATCTTAGAGCGCCCGCCAGCACCTAACCAGACCAACCAACCACGCCTGACTTATATGTGGCCATGTTGCGTGTTGCCCGACAGTTGGGACATGGCCATGAAAGCCGCAAAAACATATGCAAACGCAGTTAACTGAGTGCGGCTGTCGTCTGCCAAATGTTTGTCAAAATGAATAAATTTTGCAAAATTAATTACAGCCCCGGCAGAGCGGGCTGTGTTCCCTGGGTGTTAATGGCTGGGTGGGACAGGAACAGGGACGTCTGGCCTGCCTTTGGCGTTGTCACCCAGCACGCAGCCAGGACAATTGGGCCATGGTCGCACAGCGGGATATGGGACCCGCAATAGGCGAATAAGAGAGCAGACAGCAAAAGCTGGAGCCGGAGCAGGTGCTGCAGTGCAGGAGGACTACGCACAGTGTTTGCCATTTTGCAAAAGGCCCGAATAAACTCCGCTCCCGGCCACTGCCAGTGCCATCGCCATTGCCAACTGGCAGCTGGTGTGGCAATTAAAAGCCCCAATTATTCCGACTTTAATCGATTCGCGGCGCACTCCCTCACGCACATCCAGCCTGTCTATTCCCAGAGCGGAAATTGCGAGTTCGCCGAAAGACTCCTCCGGGAGTTCGCATTGCGTGACATCGGGCATGTGGAATCGGGGGGCAAAGAAATTGTCCAGGACTGCATGTGTGTGGGCACAGCTTAACCCACTTTTCCGCTATATAGACCCGGAAAAATGCTTCCCATCAATACTTTTGACACATGTAGGCTAAGGTGTAGCCTGAAAGTTAAAACGGGTTCTCTTGCGAAACATAAAGGCTAACTCTTAGAATACAGAATAGGAGTACAAGCGAAGAGAGTTCTTATAATATATTATAGATTCCATAAGAACCTAAATAGAATAAGCCTCTCGTTTAAGGTGTTTATATTAAGTCTTTGTATACATTTTTTCAAGTTTAAACTACGAAGACGACTATTCGAGCTACATCATACATAATAGGTAAAAAACGGTACTCACTCTGACTCATTGTTCTCGAAGACCAGTTCACCATGTATCTCCTCAAAGTCCTTACCCTCGATGGCGGTGTCCCCCTCTGTCCAGTAGGGCACGACGACGGTGCCCCGGGCACCGGAGTAGCGCATTACCTTCAGTTCGTAGCGACCGACGGACTCCGAGACCTCGAAGGCCGAGTCAGTGAAGGCGAAGATGCCGGCATGGTCGTCGTCCAGGATCATGACGGTGGCCATCATCGGCACAGAGAGCTTGACGTTTTCGGAGGGGTTAAACAGCCTGATGTAGAAGCACTCGTCCTCCTCGAAAACGTCGTCGTCGATCACCTCGATGCGGAAGCGCTGCTCGTCCACGCCCGGCGGAAAGCTGAGGCTGCCCTTCTTGCCGACAAAGTCGTTGCCGGCGGAGGCGGTGCCGTCCTGGGTCTCATATTCAACGGTCGCGTACGTTGAGAGGTCGCCGCGCCGCACCACACGCACCTCGAACTCTCCGCAGTTTTCCATGACCGTATAGTGACCCGGCTCGAAGTAAATGCGGGTGGGATCATCGCTATCGTCGTCGTCGGCTGGGTGGAGCTGGGCCTTCACCTCGGTGAGGTCGCTGTGGGCCCGCTCCTGGATCTTGCGCATCAGGTTGCCGCTGCCGACCATTTTCCGGGTGGCCTGGATGCGGTAGAAGGCGCGCGACTTGTTGCTCCGCGCCAGCACCTGCTCCTGGGCCATCATCTCCAGCTGCTCAAGATCGGCCTCAGGATACTTCTGACGAAGCTCAGACAGCAGGCTGATGTACTCTTTACGGGCCTCGTCGAAGGCCTCGGCATCGTTGTCGCGCTGAGTAATGGCCAACGATTGCTTGGTGCCCTTCTCCGCACCCATTTCCACCTGGTCGTGCTCGCCGGCGACCACAGTGCCGCGCTTGTTGACCCGGTAGTTCTTGTCCATGTACTTATACACCAGCAGGCGACGCTCGGCGATGTAGGCCCAAAGAACGGTCAGTGGGAAGAACAGCAGCGTCACGATCGCCTCCCACACTAAGATGATGCCGGGCGTGAACACGGACAGGATGAGCCACAGCCAGACGTAGGCGAAGATAGAGAACGCGGCGGTCACGAAGAAGACGCGCAGGTGCCGGATGCGGCGCACCTCACCAGCTGGTATCCAGATCATGCACACGGCGATGATCATGAATAGGTTGTAAGCGGCCGAGCCCACGATTGTTCCGGGTCCAAGGTCGCCGCTCTCAAAGTCCTTGGCGTAAATCTCGATCACGGACAGCAGGATCTCGGGGGCGCTGGAGCCGAGGGCCATCAGCGTGAGATTGGCCACCGTCTCGTTCCAGATGCGCACATGCATCACCTGCTTCTCGTTGTGGGGCCCTCGCACCGTCACCGTTCGCTCGATGGAGGTGATGGCCTCGATGGCGGCCATGAACCGGTCGGCGATTATGGACACACCCACAAACAGATAGATGAGCAGCAGGAAGTAGGCGAAGCCTCGGAGGAGGCGGTCGCCAACGGAGATGTTGCGCTGTGGCAGCCACAGAGGCAGCACGAGGCCCGGCTTGCACTCGCGCAGCTCCTCCTTGTCCGGACTTAAGTCGCTCTCTGCTTTTTTCGCAAGGCTCCCATCGGGGTCCTCAATCCCCTCGTCGGCATCCTCTCCTAGACTAATCTGCCGCAGCCTTCGGCTGAGGAAGGAGCTCTGGCCTTCCTGGCTGAGATTTCTGCTGATGCCATAGAGCTCCTGCCGCGACTCGTTCCTGTGGAGCTCGATCAGCGACTGGGCGGTGGCGTACACGAAGATCACAATAAGTGCGCAGGTGAAGATCGACTTGAGTAGCAACTGCATGGCTGGCTGCGTTCTGGCTACTAGTAACTATGGTATGTGTGTGGATCTGCTGCTCCTCCTGGAAGAAACTGGACACTCCTCCTCCTCGTTGGCCTAACTCTGGAAGCTTTGTTGCGTTCGATTTGGCTGTGGTTTTGTGCTGTAGCTGAAACGGAACAGAAGAAGAAAAGAGGAGCGCTTGGTTAGTTGGCTTGCACTCATTGCAATGTTATTCTTGGGCGGCCTATTTCGGGCTCATTGCATCACGAGTGTCGCTAAGCAATGCCACTGCGAAGGTTGCAAAGGCCCGCAAATAGTCGCTACGGCAGCCCACCCAGATACCCAAGTTGCTGATGTCACAGCACAGTGGGCTAGGTGCGAAAAGGAAGAAATCCCATAGATATTTACAACATAATCAGCCATAATCTAAGGCTCAATAAGAGGTAGACAAATATTAATTCATGAAAAGTTAAGTTAAAGTACTCGAAAATTACAAGCTTGTGTTTTGCTAAAAATGTCTATGAAATTGTTTAAATACTAGTATATTTTGAACCAACGAAAGATGAATCAATATTTTTTGGAATGCGTAAAGATAACATTTATAACTAAGTTTTACAAATTTTTCATTCAGAAGGCAAAAATTCTTTTAAAAACAGGTTACACATCGGCTTAGTTGCGTTATTTAAATTTAATTTATAATTTGCAATGATATGTATTCCATTCCTGCAAGTTATATAAAAGCAGAACATTCAAAAGGCTCCCTATATTTAATTTAAATGAAGCCCCCAGAGTCTGATGAAAATAAAACTTAATATTCGTTTATGAAAAGTTTGCAAAATTCTTTAGCTGAATGCAAAGTCAAATATGTAGCCAGCCTCCTCTGCTCTCATATAGAGTAAGAAATATATTTCGACAAAAATGTTGCAAATTAACTTAGGGAAGAATGCTTTCCCTGTGTGTGTGCGTGTGGGCCGGTGGGGTGTGTGGTTTTTCTTTGAGCTTTGCCAGGCACTCATTCAGCTGTTTTGTGTATTTACACGAAAACGAAATTAAATGCGTAAATAGACAGCATAAAACATAAACAAAAATGCAGCTATAAAACTTGCCAGAGCTGACGGAAAACTAGGAAAAGGCAGACCGAGATAGAATTCAGCAGCGGAAAGTTTGTTGCAAATTGAATTGTAAACTGCAGCGGAATGGACGGTGCTTGACCGAAATCGATAATATATACCCATGAATGCAGGCATATGTATATATATATGTACATAATTCTGCAATGTCAATAACGGGAGCTAGCACGGAACCAATAGCACTACCAATACTCGTGCAGCCAAAAACATAAACGATGGGTGGCAGCAACACAAAAGCCAACAAGTGAGTGACAAGACGGACCGAAGATAAATGCAGATAACGTGGAACCAGGGGGGGAAATGGCACAGATAAAAACAGTTGACAGCTGCCAAGGGGTCGGAGGAAGACCCAGCTTTCATAACTTTCCAAAATAAGCAGCAGCTGCAGGCGGAAAAATAAGGAATCTCATCGAGACAGTACAAAATATATTTTAAATTTTAATATTTAATAATCATTTTGCTTTAGATGTATAAACTCAATAGCACTATTGAAACCATAACAGAATATTAATATATTAGCACCAAATCACAGTACCAACTAAAAAATCTGTTAAAAATCGAATCAAACCAAACTTTAGTGTTAATCTTGACCAGATTTTTGGATTATAATTTCCTGTGCAGAACAAAGTCATAATTAGTTTGTGTGTCCCTTATGGAACTTGTATAAATGTGTTTCACTTAATTATCCCATATTTATTTAGTCCCTTTGTGTGTGTGTTTGGCTAGCCATAGTTAATTATTTGTGTTACACTTATGACTTGTTTATATTAAGGGGCATAATTAATTCTGGCATTTTCCTCAGTGTCCCAGGGAAAGCTTTTATGTTGAATGGAGGGAACAGGCGTCACTGGGAGCATTTCGTCAACAGATTCGCGTTGAATTAAACTTTTGTGCTGCTCGACACTTATGCATGTGCATTCAGACTTATGGAATATTTATAGCTGACTTTTCGCGAATATGCACATTTGGATCACCACACACAAACACACACCGGCACAACACTTTGGCTCAGGCTTCGAAATCCAATAAATCAATATGCCCCACGGTTATGGCGAAGGGGCTAAGATAATCATCAGTGCTTGCATTAATTTAGCAATTACAACAAGAGAAGAAGAAGATAAACGCTGAGCGGGAAGGCCAGATGGCGGGAGAGGAACGGCGAGGGTCAGAGAAAAAGGGGTAGAAAGAGAGCGGAGAAAGTGAGTGAAGATGAGACAAACAGACGCCCCTGGGAGCCGAGACCATATGCTGCTCCGACTCTCGGCCCTTCCGTTTTCCATTTTCCCTTTTCCAGTCCCCTTTCCAGCGGTAAATTGCATTTGGCCATTATTGGAAAATTGTTGCACGTCGGGTTAAGAGAGATTCCAAATTAATTAAAAAGCTTCGCCCCGGGCAGCGCACTATTTATCTTACATTTATCAGCCTTTCGAGCTGCTGCGATCTGATTTTTGTAGCTAACGAAATGGCCCAAAGGCCGAAGGACAAACTTAACGGATATTTCTAAATTTTAAAATTAGAACTAACAAAAAATAAAACAACCGAGCGTCTCTGGCGATCGAACGCGCCGCGTTTCGCCAAGGACTGCGACTGAGCGAATATGAAAGAGCATGAACGTGGGAAACGGAACGGGAATGCCAATAGAAATACACAGACAAAAATTAAACTAGTTTATATTGTTTTTTTTTATATAATTAAAAAATAAGATAAAAAAAAACAAGTAAATACTTTTGAAAGTAATATTTAAAATTAAAAAAATGATGAACACTTTGCCTATTTTGTGAAACACTTTCCACCCTCTTATTTATCTCAGTGTATAAATGAGAATAGCAATAGATGAGGGAAGCTAACGAAACATACGGAACTTTGTTTACGTTGCGATGGCGCTGTTACGTTGCGCCACCTTAACGTATATAAATATACATATCGCTAGTCTTCCGACGGGTCGATGTCGATCCAATTTTTCGGTTTGGTCCCAAGTTCAAGGAACATTCCCCCGTGAAATCGTCTGGCAAATCAAACACAACGACCACGACAATGGGGATGTTAAGTAATTCCCCGTTCAGATGTTTATATTTAACCCGCCAAGTTCGGTTATTCGTCTGCTGGCACAGATTTCGGATTCCATTTTTTTGCGATTCGTCGTGAATCGCAATCGAATTTGGCACCCAGCGCTCGACTAATCCACCGCTAGAGTCCCCGGATCGCCACCTGTCTGTCTGTCCGTCTGTCTGTCCCCACTTTTTTCCCGTACTCTCTGACGGCATTTCTCTGTGATGTGCCTCTGCGCCCCCAGTTCATAATTTAATTTTTTTTGGGGCCCACAGATTTTGTCTTTGTTTTCTTTTTTTGGCACTGCCTCGAATGGAAAACATGAGTTCAAAAAAGTGTTTCACACCACCACAAGATGGAAATCGTTTTTTCAACAAGAGCATCAAATCGTATTTATAAATGTTGTGCAATTTTATCATATCGCTCAGCTATTTCGAATAAATAGCTCAAGTGTTTGAGTGGATACTTTTGCTGATAAGTTGTAAGCTCATTCAGTTACACCGAGAAAAAACTGAACTGTCAAAATTAAGGAAAATCAGCATACCCAGAACTAACACTTTCCTTTTCAAGTGGACATTATTAGAAAATGTTTCTTCTTATTTAATTATGCATATATAATTCAGCAAGAACATCTCTGTTTTTATTATAGAACCCCCTAAGAATACATACACTATGTACGTATGCAATGAATCAATCCCCATTTTATTATTAAACACTCGTTTGGGGTCTGCACTCCCCTTCGTGCTGTGCCCGATGATAATAATGCATTGCATTTTGCGGTTTGTTTGTTATTCTTGTCTGCGGTCCTCGGCTAAGTTTAACATTTTGGTAGCCATGCGAAGACTGTGCTAATTCTGCTGCCCGTGCGCCTGCTCTTTTCAAGAGCACTTTCATTCCGAACAAAAGACGCAATATGCCCGCCAGACATGTGAGGATTACATAGCATCTCATATCCATTCGGATTTAGATGTGAATGTGTGTTTGCTAGGTGGCCAACATAATTTATTCGCATATCTTGCGACTCCCAGCTAAGCGGCTTTCCGTGCGCATTTCATTTCTATTCCCACGCCATGACGTGTCGTCGGTCCGCGTTGGTACAGCTGTGGTCGCAATAATAACTCACGGAATGTCACCCAACTAGAGCGAACATTTGCAGTTTTATCATACAAAGATGATAGAAAAATAAACTTATTCAGACTAATGTACCAAATCTTCTAATTGAAGAGATATCCCAATACGTCGGATATAAAATCTTAGTATCTTGGCATTTTCTCTCAAAAGTGCACTTAAAATTCTCAAGTACGAATTCAGCAAAGCACTGATAACCAGCAAATAGTTGTTATGACAATAGTAGTCGAGTCCAAATTGATATAGATTTAATTATTCGGGCAAACTAAGTCAACTAGCGCAATTTCTTTTTTAGTGGTTAACTGTGTTAAATTTAAAAATAAATTTCTTTCCAATACTTCATAATCACTTATCACTTAATCAAAAATTTAGGAAATCGCTTAAAAGTTATTTTGAGCACAAGAGGTTGATAAGAATGCTGTCCTGAAGGTATTGCTGTGACCACACTTGTAAATAGTCTTAGCCAAATCATTGACCATGTTACCTCACAGTGTGTGCGTGTGTGCGTGGGAGATACAATGTCTTTTGGGATACTCACACCGAGATGAGATTGACTGTGGGCTCTGGTTCGAGACTTGTGAACCAACGGGAAACTGGTCATTGGACTCCGTGGGTTAGGAGGATGCCCCAGCAGTTCGTATACAGTTTTCCCCCTCCAGTCCGGTGGGCGGCCTTCGCTTGATTCCTGCCAGCAACCGAGAGCTGGGATGGGGGTGGTGGGCCTGGCACACACTCACCTAGGATCCGGTTTCGGATCGTCAGCACCGTTTCGATGTTGATAGATGAAGTGTAAGTCAGAGCATTCCATAGACTGGACCCATCTCGATTGAAGGAAGTAAACTAAGTGAAGTATAAATCAGAGCATTCGAACCCGCACTGGCACTCGGATCGCGTGTGGCCTACTCAAACGAAATCGCCCCTTTGGCAGCCACAGATATCACCTGCTTACCTACCCCTCTCCGCTGGCGATCGCCTCTATTTCACCTGAGCTATATGTATATGACGCACGCAGCGGTCCCAGATACGGCGACTCGATAGGGAGAAATACAATGGTGGCTCTGCTCGGACCAACTGGCGATAAGTCGCGGCAATTACGTTTGTGCGAACACACCTGATAGCTGCTCTTCATCTTGATATACCCCCATTCTAGGTCGCTGTTATACGATCCGGCCTTAATCAGCCGGGGCTATCACGTCATTGACTATCTATGAGTTCCCATCCGCAGTTATGCAATTGCTACGTCTACTTGTAGTTGGTCCGAGGAGATACTGAGTAGGAACAAAATCATGGCCCTAAACTGATCTGTGAAGGTATTGGCCGAAGACAACGACGTCTGGCTTAGAGACAGTAACCTCCTCCAATAGTTAGTAAATTAAATATTTAGCAAAAGCCCAGGGACAAATTGACAAAACATGCAAAGGTCCCTAAGTACTGCGGACATCCTGTCACACTTCCTCAGACTTAAAGTCCCACCCCCGAAGAGTCTCTCAAATCAGGGAAAAGCTGCCAGTAAACGTTTCTGAACGCCTTATTTAAGCCATAAATCGCTTTACACACTCCACTCGAAACCCCCTTTTGCGCAGCGGTGATTTCACTTTCTGGCAGACTGTAGTTTGTTACAGATATCCTTTGCGGGGGCTTTGTTTCAGGGACTAGATTTGTCAGGCTACCATGACAGAGGTATTTAGATTCGTTATGCTAACAAGAGAATGTCTGACAGTTTTCGGTGTTCGGTGTTCGAATGCGGGGACGTCAAATGACATGTTTAATACGGACGGGGACCGAGTGGGAACAGTTGGGGATGTCAGCATATTTTTCCCTCTCGTTTATTGGCGACATTTTAATATTGTCCTTGTTGCTGTAGCTGCGACGTTATAACAACAAGTTTGATGACGGTCGTTATGCGAATCGACGATTTGAAATGCCTTCTTGTCAGGACACAGTGTGTGTGAGTGGTGTCCTTATCTGCTGCGCGAGTGTGTGTGGAGTGCAGATGTGTATCATTCTGTGTTGACAGTTGAGCGGCCACGGCCCCCACCGCCTTACATTTTCACGCCTGTTGTGTGTTGTCAGAGCGTAAACTGTTTATTATTTAACAATATCCTTTTTATGTCTGTCGTGTGTTTAAAAGTGTGAGGGAGAGTTTTGAGCATTCTTATTTATTTATAACTGTATTTCACACTTCTGCAAGGATACGCACACAAGCCGAGGACAAAGCTCTGGGTTAAGATTTAAATAGTCTGGCGTTGAGCCAATGCACTGAGGGAAAATGGGAGCAATCTACCGCAAGAGCTCAGAGCACGAATGCGCAACAAATTACTCCCAGGGGTACTATCTTAGTTCATAATTCTGCTAAGTTGAGACAAAGGTTTATCATCAAGATATAAATATGAACTGGCTGTGTTATGTTTATCATATATCAATATATAGGTCAACAACTCAATATTATATTATTATTATAATATTAAAGACAGCTAACGCGGAGGAATTAATTGATAATATCCGAGTAAGATAAATATATTTTGTAACGATATGTCTTATTGTATATAAGATATGTAAATTGTTTTGCTTTTAAAGGCTCAGTTTTAATAAACCTTCTTAATGAATCATACAGATTTTCTCTCTCTGCACTCTGGCTGAGAGGGGATGAGCATTAGCAAGCATCAAGCGTGCCACTTGACTACGGACGGACTGGACGGAATGGACGCAACAAGGCGCAAAATCTCACATCGCCGGAAGCGGGCCTTTACGTCGCCCGCCTGAAAGTAGACTACGCATTCCAGGCCCGCAATCAGCCTAGTGTCTGTCTGTGTCCGCCTGCCGTGTATTCGTATCTGTGTGAGGGCGTGTGCTTGGGCATCTGTTGGCTTGTTCAACCGTCAATTATGCGACTCCACATCTGCCTTGGGCCAGCTACGCATCACTGGCTGGGCAATGGCAATCAGGCGATGCAATCAAGGCCAGGCATCGCCAGCGCCAACGCATCGCATCGCGAGCTGCCATCAGCAATGGCTGGCATTGACATTGATTTGATTTCAAATCGCATGAACTTTAAATGTCAGAATGCCGGAGAGAATGCCATCGTCCAGGGTATGCCACTAGTATATATCGGCACTCAGCTGGGGATGCAACGCACGGAGCAGAGGTCATTAGGGATTCAGCAGGATCTACATTAGTCACGTCCTCGCCTTGACTAATAGTATTTTCTTGTAGGGCTTCCATTGTCGCAAAAAAAAAAAGAACACACACAAAGTTAATGCCTGTTGTCAAGCAAATACAAACAGTCATATCTCTTCCACAACAGCGAGTCACAGACAAAACGCTATAATAAATAATAATTAACAATGCTCTCTAAACAATTTCCACGCCCTAAAGTTGGTAGAAATGTGAGTAGGGGGTAAGCCATAACTAACTAGAACTTACTACATCATCTTTCTCCTTTACATTATCATTTTGCGAGATGAAAGCACACTTTCAATAAATAAACAACGAGCTCGTTAACAGTGTCAAATAGTCGAGTTTTCGGGCCCGATATTATCACATGCTAGCCATGATTTACGGACTGACGCTGGAGCGAAAGCAGATGGAGTTGGGAAATGGAAAATGCCAAGTGGGGTAGCAAATAGAGTTGGGGGCAGCAGCTGCGTGCCGCATAAATATATGCGTGTGTATGTCGCAAGGCTGCTATTGATTTTCCAGCCCCCAACCACAGCCCAGCTCTCGCTCCGTGCTCCGTGCTCCAAGCCCTAGCCCGAATGCGGAGGAGTCGAGGTCCCGACATGCCAAAGTTGGTTTAGATAGCGTTGTTAAAGTTGCCGCCATTGCCATATCAAGTGGGTCGTGTGGCCCAAACTATTTGCTAGCCAACTTGGACAACTTGCGCTGTGGCCGCTGCCCCTGCCGCCCTGGGAAAAGTTTAACTGAAACAAGAATGCCAGTTGTGTTTGCCAAAGAGTTGCGACTGGACTCGACAATTTGCCGTGTGTCAGCGGCAGGTTCCAGCGCTCCTGGTGACGGCTGATGGATTGACCAGATGTTTGCCCAGGGGCAGCAAAAAGCAGCAATCAGTCAGTGCATCAATCAATCTTTCAATGAATGAAAATGCTGACGCAGAGCTTGATTAAGTCGTGGCCAATCAGCAAAGCAAACATTTTGGCAAGTGATTTCAGTTTCTTTTTTTCTCGCCCTCCAGCTGCTGCTGCCTGTGTGATTTGTGGCTGCGAATGGCCCATTTCCCCCATAGCCGATAAAGACTGTACAGCGTTTGCCATTGTGTCATGTAATTTGTATGCTTGCCTTGGCATGAAAACGGCTGCGATGCTGCAGCTGGGCTAAAAATCGCTGCGAGAAATCACATTATCCCATCGGCACCATCATCATCCTCGTCGTTATCATCGTAATAATCGCCATGGCTGGCTTTCCGGCCGGAGCAACAGTTTCGGCCCACAAACAAATTGTTATGCTCCGCCTTGAAAATCCATTAGAGGCGGCAAACAGAGCCAGAATGGCGCCCCTTAGCTCACTATGAGGCATACTGAGAGAAATCAATGAGTAAATAAATAAATGAAATTATACATGAAATGAATAATAGTGAAGAAAATAATTAAATGTATTCTGGAACACAGGTGTTTAGTACACCCCTCTGTAGCATTTTTACTTGTTTACTTCTGGCATAAGATATAATTATTTACAAAGTAATTAAATTTTAATGGCAACATCAAAGTAATCCATTTATAATTGAAAACGAAGCGGACCCTAACCAAAAACTATTGTTTCTTTCTCTGTATACATATTAGTACTTTTGGCCCGAAACTAAGAGGGTCAGGGGGCAAGGCAATGGGCGGGATTGGAGCGGGGAAAATGGGCCTCAGTGTATACGGAAAATTGAAATGGAAATTAAGTTCGAACGGGACCAGATGAAGATGCGCAACTTGGCATGTGTGTGTGCTATCTGGCCTGTATTCCAGAGTCACATACTTCCCCAAACACTTTTGAATAATTCACCTGGAGGCAACCGATTATGCCTTTTGCTGCCCGGGCCCTTGATGAATATTTCAGACACGCGTCACTTGTACTTAATTAAAATGAGGATGCGAATTCCAGCTAATGTGACAGAGATTAAGTTTGAGTCAATGCGAAGAGTTAATTGAAAGCGTTTCAATTTCACTTCTTTGCAATTTATTTCGACAAGCGAATCCACAGACTCTGAGTGTGTGTGCTTGCCTGTGATGTGTGTGTTTCTGTGCCTGTTGGGCGGAAAATTATCATTTCCTTAGCCTTTGTTCGCACAGTCAATGGAACTCGACCATCGAACAAGGCGGGGGAAGGAAAGTGGGGAAAATGAAATGAAAGGTTTTCACTTTGGTTTCCGTGCTGACACAATACCAACATTTATACGTACGTGCGCAGGCTGTGAGAGTGTGTGCGCGGTGTGTGGTGTGTGCTTAGGTGCGTGACAGCGGTAATTTAGATATCCCAATATCTTGTTCTTTTCGCGCGTCTTTTGTTTCGCCACAAAAGCAGACTTAAGGCTCGCTTGTCAACGCCATCGCCATCGCCGCCATCTTGCGATTCTGTTTTCCCCACGCCTTTTTCAGCTGCTTTCCCGTTATTTATTGCCTCTGCCTTGGCCTCCTCTTTCCCTTTTCGCTGGCTGATTCCTTTTTTTGTCATCTTTATGGAATTTTTATCTCTTTTAATTTATATATTCTCCGCTCCAGCCATCATCGTCGCAGTCACAATTTAATTGCCGCTCGGGTTTTATGGGAAAGCGAGCCAGGGGAAAGCGCAAGCGTGTCCTTAGCCTTTTTCTCCCACAACTGAAAGCTACTTGCATTTTACGCTCGACTTGGCTGGCTTAGGAATAAGCCTTATATTTCAGCATTCCTCTACATACTTTATGGCTCGCTGGCCTTAATCAAATTGCCTGAAGATTTGCCCAGCTCCACGGTTTACGGGGCGTATGCGCGATTTGAAGCCACATACACGTTCAATTTAGCAGCAGAAGCGAGGAAAGCAAAGCGGACTCTGCACTTTTTACTAGCCGTATGGGTTTTTTTTTTCAATTTTTCACCGTCAGGCGTATGATTAACTCTGCAGCGAAACCCTGCATAAAGTTTACACTCAAAAGGATATTTTTGTGGATTTTTTTCGGGAAGAACTGCATTTGGCGAAGCTGATTCTGCGCCATTGTGCGAAACTCCGGCTTTCAGCTGCCATGGCCATTGCAACTGTAGCTTTGCCCGTGTTTACTCCCCCATTGTTGTTGAATTGCATGAGGGGATGTGAGAGAGCGAGGGGATGAGGGTGAGGAGTGGTGGTTCCTGGCAGTTTCATGAATCAAACATGACCAAATCTTGTTATTTGCAGTTTCCTTCTTCTGGTTTCTTTTGTGTACACATGTGTGCGGTTTATTTTTTCTCCTGTTAGTTAGAAAAGTTGGTCTTTTCAAAAAAAAAAAAAAAGAGAAAGTTTGTATTTTGCCACTGTTTGCGGCAGGTACACGTATGCATGAGGAAGTCATAAGCCTTTGAGTGCCTGCCACTTTGCTCTAAGCCTTTAAAGCGCTGCGTTTCCACCTGCGAGCTCTGCTGCGGTTCTGCAGTGGTTTCTTGCTTTTAATTGCAAGGCACATAAATTGAGTTAATTTTCCTACCCCTTCTGTAGTCCACCTTCCGCTCGACAGGCGAGTGAGCTGAATACTCAATTTAAAATCGCCAGAGGTAGGCGCCTCTTATCACAAGTGCTCCGAGTCATGCTGATGCCTACTTGATTGATTGATTAGCTAGTTAATTGCCGCCATTTAGATTGATAAGATATGATCTCGGACCCGATTCCATTCAAATTTCTGAGAATCCTGCAGTTGCGTCCAATTGACAAATACTTTTGGGACACCGAGAACGACAACGACGACCCTTTTATTCAATCAGAAGTGAAAGGAGTCCCATAAATGAGCGCATGAATGAATGAATGGGTATTTATTTGTACAAAGGAACACAAAGTGAACCCTCTAAACCGAAAGCGAATGGTAAGCAAATGTCAGGCGAGTGAAACGAACAGTTTGACTGATATTGACAAAGAAAAATGCCAGCACCCACCACCCACCACCCATCGCCCACTGCCCGACGTCCTATAATAGGAATAAAACGTGAAGGAAAAACTCAAGTGGCTGACTTCTGAAGGAGTCGCGAGTGCTCCGCTTTCCATTTGTTTACCCGCCTCCGCGCTCATTGTTTTTGGTTTTTTGTTTTGTGTTTCTGTGTTCATACCCTTGCGGAAGGTAGGACAAATTTCAACAGAAATTCGCAATTTAGTCAAGGATATACATATGTATCAATAATAGCTGGAACTTTAATTGTGAAATTTGACTTTTTTTATAGAAAATTTTAAACTTTTTTGTTTCTAGAAACAACAACAAGGGGGGGCTTGATGTTATAGATGTGAAAAATTTACACTTTGCAGATCAGCAAGTGAATCTAAACTTCAGCCTCCCCGAAGTCAGCTGTCTTCCGCGGTTATTTTCTTTTTGTTCTTTCTCTGCAACGCTGCTGCTTGTCTTTTGAGCCGCACAAAAGACTCAATTAGGCGTTAGACAAAAGACGACGGACAAAGCCATATGCAGCATGGCCCAGAAGTTGTCGCTAATTCGCGGACAATGGGCGAAGGCGAAGGCGAGAGGCCGCGGCGGGCTTAATCGATAGCGAAGCGAAAGGAAACGATACGGAAAAACAAACTGACAATTGTCACGGACAGCCCGCCGCCCACGAACCGCCCTGGTATCTGCCCGTTGTCAAGGTAAGACCGCCCTGCGTATGCGTAATGTTCAGGCCGCCACACGGGTCGTATGCGTAATGGCCGAACATAAGCCAAGCAGGGAAACGTGCTGCTAATGCAAATATCACTCATACGTTACCGGCAATCCGAAGCGGAGATGGAGGCGCCAGTCTGACGAGCTGCAGAACGGCTCACTGCCGATGCTGCTGACACAATTTTCGCCGTTCTCCCTCCTCCGTTCGCTGCAGAGCTGCAGCTGCAGATACACGCACACCGAGTCACCAGATACAGATGCGGATACGGACACAGATGCAGGGGCGCACGGATACAGACACAGATGCACTGCTGTGTTGGCCGAATTTGCAGTTGAGCTTGCCACGGACCCGGAGGCTGTTGAACTGCAGTTCTGCGAACCCGTTCCTTTCGCTTTTGCCCTTCTCTGCGGCTCCTCCTCTATTTGCTGTATGTGTGTCTGTGTGTGTGGTTGCGGCTGCTTCTTATGCCTTTTTCAGCTCTTTAGCCACTTTGGTGCACATTTTCATCTTCGCGTTGCCAAAAGTGAAAAGAGGCGGCCGGCGGTCAACGGTCAGAAAGCAGGTTCAAATGTCGGCGACCGCAGGCGCAGGTCCTGCCGCTGTATCTGTGTCTGTGTGTCTGTCCTCTGCGTCTCTGAGTGTGTGTGTGTGTGTGTGCACAACTTTCCCAAAAGTATGCAAAGATATTTAGCCTAGTTTCGGCTCTCCAACATGGCTGCGGTTGTTTTTGTTCTCCCTGCAGTTTCCTTGCATTTTGCACTCGAAAAACACAGATTTCTCTAGCCAATTATGTCCTCGAATATATTTCGGTATTTACATATTTATGGAAGATCGTTTCACTATGTAGCATTTTTACACTGTTTCGTTCGTTCTTGTTGTTGTAGTCCTCGGTTTTTCGGCTGTTATTGTTGTTATAGCTCAACGCACGGCAACAAACACACAGCGGTGTGTGTTCGTGTGTATCGCTGAGTAGTAAAAATAGTAAAACGCTCGGCACTTAAAATAGGAGAAGCGCAGCAAAAACCGTTTGCCGCTGGTTCTCTTCTATTTGTATTGCTATTGTTGTTGTTGTTGTTGGGGATGTTGTTATTGTTGCTGTTTTTGGTGTGGTTGTTGTGGTTGCTTTCGCCGCTGCTGCTGCGTGTGGAAATCACGGGAGAAACGCTACACGCTCGCACGCCGGGTAATGAAAGACTAATGCCGCCGACCAGCGAGCCACTAACCGACTGCCACACTGCCCGAATGCCTCCCAAAAGCGCCGAGCCCAACCGAAGGGCGGACGACAAGCACACGAGTCGCTAGATAAGGCGAAGCCGAGTGCACAGGATAAGGAACGGAATGGCAATGGAACACCTGGCCAGGCGATAACAACTGCGCCGCACTCGCAAGAGCTTTCTCCCGCTTCGCTCTTCCCGAATCCCTTACGGCTCCTCTCTCTGTCGGTGCAGTCTCAGCGGCGCATTTCGACGACGGGTGGGCTGGAGCCACCCCACAATTCCGACTGCCACCGCCGCCAGCCCCCGCTGTCTTAGACAAGCAAGCGCGTAAGTTTTTGACGCCCGTGTTAAGTCGGTTGGAAAAAAAAAGTTGCTGCTGAGTCTTCACTATACTCTGCCTCGGGTTAAAGGTATATCCACAAAGTGTGACAAGTGACCGCAGCTCAGACTTAAAACAAAACTAGTTATATTATTTGAAATCAATCTAATTTAAATTTATACATTATTTTTTGACAGAAAAAATTCAATGATTTATTTTTATTTCAGTTCATAAAATGATTTGTTAAAGTTTTAAAAATATATGGAAATTAAGTTAATGTTCTTACCCATGATAAAGTATGAAGCGTAAAAAAAATATACTTATAACTGGACACTATTATTTATAACTAAATAATATAAGAGCTCTGAAACTTGTCTTAAATTCTACGCTAAAATGGCTATTAAATGTTAAGGTCTTCTATCAAAGTTAAATTAATTCCATAGCTATTATAATATTTTTTATCTCAGTGTTTAGCTGTACTTAAAAATAAATTTAATACATTTTAAAAGGCAATGCCAAAATAAAATATATAATAAAGTTCAAAAATACAGTAGAATGATTTTTATTTTATCCAGTAAAAAAACATAATAAACAAGTCAAACCTAATATATAATACACAATTATGACTTGGCCCACAAGTTAAATAAACAAATTATATTATTTAATTATAATTATTTTATTACTTTGTGTTTAGCACTTGTTCTCAAAGTTACTTTATTACGATTGCTTTCGCTTTAAAGATTTTTTACACTTCTACAATTGCTTAAAACTTTGTCAAAACATTTTTATTTATAAATAGTTCACGTACGTATTCTAAATAGTACAATTTAGGTTCTACGTAATAACATATATAATAAAATATAAATAAGTATTATTTAAAAATTTGTTAGCTCAAATAAAGTCAAAATAAGAATACTGTTTAATGTCATTGTGTTTTAAATGATTTAAGAATAACTGCAACTCAATTTTTCCTCTTCTAAATTCGACAAATGCAAGGTTTCTCTATCATTTTTCAATAAAATGACAAACTATTTGAACGTATCCTGATTAGGATTTATATGCTAGCTTGCCAAATTTCAGGGCATGGCTGTGCCATCAAAGGTAGAGCCCCAAACAAGTGTTCCTTCTGCGTTAGCACTGGCTCTGGCGTCTGCGTACGCGTTGAGGACGGGACCCCGACGGGCCGCGAACTGCGAACTGCGAGCTGTCGTAAAAATAAATAAGCAAAACGGAAATTAATAAGACCCAAATGTTGCCGCTGTCGCAGCGGCGACCTCCCTGCCAGTCCCTGCCCCTGGGACCTGCTGCGACAATAGCAACGGCAACATCATAACCAGCGGCAACGGTGAACAAGAAGCACACGCTGCATGCCATTGCTGTAAATACAGTCGTAAATACGTACACACGAACAAGTATTGTCGTTCCCACACACCCGCACACTGAGGTGTGTGAGTGTGTGTTGGCAACCTTTTCCTGTCTTTGTATTTGGCTCCCATTTCTTCTTCTTTTTTTTTTTTTTGAGAGCGCCTTTTCTATTTGTATTCGTTACGGGCATGAACTCATTCGGCAGGGGTGCACATGGGGCGTATGAGCAATATATTTATGTTTATAGCCTCGTTTCCAGTTTTGTGTGCAGGCATAAAAATGTCGCGATTTTTCCTTTGAATGGAGACAATGAATTAATAGGCAGATGAAATGGTGGGACATGTTCGGACTATCAACATCTAAATTTGTCGAATTGAATATTCAAAATATTGCAATTTGATTAGCTTAGGCTCATTTTGTGCAGTCTCCGTGTCCCCTTTAAAAATTCATAAATTTATATAGATTTTAGTTCAATAAAAATACAGTTAGATGTTTTTTTTTTAAGTTTTATTTATGTAGTTTTTTATTTTAATCATTGTTTAAATCTACAAATACATTTACAGCGGAGGGCGAAAGAACAAAAAATTAAAAATGTTTACTCATTGTTTTGTTGTTACATGCAAATTTTTACTTCTGCGTGTTGTTTCGACAAATTGGTTGTTGTTTTTGTTTCAAGTTCTTGCTTTTACCATCAAACGTTTATATAATTTCTGCATTTGTTTATAAATATTTGTAGTCCGTATTATGCATTATTTATCATTTTTTGTTGTTCTCGTTTGGTTTTTCTTTTGCTTCGTTCTCGTTTTAGTTTAGTTTCTTTCATTTTCATCTCCGTCACATCAGCATCCACCGATCAATATTATTAATTACTCAATATAATTTGTTAACAACTAATAATAATAATTTTGTTTAGTTTTTTTTTTCATTTTCTTTCATAACTAACATGCCATAATTATCGTTATCTTCAATGCTAATGATCATCTTCACTAAGTTAGAAAACAAGACAGTTGGAAAACAAAAACAGCAGCGAGTTCTAGAATTCTAGAACCGAGCTCGGGGCATGTCCGGGCGTATCTCTCTGCGTGGGTGTGACCGCCGTCGAGCCGGACTTATCGGGGGTCCGGGACCGAATATCGCCGCCTCCCGATAAGTTTTCACAGTTTTCAATTAGCCAGCGGGCGCATTGTCAGGCCCACGCATTCGATAGCGACAATGCCGAGCTTTTCAATATCAATTTCGTGGCCAACAATCTGACCGCTCAACCGTTCGTTACTGTCTCTGCGCGAGCGAGTGTGCTGTGTTGTGTGAGTCTGTGTGTTGTTGGGGGTGTGTGGGCGGGGAAAGCGATAAAAACAATCAAAAGAAAAGTAAACACAATACTGCCTTGGGCTTGCCCCATTTTGGGGCGCTGTGCCGTGTAAAACTTACAAACATTTATTTTGTGGGCGTTTTTGTTTTTGTTTTCATTCGTTCTGGGCTTAGGTATCGGTAACAGTATCGATATCGATAACGGGGGGACATAGCCCCGCCGCATCGCTGCATCTGTCTTGGGCTTAAATGCACACAAAGCATAATATTGCATGTCAATTGGTTTAAAGGGTTTAGTTATATAAACATTTAGTTGGTTTCTTTAGATTTTAACAAATTCTTTGCAGATTCTTCGCCAGTTTTGCCGAACACGGGGCCTCTGAATATCGATCAGAGCCTTGCTTCCGTTCCGTTCCCGCTTCCGTTTCCGGCTGTTGGCCCAGTCGGGCTCAACGGATCGCAGATCGATTTCGTTATGGTTTAAATTTTGGTTTTTTGGTGTATTGTATAGCTCCATTTATGTAATCAAATTTTTTCCATATAATATATGTGTGTATATATATATAAACAATTATATTCCTTGTTTCTTGTGGTTTTTCTGTTTATATATACTTCGTTTTGCTCTTTTCTTCCCCTTCTCGCTTTCGCTCTCGCTCTCGCTCTTCATCCGTTAAGCTGCGTTTTACACACACAAGTTTTGCAAATTAATTTATGTTTATTTGTTGTTGTTTGTTTTTGTGGTTTTTATTGGGGCTTTACTCTTCACGGCTTATTTGGTAACTACGCTAAGGGTTTTCATTGTTTTCTTTCCGTATTTCCTTCTTTATTCACTTCGTTTTATAATTTCTCTAAACTTCTTACATACTTTGTCTCGTCATGCGTTGTGTATCGGTGTGTGGTGTGTGTTTGTGAGTGTGTCTGTGCGAGTGTGAGTGTTTGGGTGTGTGTGAATGCCTTGGGGGATGCCCCGAAGGCAGGGGTTTATTGTTTCGATAAGCTTCTGCTTAAATATTCTGTTTAGCCAGTTCTCGTTACGTTAATAATTTTACTAAAAACATTGTGTTGTTGCTTAGTTACTGGTTGTTCTTGTTCTGGTTGTGATTGGTGTTGTTGCTTCGAAATTGTTTGTTCGCCTTTGTTTTGTTTTCATTTTATACTTTATTTAAATCTTAGTTGTAGCTTTAATTTATAATTTAAATTTACTTAAACGTTTAAAATAATTATCGCTTGCATTTTGTTTCTCCTCGTTTACTTTAAATAATTAATTAAATTAAAAAAATAAAATATATTGTAATATGTTCTTGCTGTAGCTATCGGTAGCTGTAGCTGTTGTTGTTGCCGTTGCTGCTGCGGCTGCTGCTATTACTGTGGTTGTGTGGAGTTTGTGGTTCATAAACATTACTATTTGTTGCTCTTCATGGTTGTTTTTCTTTAGGTGTTTGTGTGTGTCTGTGTGGGCATGTGTGTGTTTGTGGGAGTGTAGCAGTGTGGGTGTTTAATAGTATGTCTCCTGCTCCAACCAGCCACCGGGGTTGCGGCGCAAGTAGAAACGACGGGTCTCGTCATAGATGAAGATGGCCAGCGCGAATGGAATAGCCGGGAACCACCAGACGAGTCTGTCGAGAGGGAAAAGCACAGGGATTAGATCGCCATCGAGAAAGGACCTTCAGGGGGACCACTCACTTCAGGGGGTACATGCGCAGACCCTTCTCCATGCCCGGGCAGTACGAGAGGAACGCGGCCAGCACGGTTTCGAAGATGAGGCCAAAGTTCAAAGCCCAGTTGCGCATGCCCTGCTGGAAGATGGAGTTTCGGCGCGTCTTGCAGATAATCAAATCAGCCCACTGCACAACCACAATCGAGATGAAGAAGGCCGTGTGGCAGGTGTACTCCAGGGTCTTGCGGTCGCGGTAGGTCTATTAGTGAAGATATGACATGAAATGAGCGCTGAAGTTAACAAAATACATCCGCCGAGCTCGAAGACTTACCCATTCCTGTCCATAGGAGTCAGTTAGATCGTTGACGGCCTTCGAGTCCCACATCTTACGAATGCCAAACAGTTTCTTGGGCAAGAAGCCGTTCTCAGCCATGATGACGAAGTACACAAAGAAGCCGGCGGCAGCTTGGATCATACCGATCTGTCCGTAGGCCATCGAAATCAACCTAGATTAGTCAAGGGGCAAGGTGGCGGGTCAAGGTGGAGGTGGGGAGAAATAGATAAAGCACGTTAGACAACTCTCAAGGGTATGCTAAGGTATTTTCATTATTCTTTTTTTTAATTGTGTGGGGTTTCGTTTGTTTTCGGGACGCAAGACACTTCTCGTTACGGTGTGGCTAGCGGCAAAGTTTTCGGGCATCGGACAGGGAGCATGCGCGGTGGCTTGGCCAAGGTTTTTGTTTTTCATCGAACATCAAAGGTGAAAATTTCAGGAAGATCAACAACAAATGCTTGAAAATAAGCGGTGAAAGTTTTCACAAACAGAAAGAATAGAGGGTAGGAGAGGAACACAAACACAAAACACTTAGGGAGCAACAAAAACCTTGCCCAAGGACCGCTGTCATCGTGTCCAGTCCTCGATCCAAGTACCAATTCGTACTCGGGGTTAGTCAGTTAGATTGTTAGTGCCACTTTACCTTGAAGCTCATTTATGGATTGTTTAAGCAATGAATGTTTATCGTTTAGATTTAATGGTGTTAGACTTTACTTTATACAGCGTGGATTGTGTCTGATCGAATCTCATTTGAATCTGAGTTTCATTTAGTTTTTCGTTTGCATTAAGAGCGCGCAAAAGCAAATCGTACTATTTATACTGCTCAAGAAGCGTGAGGGCGCAGAATAGTTTGCAGTTTGAACTGTTTGGCTTTCTTATATAGTTTCTTTTTTGCTTGGATGTGGATGTGAAAAGCAAAGTCATTGTTAATGCTAGTTAAACATGCGGCTAAATACGGGACATACATACACATATACAGTACCCAAGAAGACATTAAAGCGTGCTATTTACATCTACTGCAGCTAGGATAGGCGAATGCAGCTCTACAACCTTTTCGTTTACTTACGTTTAACGAGGTTTCGATTAAAATCAACATAAAACATAAACGCAATTAAATAAACTTACACTTAAACACAAACTTAAGAGAGAGATAAACACGCAAGAGCATTGCACACACAAAAATGATAACCAAACTCCGCGTTGCCATTGTAGTCACGTCGTTGACCTACGGACGTACTTTCAGAACGGAACCATCTCCCCCTTGAAATCAGACTTACCGCGACTTGGCACAGGGCACCACATTGGTGGTCAGAGTCTGAATGTATATAACGATCATGTGGTGTATCTAGAACACAACTGAAGCGATTTTCGTTTTGTCGTTGGCTCGAACAAACTCATCTACAAGTAACGCACTAACTGGTCTAAGAGTAACGCAGAAGCTTCGATGTTGTGTTTTGAGTCGGTCTTTTGCTTGTCTCTGTTTGTTTGTTGTGTGAGTGGTGTGTGTGTTTTTTTTCGAGTGTATTTTGTATTTTGTATTTTATGCAGGCGAGCGTTGGAGCGAGCGTTTTTCTTTGAACTAACTTTGCCAAGTTCTCTAGAAGCAGCATTTGGTTTTTGCTTTGTATTTTTTGAGGCACTACTACTGTTTGAACAACAGACACTTTTTAAGTGGAATCTTGTTCCCGAATAAATGTATGAGACACACACACACGATAAATCTGTGTACGGATCACAGAATGTTGTGCGAGGAACACAACACAAATGTTTGTAACACTTAAAGTTAGGGAGTTAAGTGGGAGATACATAGAGGGGGTTATCCATCTCAAAATCAAATGTAAATTAAAGAATTTGGGTTTTGGAAAGTATATAAATGTAACAGTAGGTGGTTTCAATAGGTAAATTTCATTAGATTTTTTGTTTTCGAAATATCTATGGTAAAGTAATTTCATTCCACATTAAGAGTCTCATAACGGAAACGGAAATCATAAGGAAGGAAAGACAGGTCACATAGAAACAGGAGAGAAAGGAAACTATGTGAAACACAAAACAGTAGATAAAACAGTTTGGTTTAATTTATTGGTTTTTTTTTTTCGATTTTCAAATGTGTGAAGTTGGATTTAAAACAAAGAAAAACGCAGAAACGCATCAGCAAACGAACAAACAGTCGCAAAAGTTTCTGGGCGAAATTTGGAATTTAGCATTCGGTTGATTGGTTGATAGACTGATTGGGAATCGATTGATCTATTGCCTGATTGTTGGCCAAATTACGATGCAAGAAACGCGCGACCACAACACATCAAACAAAGTTCAAAATTTGACAAAAGTAAAAGATGGTTGCATGTTTGTTCATTTTCTAGTTCTCAACTAATCAACTAAAAGATGGTTAACACTTGGATATTGGATTTTTTTTTGTTTTTTTTTTTTTTTTGTAAAGCCTTATTTTTAAGTTTTTCCTGACCTGCGGTTCACCAAGTTGTCGCGATACGGATCTCTCGGCTGACGCTTCATAATATCGCTCTCGGCTTGCTCGTAAGCGAGTGAAATGGCCGGAATCTTGCGTTTTATGGCAATTATAATGGTTATATCGGTATTTGTGCAAGTTGCAAGTTTGTTAGTTGGTTTGTTTGATAATCAAAAGAAAGACATAACAAGAGTTGAAAGAATGTAGGGAAATACAAAAGGAAAATCTGATTAAAGTTTACAAATATATATGTAATAATATTTGTATAAAAGAGTTTTATAAATATGCTTGCGGGCGAATAATAAATACTTGTTCTTTATACGCTAATTAATATTCACTAGTAGTTCGTAACAGATAGACAGAGTAGTTTGGGTAGGGTTTCGGGTGGGGGGCAGTGCCCCTCCATGAGGCATGTTGAATGTATCTTAGCTCCCGCGTACTTACGAAGCTAAGACTAGTTAAGGCTAGGGCAGAAGAGCATAGAGCATGGAGCACCCAGTAACAGTAGAGTCGCTACATATATATAGTAAAGAGCAGGTGGGTAGTTGGATGGGCGGTTGTAGTAGTTGTGGGTTTTATGTGAATGTTTTCAGAGCTTAATTTGCGCTTAGTTGATTTAAAATTATCGTTATTAAAACTAGGGGACAATTTTCGTGTGCTTCTGATTCGTTTCGGGGGGTTGGTGTGAGTGTCGGTTGACTACAACTCAAAAGGAGACCGTTCATGAATGACTGATTGGAGCAAACTCTGGGCTGACTGGCTGACTGATTGAGAGAATGTGCTGAATGAGTCGAGTTAGGTCTAAGTTCGAAGTAAGAGGGTCGTGAATGAAGTGATGCCGAAATTGAAAGGTTTCTACCGATAATAATAGTTAGCATAAGTAGAAACGTACATGTTCGATACAATTTACAGACTCACTAAGTTAACAATAGGCCTGCTTGGTCTAGCATAGAGTTAAGTACTAATGTGGAAGAGATCCGAGTCGGATTTTAGTAATCTTCTATATTTATCCCAGAAAAAGAGCTCAGAGATGTACAGGAAATTCCCTCAGCTTTCGGGGAATCGCCAAGATGGTCGTCACTTACCTTCGCACCGCAAAAAACAAAGATCTTCAAAAGTAAACAAAGAACATAGATCTGTAGAAGCTCTACAGTAGAACATAAGTTCAAATAAACCAAGTTATGTCAAGGAATACAAATAAAGAATATAAGATCATCAGAAACCATAAGTTCAGAGATCCACAAAAAAGGTTAAGGCGCAGAAGTCGCATTGTAGAAAAAGGTGGAAAAGAGAGCGAAAGTTTTCAAAATATAAGCAGAGAAATAGAGGAAAAATAACAGAGTTTATGACCAACGAGGATAGATTTAAATGTACTCCTAATCGAGTGTTAACTTTCTATTTAATCAAGTGCAAAATTTGTATGTCTGATACGTTGGCCGAGGGGCACCTATCTCCATCATCAAAAAAGTACTTGGAAAGAGATTGCAAAAAACCTATAGAGATTATATAAATAAGATGTAGCTATGCATATGTAGTTGTTAATACATTGTAATACATTTATCAGCGTAGATAACTTGATATATATTGCATTATTGCAAAAACCAAACGGAAATCAATCAAATGCCATACATATTTGAATCAAAGGTACTAAAATCAATAAATACATAAATAATAATAGTTTGTAATGGGGTTTCTTTATAGAGAATTCATTGTATTTGACAGTCGCCGGACCCTCTTCCAGCCCAGTGAGTGTGCTTAGGGAATAGCTTACAAAAAATGTTGCGGCGAATCCTCTAAGGAGACGCCCTTGATCGAGAACAATGTTATATTGATATTAAACTAAACGCACTGAACTTTACTTTGTACTATTTGAACGTAATTATCAGAGAAGAATCACTAGAAGAATCTGAAGAAGAATATTGAGGTAAAACGAGGAAACACTTAACAGAAGTTGAACGAAAAGCTACCAAATCAAACATGGAACATAAAACATGAATAATAATAACACTGGTGGAGTTATATCCAAATAATCAACATTCAACCAAGGAATACTTAAGCTAGTTTAGTTAGTATATCGAAAGACAGAGATATAGCGGATAATATAGAGAGAAATTGGAGTAAAATGATTTTAATTTCTTCGACTTGTAGGTAGAAAGAAAGCGTTCTTTTTTTGGATTTTGGCTTGCTTTAAAATCTTTGGCCGTCCAAAGTTCGAATTCAAAGTTAATGGTACTCAATTTGCTTTAAGTTGCGTGACAAAAAAGAGGTTTATTGGTGGTTCATAGAGTTGCAGAAGAGGCGTTCGGATATGTGTCTTTTACTTTTCGATATAAGAATTGACTCGGTTCTTGCTGTTGTTTTTTGATTGGTTGTTCTGGTAGTAGTTGTTGTAATTGATTGTAGACCATCAGAGAGAGAGAGAGAGAGATTTACCTTTCGTTGACCAGTTTATCTTGGAATGGATTCCTCGGCTGGCGTTTCATAATATCGGATTCAGCCGTCTCATAAGCTAAGGAAATGGCTGGCACCTAAACCGTACAAACGAACGTTTGTTGGTTGGTTTTTTCGGTTGTTGGTAGTTGGTTGAAGTGGAAAAAATAAATGAAATTAAATACGATAAATTATGGAAACATAAACGCATTCGTCCGCTCCTGCTTATGCTTGCTTCAAAATCTCACAAAAACTCTGAAAATCCGTTGCTGAGCTGAGGGAACGACCATTGCTTCGCAAAGGTAGGGGTTTGCATGTCTTATAAGATAAATTCTATATAGTCTAGAGAGCCCGCCCCTTAGATCTACCTTAGGCTGCTGCTGCAGAGACTTAAAGGACAATAATCAATGCTTGAAGGATGTGGTGGGGTGACGAACAGAGTTAAACATAAGGCAATGATAAGTCTCGAGTTAAATCATGAAATCATGAAAAATCAAATACTTTTGGTTGGGTTGGTTAGTTGCTACGAATCGTGTGCAATTGGTAATTTTGATATTAAAGTTTTGCCAAATCTTACGAACTTAAAATCCATTGCAAATGCCAATCAATTGTCTAATTCAAATAACGTCGAGTGGTGAATCTTACGGTTAACTCAGTGTTAGTTACACCACAAAACGAAAATGGTGATCGATACATTGTATGTTTTCTGACTTTTTAGATTTTTTTAATTTTGGTTTTTGTTTTGTATTTTGTGAGATAATAACGAAATACGACGCACACCAATTAACATTTAGAGCGTTCAGAAGATGGCAAATGAGTTCGGCGGTATTCGTTTGGAATATTGATTGAATTGTGCATGGAGTAAGTAGGAGCAGTTGGATGTGTGTGTATACATGGGGCTTTAAGACTGGTGGGGTATGGGGGGAAGTACTCGAAATGTACAGATGAATGCATGATCGATATCTGCCACCAGTAATGGGAAAATATGCTACAGAGAGATGAGAGATCGGAGAGGAAAGCTGGTGGGTGGTGATGACATTCTTAAGAGTTAGTTGGGTTGTTTAGTAAACCATAAACGGGTCAACGGCTTTTTGTTAGTTGTTTGCGCGCTTCTCGTTTAGGCCAACTTATGCTAATTACAATCCAGCCACATACACATAAGACATATGTTATATTTATATGGGTTTCTCTTGCTTTGCGCTTTTTCTTTAGTTCAGACTTTTGTCGCTTTAGTGGTTGAGATTAGGTTGGCGGTGGGTGAGTGGTGAGTGTGTGTGGTGTGTGTATTAGTGTGGGGTAGAAATTGACTTGATTGGCACCTTGAGTTCACTAATTTATCGTTGAAGGGGTCACGTGGCGGACGCTTCATAATATCGGCTTCGGCATGTTCGTAGGCCAATGAAATGGCTGGCACCTAAGTATTGGATTATGGCAGGTAGGTACATTAGCAACGGTTTACATAATTTTGAAATTCAGTTCTGGGCTTGGCCTAGAGTTGGGACATGGGACAGAGCACTTAAACTACTCGGATAGCCTAGCACTGGCACTGGCACTGGCGATGATCGGTCACGAGCTGCTGCAACTGCAACGGAATTACCTCTCATTGACCAGGTTGTCGATCTCTGGGTTGCGCGGTCGGCGCTTCATGATGTCCGCCTCGGGTCCCTCGTAGGCCAGCGATATGGCGGGTATCTGCTCGCCAGTGTGCATTGATTCGCGGTTCAGAGTGTGCGTTAGAGACTAGTTCTTAACAGTAATTAACCGCGATTCGGTTGGGCTACAACTTTACATTTAACTTGCTCGAGAGCTCGAGTTTGACTTAATCGCAACGTTAACATAACATTCTTCAGCTTGGACTGGGCTTGGGGCGGCGGGCGAAACTTACCATGTCGGTTCCCAGATCGATGCACAGAATCGTCACGGTTCCCAGTGGCAGTGGTATGTCGCAGAGGATGAAGGCCAGGAAGGGCGAGATTTCGGGAATGTTGGAGGTCAGGGTGTAAGCAATGGACTTCTTCAGGTTATCGAAGATCAGGCGACCCTCCTCCACACCAGTCACAATGGAGGCGAAGTTGTCGTCCAACAGAATCATGTCAGCAGCCTGCACAGGAGCGAAAGGTTAGATTACACATTCACAGTAGATTTGTGACAATATCAGCTCCACATTGCGCCATCCTTATAAGTGTTTCTCGACTCACTTACTACGAGATTGTCACAGAAACCAAAAAACATGAGTTAAGATGATACACAAAGAAAAATCCGCATTTTAAAATACTTTTTGTAAGTCCCACAGATACATCCTTTCTAAGGTACACACTTCGATTAAAGGGGCGTAAAAAATATTTAAATAATATCTTGGGTTATTAATACATAAAAATGTTAATCCAAAGTTGATGTCAAAATAATGTTCCTAATTGATGACCAATTTTTGTGATATTTGTACAGGATCAGAATTATCGGAACTGTTAGCTGTCTTACCTGCTTAGACACATCAGAGCCGGCGATACCCATGGCAACACCAATATCAGCCTTCTTCAGAGCCGGAGAGTCGTTGACACCATCACCAGTCACGGCCACAATAGCGCCCATGCGCTGGCAGCCCTCGACAATGATCAGCTTCTGCTGGGGCGAGGTACGGGCAAAGACGATCTCGGTGTGGTAACGCAGGATCTCATCCAGCTGATCGCTGGACACATCACGCAGCTCGGCGCCGTGGACGACGGCGGCCTTGGCCTCACGGGGATTCACCTCGGAGATGGGGATGTTCAGGCGCTGGGCAATGTCCTCGACGGTCTCGTTGCCCTCGGAGATGATGCCGACGGACTTGGCAATGGCCTTGGCAGTGATCGGGTGATCGCCGGTAACCATGATGACCTTGATACCGGCCGAGCGGCACTTGGCCACAGCATCGGGCACGGCGGCACGGGGAGGATCAATCATGGACATGAGGCCGACGAAGCGCAGGTTATCGATGGGGAAGTTGATGTCGTCGGTGTTGAACTTAAAGCCGGAGGGATACTTGTCGGAGGGCAGCATTAAGTCGCAGAAGCCGAGCACACGCTCACCCAGTCCTCCGAGTTCCATGTAGGCGTTGTTGAACGCCTCCTTCATTTCCTCGTCCAGGACCTTTTCCTTGCCGTTAATAAAGATGGTGGAGCAGCGCTCCAGGATACGCTCGGGAGCGCCCTTCATGACAAGCAGGAAGCGGGGGTCGTTTGAGTCCTCGGTCTCGTGGATGGACACCTGGTATTTGTTGGTGGAGTTGAATGGCACCTCAGCGATCTTGCGGTTGCGCTTGCGAATATTCATAACGTCGCCCAGGGCCAGTTCCATGCACTTGAGCAGAGCTGCCTCGGAGGCATCTCCGCTGACCTCCTTCTTGAGAATGGGCACACCATCTTGGCCGCCCTTGAACTCGGCACGGTTACAGAGAGTGGCAATGCGAGAGAGCGCCTTGAATCCAGGGCTGGTTCTATCGTATTGAACACCCGACTGATCCTCGGTGGTGTCGGCCTCGATGATTTGGTTGTCGAACCACATGTGAGCAACCGTCATGCGGTTCTGGGTGAGGGTGCCGGTCTTATCGGAGCAGATGGTCGAGGTGGAGCCAAGGGTTTCCACGGCCTCCAGATTCTTCACCAGGCAGTTCTTGGATGCCATGCGCTTGGCGGTGAGGGTCAGGCACACGGTGACAGTGGCCAGCAGGCCCTCGGGCACGTTGGCGACGATGATGCCGATCAGGAAGATGACGGCGTCCAGCCAGTGGTAGCCCAGAATGAAGGCAATCACGAAGAAGGTGACGCCCAGGAACACGGCCACGCCGGTAATCAGATGGATGAAATGGTGAATCTCCTTGGCAATGGGCGTCTCGCCGGTGTCCAGACCGGAGGCGAGGCCAGCAATGCGACCCATGACGGTGTGGTCGCCACAGCTGATGACCACGCCCTTGGCAGTGCCCTCGACGGCGTTGGTGGAGAAGAAGGCCAGATTCTTGGTCTCCAGAGGATTCTCATGGGTGAACTCGGCGCCGCGGGACTGCGGCTCCGACTCGCCGGTCAGCGACGAGTTGTCCACCTTGAAGGTGCGCGCCTCGATAATGCGGATATCAGCGGGGATACGGTCGCCGAACTTCACCTCAACGACATCGCCCAGGACGAGATCCTCAGCGCGCAGCGTGAGTTTCTCGCCCTCGCGGATGACGGTGGCGAACTGGGGTACCATGTTCTTGAACGATTCCATGATCTTTGAACTTTTCGATTCCTGCAGAACAGAAGAGCACACCGCTGTTAGTAAGCAAACCCTTCAAGGGAGCATCTTCAAGGGAAACCCACCTGATAGTATGAGAAAATGCCCGTCACAATGACGACAGCGGAAAGTACAATACCCAGATACAAATTATCGTCGGCCGGCTCCTCGCTGGTGCTGGCCTGGATCGAATAGGCCACGAAGCAGAGAATAGCACCGATCCACAGCAACATGGCGAAGCCACCGAACAGATTCTTACAGAACTTCACCCACTCGGGCGTCTGCTTTGGTGGCGTCAGCGCATTGGGACCATCGCGCTCCAAGTTCTCCTTGGCCTTGGCGTGACTTAGACCCTGTGCAGGAGATCGATCATAGGTCTTAGTTCGTATTATGTCAAGCACAAGGCTAGGTGTCTACTCACATTCTCGGGATGTGTCTGAAAGCGCTGATACAATTCCTCAGGAGAGATTTTATGATGGTCGATATCCAACTCCTGTTTGAGATCATCCAAATTCTCTTTCTTAGCTGCTTTGGCCGGCATCTTGCGTCTTGACTGTTCAATTCAAAGGGAAATACATTAGTGGGGGAAGTCTTTGGGTGCACAACAGCAGCAGCAGCGATAGACCCAAAAGCCGACACGAGTTTCGATTTACTTCATGCCTTGGTAGAAGACCCGGATTAGACGCAGAAGAGTGTTCAATTATACCACGAGTGTTGGAGTTTGTTAAGGAGTGAAGAGATAGGGGAAGATATAGAGTCCCAGTACACCATTTACCATGTAGAGTTAGGGATAGATTAGATATTACCTGAGCCCAGGAGGGCACTTACCCAGTACTAATTAATACTTGGTGCTACTCGGGGTCGAGCCCATTCCGAAATGAGCTCGAGCGTGAGAATATTCGAAACGACCGATCGCTCTATAGCTCCGATAATCTAAGGCATGCAAAATGCGCGCTAAATTACGCTCTCCGATCGTAACGAGAAGAGCACGTAAATGAATTGAGGTGCAGAAAACACAAAGCGACAGGCAATTATACAAGCATTCATATATATTACGTGGATATACAAAACAAAAGGAAATTCAAAGGAAAAACTAGCGGAAAAAAGAGTGAATGAAAATTAACTTTTGCTACATGGCGGCCGCTAAAAATGTATACATATTTACTATGCACTGGCTGACCTCGGAAGCCTTCGAATTGGCCAAAACACCGAAATAAAATAAAATGGATTCAGATATATTATATTATATATAGACTAAGCAGCTGTCTAGTGTCTGGCATTCTATCTTTAACAGTGGCTATAAGTGTATTTCTTTTTATTTTTTTAAGAAGCACGCGCAATGCCTTTTGGCTCTCTGACGTCACTGTTGGGGTTGCCATGCAATCAAGGCGAAACAAAAAAACAAAAAAATAGCAAACAAAATAAAGTACTTTTTACTGGTCATTTGGAAATTCTTGGAAAGCCGGCTAAAAATCTGTTTGTATTAATTCAAAATAAGGAAAACATTTCATATAAAAGATTAAGTATGTTCGAGTGGCTTTAGAGGATGGAAAATTTATTTCGAGAAAATCGGAAATTGCCATATTTATGGCATTATTATTGGCCACGGTTATGTGTACATATCGAAAAGCTATTTATATCTCCTGTAAACATTTCGGCGACTCTCTCTAAATGTCAACCGCACTCGGCAAATGCCATTTTGGATGCATGCCCAAATAACACACAAGAAATATAATAAATAATAAGTGCAATTAGAGACAGGGAAAAGGGAAATCGATGGGAACGGGAATGGGAATGGGTTAGTAAGGCGCATAAAATCGAAAGGAAGGCGGACTGTGAAAAGTGAAAGACATAAATAGGGCGAATGGGAGATACATATATACATAGATACACATGTGTGAGTGTGAGTGAGGAAAATTCGATTTACCTTGTAGTGACCATCGGCTGTGCGATTGTCGTCATCGGTGGCTATAACCGTGGCGACTCGATAGGAGTCCGCTCTCCCATGCTACGCGCACAGAGGGTTTGGATTCGGTTTCGATATCGGGTGGGTTGGAGGGTGGTGTTTGATTGATGATGTCGATGATGGGCGAACAAGCGAACGAAAACGGGAAGAAATACAAATCAAAAATCGAAACAAAACGAAAGGCGAGCATACAAAAAATGCAAGACGTACACTATATGACTAAGATACAAAACAACTCCGATAAAGTGATAAATGGTAGAATAATAATTAATTTGTTTAGAACAGCTTCGAATGAATGCTAAATATTATTTTTTAAACATGTTAATAACCGTCTCTTACACCATTTAACACTTTATCAGGGAGGTGAATAACTAAAATATAAAAATATACGTATGATAAATCGAAAATATAATATGTTTGGATGCGTAAAGTAATTATAAATGTATTCAAAGTATATATGTAGGTTTATGAGAGACATAACTATGAATGTAACATAACAAAAATAGTCTACTGGAACTACGGACGCTTTGAGGGTTTGCGGTTACCCATTGCCTAGCAACACTTGATTGTTTTGATGATTCAGCACAAATGGGATATGGGAAAAGTTTTCAAGGCTGGCTAAGGACAATGAATCATGCGATATACATAGAACTACATTAGGAGGGCTTTCCAGCCCGCAGTAGCAAAGATTCGACCTCGTCTCGGATCGGGGAGCGTTATCTGCAATGCGTTCTGACTCACTAATGGTGCGCTTCATCGGCTCATTATTATTATTATTTAAAAAACAAACAAAACATGCCAGTGGAGAGCGTACCCGTCAGCGTCAGCGTCAGCGAAAGGCAACTCAAAAGATATGCAATATAAACACCAGACTTTGCTCTGTTTGGCCGTGCAAAACCGAGTAGCCGAAAGAAATCAAATCAAATTAATTAAAAATACACAAGACCCGAGAGAAATTATGTACCTATGTATATGTGTGTACGCTAATAAACTTGTGGGCGAGGGGAAAACCTGTCGTGCTCACATGGCAGCCAACTTACGGCTATATTCGATTTTATTCGAGAATCTTACGCTTTGTTTGGCTTTGCGTTTCACGGCCTGGCGTTTCAAGATTTATTTATTTTCATTATATATTACGTGTATATATGTATGTGCTTTTGCTCTTCGGGCTTTCGGTTCAATTGGGGACACGACGCCAGCATGAAATAGATCGAGAATCGTGCCCGAGGGGCTAATGGGTACCGAAAGGTTCTCTACTTTTTGGCTTACGCACTGTGGCGAGTGTTCAAACGACTATCGATGTGCTTTTCGTATCTCTTAGCTCTGCGTCCCTGTAGTCGCTCTATCTTTAAGATTCTCCCTCAAGTGCTAGACAATCTGGAGGCGTTCGATGAGGTTTAAATAGAGTTAAGATATTAAAATTAGTTAAAGTCCGCTTAGCGTAACTTAAGCTTAATTGCTAAACCTGCCTCTGATAGTGCAAACAATTGTTAACCGTGACTTTGTCGGCTGAAAGCGGAAAAGCGGGTGGCTTTCCCACAATGGCGCTAATTTTGATTTTCCTATACAAATTAATTCAACTTAATCGCGCTTTTCATGCTTCAATTGATCCGAAACAATGCCAAGTGGCACACAGCATGTGGAAACAAGGGTACGGGTCTGGGTCTGGGGTCCAGGATGGAGATCGAGGCGATATATATAAATCAAAATGCGACAATGGATTGCTGGCCGGCCACAGCACAGAAAAGCTTACATAAGTCCGCGAATGGAAATGGAAAATAGCAAACGGCAAACAGCGAACTGCGAACTGCCAGATACTAGCTTCTGGCGAGCCAATTAGGCAAACAGATACAAATGTATCTGTGGCTGCGCTCCAGCTGCTTTTCCCCACCGCTAAAACGGTTCGCGCACATTTCGCTGCAAACCATTTGGCATTTGAACTTGAATATCAATTTACAACAACCCGACGACGCTGAGGAGGAAGAGCGGCGCACAGAATTGACGCGCTAATTGTTCAATCAATGCAAAAGTATCTGGGAAACGTGTAAAGCTGCGGGCGTAGCCGAAAACGAACAATTGTCACCGCCAGCCACATTGCTTTCGCTCGAAGGTAAGGTGCATAAGCCGGCAGGTGAGTGCAAGTTCAGTTTGAACCAGTTTGAAACCAGATTTGAGCGGCTCAAGCTTACAGGTAGACAAAGGAAAATTTTCAGAACAAAAAACCTTACTTACAAGTATTATAAAACTTGGATAAAACTTTAACCATGACAGAATTTTAGGTTTTTAAAGATTAAAGGAGCTTTCTAGAAGTTCAGCTTTATTCAACCCATTTTTGAAGATTTATTACTATTTGAAATATTAAATGTAAACTTTTTTTTTGGTTTTTCTAATTAATAACAAGTTTTTCAGTGTTCGGACCATTGCAAGGGGGAGATGTCCAATCATACATTCCACTCGGAAATCGAAACTATTTGTCTAGGCTCATTTTTTCCGAGCAGCCAAAATAAAAAAAATTCCAATGAGAAACCAGTTTTGGTGCATGATAACAGATCGTGCCTGGTATCGAGATGCATTTTCTCCCTGGCCGTATCTATCCATCTGTGAACTCGACTTGTTTTTGTGAACCCCAGATACACAGATATCGCTCCGCCTCTAGAATCCGGCGAGCTTGACTCGCTAATGATCTCTGTTCCCGAAGCGTTCAATTTAAACATTATTAACAATTCCCCGCTAATTATCTGCTTAATTTTCGCACGTTTTGCATGCTCTGTTTGAAGAGCCACAGCCTCCTCTAGAGGGCAGTTCTTCTGTCCTTACGGCACACTTTGTCAACGGAGTTCTCCCATAAAGAAACCAACGGGCGGTCCTAGTTACTCTACGTTATGCAACCCTGACTCGGGATTAGATGAACTTAAAATGATAATGCGGCTTAAACTAATCATGCCCGATGCAGTCGGTGTAAATTATGAATGATTGAGGTAAATACGTAAATAGGGTGAGGTGTTCCTCAGCTGGTCAGCTTTGATTACCCACCTGAGCACTCATAATGTCTGTGGACTCTTGTTTAAACTTATTAGAGGCGAGACAGTGAAACGATGAATAAACGAAAAAGCAAACGACGACGGCGTGTGCAAATATAAAACACGATGAACAAGTAACAACAGAATAAAATAAGATAAAACAAATAAACTGAAAATAGATGCAAAAAAGTAAAGGAAAAGAAAAAGAAGTCGGTTAAAATAGTACGGGCTTATGCAACAACCCGCACGATACGCGGGCGCTGGAAGGACGAGGCGGTTGGAGCAGCAAGTGGACCGCTGGAAGGGCACGGAGTCACGGGAAAGTGGAAATTCATGGAAGTGTGGAAATGCAGGCTGGCTGCAGTTTCCAGGATACCGAGTAACGACGGCACATGGTAAAACCAGAGAGAGCGGGAGAGTGAGAGCTAGAGAGAGAGCGGACGCCAAAGAGAAAGCGCCAGCTCGACGGTAAACAGCGCAGCGCGAGAGACATACCGTTAGAGGCGCAAGTTCGAAGAGTGGCCAGGAAAAGTGCTCGAACTTTTCCAAGACTTTTTCCCGCTCCTGCTCTTTGCCCCTCTTTTCTTGCCTGCCACTCTGGCGGCACTCTGTGCTGTGGAATTATGAAATCGCCAAGCGGGGGGCCAAATCCATACCCACTCATTCGTGTGGGGTGGCCAGGAAATTACTGCCATTCCAAAATGTAAATCGCGTCAATTGAATCTAAACGATTTCATTGCCACAAAAGTACGTCAGACGGACAGAACGGAACGGCACAGAGCGGGAGGATAGCGAAATGAAAGAGACGCGGAGGAAGCGGACGGATAAAGAGACGGACATGAACGCCAAATAGAATGCCAAATCAAAAGGACGGAAAAACATTATTTTTGCAGACGAAAATCTCAGTGGCACACACTCGCACACAAAAGCACTATCACTCTTACACTGCGGCAAAGTGTTGTCAAAATTGTCGAAAATGCATTTTTCTTCACTTTTGCCAATTTTTCAATTCGAAAAAACGTCCCAAGCACACACAATGTTCGTTTCTTTTCGATCCCCGCTCTCTCTCTTTTTTCTGGTCACAAATACAAGTGTATATATCCATTACGCCAGGCATGAAGTTTTGGAAAAATCGATTTCGTACAAGGACGTTGCCGTTTTCTCAACGCCCCTAGTGGGGCGGGCGGTGGGTCGGTGGGCGCTGCAGTTGAGCGGACATGGAAAGTTCTTGGTTTTTTTATGTACTTTTTTTTTTTGTTGCTTTTTTCTACCTTTTACACGTTCGGGGGCTATTACACAATTTTTGCGCTTGGCGTTGCGAATTCTGTTTTGGGGGCTTTCGCAGAAAACTACCCCGTTAGCAGCTGTATTGAACTTGTTTTCAGCACTAGAACCGAATCGCGTTGGAACGAGACAACGAATACTGATCACACACGGTCGCTTTGCTACGGCTAGGCTATTATGTGTTCCTTCCTTCCGTCGAACGGCGTTCGAGTTAGTCCTGCTGCTTCCTCTTCTCGCTGGACTCAATCGATGCACAGTTATTGTGTAAGCAGAGCAGCGGAGCACACACCAGCGCCGGGGAGCGGGCGGGCGGGCAGGCGGGGAGCAGAGCTGTACTGTACCACCCGACAAAGAGACGAGAGCTGCTGCTACAGTTGGACCTTCCCAGTTCGGTTTCGACGTTCGACTGAAACTTTTCGGCGCGCCGCGAGTGGTTAAGCTTTCTCGGATAGAACGTTCTGTCGACGTCGGCGCGGCGCTGCGGCGCGGCGAGAGCTTTCGCCAGCAGATGTTCCACCCGCTCTCCTGTACGGCCCCCTCCGCTGCCTGTTCGTCTCCACCGCCGCTCAGCCGCCTGTGAAAAGTGCACAGTTGCTGAGAGCTTTCCAGCCGAAAAATCTATGGCAGTGTGACAAGTGAGGCAGGCAATGGGTGGCAGGGTAGAGGCGAAGCCCCCGGAGAGGGCGGAGAGCTCTTCGAAACTGGAGCAGTGCGAGCGGGGGCTGTGGGCGAGAGAACAGCTCAGGGGTTGGCTGCGCAGCTCAGAGCAGCGGAATGTATGTCAGTTGGAGCGCGGCAGGCGGTGAGGGGGTGGCGGCTTTTGTGGAGCCAACGAGACAGAGAGAGACAAAGAGAAAGAGCGTGCCGAAGGGGAGCGAAAAATCTACATAAATTGTATAACGAAAACAAAGCGTTCGAGTTCGAGTTGGGTTTGATAAAAAGGGCACGCCAAGACAGCTTTGGCATTTGGGAATGTCGCCTTATCGAGCCCTCGCATGACGTCACTTCAGCAAGCCCCAATCCGCAACCCCCTCAATTATTCAGACTCAGATTCAACATCCAGTCGGATGGACAATCCCGGGGCCAAGTGGAAAACCTCCCCAAAGTAGCAGTAAATCAATGTGGCTCGTTAACAGAAGCACAGTTCCATATTTAATAATAAGCGAAGCGCCCAGAATCCAGAGTATATCTGAATACACTTCCCCTGCTTACTTAACACATCCAAGAACTTGGGCTGGGGGTTGGGGGTCTGAAATGACACCACTGCCGGTTTAAGGACTCGAGCAATTTTCCATTCGGACCTTGAGTCTATTTTGGGGCTCAAGTAACTCGAGTTTAATTACACGTAATGTCGCCAACACAGTTAAAAGGCAAACTCACATGTATACGCACTTGGCCAACGAGTAATGCACTTGAAAAATATATTGAATTATACTTTCAAATATAAAATCGGTACCATATGGTTTTTCTGATTTAAATACGGGAAACCTTTTTTTGTAGAATTTTAGTTGCATTTCTAATATACTTCTTGGTAGATGGTGAGAATTTTGATATCTAAATGTTAAGATTAATAATCGATATTTGTCACTAAAATATCGAAGATGGGCTAATATTATGCTTAGTTTCAGAAGAATTCAAGTCACTGCACGATTTAATACAATTTCCGAATATTAACGTCTAATACTTTATTTCAGAAATCCTTTAATTATATAATTATATATGTATTAATTCTTCAAGTCATAAAATGTTTAATTTTTATGGCCAATTGCCAATTGTAAGGTGTAATTTGGGTGTATTTTTGCTCTGTGCAGAAAATACCAACGGAAAATCAATAAAAGACATCGTGCCAGCAAAAAGGCAGCGGAAAAAGTTTCTGTCTATTTGATTCAGAGCCGAGGGGTGGCTCCCCTATCGATCCGCTTGGCCCATCAGATTTCAGACCGGAATCGTGCCCGTTTTATCAACTTATCCAATCGCATGTGATATCCGCCAAAGGAGTGTCTTGGCCAGATGAACTCTGACTCAATTTGTGGGTCATCAACAGGGCCAGGGGGCTGGGGCCAAAATAAATAAACAAATGTCGAGTTAAGTGACCGTGCTAGCCAGTTGTGCGCCCCCAAGAGTTTTGGCCTAAAACAAAGTTATGTAATGACACGTCAAAAAACACTTGGCAACCGGAATGGCAGTTGAGATACATATGTAGATAAAGTTATAGGACTTTTCAGATATCGTAGCGGTGACCTATAGATACATATTTATATACTATGTATGTGTGAATCAACTCGTGCCGCTTCCTTATGGGAATAACGTCACAGCTCGACCGATGAGTTCAGCTGACAAATGGTCAACTGACGAGGGCTTCCTCGGGCAAACCTGTGCGGTTGCCCCATCGGTCAGACTGGCGCATTCAGACGGCGTTCTATATATCGAGTTGGCCATCATCGATCAGTCAATCCGAGATATTCGCTGGAACCAGGGACTGTAACGGTTATAATTAAAAAAGCAAAAAATTACCAAATAAAAGTTATTTCACAATTTTTATATAAAAATTACGCAATAACTTTTATTTTCAATTTTTATTATACAAATTGAAAAATAAAAATTATTCGATAACTTTTATTTTAAAAATTGAAAATAAAGATTGAATCTATATATCTTTTGATCCGTAGAAGCCAGATCCAATATATATATATATATATATATACATATTTATTGTATACCATCTGAAAGGTATTGATGTGTAGATCATATATATACATATATATTGGATCTGGCTTCTACGGATCAAAAGATATATAGATTCAATCTTTATTTTCAATTTTTAAAATAAAAGTTATCGAATAATTCTTATTTTTCAATTTATATAATAAAAATTGAAAATAAAAGTTATTGCGTAATTTTTATACAAAAATTGAAAAAAAAACATTTATCTTGTTTTTGAATTCGCCATGAAAATTTAACTTATGACAATTTTTTCCAATTTTTTTGGAGACTGTTTTGGGCTTCAATTTTTTTAAACTCATAATAATTATTTACGGTCCCTGGCTGGAACAGCTCAATTTGGGTGTTACACCTGTCACGGACACGCTCCCGCCACGTGTCGCCCCCTGGCCTGGGAAACGCCGAGTGCCAGCATGCTGAAAAATCAATATGCAAATTATGGCTGCGGCCTAGAGCGGCGGGTGGCTTGTCTTGGCCAGAACAGAAAGGGTCTGTTCCCCTGGCAGTTATGACTTTTAGGCAAAATCAATAAGCGGAGCGGCGCTGATGACTCTACCAATTTGCATGGTGTCAAAGTCAACAAGCCACTGCCGCAGCTCGAGGCACAATTCTAATCTAGATCAAGCCAGAGAGCGCTAGGTTTCCCCAAATCCAAATCGACAGAAGAACATCTTGGAACCGATTTATCTTATATTGTAAGAGCTTTTTAAGCACTTCTTGAAAATGATATATATACTAAAACGATTATCCTTTTTCTGAAATATTTATTATTAAAAGCGTAGTCTATAATATAAACTTGTTAAAAAACCTTTAAGCCATTCAGAATATCCTTTCTGCTAGGTGACTTTCCATGGTTTCTGTTTTGGAATCTCCACTTTAGTTGGTGGGAGTTGCATTCGCACTTTTCCATTTGAAAAGAGGATGAGCGTGCAAGTTGGTTTGGCAGCCAGAAGCTAAAACTTTGGCCAGCCCGCTAATTGCCATTGGCAAGTGCAATCCCCCGAGGGGGAGTGGACCAGAAAGTGGGCGGCGGACCTCGCTTCGGTTGCATAATGGCGTTCATGACCTGGGCCCTGGGCCAGAGCGGCGACACGAAATCAGAGACGGCGACAGAAAGTCCGAGATCGAGTGCAGCATAATCACTGCCATCACGAGTGCCCCGATGTACCAGCGAATGAGCCATAAAGCCGACAATGCTCTGTTGTACTTGAGCACTGATTAAAATGTGTGACCCCCGTGTTCCGCCCTGCATTTCCTTTAGCCCGCAGGGGTTCTCTCCTTGCCATGAATGGCCACGTCTTGACAATGGTCGTGCGAGGAGCTCATCGTGTATTTGTATATTCCTGAAAAAGGTATAAACACACGGATATTTTCACTAACGAAAATGGGGTTTTATTGGTCATAGGACTTATATGCAATATGCAATCCGAATGGCGGCAGGTTGTTCGAGGTTTTATGGATTTAACAATGAAATCTCCGAGCTCAAGTCGCGATAAGGCATCGTGTAAACTTGCTGCGTACCCAAAGTCAGAGTCCGGCTCTAGTTAGTCTATGATGCCATTCTAAGCAATTTGTTCGTCGCTCCTCGTAGGCGTTTATGACAATAGATTTACGAGCATATCGTCTAATTTGCGCCATTCCCATTGTAAAGAAGCGACCGGCCATCCATCTCATATAGTAGTTAAAAAGATGAGAAAAGCCTTAGACGACGACGACGACAACGACAACGATGAAGGAAAGTCACTGGCATCTCTCGGCGGGCAGCATTGAATGAAATGCCCCGGAAAAAACCAATTGTTATTCCACGTTTAATTTAGTAGAGCAATGGAAAGCATAAGCCTGTACATCTGCCTTCGCCTTCCACCGTCCCGACCACCTTGTGAATCCGATTTCACGGTTTTGCGGGAGCGGACAGCAGCAGCAGCTGACTGGGCTGCATCGTTGTGGGCGGGCACAGGTCTTGGATTCATCCCATTCCATCCCATCTCATCGCATCGCATCTCATAGATACGGATACGGACAGATACAGGCAGCGTTTGGCTTTGAGTTTCAGTTGGGTAATGCGAGCCGCCGGAGACCGCTCTCGCTCGTCCGAAAATGGAGCAATAAATTCTAATCAAAATTAAAATATACATAATAATAAAGTAAGCAAAGCAGCTATCTAGTATAGCACGGGCATTTTCTATAGCCCATTCAGCGCGTGTGTGCACTTGTCATTGCCTGGAAGCTGTCTCTCTGTCCGTCTGTGTGGACGGCGCAGAGGCGTTCTTGGGGGTTCTGGGGTAGGAGGCCCAATATGTTGGCCAAATGAGCTTTGCTCGGCGGGGGCTGATGTTACAGTCAGAGTGATTTGCCTCGTTTTCTTGCTAAATGTATGAAATACACTTTTTATGGTATTCTCAGAGGGTCCTAAACAAGTTGCCAGTTCATCTCCATAAAGTTAACTGATAGCAGAGCTTTTGTGGAAGCTGTAATGCTTGGAAACAAGTATAAGGGATGGGATGAGTAACTTTATAATCCTTATCAGTTGGTCAGAGTAAGTAATATGCTAAAAATGTTTTTTTTTAAGAATTTTTTTCAGCAATCAGCATCGTGGCAAGTATTATCTGACAAAACACACATATAAAAGTATCTCAATATCAAATATATATGAATATCTATGAAGCAGTATTATAGTAATTCGCATATCATATAAAACCGGTTGAAAACCGTGTAAGAGAGCGACCAGTTCTTTTAATTATACTGTCTTTGCATTTTATAAATCAAATTTTCTGATTCAAACAGTTTAAATTAAAAAAACCTTGAATGACGTAAAATAGGAACAACTTTTTGAATGGTAAAGATAATGCCATCGTTGATAATTTCGATTTATTATAGCAAACGTTACAAAAAATAACTTTGTTTGATAACTAAAAAGAGCTTATTCATGTGGCACTCTCTTCCCCGCGGCACTGGCACCCACTAATCGATAGAAACCCCATCTTTTCCGAGAGCCTTGGAGTGGCTGAGGTGGGTGCATCGGGCTGACACGCGCCACCGCTCAATGAACCGCTTTGCACTAAATCAGCCTCAATTGAGAGCGTGCTGGCTAACCTACTTAAGCGGCAGTAGTCGGCGATTTGTGGCACGTTGGCACGTCTAATTGGAAGACAGTGGGAATACATACAAGGGTCCGTGCCCAGATCCCCGCATCAAGGCTGCCTGGCTGGGCTGCCTGGCAACCAGGAATGAAGAATGGCCAATGGCGCATAGCGAATATCAGTCGGTTGACCATTATCAGATATCTGCTATCTGTGCGATCCATCGGCCATCTGCTGACGCACTTCACCCAGTCACGACGCAAACCAGTTCGCCTCAAGTGCCGCGGAACCCAAAACCAATTACAGTTGTCGACGGTTATTTGTTTACCCGACTTATTCGCTACTATTATGGTGTCATTATCGGCAAGTGCGATAATTTGATTCGGACTCAAAGCCCGGTTATTTTCGGCTCCCACTGCGTCGGACAGCAGAAGCCGATAGATGGCCAAAATACCGGGCAAACATTGCCGCCTGCCTCTGCCACCTGCCCATTGGCATTGGGCTCGATTTGGCCACTTTGCATTTGATTTGTTTGCATTTGCATTCGGCCAAAGGCTTTTCGGAGCAATCGCGAATGCGAGAGCTAGTGGCAGGGCAACGTCAGCGCCGTGTATTAAATTGTATTTAAATTAAAACAAATTACGGGCAGTGCGAGAGTGTGCAAGTGGCAGCAATTGTTGATATTGTCGTCACATATGCGGCATTAAATTAAATAAAAATTTATTATGACGATTTAAGGAGCGTCAAGCCGCAGGCAAAGTGCGAATAAAAAGATACAGATACAGGCTGCAGACTCGGCGGATTCACTCACAATTGAGTTACACATGTATCATCTGGATCTGGTAGAATTCGAACAATCTTTCAATTGTCTGGATCGTTTGGAAACCATTTCCATTTCCATTTCGAAATGCCAAGATTTTCGCGTTTATTGCAGGTATGCCAATGATGCCTTTCAATGCCAGATATTCTTGGCGCTCGAGAAGCATGATTCCATGCGTGGCCACTTTTTATGAATCTCCAGAGCCAGAGGAAATCCCACGGATCGGGGGCAGCCGAATCCAATTCCATCGAGTTCGAGCGGGATTTATTTATTTACTTTCTTGCCCGCCACCGGCCTTCTGTGTTTATTCATTATTTATGCTCTGCCCATTTCGACCGGCAATTGAATCAAAGTATCTGGGCAGCAGTGGAGTTGAGTAGCCCAGCGAATATTTGACAGTTATGTCATTTCCTTCGGCCTTACAGATTGAGCAGACGAACCGCCTTAATCTCGGCCCAGCTCGTTTACTTCCTCCCACAATGCGTTCGGGTAATTGCGGTAATTGTCGTCGCTCAGACAGTATTAAGTGCGTGACACTGTGTGTGTACCAAGTCGGGTTCAAAAGATCTCATCTCGGGCACTGCTCGAAACTCGTTTGAACCAGTGGGGAACAACAGCTCCATTGTTGAGCCTGTACACTCCAATGGTCTGTACTAAATCGTGTTCTCAGGTACTCGCAAAAAAACAAAAAAATAAAAATAGCTGAACAAGCAACCCTTTCGGGCATTAGTTACCCTGAAGGCTCTTGGGATTCGTGTGATGGATCGACCCCGAAATAGAGAAGAAAATAAGTAATGGGAAAATTGCCAAGGTTCTTACCCAGGTTACAAGCTAAAGCCCTGAGAAAATATAACTAAAGCTCCCAGTCAATTTAAGGTTTTTAATAAAATAACATGTTTCTTGAAATTTAATAAATCCTAAATAGGGTAGTATTAAGCACGTGCTTATGTATGGTATCTAGTAGTACCCATATTATTTCTTAAAAAATAATAATAATAATACCGTCACTGATGAAAATACAAAACTCAAGTACGAATGAAAATGAAAATAAATCAACGTCCCGGTCACAGAGCTAATCTACAAGTGTTGGGTGTGCGTTCGTTATCTGATAAGCAGACGAAAGGTAAATATAGTGGCAGTCCGTACATACAGATACAGACACTTGGGAAGCTAAAACTGGGCCCAGACCAGACCCCTGGCTGTTGCTTATGCAATCGCGGTAATTAAAACCATCCATCCCCATTGACGCAAGCCGGGCCGGCAGTGCCAAATATCGCACCGAATCGAAACAAATCAGAGTCCTTGTCGAGTGCAATCTTCGGATGTGACAGCAAACAGTCAATTTCCAATGGAGGCGAGCGAGCAGAGGCGCTAATTTTCCACGTCTTGCGACGACGACGACGACTGCCAATTGATGCCGGCGGATGGAATGGATTTTTCCCACCCGCGGCCAGCCACCAGCTAGCTCAAACGGTTCGCCATTGTCAGTTGATTAGATTTTTATTGGCGTGTAATTGAATTAAAATGGTCAATATTATTTTGTTGGCACGCTTTGATTGCCCTGTCGACTAAAGACAAGCCCCGAAAGCAAGTCACCGCCTCGGGCAGACGCCTTTCTGGTATTTTCCAGTTGTAATTATTATCGGTGTCGCCTTTTTATGGCCGTCAGCAAACTGTTAAGCAGCTAAACAGCCAAATTAAAATCTCAAAACTGAGGCCCAAGCCGGGTGAAACTGGACAGCGAGACGGAGGCCCGTCCCGAGCCGTGCAGGTGCCAAAAATACCTGGCCATAATAACAGAAATATAACCGCATGTATGCCGAGGAATGTGATGCATGTCAATGCTGATAGTAATTAATACGAGGGGGGTTAGAATATTCTTCTGTTTGCCGCCTGGCCGTAAACGCTTAATTGCTTTATCTGCATTTTCGGACTGATAAACCGCTCAGATACAGACAAGTTCTGGTTTCGCCTGGCCCTCAATTCCGTGTCATTTACCCAGCGGGGACAAATCAAGAGCAAGACAACTTCATTACCATGTCTGTGTGTTTCTACTTGCAGCATAGTAAGCTTGTAGTTTCTTGATTTTTGCTGTGCTTTTTTAAATTGACTTAAATTGAAAGCGCATGACTCAGCACACAGAAAGAAGCTACAGCGAGGGAGTAAGGCGGCAAACGGGGTCCATAACTCAGCTTTACTCGGATTTTGTGCGTGAAATCATAATAGAATTTCCCAAAGCACAGTGGGCTTCAACTAAGAAAATTTTATGTTGGTTAAGCAAATTATTCGTCTATTATTCTTTGTCATTTTTAGGAGTCACATACATAAATATGCTCGTATACATTTATATTAAAAGTAGTACGGTTCGGAATCAAATGATTAGATAAGATTGCTTTGAGTCTAAAACCAAACTATCTTCCGTCTGACCTTAGTATATCAAGTATACTCAGGTTTATCTTTTAATCAAGAAGAAAATTCTTTACTTTTTTAAATAGCAGTTCGGTGGAGGGAGTAACTTTTCCAAGTTTTTTTTTAATCACAAATTCATCACGTCAGGTTTCTTTGGAGTTCTAACAAATTATTCTATCCTTAAAAATATCTTTATATATTCCATTTAATTTAGTGCCTATTTTTTTTTTTAAAAGAGTTCTTGATAAAATCAAGAAGACTTCGCGGGAGTCGAACTATCTTAACATATACATTATTAGCTTAAGATTCTTATAATTAAAAAAACTAGTTCTTAATTCAATATGTTAAAACCATATATCGACCCACTGTGCGTTGTCAGTGGCTGCCGGCTGCTCGCAGATAGTTTAGCATACTTTCAGGCTGCCATCGGCCTGTGTGCGTGGCACTGCGTATGTGCGTGTGTGCGTGCCCTGCCCTTAGACAAGCCCCAAAATCAATGGAGCTTCGGCTCAGGGGGAGGAGGGCAAGGGGAGCCGGAGTGGGAGGTCTAGCCCTAGAACCACTAGCAGCAGCCCTGAGGGGAGAGAGCGTAACTCATTAATGTCTGCGGTGTAATTAAGTGGCGTCATCGGTTTGGGGCCTTTTGGCTAATAATCGGCGGGAAAGGGCGGCTTAAAACTACGGAAAAAGTACGTCGATTTGCGTATGAGTAAATAAGGGTATGTGTGTGTGTGCTTGGGGGTAATTAGCTGCCACACTACTCGCCCCAATGACACCGATTCCGGAAAGAAGTAGCAAGTGGGAAGTGGGAAGTGGGAAATGAAAATGGAAACGGAAAATGGAAAAGTAAACGTTAAGAGCCGAACGCTAGGAAGGCGGTGGAGATGGCTACTTCTGGGGCTCCACAGATTCCCGCAATGAAATCTGCCCGATGCGAGGGCGTGGTCGGGGGAAAAGGCGGCAGGCAGCACCGGTTATGTAAGTAAGAAAAGTGGAAGAATTCCAGGCACACGGAAAAGCGGAGAGCTTTCTGGCCTGGAAAGTGGAAATGGAAACTGCGCATGCCAGCTAAGGGTTAACAAAAACCACAACAACAAACGGGCGAAAAAACGACGCACACCACACCTGGAAGGCGGTTCAGAGAGAGAGAGAGAGAGAAAAAGAGACTGGAAGAGCGGCAGAGAAACCGAATTCGAAACACAAAAATCTCGAGCTCTTTCTAACGATCGAGCAGGTACGGCAGATACCAGATAATCCCATCCAATAGGATAAGTATCTCGTCCAGTTTTAGCCTTCTTCACATATGTAACTTCTAGTTCTTTCTCAGGAATAATGAATTCACCAATTAATAAACACCGTCTTAGGGCGTCGCCGCAGCTTTGTTGTTGCTGCTTTTCTTACACCAACAACAAAACAAATAGAAACAGAAGCGGCAGCAGCAGCAACAACAACAGCAACGTACACAACACACAGATACACGCACACACACTCACAGCAGCACCAGCACGGGCTTCGATTTTTCCCACTAAAAACAACGCCCGCTCAGCGTTTCGGCCGCCTGACGTCACGGCCTATCAATTGTTTGCACTGATCTAGTTTTACACTAATTTAACTTGCTTTTCGTAGTTAATTCTGGCTTAATTGCAGCGCTCACCTCGTAATCCGACCTTAACGCCATGTTATAGATATAGATATATAACTTCAAGCCAGGCGAGTTGATGCGAATATGGCTTTTTTCTTTAGCTTTAAAAAGACTGCAATGACATCACTGTGGAAATTGGCATCTGGTACTTTTGGTCTGGGAAGTCTGGCAACGCTGGTCGACCAGCGTTGCCAGATCGTCAACATTGCCAGACTTCAAGTGAACGAGCGACCAAAAGTACCAGATCTAGTACACGAAAAGTCTGGCAATGTTGGTTTCTCGTCTGGCAGCACTAGTTGCTTGGACACTGCCTTACCGACAACGCTAAAAAGAACAGCTTACTCCGAACTGCTTGGTCAAACGGCTTACGAACTGCTTACTTTACACTGGGAAAATAAAACGTAGATTTTGAAAACCAAACGTCTTTAATTTATTTCACATATCTACATAGCATTGGGCGCAAATAAATTTTACTTACATTATAAATTTAAATATAAAATATAGTTTTTTTAATTATATTAATTTTAAAATTTTTGTCTATTAATTTGACCAGAATGAATCGACTCCTAATAATCCAATTGCAATCTGCAAGGGTATACAAGCTTCGTCGTGCCGAAGATAGCTTCCTTTCTTGTTTCATTTTTGTATTATCAAAAAAATATTTTTATTTATTTACCTATTCTTTTTTAAATTGCTAAGATCAAGTGTCTTTTAGCTTGGGATTTTCCATATTATTAAAATAAATTGTGATAAATGCGATAATTTTTGTTTCGAACCAGTCTAACTTGCTTTTACCTTTTTCTTTTAGCCTTGTATTGTTTTTGAGTTATGAGAAATATAGTTACTCGTTATTTATTTGTTTGTTTCTTTATTAACATTTGTATTTTTCCTTCTTTCTAAAAATATTCTTGGCACAGTCTTTTTGTTTTTAAACCCATGGCTTTGCCTTGTTGAGGGTATTCCGTTTTCAATTCAAAACTGGATTCTGTATAAGAACAAGCTATAAATAGCGTTACCAACGAGGCAGAGAATTTCTAAAATCTTTATGTTTTCAGAATAAAAATCCTTTTTTCTAAGCCAATAATACGTAGTCTTGTATATAATATTGTATGACCTCTGCTAAAGTGCCGAATCCTTTTATTGGAACGAGTCCTTCTGTTTTATTAGCACTTCACCTGCCACTTGCTGGGCCTTTTACGGAAGCCTCAATTGGTTTATCCGGTTAATTAATATTTTGAAATCAATTGTTGTCGACACTAGGACAAACAAGGAAGTTCCTCCCACCCAGCTGCGGTTGCTTAAGCCAAATGACTTTTCCCGCAGCCTCAGTTCAGTCTGGGTCCTCATTCCACCCACCTCTGCCTCCGTCTCCGCCGTCAGTCTCCACCTCCGCCTTCCCATTTTCCTTTGGCAACGTCAATCGATTCAATATCCCATGGCCATTAGAAGGAGCCGGCTCGACTACAAAATTGAGCCCACATAAGCTGAAAGGAAATCGCCTTGTTGCCGCTGCCTTCGGCTTTGGCTGAAACAACCTGAAAGGTCCAATCAACAGGTGTGTTCCCCGGGTGTCTTTCGCTGCGTGTGTCGGCTGTTGTTTGTGTGCTTGTGGTTCAACAACCCGGCCGAGAGCAAGAAGTCAGCTACCAGAGAAGCCTTCGCTTGTGTGCCAAGCCAAATGGCGAGAAATAAAACTGGAATAATTCAATAGGAGGCATGCCACGCCCGCTCACCCACCCAGGGGCGTGTAGGCTAGGGGCTAGGGGCTAGGGGCTAGGGGCTATGGGCCAGGGAAAACGAGAAAAGGGAGCAAAGGGAAAAGGACCACCAGGCAGCTTCATTGCTTGCGTAATGAATGTCCTTAGCAGGCAGGGCACGTTTCATGTTTTTTCGTTCATGTTTGCTCGGGCAAACCCCCTCACAGGCCCCGTGAATTCTGTGCGGCAATTCGGAGCCAAGCGGAAAGACCAGAATTAAAGCTGCTCCAATTCCCCAGGCCCTGGCCCAGTCCCCGTCCCTGTTCCTGTTCCTGTCCAAGTCCCTGACTCCAGTCCATCGCACTCATTTCACTTAAGTTCATTTGGCAATTTAACACTTTCCGGGCACGCATCACGGCGCTGGCGTCTTAATTTGCGTCGTTTTTTGTGCTTATGCCCATAATAAATGCAAAAAACAAATAAATTTCGGGCAAAGGAAATGCCAAAAATATTTGCATGCAAATTCTTGACCTCGCAGCAGTCCCGTCAACCGCAATTTGAGTAAATTTAATTTGAAAACCCCTTGGCCTGCTCATGCATATTTATTAAGTCCTTGGGGAGCGGGGACGCGGGGGCTTGGGGTGCTGCCTCTAGCGGTGAGAAGGACGGCCGAGCAACAGTTGCCGCACATTGCGCATACGCCGCGTGTGGCCCGGAGTAAGTTTCTGGCGCAGCAGAAAGCAGCTTCAACTCAATTTCCACGGCGCTACCCGGCGATTATGCTAATGTCGAAGGAAAGGCAGCGCCAGCCAGAGGGAAATTCAGTTTTGTTTCGTTCCGTTTAGTGGGTGGCGAGGGGAAAGGTGAGTTAGTTCGTCCTTGCTGTGTCGCCCTTCGCATTCCCAATAAACGACAGCCGGAATGTGCAGCTGTAAGAGGGAGCGGTGCCTTCCCCCACCCTCAGGTTTGCTTATCGCGCTGACTTTTTGCTTCCGGTCTTATTCCTTGCCTGTGGACAGGACAACGCTGCCTGTCTGTCGTATAACAAATAGCAAACTGTCCCGTCTCGTCCGTCGGCCCCGACACTCGTGTGCTTGTCCCGGCTCGTCAACAAATTGTTGCTCCGCCGCTGCGTGAGCATTCGTCCTGCGCTCTCTCTCGCTTCCGACATTGCGCATACGCCGTGTGTGCGTGAATTAGCTGATGACGACCCACTGTGCCTCGGGATTTCCCGCCAACTGTGCTATGGCCCGTATAACACCGGGCAGCAACAGCTGCTGGACGCACAGTTCATCGACAGTCCTCGTCTGGTTGGGTCCTTGGGTGAAAACGCGGCAAAATCGCAGCTAAAAACGCAACGAGCAGCAGCAGCAGCAGAAGGAGTACTAGCAGCAGCAGCAGCAGCATCAGTAGCAGCAAAAGCAGTGTGAATTTGCCGTAGCAGATCCTTAAAGTTAGTGTCTGAATCTACAGAATTATACCCCTGCTAACCTATTCGCGAGTTTTCAATTCGAGTGCGGCCCAAGTCAAAAGCGGTTCCTCGCGTACCCCAGCAGAGCTAGTCGGAATAATCCTAACATTGGGATTCGCGCACCGCTCAGCGGCATAAAATGATAAGTAAGTGCACCTGAACAAAATCACATTCAAAATCATGTTGGTTATGCATTTTTTATACAGCGAAAATATCCCCAAAATGGAATAGATAATGTTTAATATGGGAAGTGTTATTTATATTTATGAATAGAGTTATTTAGTTGACAGAACTTGAAATAGTGTTTAATATTTGCTTACGTATTTTAGATGAGTTCAAGTACTTCTTCTAAAAATCGAAAGCGATTTGAATCAAGTGTCGGGCTAATAAAAGTGTTTTTCAATCGTACCGCTTTCATAGGGCTTCTCCTCCTCCGCCAGTGTCCCCGCTGGTGGCACACTTCACATGTTGCGGCTGTTGCACGAGCGTCTGTTTAACGCCACTTAATGTCCTTTCTATTTACTCTCCGCTGCGCCCGTGTACACGGGTGTTGATGACTGCACAAAACACACACAAACTGGAAAAAAACACACACGGCAACACTTCTGTGTACTTGCCACTCAGCCAACGGCGAGGGGAAAGAGAAAACGCTCTTACTGCGGCGTGGAAAAACGAGAAAAGTTTTCCTTGGCCGCCTGCAAAAACTCTAAACAAAAGTTGAGTTGAGCAACAGCAACAGAAACGGCAACAAACATCGCGAAACAACATTAATTTACGTGCTAAAAGCGGCCTTGAAAACTCGCCTTCGTGCGGTAATTGTGCATGAAAATGAGGATCGCTTGGGGGTTGGGTGGACCGGCGGCGGCTAGCACGGGAATCGTCCTTGTCCCGATGATTTCCCATTGAAAGCAAAATTATACGGCGCCGAGAGCTGCAAGAAGGCAAGAAGTAAATTGGCAAAGTTCATTAGGATGAGTCGCAGCGAACCTCTAGGGTTTCTGCTCACTAATTAGCCGTAGCTTTTTACTATCTTGATGAAGAGATAAAGATTTCACAATTACAACTTATTTCCTCATTTTACGGAGCTTTACGGGACTCTCGCCTAAGCGGGTGATGAGTAAATCAACCCAAAATGCGACAGCTTAGCCGAAATGTACTCGAAGAAAAAGTTGACTTGAAATAAAAAAATGGAAGTCTTGGCACCTCAAGGCGCGAGAGGCGCACGACTCCCACCAAAAATCTGGCTGGCAAATTAGATTTTTATTTGTCTGCTCGAAGGAGCAGACGGTAGGCGGGTTTTGCTGGGTGTAAATCAACACAAAATGTCAGGGGTTAACAAGGTGCACTGCGAGCAAGATTATGACCTCATTTCGGGGATTATATCCGGCTTTATCTAGGTAAATTATTTTCAATTTAAGAATGTGCAAAAATTTTACATAGAATATATTATCTTAAAATACATTATACGATAGGAATAGTAAAGATTTTGTTACAGATTGCAAAATCATAATTATTTGATAATATTTCCCTTATTATTTATAAATATTTCCCATTTTATTCAGTTCTTTATAATTATCTGGTATTCTTTATAATTAATTTGATAGATTTTACTTGTGAGTGTGGTTTTAATTTTGAATTATAAATACAATTATACAGTTATGCTCCGTCAATCAGCTGCAGGTTTCGGTTTTATGCTGCGGTTTGAAATCATTTTTGAAATGACACGTAAAGGACCCGCTGAATTTATTCCGGTGTGGTTAAGCGTTCAATGATCTCGGTTTAAAAAAAGGGGCCATAAAATGTTGGCAGGAAGCGCAACGGAGAAGGGGCGGAGGCGAAATGGAGGACACACACATTCCGGACGGAGTTAATGAAACAATGCAGCGGTTGCCTTAAGACACTTTCACACCCTGCTACCCCCTTTCACCATCAGCTGTGCAGCAGAACTTCACGTGTGTGTGTGTGTGTTTGTGTGTTGAAAATTTTACGAGAGACGCTTTTCTTTCCGCTTTTCGCCAGAGCCTTTGTCGCTTTTTCTTTCGCTTCACTTCTGCCTTTATTTTCCTGCGCTGCTCATTTGGATTCACATTTCGCTGTTTGCTGAATACACTGAAACAAAAAGTCATTGGACACGATTGCGTGGAGTAAATATTAAATATATATATATTAAAATAATACGGTATGATGGGTCAAACGATATATTATTTACATATTTTTTTATAATTTGTAATTAAGGTTGATCTAAATTTTCTTTCTGTGCCCGCACCACGCCCATTCGAATCGTCAGTCGCATGAAATTCGTCGAGATTTACGCATATATTTATGTGAAGTTACCCACTCGGCAGTGGCAGCGGTCCCTTGTTTTCCCGCCTGCTCCCTCGATTTCCCCCCCTGCTTTTCCGGTCGTTGCGGCGGGGTGGGGCGAGAGGACAAGTCCAAAAACTCAATTGCGGCTTTTTATGTGTAATTCGCATTTTTGTTCGCTTTCTCCGCTCGACGTTTTCAATGCCGCTGTGCTCGCTGGATATTATTTTTTAATTTAACTTTTATATTCGGGGCTTTGGGCATATCCACCCGCCCCACCGTTGCCCCGATGCCTGCCTGGCCTGTTTACTTTTATGGGCCAATGTCTTTTGATTCTATAATTTGCTTGATTCTTGCTTTTTGTCGTTTTATTAAAATTAATTTAAATGCGACAATCAGCGTGAGTCCAAAGTCCGTAGACCGGAGTCCGTAGTCCGTAGTCCCGAGTCCCGAGTCTCGAGTCCTGGGCACTCGCAAAAAGGCAAACAAAAGTCCATGGAGCAACCGGAATGGCAACAATGTGCACAACGACATCAGCGGCTTATGTTAATGAGCACTTACAAGCTGTAATGACGCTGGAAAGGGAATGCGAACGCGGATGGGGATGGGTGTAGGGATGGTGGCTGGGAAAAGGGGCTGCAAATGGTCAGGGCAAGTGGGGATATGAGACAATACAAAAAAATGGCCGCGAATATTCAAATTATGCAGCAGCAACAGCATGGCAATGAGCTTTGCTTGTATGTTTAATTCACACTTTAAGCCATCATTTTCGTTCATCATTTATTTGATCAGCTTGCCAGGGGAAATGAGTAAGGAAAACAGAGAAAAAGAGAAATGGATATAGAGAGTTGTGCAGACCTTTTGGCGTGTATTTATAATACTGATGAGTTGTAATACTAAGAAAATATTTTAATTATTAAAATAACTATTCTCTTATTAAATCAGTACCTTTTTCAACAGTCTTAAATTTAGTTTATTAGCTTGTAGCAGAAATATTTATATGTGTTTAAAGAACTTTTTTTCTTTATATAGTAATGTAGTCCTACTTTCAAATATTTAACTTACCTACTGAACTTAAATTACAAAACCATCTCAAGTCTAAGATAAATTGTGGACATTTTGTCACCGTTAGGCAACCCATTGCCCAAAACTGACAGTCAATATATGTATGTTCACTGTGGGAATATGTAGGGAGCTGGGCCGGCGGAACAGGAAGTGAGGTGCAACTGGCGAGGTGGCAATCAAACCACTTCCTCCGGCGGCTCTCATCGCATTTCAAGCCCCAGCTGCGATGGCAATCCGCAAGTAAAATACGATGGAAGCCATATTTGTCATTTTATCAATACAAGTATCGGGCCCACACACATTCGCATAAGGACATGGGGACACATCTGTGTGCCGATGGATGTCTACAATACGTATCATTCATGTTGTCCTTATTAGACTTGTAGCCGTGGCTGCCACAGACACATCGCTCAATTTTTGTTATCCTTTCTTCGCTTATTGGCAGCGGTTGCAATATTTCAACAGGCAAATGCCACGCCCCATAACCCCACCACTCGCACTCGCTGCTCCCTTAACGCGTCGCATCGCATCGCTCGCTTGTTGATGGCACTTTGTCATGTGTTCGACAAAGAAAATTGAAAATAAAAATCGTTTCTCTTTTCCCCTCGCACCCCACTCCCGCCTTGCCGAATCAAATTGTGAAGTTTTGCAAGCAAACACTCGCAGAGCATGTGTGTGGGGAGGTAGGTAAGGGGAGTGTAAGAAAAACCAAAGGACAAACACACACACTTATGCGTAGGGACGGTCGTGTGTAAATAGTCTGCAAAAGCGGCTAAAGGTTCCAGTTTTTTTTTTGTGAGGTGGCTCCTTGGCGGATGAAGCACTCAGCTCGACTTGCCCATACAATGAGGGAAGGGAAAATAGCAGCGATTGTGACAATATCTGTAAAAACTTTTGGTTGGACTTGAAAAATATAGAAAGGAAAGGAAAACATTTAACATGTTAAGTGCTTTCGAAGATTATTCTTTAAAACCACTAAAACATATTACATTTAAAAGGTATAAACTAGTTACTATTACAAATTACAGATATATTTTTCCCAAAAGAAGAAGAAACTTTTATTTTGTTTAAACAATATTCAATTAAATGATGTTTATATATTTCAAATTAATTATTAAAACAATATATAGTATAATAAATAAATTTTAAACTATTGTTTATATGCTGCATAAGCACTTTATATTTTTTACATTTTAAGATCAGTTTAAAATTACTTCCCTTTAAAGGAACTATAAAGATAATTTCCTAGATATTTACTGAATTAAAGCTGATAAATTTTTAAAATGTGGGAAAACAAACAAACAAAATGAACTAAAAATTTAGAAAGAAAAGTATACGTTTAGATTGATGCCGAACTCGTTGCAACAATCAGGATTTTCATGTTGTATTTTAATTTCACTTTTTTAAGAATTCATTAAATTTATAGCCTTAATCTAGGTAATTAAACCTTTGATTTAATTTAATTTACTACAAATATTTAATGTCTTTTCTTTTTTTTTTATGTCTTTTCAAAAAAATATTCACACCATATATCCTTAAGCTACTCTATATCAAATTTGCTTCTAGAGGCATGCCTTTGTTTCTTCACAATCCTAATCAAATTGAAAGCGCTGTAAGCCAGCGGCTTATGGGGAAATTCTTTGCATTGCAGCGGTTTAGTTACATCAATTCCATATCTTCTCCATGGCGACATTTTCAGGCGAAAGTTGCTTTTCGAGTTTATACTCTCACACACACACACACACACACCGGGCACTAGTGTAAGGATGGAATGACACGGTTGCTGCCAGTTGATACTTTTTGCCACACTCTCTCTCACTCCCGTGTCCCTTCCTCGCCTCTCCCTTCCGCCATTTGTCAGATCCCGCGAAAAGGACTCGCAAGTAAAGTACAGAAAGCATCCATTTCCATCGGCTTGTCTTTAATGGGGGGACTTTTCAGAATTTTTTTCCGCTTTTCGCTGGCCACACTCAAAACCGTTAACTGCACTCGCACACATACACAGAATGCCCGCACACTCACACACTGCGAGAGAGTGAGTGCACATTGCAATTCCGTTTCAGTTTCCATTGTTCTTGGTCCTTTTTTCAGGACGGTTTCGAAATGAAAATTTTTCATAGCATACATTTGCGGGCAATTTCCAGTTTTTGCAACGCTTGCCATTTGTTCGCCTTAATTTCTTTTTGTTTTGCTTTTTTTAGGTCTTGTTCTGTGATTCTTTTGGTGACATTTTGTTATCCTTGGAGTGCTCCATGGCTCACTTTTGGCCGCCTCGTTTCTGGTTTGGATTTCGGTTTTATATTTTTTCCTCTCTCGGTCCGGTCCGGCTCTGATTTATAGCCGGCAAATAGAAATTGTAATTGGTTCTCGTTTGCCACTCGGGCGAAGGCTAATTACACGCTTTGCCACCGAAAGTGGATTTACGTTGTGGTGCATTTTACTCCGTTCCTGCATACCCCGGTCCCTCGTCCCGCCTCTTCCGCCTGCGCAAGTGGGTCAATTTTTGCCTGTCGACCATAATGCAATGAGAACGATAACGAAGCGATGTGTGTGCGGAAATAGGCGGCAGTTTGGGTATGTGGAGTGCACTAAAGAAAATGAGTTCAAATTTTAAAATAGTTTTACTATGCTAAATTAAAGATAACGAGTACCTGTTCCCTTTTTCTAGAGGATCTGTGAGAGAATGGATAAAAGAATGTAACAATATTTTATAGTGTTCTCGTTCTTAGATATAACATGATTGGGCTAATTTATTCAAAGATTTTCCTTTGTTGCAGTGTGCTTGCGGCAGGATTTTAGGAACTGTGGTGCGTGCCGCACACAGTTTAGACATTTAACGCAAAACCAATTACGAATATAGCCACAAACTCCCGATACTCCACACCCGAACCCTGTCTCTCCTCTGCCAATGCCAACTGCCATGTTCATGTCAAAGCTGACTTCGAACACACATGCAATTAATAGGAGTGCAGCACACCCACCCCCACCCTCGTTGGCCAACTGTTGACTGACCCTATCCGCTGGCAGCCGAACTCTCGACACTGGCCCAAAAATCTGAGGCACCAACTGCGCCGCTCAGTGAAAAGTCACGTACCAACTGTTGAAAACACATCGTAAAACGTACAACTTTGCTCCGCTCCACTCGCTTAAAATGCACATAAAACGCTGCTGGGGAAAAAGGGTTGTCAGTTAGCCCCGCTCCTCAGTCCCCAGCCCCTCGGCTCCTCGGAAGCCTTGTGTGCGTATGACGTGCAAATTTTCCAAAGCTGTTTTCCCAGGGACAACTCGGAAGCGAGGTGCGGAGGGGAGCCAAGGCAGAGCGCACAAAAAAGGGGCCAACGCATTATATTTTATGTTTGAGGAGGGCGGCTAAAGAACCGGGGCAGGTATGCTAAAATCGCTGTGCAGTGATAATGAAGTTAATGCAGGGAGGGTTCGAGGTCCGCCGAATAGCAGTTGAAAGTGCCGGCATGGCCAACCGAGGCAGAAAGCGAGGCTGAAAGGCAGTTCGCAGTATATATATATAGATATATATGGGGGATATATGCGATTCGGGGAGTAATTAACTCACACGCGCAGCTCCTGAGCTCGGTGCCCTTATCCCGTTGAATAATTCACGCTGCTGCTGAATGCGTAAATCGAGCGTGAAATTTGATTCGTCTTCACCTGGCAGCAAACGACTTTAAACTGCTTAACTGCAGAGTCGTACGGAGCAGCGGGGTTTATAACGAATATAAAAGCGGTGAGAAAAACCTGAATTTAAGATACACACACTTGTACATGCTGGGGAATGTGATTCTGGGTGGATTCACGGGTGGATTCCTATCTCGCTTATGCAGACATTTCCCGTGAAATTGGAACATTCTGGAGCATTTTTGATGAACGTCTGTCAGGGCTTTGAACTTCATCAGATCGTAAATATAAATTGTACAATTTACTTTGAACAAACACTGACTACCCTCCATAACTCAATCAGATCTCAGCCCCAGGAGCCACTCGCAGAATCAGGTTGCGGTTCTCAGCAACGTTCAGTTGTTGCATTGAAAACACAATTTGTAAATTCAATTAACTTGTTTGCCCAGCAGGCGGGGGCGTGGCGGTGCGATGTAGTTCGGTTTGCGGCAAGTTAATCTATTGCACAATCAACTTTTGCAAATGAACGTTGATATTTTAACACTGTCATTATTCGAGGCTTTAAAACTGCCGCCAGCTTAACCACTTCTCGGACGCTTTCCGCCCCCACAACATGCTGTTTGCATGGCCATGCCAGCGGCATTATTTAATTTGGTTAAGCCCGACACTAAACCAACAGGGCAAAGCTGCGAGCTCGACATGTTTGCAGACTCAAAAAAAGTGCGAAAACATCTCTCGCATATGCAAATGGCCAATGAAAGTATTGCTCTTCATTTCATTAAGTTTTAATTAAACTCTCACCACTTGCCAGCCATTTCCCGCGGCCAACTTTTGCTGCTGCTGCTGTTTCGCAACAGGCTTTATTTACAGGGGTCAGTGGCGGAGGAGGAGCCTTTTTTTTCTGCGTTTATGTTTGCGTATGCGGCTTACACAAACAGCCGGCGGAGTGACACCCAAACAGGCTATCCCAGTCTCTCCACCTGTCCCGCTGGAGCATCCGCAGATGCAGTTGTCAGTGGCCGCAGGTGTGCAAAAAGCTCCAACTTTTTCCGGGTGCGACAACACGCACAGTACAAGCAGTGAAGCTTCTGCAGGTCGCGTGTCCAAACCGCCGCTTATCAGCAGTGCTTCAGGTGCCCGGGCAGCAGGACACTCGTTCAATCAAGCGGCCCTTTGTAGCTACAAATACCGTGGGGAAAAAAGAGCGTCGCTTCGGGCCAAACCCGGCACGTCCCCCTGTCACCTGGCCACATGTTGCCACTTTCGCTTAGCATCGCGTTTGCACCCGTCCCACTTAAATGGCCCAGCTCCTCGTCCTCTTCATCCTGCGCTCGGAGCTATCCCTTTTCCGGCGCCGTAATCGATTTTGGGCTAAACGAGCAGGCCAATGACAGCGCCGACAACAGGTGCACTGGTAAAATGGGTTATAAAAACTAAGGCATTCAAGCGGGGAAATACTTTTTAGAGTATGCGATTGGCCCGGAATTTATTCAATTAAAAGAAATTCATAAATATTTTTCAGGAGTTTTGAACTGGGTGATTATACACTTGCAGGGAAGATCTTTTATGATGGACATTTAGTTGAGTACAGATTTATTTTACATTAAGTCAAGCCACTCGCTTAACATTTATTTGTAGAAATATATTTAAATAAATTCCCAGCTTTTATTTTATATATTCAAAAGCATCGAGTTTGTGAGATTTAAAATAAGAAAATATATTCTCTCAGTGCCTAGACTTTCGATTGTCTGGCTGGGACATAGCCGAACTGGAATGGGAAATTCCATAAATACTTTAGACAAGATGCAAAGTTTCCTCGAACATAATATGAGCATTTGAGGCTGCCTGGCAGAGAGCTGCATTTCATTGGACCCCCGTTGGAGCGCGCTCCTGCCTCCGTTGATGTCACTTTAAGCTTTGGAGCCGGAGCCAAGCCAAATCCATCGCCAAGCCCCAGCTCGTTGATTGCCTCCGGCTGACGGAGGACTAATGGACCAGTCGAAAACATTTGCCAGATTATCGAGCGATCGAACCGGGTCAAGCTCCTGACTTGGGCAATGCAACTATTTGTTTAGCCAGCAGTTGGCTCTTCCGATTTCCAAACTCCCACGCCCACCTCCTTTCCAATCCGCTGCCTCTGACTTGCAGTTGATTGAGTTCGTGGTATTATTGATTTGATTTTGCTATCGCCAATTGGCAGTTCCGCCAACCAGTGAATACATCATCAGGCTGGGAGCTGTCGCCTCGCAGCTCGCTGAACACTGTTTATAGTGCGCTCGGAGTCTAATAAATTTCGAACAGGTGTTTGAATGCCTCCACCACGGCCATCCATAAATCAAAATGGGTTTTTAAACTACGCGGCTGGCCGGGGATTAAGCGCTCCGCCCCGTTCAGCCTGTCGCTCATGTGTGCGAGCTGCTGTAAAACACAGACAGCAACCACAAATATTTTTGAAGCGATGTGGACGTGCATGTGGATGTTGATGTGGGTGCGGATGAGCACTGGGACAAGGGCAAGGGCAAGGACGGGGGCGAGGACGGGGACGAGGGCGATGATGACGATGGTGGCGCATAAAACTTGTTGAATTATTCGGTACTGGGACACGGACGTGGCTTTGGAAATTCTTTGGCTGCCTGAGTCTCAGCCAAAAACGGAATTTTTTATTATTATTGCAAATTAAAAAAGTTTACATTGGCTTAACTATGTGAGCGCCCAGACCAGCTCTCTGCCAGCCCAACTATGTAAAAGCCAAGTTTTAGCCGAGAATGACTGGAGTCTGGTCCATGGACCGGGAGCGGGGAGCGGGGATAAGTGGCGACGGGCATGAGTAGATGGAGCAACGATTTGCAAAGTATTTTCAACAATTTCTGCCGCAGGCGCAACAAAAAATGGCAGCCCGAAAAACCCATCATAGGCTGCCTGTCTCACCTGACTACCTCCATTCAGGAGGCCCCAGCCAGCTCCCGTTGCCACTCAACGAAGCGTATTAGCAAATTAAATTCCATTTTCGCAGGTGGGCGGCCGCCTGCCTGCCTGTGATTATGAGCCGAGGACTTGCAGCCACCAAATTTAATGCACGGCTTCCGGGTGCTCCGTGTCAGAGTGTCTCAGTGTGTGTGTGTGTGGTCTGTGGTCAGCCAGGCATACAGTGTGCTCCATAAGCGAGAGCCGACTAAAAGGGCTTTAAAATTAAATGTCGGCATAGTTTATTTATTTCTGCCAACTCACTAGAATAAATGGCAAAGAGAGCTCCAAAACACGATGGTCGAATATAAAATGGCATTTTAAATTCAATTTAAGGCTTAATTCAAGTTTATATGAGTTTGCTTAAACTCACTTAAAAAATTAAAAGCCACATCGTTAAAACTTCTGAGAAAGGCTTTAAAATTTAATGATGACAAAGTTTACAATTGCAGCTCTTTCACGTATCTTGGCCCAAGATTCATATGCATAATCCGATCGTTAAAGACGGGATTCTGTATTTTGCCTAATATGGTTATTAACTTTAAATAGATTAACTTGAGCAACAAGCTTACTGTGCACTTTCTATTTTAAATGGACTTTAAAATGTTAGGTCCGAGATTTATTTATTTATTTCTGCAAACTCATTAGAAAAATTGACATATCCCCGACTCGCAAAAAGAAAAATGCCGACTGGCGAAAATAAAAGGCAAGCACGCGCCGGCCGTCGAGAAGGGAAACTCACATTTTCCGGGCTGGGGCTGGGCTGCCTTTCGTTTATTGATGGCGGAGCGGAGCGACTGGGGGAATTGATTAAAAGGCATTGTCGAGGATGTGGGCTTAAGCCACGTCGGTGCACAATACATACACGTGCTCGCTGGCGGACTTGTGTACCATACCATATAACATATATACATATATACAAGGGAGTATGTATGCATATATGCAGCGGCTTTGATCTATCTACGCCCGAACAAAAAGAGGACCAAGAACTTGTCTAACAATTTGACGCTTTAATCCGTCCTCCGATGGAAAAGAACTCGAACGGCTCCTTGTCTACGCTCCAGTTGGCCGAGCGCAAACTGAGATTCATTCGAACTGGCACGGATATCCTCGGGTCTGTCTGTGAGTGTGTGTGTGTGTGTGTGTGCCTTTTATGTGTCCTTTCTGGTGTCGTATTATGGTAATTCGCATCGAGACCGATTACACGCAACATGTGGAAGAAGGAGCTTTTCCCTGAAAGGCGAACCTCTCTGACCGTCGAGCTGAATACGTAACGAACGTGATGCCAAACCAAATAATATTTTCCTAAGTAAATTAAGCTAAATAAATACGCAAAAAGGAATATTTGGCTTTAAGATAAATCAATTAAACATCACCAATTGTGTGACATTCTGGTTCGATAACTAATGAGTTGTTCTGTACAATGGCAGGTTGAGTAGCTTAGATACTTGGATACTATTACTGTGTAATTATAGATATCTATCTCTAACCAGGAAGCTTGATAAGTCTTGAATTTTACCGTGAAAATTGACAATTGTAGTATTATGCCATAAATTACCAGGAAAGCTTTAATTGTCCCAAAAAATTAATTGGAGAAAGCCATTATATAATGACCTTTGACTGATATAATGAAGGAAATGCGGCTAGCAGCTAAAAGTTCGAGCTGCCTAAAAACGCAGCTCTTAAGAGTGGCAAATGAGCAGACGGCGACAGCAATTGTCCTGGCCCAAGGATCTGCTTTGTGTCGGCGCTGACAAACACTGACACTGAACCGCCAGCTGGTGCTGACCATCTCTCAGCAGGAAAAGAAGGTGGTGGTGCTAGGTGGTGGCTTCCGGAGAAGCTTCCATTAAGTTAAATTGCATTTCGCGCAGTCAAGTTGGGCCGCCTTTGTGTGAGCGTCGTCTTCCGGTTTGCTGCGTGCTGATTTGCCACCTGGGACTGGAACTGGGACCCAGATCGAGACAGAGACTGGCGGCAGGCTGGCCATAATTTAATAGTGCGTCCGTCAAACAAGTTTACTGCAGTTGCAATTCCATTTGCATGGGTTGCTCTTGGACAGACTTTCCCACACGACCTCTCGCTGATTCGATTTGATGCTTCCCCAGTTAATCAATTGATTTTACCTTCGGTTGCCTGGTTGCCGGGCTGTGCGACCTGTTGAGCTGCAGCCAGGCAAAGGCAATGAATGGCAAACGCATTTGCCTTGCGAATATCTGCACATAATTCAATATGCATTGATTTCTATTGCCCCTGTCGTGGCCTTATTGCATTGACTGCTCCCCGATTTGTGAGCAGAAAAATGCATTCCATATAAATTGCAATTCCGGGGGACTAGTATCCCTGTAAGGGTTCATTTTCTGGCTCCGCAAACAAAGGTATTGTCTTGGCCCAATTAGTTTTTCTGGGAAGACCCCCTAAAGGCCCTCGCCTCATTAAACTTTCAATTGTTCCGGCGACTTAATCAATTTTGATTGGCGATCCGGGGTAATCCTTGAGCATAGATATTAATGGTTTTTCTGTGTAAATCTTAATGCCGAACCATTAGGGGCGATTACAATGCGGTTATTGTGGGCGGGCGGCAAGGCGGGCACTTTCGGAGTGTGTGGCCAGTTTTTGCGGTCCGGCGTTTTACAGGAAATCAATGGACCGCCCAAGGGGCGTTAAATTTTATTAGCGCAAAATGATTTCATGTGCCAAATATTTGGCAAAATTGACGCTGGCCGACGACGATGGCCGTGCTGTCCCAAATGGCGTTGCTAATGGCGGACATTAACGGGGCGTATGCGCAATCTGCGTTGTCATGCAGGACACGCGTCGCCACTGGAGTTGGCTTTAAGTGCACTTTGCCCTTAATCCAACCAGTGTGCGTGCGAGTGTCCTCTGTGTGTGTGTGTGGCATGCAGTTAATGTCCGCTTATCGATGGGCTACAATAACGATTACACAGCCAAGTTGTCCGCAACTGTTGTATATTGTCTCGTTTCTGCACAGCCAAAAAAATGGGTTACTAAAATGAATTTAAGGACAAGATATTAAATCAAAGAAAAATGGAATATCTCTAAGGGTTTTTAGAATTTATTTATGGGGAGATTTATATACATATTTTAAGGTATTTTGATGACTTTGTATCTTATATCTTTGTATTTTGTATCACAATTTTTTGGAATTTACATTGTTTGAGGCTTTTTTCCGTCATATCTACGACGAAGAGTTCCAAACAATCCACAGAAGTTATTTCAAAGAAATTATTGATAACCCAATTTAATAGTATTCCAATTAAATATTTATCAAAGAAATTTGTATAAACTTCTATATACCCTTTATTATTCTCTTTTCTTGTAGGCATTTGGTACAACAGTGACCGCCGCGATTGGGTACGCGTTGCCGGACGATAGTACCCATTGTACCCTGTCAAAGGGTTGAGACCATCGTCACTGCGCAAATCATCCTCCACCAGCAGCAGCAGCATCAACAACGCCTGCCCCCCGCCGCCGCCCACACCGCACCAAGTGAACCCGGCCAGCTGCAGCAGCAGTAGCACTCCGCCCCACTCCCAGCATCCGCATCCGCATCATCACCAGCACCACCAGCACAGGCGCAGCAGTAGCTCCAGTCACACCAGCCACCAGCTAGCGGAGAACTCGAGCGGTTTGGCCACGAAACCGGCCATCAATTTGCTCGGCAATCAGCTGCAGGTCAACTACTTTGAGTTCCCGCCCACAGCTTCTGGCCAGGCGTTGTTGGCCAACAGTGGTCGCACTACAGCCTCTACGCCGTCGCTGAACTGCCACCATCAATTCCAGCAGCCCCAGCAGCACAGCTCCACCGTTGCTGGTAACTACAGCTCGGCGGTTGCCAAAGCGGCTGCCTCCACTGCCTGTGCGCTCCTTGCCACGTGCCACGTGTCCAGAGATTCCCCCCGACACTACCACCACCAACAGCAGCTACCAAAGCAGCCCAGGAGCCCGGAGGAACCACAGCAAACCGCAGACAACATGGGTCGACGCGAGATAAAACGCTCCAATACCAGTGGCTCCACCACCAGATCCTACGACAGCGGCAGCGGTGAGTGCTTCATACACAGGGAAAAAAATGAAAAAGAATTTGTAAAGGAAATGCAAACGCTTGCTCATTTCTAACAATTATCAACCGTTTACAGATGTGAATATCTCACTCTTAAATTCTTTTAAAAATATTTTCTTGCCAAGTAACTATTTATTAAATTGGTCGAAATCGAAGTGTAGGGGATCCCTCTTCAGAAAATAACCAAATAACAACAGCGAACGCAGATCTATTCAGTTGAACCCAATTCGAAAAGGGGCTGTGGGTGGGAGGACACTGCCTAATCGCCTTACGTTCTGTGATTGGGTCCCTGAATTCCCTGGGAAATGACATTAGGCTGGCAAATTAACTCAGCGGAGATTTGTTGTCAAGCTGTCGTTGTCCTGCCTGCGGACGGTTTCCTATGCGGTTTTCCCAGGCGGACACCTACAACTGTGAATCAAAGTGGAAAAGAAATGAAGAAGAAAAGCTAACAACTTTGGTCTGTGCCTTCAATTGTTCGGAAATTAGTTTCATCAACTGTGCAAAAAGCAGAATTTCAATAAAATGATTAACAATTGGTTACTTACTCATAATTACTGAAACAGAATTCAATTAATTGTAAATTGATGGAAAGTTTCCCATCCTATCCGGTAAAGGACCAATTAGAGTAATTTCTGGTAAAGGAAAAGCTTTTAATTTAAACAATACGAAATAACCAAGTCCGCTTAAATTATAGCAAACAAGTGTGAATTGATAATAGTTACCTCAGCTCTTGATTTTTGAGCTATGGAAGAGCATTTTAGTCATCAATGAAAACTCTTTTCGTAGTTTGAAGCATACAAATCTTTAATAATTTATGACTTCCGTTTAATTAACATAGGACCGGCCCCGCTTGCACCAGCCTTTGCTGAACCTCAGCCGACTAGATATTTGTGTTGGCTTATCCGCAGATAAGTCTTGGGGTGCAGGCGGGGCCTTCGAAACTCGAGTGCTTGTTGACGTTACTTAACGCGTTAGGACCTAAAGGTAAATGCCGGTACACGACTGCCGCTACAGGCCTAGGAGCAGCCGGAGATTATGTCCGAGAGGCTGTCGTTGCAGCCCTGCTTCTGGTAGCAGTCGTACAGCGAGGCGATGTTCCGGAGGCTGCAGCAGTACTTGGAGGCCCGCTGGCAATTGCTGCCCGCCTGGTGCTCCAGCTCCTGGGGAAACTGCAGGGTGTCTGCAAGGGTGGCAAAGGGAGAGGTGAGCTGATGTCAGAACTGCGGTCGTGGCTTGCGGTTTCGCTGCCGGAGTGGCTCATGCAATGCATGCAGCGAATGCAACGCATGCAGCTGAGGCAGCGGGCTTACCTTGTCTGAAGGACGGCCGTGGTGCGGAAGCTTGGGGAGCGGGGGCTGGGGGCGTGAAGCTGGATAGGGGATAGGCTTGGGCCACGAGATCGTCGGCTGCAATTAAGAGGTGTCAGCATGTAAACCATCGTGCTAAGTGCAAGTGAGCGGGTGCCAAGAGGGCGCAGGATGGGTGCGATGTGGGTGCAGGATAATGTGTGTGTGTCTCGGTTATGTTGTGTATGGGTATGAGCATGTGTGAGCCTTCACCAATTGGTTGCGTCTGTTTGTTCTGGCAACTAATGAACAACGGGCAGCAGTTTAGGCCTTAATGAACAGCAGCAGCTGATGCAACTGCACAGCGAAATGAATGTTAATTTCCTTGTAGTTTCTTTCCGTTGTGTATGAACATATATGGTAATTTTCAAAGGTCAAAGGTTCATTTATAAATTTTAATTTAGTAAATATGGAATATGTATTTGTGTGAATAGTTTACTTTAACTTTACTTTTATTTGAAATCTCTGTGAAGCAGAAGAAGAATTTCCACATAAAATAATATAAAAATAAGCCACATCGATTCCTTTTTCTTATTTAGTACATTCTGAATACCCAGAGGAATGGCTTGACAGGATGGCAATTATCTTAATCAAGTTAATTTCTAATTAACGCCCAACTTATATCGTTTTTCTTTCCGTGTGCATATGTACCAATTATGGAGGAGCACAATAATGATGTCCCCGAGCAGGATCTGCAATTGGATTTGCAGGTGTAAATTGTGTTCTGCGGCTCGTAATAGACGGGCAATTAAAAGATAGGCCATCAATGGCCAGTGGCCAATGGCCGAGGGCCTCTTGCCAGTTGGTTAATTGATATGGCTGAAGGGATTGTGTAATTGCAATTGAATTGTGAGCGGATTACATGTCTGGACAATCGATTGGCATCCAATTAAACAAACATACTGAAAGTCGCAGGGCCAAATGGGAAAATTGTAAATTGCTTTTTCGATTGTATGGCGATGATTGGCTACACAGAAATGATGAATGAGGCAGCAGGATTGGAAAGCCATTCGTGGAAACTATAATGTGCTTAATTACTATATCAGTTCATTCAAAAGGATATTAGATATCAATAAAAGAATGTTGCAAAAATAAAGAAATGAGGGAATTTAAACCATATTATAATATTTATAGAACGATTTGAATATGAATAAAAAATTTATATTTAAATACAATTAAAGTTATATTAAAACAGTTATCACTAACTCTAAAACGAAATTTAATTTGCATGCAAACCCCTCTAATTTTAATTTTAAAATACTTTATTCAAAAGGGAATTCATAGAATGTTAAATCATATTTTGCTTACATTTAAAAGTAAAAATGATAAAGAAATAATAACAATTATAAATATATTCAAATTAATTTTATATTTGGAGAGTTAAATTATATTCATGCATATCTCAGTCGCTATATTTTTTAAAATACTTCATTAACATGCAATTAACATTACCATTAAAATAATTATTTTTTGTACTGAAGTTTTGAAAAGGTTTCCTATTCGGTAAATGGTTATTAAACAATGGTGAATACTACATGCAGGTGTCTGTGTTAGGTTTGGTTATCCTACGGAGTTAATATATCGCTAAGCAGGCAACAGACTTTTAGAAGGGATGTTTCGCGACAAGCGAACGCTTTATTTACAAGAGTTTAGACTTAGGCGTGTAAAATAAATTATATGTGAGTGTTGCTGAGACATTTGGCAAATAGGCTGGAAGCAGCACCGCGAAGCAACGCCAGTCTGCCCGCCGCCTACGGGAAGGCGCGCAGGACCTGGGCCAACGAACCGTCGAGCACGCCCTCGTCCGCGCATGGATTGATGCCCCAGAAGGCGCCGTGGCAGCCGAAGGACTCGAAGCAGCTGTACCGGATCTTCTTGCTGCCGTTGTCGCAGCAGTTCACGATCGCCCACACGCAGTTGGTCACCTTGGGCGCGGTGGTGGGGGCCTGGCTCTGCGGGGGCCTGTTCGTCGCCGGCCGGTTCTCTATCGATTCACAAAGAGTACAAAAGGGTAAGAGGTCAGGTCGGGCGGAAGGTGAAGCGATAGTCAGAGGCGGCTATTGTGGGTTCGATGGCAGTTAATTAGCAAAGCCCTTTTGGTTATTCACGGATATTCGAATGGATACTGAGTCTAGGGATAATGCGTTTAGTGGCCACCTACCGGGTCGGGGAAAGGCGTTGCTTCCTCCGGAAAGGGGACCGTCACGGCCACCACCCGAGACTACCGAGTTCGAGGGGCGCGTGGGCCTTGGCTTATTGAATTGACTGAAGTCCGCATTGGCTGGGTTGGAGTCGTGTTCCAAGTCAAGTCGGATTGGAAGATCATCTGGCACTGGCACCTCCTCATTCACGATCTTATTCGTTTGCGAGCCTCGATTTCCTCCCTGCAAATTGGGTTTCTTGCCCGACACCGCTAGACTGAAATGGGAAGTTGTACTTCTGGCTGGCCGTTTCCTATAAATGCATCTTACCGAGGAATATAGTAAAGGGTCTGCAGCGGAAGGTGGCTGCTGTACGAATAGCCGCTGACAATCCCGTTCCACTGCGGGCTTCGACGCTGGCGACTGTGGTACTTTTTGGGCAGCTTCCGCAGCAACTGCTCCTTCACGGGCGTCACCAGTTGAGTGGCCTCCAAGTTGCTTACCGGCGCTGCTTCCAGGTCGTCCTTCAGCACAATCGGTTTGTCGGGCAGGACATCGAACAGGATCTTTTCGCCCTCGTTCTCTGGCTGAGGCTCTGCATGGCGATGGTGCGTTCGCCTGTGCTTCTTGTGGTGTCCGGGACTGGTGGCGTTTTTAGCGGGGTCTAAACGCAAGGATAAGGATTCAATATTGATTTTATTAAGTGAAACTGCACAAGTAAGACAGATAATCTCTTACCAAAATCCTCGGTAACGAAATCCTCCTTGTACATGATCACCGGATGATCCTCCTGCATGACGCCATTCACAAATTCCACTTGATGGATCTGTTGGAAGAGAGACATTGGGGGTAAACAGACGCCAGATTGGATTTCCCATTCGGGCACATACCTCCACATTGTCGGCATCCGGCGGGAGGATGGCCCCGTCGCTGTCATCCTCGGTGGGCGGACGGGCGGTGGCCAGGGCCACCAGGCTAAGCAGCAGGGCAAACTGGAGGGCCGGAAGTCTGCGGCCGGCGGTTCGATTCATCTCCTTCGGTTGGCTGGCGGGTCTGCAAGTGGCAGCAAGCAAAGATTGTGCATTAGTCGCCACGACTCTGAGTCAACTTTTATTTTGCAGTTCAATCTCAATTATGTACTTGACCCCCGCCCCACCACCCACCCTCTCCATGAAGGAAAGAATAAAAAAAAAAAACAAAACAAACAAAAAACGGAAACCCTCAAACACAAACACACACACATCTGGCAGGATGGCAAAGTTTTGAAGTTGTAAATTTTGTTGCGGTTTGTTTTGGCTTCTGGGATCGGGATCAGGATCTGGCCTCACCCGGTCTGGCTTGGTTTGCCCGGGCTTGGTTTTGGGGTTTGTTTTAAATTAGACATCAAGTTGAGTTCAATTTTTCTTGGCCTTTGTTGCATGTTCTGCTCTGTGGCAAAACTTTTGAATTACTTTCTCTGGCTTCCTCGCTTTGCTTTATATATTCTTCACTCTTATTCTGCATTTTTATTTTATTTTATTTTATTCTTTTCCCCCGACTTCCGGGCACGTCGCAAGCTGCCAGCCATAACCATGGTGTTGGACGTATCCAAGCGGAGAAGAACACAATGGCTAAGTACTTTAAGTATTTTAATATTCTAATGCTAACCGTTGCTCGACGCAAACAATATTCCTTTGCAAAATCGACTTCTGTATTTCCGACACTCCGCTCTGCGCGTTAGGTTGAGACTGAACCGAATGCTCGGGAATGCCGCTCATTATAAGCGGAAGGCGGCCGCTGTTTGGACAGCTGCTGCCGCGGCAACTCATTCGAGAAGAGATCGATGTCTCACGGCTATTAGGTTCCCTGATAAGAGCCAAACAATTTTCCGTAAACAAGATATCACCCAAGACGCAGGCAGAGATAAAATGTCATCAGAATTAGTCAGATGTTGGGGGAAAACATTCGTCATTACCACGTCAATCGACAATTTGAGGCTTTATATACTCTAAATTTAGATCGCTACCATTCTGCCTTTGCTATATCGTATATTTTCTTGGAACCTTTGCCACATAGTCGGTTTATTTACATTTTATGGGAATTTCGAAAGTAATAAAATATAACCTCTGGCAGTCTTAATGTGCAAATATAAACTCTAATAATCTCTTTGATGATTTTGTTTCGTGAAAAGGTTGTTTCCATTGATTAATTTCTTTCAACTAAAAATAACAAGATGGCCAATTAGAGGCGAAAAAGGCATTGCATTACCAGTCGAGGGGAAAACATGAGACCGCACAAAGGATGTCAAAGAAAATGAAAGGGAATAAAATGTAGCTACAAAATGGGAGAACGAAGAAAAAGATAATTCACAGACTTTGTTAGGGCATAAATCAACTATGGCTTGCAGCTTTAGAAGGATTCTGGCCAGGTTCCCTAATTGAAAATTCCTGTTCCGAATTGAATTTGCACGCAATGATAATTACCAAACTGTTTGCATATTTAGCAACAGCAATTTTGCGGTGATTGCAAAATTTTCATTTCGTTTCGAAAAGCGAATCAACTAAAATATATTTTCCTATCCAGGAAGCCCATAAAAGTGTGCTAGCCGATTGGCCCGATGCAAGTTTATAGTGTTTTCCATGGAAAACCGAAAATCCATAAGCAGATACAAGCTGATTGCCTTGGCTTTCTTGGCCACACACGCAGTAGCTCTGCCTGTTCAAGCTGAAAATATTGGGTCAGGACCCAGACCGGGACAAGAACCCGGAGCAGCACAACAACTCGATTCCCAAAATTGTGTGAATAGCCAACGGAAATTGTAAGTTTGTCGGGGGAATAACCCCCAATTTGTTGCTACAACAGCAGCAATAACAGGCACTCGAGCGAGCCACAAGTGGCAGATGTATAAATGAGCATGGAAAACAAGCTGGCAAAAAAGGGAAATACAAACGGGAGCCGCCGCCCCATCATAAATATGAATAAACTGGGAGAATAATAATACTTGCCATCCTTATCCTTTGTTTCTTGTTATTTTTTTGCTGCCGATAGAATGGCCATTAAATATTCAATTTTAATATTTTCGCACACAATGAGATCAAAAAGTGTCTGCTCCTAATTGGTTTTCGGTTCGGCTAAATTCTATATTTAGTTTTTCTGTTATTTTTCTCAACTCGTATGGACGTTTGGACAGTGACCGCATTGGACTGTCGAGTGGATTTTGTATTTTTTAAATATTTTTTGGCCTTAAGTAATTCAATTTGGCTCTTGGCGCATTTCAGCCAGCAACTCTCGGGGTTATTGTAATCCGTTTTCGCAGCAACATTTTCGGCATGCCAAATTGGTTTTCAGTCCTGCCTGGCAGCCACGTTTAATTGGATTTAGCTGATGTAATAAAAACTTGGACGATTTCATTAGAAATTCAGGTGAAGAAACGGGAACGACCGGTGTCACGGACCAACCCTTTCGGCGCAGCCATTAGCGATATTAAACACGGGTATGACGCTCTTCATTACTCCAAAAGTGTCTGTGCATTATTCACACACACCGCACTACGGCTGTCCATTGACAGTTTAAATAATTACGAGTATACTCGTCTGCGAGCGAGTCCTTGCAGTTCTCACCTCAGCGCACAGCCGCTGCTCCTCTGCTCCTCCAGCCCTTGTCCTGCACAAAGGCAAATTGAGTTTCGAGTGCGCCAAAGTTGCCACAAAAAACGGTCTGTTGGCCAGAAGCGCCCTCGGGCTCCTGGCCACACATGCAGCCGAACGTCGATTACCACTCATTAGAAACTTATCGGACGAAGGCGCCGGGGTGGCGAGTGCAATTTCGCCAGCGGCCAGCCCCAGCTGGACCGAGGCGAACTGTGACCTGGCTCGAACCCAGGATCCACTTAGCCGTAAGTGCGGCCATTTCATCGCAAACAGTGTGGCCCCGACAAGATGATGTGGCCAGCCAAGTGTGGAACACCTCCAGCCCGCTGTTACCTGTCCACCCACAACGCCAGCCACCGCAAGCCACCTGGCGACAAGGACGCTTACACTGGACAACGGCAAAACGGCATACAAAATGCGTTATAAAGCCCCAGATGACGGGAACCGCTTTACATTTTAATTCATTTAATTTTCATTTATTTTTTTTACCTCTTGGTACTCTATTAAATTGAAATGCAAATATATAAATTTCAGTTATACATACAATTTTTCTGCAATCATAAAAAACTGTCATATAGACGAAACTATATTGAAAAACAACAATGTTACACATTATCTACACATTTTTGATTGATTCTAAGAGACTATTGTTGTAAAAACCGGCCTAGACCAACTTTAATACCACTGGCAAGGCGAGGAAGACCAGCGTAAAGCTAATATATCCAAAGAGCCCTTAAATTAAGGGAGTTAGATCAACTTAGAGCTTGATTTTGATCCATTTTTATATATGCGCTCAAAAGTTCGGGCAATAACTAAAATACCCCTCCAGGCTATAAAATTCTAAAAGCTCTTATCATCTCAAAATTAATATATACAAAATTTTCGTGTTCAAAGCTTTTTAAACATTTCTGCTTTGTTGCCCAGTGCCAGGGAAGCAACATGTCCTGTGGCCTCCTCCTGCAGTTACTTTGCCTTTCGGGCCAGTAACTGAATGGCGGGCGAGACCATAAAGTGGCACGGAATATCGGATTTCATTAGAAGTTTATTTATTCAGATACAGATATAGATTTAGATACGGATACACTGTGACGGTGAGGCTGCTGCTGGGCAAACACCCGGAAATGTTCGATCAGGGCGAGTGCTGCTAATTGATATGGAAATTCGGCTGCTGGCCCGGGGCGAGCAAACTCATCAAAGTCGGAAAACTCATTGCAGATGCGATTAAAGGCAAACACAGTAGGGTAAACATGCAGCGAGGTAAGAAGACGCTCCAATCGAGGAAGTGCCCCAGTGCCCGTTTGCTGTTTGCTCTGACCTAAAAAATACGCAATAAACCGCTTTGCTTTTTTCTTGGCTTGCTCGTCATCACGGCCTCGACTCGATGCCGATAATCAGCGAAAAATTGTAAGTAAAATCCCCCGAATGTGATTACAAAAAAGTAGCTTTTGCACTCTTTGTTTACTTTGATTTTATGGTGCTTTTTTCGGGAAAATTCCTCTCTAAATTGTTTATGCCCCAGCAACACGTGGCACCTCTTGCGGCGCTGGCCTTTGTTCCATCTAATTGGCTTAGGAGCAGCAAGACGTGTCCACAATGGCGATGACAGAGCTATCCCGTCCCGTTGCCCGGCTCTATTCAAGTGTCAAAGTGTCGCTCGTCAGGGGGAGTCACGTATGCTGGGGCACCGACAGCAGAATGCAAATGCTGCCGGGCTGCATCCTCTGCATATGAAACCCAATCCGGTGCAGACCGAAGCATATTGCCGCGGGAGAGCGTGTTTTATTGAGATGTTCCCTGCTCGATGCCGGATCAAAGTGGGCCAGCCTGCCCGCCGGAGGTTGTAATTAAGCTGGCCGGTATTTTTTCGCATTCAGGTTGCACTGACCACATGGCGAATGCGTAATGCGATTTGGCCGCTCAATGGTGCGTATGCGTAACATGGCCCTGGCCTGCTGTCAGCTGTCGTTTTTCACTCATTTTTTTACGCCCCACTGTTGTTTCGGTGTTTTTCTTATTTACACACACAGCGTGTTCATATATGGCCTCCATTGTTGCCGTTTGTGTGATTTTGATCTGACTGGAAGCCTGGCCCGCAGGCCACCGGCATCCAACTTTTCTTATTATTGTTCAAAATGAAATTTATGCGGCACGCACACTCACTCGCAGACAGAGCAAAGTGGGGCATCATCGTCGTCCGGATAGAAACAATGCAAGTGGAAAATGTTTTCCCTCATTCTTGTCAAGTTTTTTTGTAGCACATTCTGGGGGGAAATGGAAATGGCAATGGAAATGGAAATGGAAGCGGAGGCACTGCAATATGTTTTATGCAGTCCAGCAGAGTGCGGATTCGCAGAACTGATCAATTCCCATTGGATAATGAGTAATGCATTCATTATCTGCCTCACCTTTGGCCTGAATCAACTGTTTTGCACTGTGTTTTTGTTGTGATATCAAAAGTTTGTGTTATCGAGCTCTCTGCACGTCCATCAGGGACGTCAGGTTCCACAATGGATACACCCGGTGCAGCATCCATCCCAACTGCCATTGGGCTTTGTCCTGTGTGTCCCGGCAAAGGACAACAAAGGAGGAACAACAGCATCGGTAACGAGGGAAAACACAAAGACTGACACATTCATGGGATCCTTCCCTCATTCGAAATGCCCAACATCCGAGTTGTGTCATGTGACAGCGGCACGAGCCACAAACGAAAATTACGAAAATACCAGCAGGAGGAAGGGACTCCTTGGATGGGCTGCAAGTGGTGTTGGGAAAACAATATCAACATGTTAAAAGCACAACAAGTGCCACCCAGCCAGTCTGCGAAGCACTAGGTAGCTGTGGTCTCAGCAAGGCTCAAGGGTCGAGGCTCCCCTGCCAAGTGCCGCCAAATTTGAGGGCACTTTGTGAGCAACCACTTGGCTACTTTGCTGCAGTTCTAATTGCAAAAGTTGCGCAAAGCCAAAGCCAACGAAATTATATGCACTCAGCGGCGACATTGGGATCCGAATGTCTTGGCCAAGAGGGGGAGGCGGAGTGGCAGAAACATAAATATTGTTGCTGGGCGGTGGCTTACGGCAGGACACTTTTAAGTGCCGGCATGGAAGTTGGTGTCAGCGGCAGGCTGTCGGTATGAAATATAACTGGGAATAGATTATCAGCCAAGGTATTTTCCCCGCACTCCGGCACCACCCCAGTTCCTCCTGTTAAGCACGGCCAATTCGCTTAATTGTTATGTCAACGCCCGGCCCACGCGGCGTATGATAAATGCCCGAAAGTAAGCAGCTGTGCTTACAGCTACTTACAGCAGCGTTTCCATTGTCCTCGGGGCCAGCGCCCAAAGCTCATTGTACATCCTGCAGTCGGATCGGCTCAGTCGTCATCCGGCAAATCGTCGTTTTTACTTTTGCCGTGCTTTGCATTTGTTGCCGGGCCCTAAGGCGATTCACGAGGATAGTGTGCTCTTAGAAAAGATGTTCGTATCTATTATTTATTTTTTACACTTTAATATATAAAGTTCTCTTTTCTTTTTAGTAAAGTGATTTTGGCTTATATGATTTCAGGATCTTAACTTGGTCTGAGCCCGATAATAGAGCTCCTTTAAAGAGCATCTAGCTTGGTCACTCCCTAGCTTGCGAATCATTTAAGTCTCTAAATGCAAAATCCCCACGAACCCTGGATAATCTAGTCGGCTATATTTTCCGCATCTATCATATCTTTTATGCAGGAATTACAGGCCTTATAGCCTCTGTGGGTCTAGCCATTGTCTGGCTTTGGAGCGAAACTAATAATGTCATTCGCTGAATGCCAGGATGTTGGTTCAACTGTCGACCGGGCAGGCAACGCACAATTGACAGCTAAATTGTCTGTCAATTTGTCTCGCTGGCTGAATGCGTTATCCTGTCCGTGCCAGGACGACGCGTGTAAGCGAGTGCGAGGCGAGTGCTAGAGCGTTGTTCGACCATTGTTTAGTTTGGCCAGAGCTGACAGATTGCCATTATCATGGCCGCCATTGCCGTTACTCACTGTTGGTTACTGCTGATGCTGCACGCTTCCGCATTTGTCCGGCTGCTAAACTGTGGCTTCAATCGAACGCCTGCCGGCCTGCCTGTCCCTTTGTCACTGTATGTTGTGTGTGATGTAGGCCTCTCTATTTGCTTAGTGGGCTTGCTTTTTGGGGCACATTTTTTGGCCAGAAACCCCCCCCAAGCCACCTACCGGGCGGAAGGGCAAAGTTCAAGCGGCGGCTCAGCAACCCAACTAAAATGGATCTGTCGTGCGAGGACCATGCCAGGCCATGCCCTACTCCGCTCCAGCTTCAGCGCCGGGGGTCCGGCTTCTCGGGTCTCATGTGTGCCTTCCGAGTCTCTCGCTTCGTTTGCTCCGCATTTGTTTGTGTATTTTGGCACACGTCTATTTGTGTTGCCTGTTGGGCCTACTATCCTGCCAAGGACAAGGACGAATCCGAAGGATTTGCAGTCGCCGCATGTGTGTGCCCGAGTGTGTGGCAGTGTGTGTCTCTTTGTGCGTTCGTGTTTGCCCAATTGCGGCGTTGGTGGCAGTTCTTTGAATAATGCAAAATAGTAGCATCAAATAACGGCACCAAAAGTGACTTAAAGTTTTAATGAAAATGCCAGGCTCAGGCCGGGATCCCTCCTCCAGGCTCCTCCGCCTTCTGCCTCTGCCTCTCTACGAGTGCGGCGCAAACACTCATACATTAAATATTAAGTGGCTTTATAGCATTGCCCCGTAGTGCATATTAAATTTGCTCATAAAAAGGGAGGCAGCCACGCCCAATCCCTTCCCCACTTGCACATTAAACTTCTGGCTGGGTGGAAATTTTCAAATATTAATTCAATTCGAGGCTCCAATTCAATTTGACAACAAACAAATTGGCATTCGAACCTGAAACTTTAGCTGCCGTTTGGGCCCTGGAATTTATGGGCAAATCAGTGTCCGAGCCACTTGCCCTGGCCAGCAATTGTGGCTGTTTATTGATTGAGCTATTTAGATGAAAGCGAATAATTTGGCCCGGCCCCCAGCTTACTTAGTCTCTGTGGCCGAGACGAATGTCAAGTGACCGCAAACTTTAGCCCAGACTTCCACAATATTGAGGTGCTCCGACCGACTTGTGGTCAAGACTGTCCGATGATGTCTGACGATAAGATAAGTTGTGGCGGGTTAAAGGTCCCCTGATTTGGCATTTGAATGCAAAAGATTCGAAAAATACGGATCAAGTCCGACTTTGATGCCTGCATATTTACTCACCAGGTGAAAAATGTGCCTGGTGACTTCCCTCAGATGTAAATGTATCTTAAAGTTCGTTTAGCTTGAAAATATTTACTCAGCTTTTCTGAATTTCCCCCGTTGCCATAATTAGACAATAAAGCCGCTCCATTTACTATGATGTTTGACATTCATCTTTGCAAACAAGAGGTGACTAATCCGCGGCATTGTCACCTCGTGCCTTTAATCCACCCACACCTTGTTTGAGCCGTGAGCCAGGCCAAAAGTAGGTGGGGTGACGCATCCCATGGACCTGTGGGACTGTAAATGCACCGGCACGTTGCACGATTTCAATAAATCGGAAGCGTGTCAAAATATCCGACTTTCCGATGATTGATGTTGGCGTTGAGGCGGGGAGTGTTTCGGGCGAAACGGCGCAGAGCCCACAGACACGCGCCCCGAAATGCGGTCAATTAGTCAAACAGACAGTGTTTTCGGCCGCCCTGTCAGCGCAGCTCCGGAGCTCAGAAGCTGCGAAGCTAGTCCTTGCCAACGCCAACTAATTAAAACACGCTGAGCAAACTCGACGGTCTCTCGATTGGAGAAGTGGGGTTCGGCGCGGAGTGGGGCTGCCGATGGGAATGGGGATTGGATTTGCAAATGGGGAGTGGTAATAAGCACGTGCCACTAGGATTAGCGAGGTCGAGACGCTTAGTTTGGCTTATTGATGGGCGGGGCAGTGACCACGCCCTTGGCATACAAATTTTCGTCGTTGGGCTTTGGAAGGCGGGAAGGTCGCTAATCGAGTGTGACAAACCATCCCGATATTTGCAGCAGCAGGTAAAGCGTTGCCGAAAATGGTTAATAAATAAATTGAAACCTCAGTCAATGTGATTCATTCGAAATTCTGCTTAATTTGCGGTGATTAGCCATCAGGATTCCCCATGCAGACAATGGGGATATGGTAATTACGGTTGAGCATGAGTGACAGGTATACAGATGTCGAAAAACATTTTTTTTTTTTTTTTTTTTGACATAACATTAAACAAAATTTTATTAACGTTGATCAACCAACCTAATGGCTATAAAACGTTGGTTATAAATATGAACAAAACAATAACATGGCACTTAACAGAAACGGAAACAAATTAACAAATTTTTAATGACAAGTGGAAAATGCTAGTTACTGCTTTAATACTCGCGAGGTATGTCTTCCTCTTGTCCAGAGATCGGCGGGATGTCTACGTTTGAGCCTTCTTCTGACTGACGTGTTGGCCAATGAAGCCGCTAGGCGATTGGTGTGAGCAGTGAGACGTTCGTTATACCGACTTGAATGCCGGTTGATCTGCTCCCTGATAGAGGGAATGTGGAGGTCACTTGCCAAGGCTTTATTTCTAACGTACCAGGGGGCATTAGCAATCAAGCGCAGCGCCCGGTTTTGGACTCTTTGCACCTTCATGACGTTCGAGTCAGAAGCCATGCCCCACAATTGGATGCAGTAAGTCATCGAAGGCACAACAATTGACTTAAATAGCAACATTTTGTTGCCAAGGCTGAGCTTGCTCGTTGGTCTAAGCATCCAGTTGAGCTTTTTAAGTTTAGCACGACAGGAAGCTGCTACCTTCGTTGTGTGTTGCTTCCAGGTGAGCCGCTTGTCCAGGATCAGACCCAAGTACTGTGCCTGAGGTGCTTGTGGGATGGCGATGTGATGGAGATCAACCCTAGGGAGGATCTTTCCATTAAGGGTGAAGTTGCAGTGCTGCGACTTTCTATTATTTATAGAAATATTCCACCTGTTGGTCCACTTGCCGTATGAGTCCAGAAATTCCTGGGTGATCCTTGAAGCTTCGTTTCGACAAGGGGAGTTAACAAGGAACGCGGTGTCGTCAGCATAGGTGGCCAGAAGTGTGCCCGGTCCATTAGGGCTTGGTAGGTCTGAAGTGAACAGAGTGTACAGTACTGGGCCCAGGACACTTCCCTGCGGAACGCCAGCACGAACCATACGAATGCTTGCTCTTTCCCCTCTCACCTCAACCATAAAACTACGATCGTGCAGGTATGACTTTAAAAGCAGGAATTGGCCAGTCGGTAGTAGAGACTTCAACTTATAAAGTAAGCCATCATGCCACACGCGATCAAAAGCTTCCTTGACATCAAGAAAAATAGCAGAGCTGTATTGCTTGTTTTCAAAAGCATTTAAAATGTGCTGGACGACTCGATGTGCTTGCTCTGGGGTCCCATGATGCTGCCTAAAACCAAACTGGTGGTCGGGAATGGCTTCCTGAACGCTTCTTACTCCCATTATTCTAGTAAGGAATATTCTCTCGAAAATCTTAGAGAAGGTGGGTAGTAAGCTTATCGGTCGGTATGACTCAACAAGGTTCTCCGGTTTACCAGGCTTTGGTATCATCGTTATCACAGCACACTTCCATTGAGAGGGGAAGTGGTGGATACGAAGCATGGAGTTAAAAAGGAGAACAAGGAACAAGATTCCCTTTTTAGGCAAAGCCTTGGCAATTCTGCTGTCAATGCCATCAAATCCCGGCGCTTTACTGGGATGTAACTTTCGAATATGAAGACAAACTTCTTCTGGGCTTACATGTTGGATCGGAGCCGCTTCAGGGGAGGGGGCATTTATGAAGGCTAATGTTTCTTCAACATCCTCGGGGTTCGCGAGGTCGAAAGGCTGGAAGCGCTTCTCTAGTTCATCCGCAAAAGCTAGTGAAATCTCTGCATCAGACCTGCACCATGTATCGTCAGATTTCTTAATGGGGATCTTTCGGATGGGCTGTCGCTTAATATTCCGGGTACATTTCCAGAGGTTAAAGCCGTTCGATTTGGTGGGGTCAGCGTTGAGGAGCATCTCATCAAAATATTCACGCTTTGTCTCATACAGAAGCTTTTTGAGATCGTTTTCGGCGCGTCGATATGCGGCTTTGTCGACTGGGTCTTGGGATCTCATATATCTGCGCCGAAGGGATCTCTTCAACCTTACTAGATCCATAACCTCAGGTTTTAAAAGAGCCTGAGGTGGGTTAGATGAGTTCGGTACTTGTCCACAGGTTGAGGCCTCGGCAGCGGTATGAATATTTCGTATAAATATCTCGACAGCGTCGTCTATATCGTCCGGAGAGTTTAACACCATGTTGAGGTTAACAAGCCGGTTAACTGTAGCTTGGAAGCGTGGAAGGTTCGCATTTCGAGGCAGGATGCGAGGCCTATGGCAAATTTTCTGCGCAGCAACTCTTAATTTAATTATTAATGGGATGTGATCAGAGCTAAGCTCAAAATTTTCTGAGATGGTGAGGCACTCAGGTCGTATCCCACTGTAGACAGCAAAGTCAATAGCTGTTGGAGTTCTTTGGCTATGAGGATAGTGCGTAGGCCCTCCAGTTGCAAGGACCTGGACATTAGACCTTTGAACTATGCCGGCGAGTGCTCTTCCGCGGGTAGTTGAGTTTCGAGACCCCCAAAGGCGATGATGAGCATTCCAGTCACCTGCGACGATGAAGTTCCTTCCAAGATCGTCAAAAAGTTTTTCGAAGTCGTCAGCAGAACATTGAAAATTTGGTGGACAATAGATGGACGCAATAGCAGTTTCGCCATGATCAGTTTTAACTTTAACTGCTACACATTGTAAATTTGGACTTTGCATACTGTAGAACTGGTAATATTGAAGACAGGATTTTATAATAATTGCTGAGCCACCGCGTTTTCGATCGGCAGGATGAGTAGCTTGATGGATATCGTACCCGTGCAATTTGTAGAACGACCTTGAGCAAAAGTGTGTTTCACTGACCAGCATAATATCAATATTATGACCTTGCACAAATAGCTCCAGCTCAAGGGCTTTGTTGGCAAGTCCGTCAGCGTTCCACACACCAATGTTAAGGCCAATTTGACTCATTGTTGGACTATATTAGCAGGGAAAAATCCAGAAACTGCTTGTGCAGTTCCTGGAGAAGTTTGTGGTAGGAGTCTAGAGACAAGACCCATCATCGACACCATCATTTGGAATAATTTGTCAAACTGGGCGACAAGGACCGAAATTCTTTCGTTCGATTGCAAGAACATTTGCTCTTGGCGTTGCCACTGATGGTCGTTGAAAGATTGCTGCGAGCTGCGTCGCTGTTGTTGAGGGAAAGACTGCTGCTGTTGTTGTTGTTGTGAATGCTGCAGCTGGTGCTGTTGCTGCTGTTGGTGCTGCTGCTGTTGCTGCTGCTGCTGTTGGTGCTGCTGCTGCTGGTGCTGCTGCTGCTGGTGCTGCTGCTGCTGGTGCTGCTGCTGCTGGTGGTGCTGCTGCTGGTGCTGCTGCTGCTGGTGCTGCTGCTGCTGGTGCTGCTGCTGCTGGTGCTGCTGCTGGTGGTGCTGCTGCTGCTGACGAGGGGGTTCCTTTTGGTGGCGTAGCTGACTTTTCTTACTATTGTAGCTGCCCAATGGGGGAAATTGTTGACTCTGCAGGACATTCATAGGAGCATGGTGCTGGGGGCGACTAACTTGCCCACGAACTGCGTTAGCGTAGGAGCTTGAAGTTACAAGGTTAGACCGAACTATTGGATGAGCTGGCTGTTGGGGAACGGTGCTGCGAGGAGTTGTGACACTTTTCCGTCGATTAGCAACTTGCTGATAAACGAGGCAGCCTTTATAGCTAGCTGTATGGTCTCCGCCACAGTTTACACACTTCACTGGGTGAAGATCCTTTGAGCAGGCCTCCACACCGTGTTGCAGACCGCATCTGACGCAGTTGAAAAGCTTTTGGCAATGATTTTTTGTGTGTCCAAAAGCTTGACACCGGTGGCATTGAACAACATCATCCTTTTTGTAGGGGAGTTCAACTTGAACCCGTTGCCGACAAAGCGTTTTAATATCATGGATTTCTTTGTTATTTGTCGCTGGTTCCAGTTCAACAAAAACTAAGTTAACGAACTTGGTTTTGTCGAAGCGGCTTCTGGGCCTGTTAACAAATCGAACCGTGTGACCAGCCGATGTAAGGCTTTCCTTTATGTTTTCATCCGGGACAGAATGATGGACACCACGGATGACAACTCGATAAGACCTTTCTTCTTTCAACTGCCAAGAATGGAAAGGCACTTTTTTAAGAGTCAGGGATTTTGTTATAGCTCTGTATGTATCAGAATCAGCAGCTAAGATGGAAACAGAGTTGTTGGAATGACATTTTAGGGAGTATTTGGTCGGGTCAACGATTTTGTCTGTGGATCTGATAAGTCCGTTCAGATTCTCACAGTTATCAACCACAATCGGAGGTGGTTTGTGGGTGGATAAATGTTCCTGACTCCCAGGCCGGCTGAGATTGTTGTTGTTGCTTCCGGCATTGTTGGTAGAGCTGCGGGTAAGACTACTGCCGTTGTTAATAGTATTGCTACTGTTGGTGTTAACCTGCCTTAAGCCGGTTGAAGTACTAGCTATTGCTGGGTCTTCGGGGCTGACTGCTTGAGGACCTTCGATGTCTGTGTCCATGTCTGACAGTTCATCGAATTGGTTGGTAGAAGTATTAGGGCTATTGGAATTTTTCAGAATTTTGGTGGCTGAGCTCGGTGATCCGGAGACGAGACGGCGTTTGTTGTTCGCCGATCTAGGGGTCCACCAGTCTTCATCGTCGCCATTTATGACTGCTAGCTCTGGTTCTACATCAATGTTTGATATTGGTGCGGTGTTGACGGAGGAGGAGGCGGCAAGTCGCCGGCTGAATTCGGCTAATGAGCAATTAAGTGCCTCACTCATTTGTCGTTGCTGCCGAGCCACGATCTCGCTGATGTTTAGATCTTCTTCGGTGTCCGAAAGATTAGACATTATGGACTGCTTTACTGACTTGTTGGATAAATAGGTCCTTTATCCGACCTCCAAAAAGAAGAGCGTAGCCAAGTGGATAAGACGCAAGCCCCGCAGTCGGGCGGCACCCAGAACAAATGCGACTGTATTTTGGTTTCACTTGGATTTCGCGATTGGAACAAACAACGGAAAGTAAGGGCACTGACACCACGACCTTAGAGGTCGGATTTGGAAAAGCAATAGCTTTTGCCACAGAGGTGGACTTGTCCATAGATTCTTCACAATGAAGTTCGCAGCGAAGCAAAAATGCGTTTGCACTTCACGAAAACATGAGAAATTTATTTATTTTTTTGTAATTTTCCCTTTTTCTTTTTTAATAGCCGAAAACACGCCCGATGCCTTTGACAGCTAACGCAAAGCTGAAAAACATTAAATCTAAAATCTTTAATTTACAGTTAGAGTAAGATTTAGTAAGTCAGAGGAGTAGCTTTTACTTGCAATTCATGTTTAATGGTCTTAAATTAAGCTGCTTTGTATGAGACTTATACAAGACAAGCTAAGACTTATCCACTTCCAGTAGAAAGGCAAAGAATATATTTTATGCCTGCCTAATTCAGCAAATTTATTTGGGAAATCAATTAAATATTATTTAAAGAACAATAATCTTCTTAAAGTCTACCCACTCCCCCAACTTAATCCAATTCAAATACCGCAGATTTCCCTCAGTGTAAGCCCCAGCCAGTAGCTAACCACTCCTAGTGCCATTGTTCTTGGCACATCTTTGAGATGACTGAATTTTTGACACCCTCTGACGACGACTAATGAATGATCTCATGCGCGTGACATATTTATGGCTTGAAGTCATTACGAAACCATTCTGGGCCACTAAGCGTGACCAAAATTTGTCGGATCTTCTCGGGCTTTGGGGACTCTGAACTCGCAAATAACCCCGCATCCGTATGTCTGATTCCTTGAGCTCATTATCTAGCGGAAATTTAAATCGCCTGCCTCTGATCTGAGATCTGTTAAATGGCACACGCTATTTTAATTATAATTGTACCCGGTATTGCTTGCTTGGTCATCTATTTTTTGTAGTGCTTTAAGGCCATTAGTGGTTGTACCCTCGCCTCAATGATACCATAATTATACAAATAAGAAGCTGCTGCTTGAGGTGAGAAGCTGAAAAATAATGAGTGTGCTGCCGTTCACGGGGAATCTCAGGTTGGGTCGGCAGATGAAACACCAATTTTGCAGAACAATAGCATAAATCATGGAATTCTAATGGTTTTTATGGCGTTGGCGTATTGGCGCTTAGTCCGTTCGACTTAATGACGTATTGACGTCATTTCAGCTCTTTACCCGATTCCCATGCAAATGAAATCGATTAATCTGTCGTTTTAATTATAGCAATTTATTGCACTGTTTGGATCAAAGTGCTCTCGTTAAGAGAGCCCCGGGATGTGCGTAGAAATTGAGACGAGAGTGGGACTTTACATTTAATTGCCACTTTTGATAAGCACCTGGAGGAGGGGGGTATCTTGTTTTTAGCAGCAATTGAAGTCAAACAATAGTGGAACGCGAATCGAAGTGGGCTATAAAAAGTATTGAACTGGTTTTCAGATTGATTATGTCATTCCATCAGTCCCAACTGGTTTGCGCCTTCCATGCACCTGAGTTGTAATGCAAATTCAGGCATGAGAACCTTCTCGTGATCTCTGAGTACATAAAACTATGACTGGCAGGCGGAATTTCCTCGCTTCCGCATTATATGGACATTATGCTTTCAGAGAGTGAGTAGACGTTGGGATTAAAACCACAACAATCGTGGGAAATATTCGAGTTTGATCACCGCAAATCAACTCGACACGTGCCTGTGGTTTCGAACTTAGGGGGACTTATTTTAGTCAGACTGTCTGGCAGCCGGTAATTAAGTTGATGCAATTAAATGCTTTCAAGAGCAACACTTGCCGGGCGATAATTCAATTTGCTAGTAGCCCTGGCCCTGTCCCTCCAGAAGCTGCATCTTGGTGATGTTTCTGACACTTAAAATTCATGACCAGCCTGTCACCATGACTAACTCCGCTGGAAATCCAAAAGTATTGGCATTTCCAGTGTCTACGACCGATAAGAACTCGACTACGGCTACGTCACGGGCCTGAGAAACACTAAATGGTAAAAAAAACCACAGAGCTAAGTAAATTGCAAAGGCTGAAAAATCCAAGCAGCCTTGCGTGTGTGTAAACAACAGAAAATGGCAAATTAAATGCGAAAGATGCGAAGGAAGCCACGATAAAGACCGAGGCAAATAGGGGCTCAAGTACAAACATAGTGTAAACAAAAGCCGAGCGCCGAGCAACGAGCACGCCGGGGATTCCACAGCTAAAAAAAGAACAAGACCGAAAGGTTGAACTTGAAATATTTGTGGACCAAAAGGGCAACCAGCTAGCACACACACGTGCAGAGCTTTAATTATGTGCGGGGCAAGAAGTATCTGTCAGATACTCGTACTCATACTTTCGGCCCGCTCCAATAAAGACAATGCGTGGCGACGACACGTTTCGTTTGTTGTTGGCCAAATGATGTGCTTCGCTTTCAGCCAAAACCCAAAGACAAACAGCAGCAGGCCCACACCCAGGCACCAGGGCAACCAAACACATGTAGTCGCGTACAATATGTCGACGGATTTTGATGCTTTCTGTGTTTTTTGTGTTTTTGCCAAATTAGCAACAACCGGTTTACGCAGGTACTCTGCTTAGCTGGAACCGAAAGAGCGGGGAACGCGAAGCCAAAGGCAAACAAAAGCCGTTTTGCTCATTAGTCGCCTCTCCGCCGCTCGGTAGTCGGCAGGCGGAGCAATCTCTGGCTGATATCAGTGCGAGATGAGTGCGGGAAGGTCGAGAGAGTTTTTGCTCGGAGCCCAGAGACAACCAGGCCCCAAGCCCCACCTGTCCCAGTCCCACTCCCAGTCCCAGCCACCCTCAGGCATACCAGCCATTCCCTCTCTGCCAGTGTTCCGGAAGGCACACTGATGTATTAGGGGGAGCTGACAGTTCGGCAGTCGGGCAGCAAGTGAACCAGAGCAAACGGCTTATTTATAGCGGGTCCTCTAGATATAGGTAAGGATCCACTGGCAAAGGGACTCAGTCTGGGACTGAGACTGCCACTGCCAGTGCAACTGGGACAATTCCAGTTTCGAGAGTCTGGCTCAGGAGGCTGAGCCTGCACTTCCACCATCCGCGAAACGAGTTAAACTGGCTATAAGGTGTGTTTTTTCCCAGACAAGCGGCAGTTCTGATCAATGACAATGGCCCTCAGACGTACATAGATTACTTATCTGTTATAGCTGATTTTCTCTAAAGTGTTCATTGTCGATTAAGATGTAAAATAAGTCAAATTTGTGTAGATAAAATGTATCTTCATTTACTCGAAAAATACAAAAATTTTACTGAAATAACAATGTTGCCAGTTTTCAGGAAATTTAAGTAGAGTAATTTGGATTCCCCTGAATATATAAATAAAAAACACAAATGGCTATAATAAATAAATTCTGTGGAACAAGGAGTCGCAGGTTATCTCCGGGCACCATTATTTCTTAAAGCTTTGTTATCATTAAAGAGATTGACTTGCACTAAATAAATGTTAGTCTTGGAAAAAATTCCTATAAAAATATATACAATTTTATGGAAATGAGCAAAAACAGAGAGTAAATAATAACAAAAAGTAGGGCCGCAGCCAAGAATGAGAAGCATAAAAAACACACACACAAACATGGATTAATTGCGCGTTTTTATATGGAAATTTGTTGCACTGGCAAAAAGCGCAAGCCAAGCAGAAGGCCAGCCGATATATCCATAGACTGTGTGCTGGCCAAGTGAGTAATCCAAGGGGGATCCTGGGAAATCGAATGGATATAGCGACTCCCGACCAATCTCATGCCCCAGCCGATAAGCCCGAGAGAGAGTACATAGTTCCGCCAGAAGAATCCGCATCCGCAGCTGTTGGGACTTACCTATATGGTGGCTATATCTGCAGCACTATCTCTCGCTGTCACTCGCTGTCTCGTTCGCCCTCGCCGATATTTTCACTTTGCACAGTTTGGTATATAGCTTTTATGGTCCTCTCTTGGCTTTTGTTTCAGCAATTAAACCCAATAAAATTGCAGTTCAATTGGCCTTATGCTTACACCCGACTCTTTTTGGCGCGCCTCGCTCGTGTGCGTGAGAGTGTTTATGTATTCGTATGTACTTTGGTATATAATTTGCTTAGCTCTTTGTTTGTGCTTGTCATTTATCGCGCTCACGTTTACTCGTTTTTATTTTAATTTTCTTTAATTTTTTTTTTCTTTGTTTTTTATGTTTTTTTTTCGCGGATCTCGGCGTCGACAATGCTTGCCGTCAGATTCTTGAGTTTACACTGAGCAGATCTCTCTTGGGTACTACTATATAAACTTGGAGCTGGGCAAAAGCTAAGAGAGACCCGACCAGCCACTGCCGCTCTTCGCGTCTCTCTTAGCGCCTCATAAATAGGTACTATATTCAGTGTCGGATCCCACATACCCCTTAGTAGCTGCGGGTCGACCAAAGTCTGTGCGGTACGTCACGATCGTCGTCATCGGGCAAAGTCTTGGCCAGAATGATGCTACCCTGCCATTGCAGTTTCCCAAGCACCCACAACTAGTGGTCTTTGTCCCGGAATGAGTCACATCCCCTGACAGGGGAATGTCTCTAGCAGAATCCACAGATGGCCGGGCTGCTAATTGGGAATGGTTGCGCTTCGGATGCATCGCGGCCTAATTCGCGACCGCCTAGTCAACGGCAGGCGCGGGGACACGGCACAAACACAAACTCAAATCAGGGCCTGAAATATGTCACGTTCTGGATGAATTTACGGACTCGGAAATGGACTGACAATGACAAATGCTAATTGCACTTTTCGCCATCTCAACGAATTGCCGCCCATTAAACTGTGCGCTGGAGTTTTCCCAATTACCAATGGGTCAGAATTATTAGCGTAGTCAAAAAGAGGGTGTGTCGCCTGCTAATCGACCAATAAAAATAGAATTGCAAATGAACAAGCGCTATTGTTTCGTTTAAATGAAAATTTTAAATAGCCTTGTCAATAGGACTTGAATAAGTGCCTGGCTTGACGCTTAGGAGCATATTATTTTCAAAGGAATTTTTATAGCAAGATGAAGGCCTGGTCAATTAAATTCAAAAGTCTGACAGTGATTGCCCGAAATGTATACAAACATAAGGGAATAAAAAGGGGTGGTTATAATGGAACCATCTTTACAAAAATAATAAATATAATACTTCACAAAATATAAACATTGACGAACAGGCATTTAATTTATTTGTTTGGTAAACAATTTTTGTATAAACAAAAAGGGCACTCAAAAAAATAATATGCCAGCTTTCACCAATTTTATATGAAAGGGGAAATTAAAACATACACTTGTATATAATAATTATAGCCTGGTTAACATTTCAAATAAAAAGCAATGTAATATTTAGTTAACTTACCAGAAAGCCGAAGCTTGTATACCCCTGTCCAAAAGTTTCTCTGTGTTTCTTTCTTTTAGGAAAAATAGCAATCAATTAAAGTTTAAAATTTTAAAAAGTAACATTTTTTGTGACACTTCGACAGTTTTAAATTTGTAACCAATTTAATAACCTTCAGTTTGTTTCAGTAAATTTTTTCCGATTTATTTCATATTTTTAATTAAACAGTTTCATTTTGAAATATGCATATCGCTTTTGACAATAATTTGCTGTTGGGCCTAAAGATACAACCAAAGGAAACCCTAATTTTAGAGACGGTAAATAAATTTTTCTAAATACCACAACTAAGACAAACAATCTTCATTTTAATTCGGAAAGCTTTTATATACTATAGTATATAAACACTATAGTGTTTATTTGAATGAATGTGTTGAATTTGAATTAAAAAAATATTTTTTTTAATTTTAAATGATGTAATAACATTTCCAAACGTTTAAAAAAATATGGATAGATCGACTCAAATTGGCTAGATCGACTCGGCTGTTGATGCTAAAGAAATATATACGATTTATAAAGTTTAAAATAACTTCTTCACTGCGTTGCAATCTTCTGACAAAATTTATAACTCCCTCAATGGGAATAAATGTTAAATAGTTTAACAATATTAACTTAAAATGAAAAACAATAATTACAAAAATAAAGAAACCGCACTCTCAATATCTTCAAACACGAACGCCGCAACGAAAGTGAACAATAGATACGTTTGCCTTGATGCCTGCCGTGGCGTAGGGGGTAGCGTGGCCGCCCGTCGCCCTTTCGTCTCGGGTTCAAACCCCAGCTGGCGTAGAACTTGTGAAAAGTAAAATGAAAAGAGAATAGAATATTTGTGTATTTTTAAACGTGTACTTGTTGTTTCGATGCGATTTCATCATGGCATAATAGTTTGGCTTTCCCGTAGCCGAACAATTTCCGCATGAATCGCAGATTAATTAAGGGTTAATGCGCGTATCTACTGACATTTCCAATAATGAATGACAGTGCTTCGTGCAATTTCCGTACAATGAAAATCTATTTAATCTTTTTTTTTTCATTTCCCCCGCTTAGCAACCACAAACTTTGTGGGCAAGTTTACGCAGAGTGTGCGTCGGATCGTCCAGGATGTGAAGGACGAGGGCGCGCCCAGCGGCATGACGCGGGATGAGGTGATCGAGACCAACGAGCGGCTGCGCTCCCTGCGCCTGCGACTCGAGGAGTCCTACGAGACGGCCAAGAAGGCGTTGATCAACCTAATGAACAAGTACGGGGACTCGAAAAGCCAGCGCAACATCTTTCAGCGCTATCCCACGCTCAAGCTGATGATAAAGGTAAGTGAATAGCAATAAAAAGTGCTAAATCTAAATTAAAACTGTGGTTCTCGATTTCGTACACAGGAAGTCATCCGGCTGGAGACCCAGTACTGGACCCTGGTGGACATCCCGCGCCAGGAGAAGCAGGAAACTGTGCCCTCCTACGTGATGCGCGCCTGCTCGATCATGGAGAAGACCCAGAAGTCCGGCGAGGGCGTCAAGACCTCCGCCCGACTGGCCGAGGAGGCGGCCGAGCGTCGGGAGCGCATGGAGCGATTGGAACGTGAGTAAATCGTCTGAAAAAAATAAAAGGGAGATCGAATAAAAACCCCTCTCCCCCACACTCAGATATGACAACTGCCCAAATCGAGCACGAGAACACGCAGCTGATAAACGACTTGTACCGCTTGCTGAAAAAGTATCTGGGCCTGCGGCATCTCATCCGGGTGCTAAAGGTATGTGAATGGGGCGGCCCGGGGAAACTTTGCATTGTACCTTTGAACCTATTGTCTGACCCCGCAGGAAGAGTACGGCAGCTCAAAGATGTATCCGATATTTCCACGCTACACAATGCTCAAGGACATGATAAAGGGCATCATGCACGACCCGGACTACATGGAGGTGTGTCACGAGACGCTGGCCAACGCCAACTGAGCCGAGGGCACCGGAAATGGCAGGCGTCGCATGAGTGTCATTTGAGAGGGCCCAAAAACTAACAGCAACACCAATACGAGCGGCAGCCTACGCGGGTGCAGGACCTAGGACCTGTGCCAGTAAAAGTGCCTGTCCGCTCAATTCGCATGCGAGTTTCTGTCATTCCGGAGTGATTTAGAATTTTCCGTAAAAAGTTCTCGGAGCCATTGCGGAGCGCGTGGCTTCGGCAGCCTCTCTCTCTTTCCGGCCCCTCTAGCCAACACTCTTGAACACTCAAAGGCAAGCCAAGACAAACTAATCAAGGAACTAACCCACTAACTAACTACGCCCAGACCCCACCACCCACCACCAAACCATCAACTGAACAAGGAACTATTTACACTACATTATCAGATACAAACACTCGAATACTCTTCGGCGCTAAGTGCCCGCAAACAAACTAAAAGGCATTTATTTTAATGAACTTTTGAGATGAATACAAAATAAAACCTACAAAATACAAAATACAAACTACAAACTACAAACTACAAAATACAAATTACAAACTGCAAGCAAGACACACAATATTTATTGATAACGATGAACAGATATCAAATGGAAGTAAATCAAACCTAACTTTGTGTAATTTGTATGAACTACAACCAAACTGAGCCTAATATTATACACATTTATATATACATATATGTATACATAGAGGACAAGATATATAACCGAAACAAAACCACAACAGGAGATAAGCGGAGCGAGGAAATAAGAATAAATCTTTGGTTTGGCTTGACGTTGCCTCTGCTTTATATTTTAGAAGTAGCACGTACAAGAACTGGTCGATTAGCCGCTAGCAGGACGTTATTAAACTAATTACCGATGTGTATCAAACTGTATTTGGTAAACCCCACGCCTAGATGTATTACTTAACTAGTTAGACAATATGAGGGAATTATTCCCAATCGATGTAAACAAATGCGAGGACTCTGAACACCTTTTAGGACAACACCAATTCGCGGAGACGGAGACCATATCCTAGACTAGCCACCTGTTTTTATTGTTAATTTGCCCCTTCGCCGGTAAGGCGATTGCTTTATGTGTGTATCGAAACGTTCAGCTTTAAGTCCTCTGCAAGCCACAAGCAAATGCAAATGTAATGTCTACTTCATAAGTTCAGACGCGATGTGTGTGTGATTGTTGTGCGTAACCATGTATTCGTTGTTGTACATACCGTGTAGCTTTGTAATCCCCAACCGAACACTCAGTCACACAAGAGACCAAAGGAAAACCTAGACGAGCTTACAACTTTTTACGAGAGCTAGAAAATCCACAATTTCCATTTACCTTATTTCTATATTCCTCGATGGGAAATCTGTTTTGTGTACAAGCCCTCCTCAAAGGAAGCGATTTTAAAGAATTTGCGCACTAAATCGTCAGGACACGACACTAGCAGACCGGAAGGCCCTCCTACCCCCCTCCAACTCTACTGACACACCCACCGATACACCGAAGATAACACTGGCTGGGCTTACATATCCGAATGCTGGTAAATCAGAAACAGACTCGAAAAGCCGCAGCTATCAATGCGAGTGCAATTGAGTGCATAAATTAGTCGAGCGATTGTTTGCCCGTCTATTATATGCTTCGATTGCTGGTTAATTTAGCCCCCTCTTCTGCCTATAATATTTCCAAACTATTTAAAATAGATATTTATATAATAGCCTGCCTCCTCCAGCGTTCTGCCTCACACAGACAGACAGATATACGTTAACCCTAGCCTTTCCAAAACCCCCAAAAATAAAAAAACACAAAAACTGCATCAGCAGGAGAAACATTTGTATTGAATAAATCAAAATAGATAATTGAACGTTGGAAAATTAGCAAATTAATTATGCAAAAATCCAAACTATAAAGTGAATTATCAAGTTTTCATTTACGGTTAAGCCTGGGCAATGTGTTCTGTTGTTTACGTAGTTAAATGTTGATCATTAAATTTGAATCTAAATGTGTTTGCGGAGTTCGCGTATGAGAAAGGATAGCATCCACAGCATAATATATGGAATCTCCGCAATTATAGCTAAATTTAAAAACTAAACCGTAATGATCAGGTATTAAAGTTATGGAGTTAATCAAAATAAACTAACAGAGTTAAATGGATGAGTGAGTGCGTGAATGTGGCCCATGCAAGCGCAATGCAATATAGGATATAGACGGAACCAGTAGGGGCGATATTGCTGCATCCTACAGAGGCATAAATAAATACTATAGTTATATATGGTAATGGTATTCGTATTATTATACAACTATACACGATAGACAACATATACACGTATACTCTACTTATGCATACAGACCCACAAGGGGATATTGCGTATTCCTACCACCTAAAACTTCGTACAACTTTACCTTTTCAACATCTCAGTGTCTAACAAAAGCATTAATGTATTTCCGCAAGGGAAGTAACCATTATATTGGATGTATCACTACAAATATGTGTCAAGACACTCGATAATATGACGAAATCGATAAATATATTGATATTCAAAGGATATTAAATGTTGTTTTATTACGTTAACCGTTTTTTTTCGGTGTTTTAAAATGTTTTTGGGTCTCTTAATAAAGGTTGAAAAGCGTGTAAAATGTGCAAATCTAAAAGCCTGTTCACGCCAGAAAGGCGCTTAATTCTGGGGGCCCGTATGCGCTCTCTTTCTCTCACTCTCCCTCCGGACTTCCAGTCCATAGAGCTTCCAGTCCGCTCTCTTTAGTTTTGATCTTTGTAATTAGTACCAATTTACTTCTTATTAAATAAACATCCCGACTAAAACAACCAATATATTAGAGCAAAAGAATTGCTCTGATTGCAGCAGAAAACCAAGAGAGTAAGCTAAATTAATTTAATTAAATTTTACAATATTTCAAATATTTTACCTTGGAAACTTGGAAAATAAGACTATCCGAACTTAAAGAAAATATGAAAACAACATTTTATTTGTAGTTTTTAAAATCTACGTTTTATTCTCCCAGTGTAAAGTAAGCAGTTCGCAAGCAGTTCGCCAGCAGCTCCGATTTGCAGAACTAAGTACTACCGGCAATCACAGCTAGATGGCGACAATGTAGGTAAACATCAAGTCTGGCACTTTTGGTCGCTCGGACCGAAAAGTCTGGCAATATTTTTTGACAAAATGGCGGTCATTCAAAAAAAATTTCAAATTCGGTCTTTTTTTTGTAGTTTAGTGTTTAAAAAATATTGTAAACATTTTTTTTAAATTATGGTCTTTATGCACCCGAGAATGGTGACAATTCTGCGTCGATTCCACTTTGTTTCATGAAAATCAGTTCAGTTGAACTGGAGATATCATGGCCGCCAGTTCGAAAAACGTGGTTTCGAGATAAAAGCGTTAAAGTTTGAAGTCATTTTTAAAATAGCTCCTTTGGACGAAGACCTTGCTTCACAAAAAAGGCTGTATCTTCTAAAGTATTTCGAATTTCTAAAAATCCTTTTAGGGGCATATTCACAAGTACACAAGTTATAAATGAATGAAAAGTTGCTCAATGAGAAGACCCCCCATAAGCGGCTTCTAATTCAAATATTTAAAAAAAATTTACATTTTTTTTGTTTAATAAAATTAAAAATATAAACTAAAAACGTATTGTGAAGCTGTTATTCATGAAACGTATTTTGTGTATTTTTTAATTTCGTATTAATATCAGAATCTTCATCATATCATCATCATAATCTTCGACAACATAATGCGCGCATGCCTAATAATAGATTTTTTATTATATTTATGAATTTATGCGTTCATTCACAAATACACAAATGACCTGGGAATTCACAGAATCGGGCAATTATCAACTTATTAATTGTTACTCAGAAATAGCAAGCTTTAGCGATACGGGATTGAGATTATATTGAGGTTTTATAGCTCTCAAGACTCGGATTCCAAGAATCAAGGATTATCTCCTAATTGATTACATTTGTTTTGATTGTTTCTCTGGCTTGCCAAGCTGCCTTTAAAAGCGATGCGTTGCAGGCCTCCATATTCACTTTGCTGAGAGCTTCTTGAGGAAATTAACTGAAAATGATTGTCGCAATCCGCCTAAGGTAATGACAAATGGGTAAAGTAAAAAAATTTCTTAATACATTAACCATTTATCCATTTCAGCTGTGTCCTGGCTGTGCTCCTCTGCCTGGCTAGCTGTGAAGGTGTTCGAAATAGGGAACGGGATCGGGATCGCCGGAGACTGGAGCAACTCCAGAGCCTTAGTACGAGGACGACCAACTCTAACACCCAGATGCGGGTCACTTACGAACAGAGCTTGCAAAAAACTGTCGACCGTTTCTAGTTGTCTGCATATATCTGTCTCTCTCTCACTCTTTACGAAAAGACTCAGAGAGCACCCGTTCATGAGTTCTTGGAATGAGCTCGCGCGCGTTCAGAGCGAACTCGTTTTTTTCTATTCTGCTTTGTTTCGGTTGTCCCATGAACCGTGGTCAGTGAACAAAAGTCTTTTGCGTATGTATTGGAATACATTCACACGCATAGGCAAGCAAATCCTTAAACGTTTAGTTGCGATTTAAAAACAACATTGTCTAAAACTTTTCTTTTATTTTTAATAGCATTTTGTTATATGGACACTTGTTCACAAGAATAAATAAATACAAAAAAAAAAACAAACAAAGGTGAAGACCGTTCGCGCTGAGCTGTTCGGTCCCTCGGTCTTTGGCTGGCTCTCTGTGTGCGAACGTTTCTCGTCCCGCTCTTTACGCACGGCTCATTGAAAGGCCGAAGTAAAAAGAGTTCAACGAAAAGCGTTCAACAAAAAACCGAAATCAAGACAGCAAAACTCCCTTGCTCTGAGCGAGAGGGAGAGAGTATGATCTTTTTCGGTTTTACTCGCAACGAGAGCACAGGAAAAACCCCGTCGACAGTTATTTGCAAGCTCTGCTTACGAAGTCCTTAATATTTACAAAAGATATAGGGGCCGAAATGCAGCGCGTGCCAAACAGGAACAGTTGCTGAACAACAAAGTTCGGGACTTCGAGTCGAAGATTGTGCTCGTAGACGGTGTGCCAAGGCAGGGGGGTGCTTTTTGGGAGTCCATAAAGAACGCCGCAGGCGGACAAATCCCCGACGAAGTGTGGCAAACTGCCCAAGATCTTTTTAAGACTTCATCCAAGACATTGGTGGATGCAATTGTCAACTATCTGATGAACTTGATTGTACAAAGTATGAGCGTGGGGAAGTAGAGAAGGAGAAGCATTAAAAATTTAAGAAAACAAAATTATAAATATCTAATTTTAAATTAAGGGACAGACAGAGACAAAGACAAGAATAATTGTCAGAAAACATGCTATATCTTGATATAAAAAAAAAAAATAATTATTGAAAGATCAAATAAAAAGCTTATTTTAAATAGGTTTCATCTTAAGAAATATTGCTTATTACAATGAAATACAGTAACCATATCTTAGTCGCAAAAAATTCTCAGAATCGAAGAACCACTATCAACTTTATAGCTCAAAATATAACAAAATATTTAAATTATTTTATATACATACATGTTTGTATATATATTTCATGTACATATTTATCTCTTCAAGGCAAAGTTTCATATAAAAGAGAAACGTTTCACTCTTTCAATAGCACTTTGATACGAATCACTCTAGGGAAATTAAGTGATCATGGACCTCGCACTCAGACTATGGTATTAGTAAGCTTTCTTTGGGATTTACAAATATTAAGAATTATTATATTTCAGCTGTGTCCTGGCTTTGCTCTGCTGCCTGGCGAGCACTGGAAATGCTGGCGCTATTGACCGAGATCGCCAGAAAATACAGGAACTGCAGAGGAGGAGTGAGCAAAACAGTGATCCCTATGCCCAATTGGAGATCACCAACGAAGCCGTTGAAATATACAAGAAGTATAGGGGAAAACGACGCAGGATGACTAAGTTGAATTCCCTAATAAATGATTTTGAGGCCAGGATTCAGCTCGCAGCAAGAGTTTCAAAACAAGGACGTGTCTTTACCGATTTCTTAACAAATTTGTGTAACAAAAACATAGTTGCAAATATCGCCAAATTCCTACAGAACATAATTTTGTAACAACTGTCTAGCCAACAGAAACAAGACAAGAAAATAAAATAAATATTCATATTATATTTCATGCATTCGTTTTCTTAAAAGCGGTGAGATGTTGTGGGCAAATCAATAAAAAATTATTCGGAACATTTACTTAACTTCATTAGCGGAATTTGATTTTAGAATTTGATTTCACTTTAAGAATACAAGCAAGCAAGCATCCAAAGATTACTATAATAGGCGTCATCGCTTCAGATACATTCAATTTAGTAAACTCTTAAGTTTTGTAATGTCAGTAATCTGATCTGATTCATTATCCTACTCATAACGTCTTACGCTCAATTAATTTATAGTTTACTTTGACTTGGCTTTATATTAAAATTTAACATTGTTTTTTTTTTTGGTGTGACTTGCTTGCACAAATTGAGATTGAAGATTTTTACTATGGGAGGTTAAACCAATCAATAACGCTATATGATTATATTAATATTTCAAAGTAAGAATGTGGAAATTTATCTAAGAAAAATATTACATATTTATGAAAACACTCTGAAATTGTTAAAGTTTTAGCTATGGAAGAAAGAGACCATATAATGTGTAATTCTTAAAAACTAAAGAGGATGCAGTTGAAAACCCAGCTTAGGAACCACATTAAAGTATTTGAGGTCTGTTCTCAGAATATACATTTTAAATGCTAAAGCGCTCTCAGAGATATAAAATATATAACTTTCCCCCTTGTTTATTTCTTTCAGATTTCTTGTCTTTCAATATAAAAGTAATAAAAGTCACAACCTAAGAAATATAGCGTTATAGCATGAATGCCAGAGGTCTTTAAATGTTATTTTCAAGCCAAAGTATAATCTTATTTGCACGAAATTCTTAGAATCTACTTATTATCAATTTAATGATTTAAAATACAATAAAATTATGTTGCTGTCACAATTCTAGAATTCGAAGAAATCCCATTTATTAGTATATTTACTACATACATATGTACATCTCTGAATATATATTTTACTTCTGTGCAAAGTTGCCTATAAAAAACAATGCGTTTTTCGCTTTCAATAGCACTTCGTTGAGAATCTCTCAAGGGAAATTAAGGGAACATGGACCTCGCTATCCAACTAAAGTATTAGAGAAAAAAATATTTTAAAATATGTAAATACTAAGTTATATCCTATTTCAGCTGTATCCTGGCTTTGCTCTGCTGCTTGGCCAGCACAGGAAATGCTGGAGCTATCGATCGGGATCGCCAGAGGCTCCAGGAACTCGAGAGGCTGAGTAAGCAGACCACCGATCCCGCTGCCCGGGTGCAGATTACCTTCGAAATCGTTGAAATCTACAAGAAGTATAGGGGCCAAGAGGAATCGGATGCCGCAAAGGAGGATGCGTTGAATGCTGGCGTTGCTGAGTTTGAGTCGAAGATTAAGCTTGTAGAAGGTGTGCCAAGGCAAGGAGGTGGCTTCACGGATTACTTCTCGGCAAATTGGATTCCTCATAATGTCAAGACAGATGCAATTAAATTGGCCAAGAGTTCGTCGCAGGCCCTGATTGATGGCATCTCCAAATATCTTCTGAACAAACTTTGGTCTTTTATTGGCCTGGCAAAGTAAAAAAGATATATAGTAAATATTTCGTATTTCAGCTTTTAGAGAAGTTACGGCAAGCAGGGAATATCTGGGATAAATAAAACATTTTTAATTGCAATCACAAAACTCGACTGTAAATTTATTGAGTTATAGAAAGTACAGTTTTTTTTTTAATTTAAATATGTAGTTGCAACAATGCATTGCTTTGAAGTTCATCTATTGTTTATTTTAGATTTTCATCTGTAGAAAGTCACACCTATGTCACTTTTTGGCTTGGTTATGCTTGCCAGCTGGCTCAGCTTCTGAGACGTCATCGGGCAGTGAGTCCACGGACAATGATGATCCCTTTGACTTGGAGCTGGCGTTGGACCGCGATGAATTCTTGGGATACTTGACTGCTTTGGTGTTACCTGAACACTGGATTATGAAGCGCAGCTCGTCGAGCAGCTCGGTCTTGAAGTTCACCTGAAGAGGAGCGACAAGGCAATGAGAAGTATACAAAGGTACGGATTGCGGAATTCTAGAGCTGTCATGCAGGCAATTAACTTCAATTAGGGGTTGTTAGAATGTATGATATGTGATATGAATTTATAGTTAACACATTATAACAGTTATACAGAATACACAACATGTAAACATCGGAAATATGTGTCTGATTATAATCCGTGTTCAAACATACAACTCAATTAGTGGCTTATTTTGACACCAAATAACTCGTATTATTCATCGGATATAAACCCAGATTATGTGAGATTATGAGGGTAAAATGTTAGGTATTTTTGGCTCCGAGTTGTCGCTTTGGGGAGCTGGTAAATGGAGTCCTCGATTCAGATTAGGGCGACCTTTCCGACGCTATTTTTAGTCACGATACAGGCCACCAGCCATAATATTTATAGAGCGCCATCCGTGTGGTTACCTTGTTCTCCCGCGCACTCAAAAAGATGCTGACCACGCAGTTAATCAGGCCGTAAATGCTGCCGAAACAGCTTCCCACGAACATGACCAGGTAGACGCCGCCTAGGTTGGCAAAGCCCAGCGAGGAGGCATCCGAGTCGGCTTCCTCCTGCGGGGTTTCGACCAGAGTCGGAGATTTCGCGGTTAGCAAACCGGAACCGGAACCAAAACCAGAGTGCATGTCTGTGGAAGTGTGTGCTATGGGGGCAGGCCAGCTAATCGGATCGGAAGCCAGGGATAGGCTGGAAGTGTCCTGACCTTGTTCTCGTCGCTGCGCTCCTTTACGCCCAGAACCATCTCTAGCAGGGAGACAAAGATACCAAAGAAGGAGCCCACGCCCATCACCAGGAAGACGCCGCCCAGGTTGCTAATCTCCAATGCCACGGCGCCAGAGTCCTCGTCCGCGTCCTGCACACACCCACACATGCACGAGCTGGCTGAGATTGGGATTAGGGTCGAGACTTACCGAACAGGCTCCCCCGCCGCGCTTCTCCTGCCACCACTTGGTCTTCATCTTGGTCAGCAAGCCCTGCTCCTGCATCTCGAGGACGGCCTGGCTGAGCGTGTCCCGGTACGGCCAGTCTGAAAGGAAATTGCGTTAGGATCTGCGTTTAGAAAGCATTTGGGACAGCGATCTACTCTTCCGCATGGCTATGCCGTAGCCCTTCTCGTCCAGCAGCGGTCCCACCTGGGTGAGCGTGCAGCGCCGCTCGGTGATGTACTCAATGGTGGTGGACTCCATCAGAAAGGCGTAGTTGGTGTTCTCCACGCGGTCCACCCCGTCCTGGTTGGAGTTGGTCATGAACTGCGGATTGTCCCGCATGAACTCGTACATCCGCTGGTAGGTGGGATAGTTGGACTCCTTGAAGAAGGTAAAGGTGCTGCCGCCTATCTTGGCGCCATAGTTAACGCCGCCCTTGTTCTTCGACAGATCATCGGCATCGTTGATGGGCGTCGTCAAGGTCTCCACGGTGAGAAATGCCGCCAGATTGGCCGTGTATGAGGAGACAAGGATCAGCGTAAAGAACCACCAGGACGCGGCAACTGCCCGGGTTGAGTAGGCCCTGGGAAGTGAGCGAAATCTTTATATCTAAAGCAGCTCAACTCGAGGATATACGCACTTGGGGGCCAGCTCGGAGCCCTGCTGCAGTAGAGCGCCAACGGAGAACCACAGGCAGTTGGCGAAGCTGAACTGATTTTCCAGCTCTGTGGGCTCCTCGATGCAGGGATAAGGATTATCCCACTCGGCTGGCGAGAGCCTGCCCAGCACGAACATGCTGATCGAGACGCCCATGTAGGCCAGGCCCAGCCAGAGCCAGACTTCGCCGGAGAAGGGTGACATGAAGGAGAACAGCTTGGGAGGCTCCTTCATGGGTTTGCGAAACAAGATGCCAATTCCTGAGAACCATAAAGGGGTTTGTATATTTCTTTGTATTTCAATAAGTATACATTACTCACCCAGACTCATAAAGGGTATGGTAAAGTCGACGCCGCTCTCCCGCTCCGATGTCATGGTCAGGTCAGTTATGCCCATGTCAGCGCGCTAATCAAATATGAAAGTTTTTGTAATGACCTCTATTTACTTGTGCGTGCATCGAAATGAATATATTAATAGAAATGAGTATGTAAATATTGCGTATACGCCTGATTGGGCAACCACCTCTCAATTATGCATTTCAATTTACAAAGCAAACAGGCCGGGAAATCAATTTTGAAATATGAACGATTTTCAGGGAAATATGACCCTGAACTACATTTATTTTGGCCCAGAGCCAAATCAGATGAATTCTTTGAAATTCATAAATCACATTGACCTGAGCTTTAGATTATAATTCAACAAGCTGACCTTTTTCCCGGGAAATAAATTATTACCAATGTATTTGTCGTATTAAACACAGAGAATTCCCATTAATCAAGATAGGAAGCTCTCAGATTTTCTATAAAATGCTAAGCTCCTTGCTTCACTTCTTCAGTTCCCAGATACAGCAATGAGGGTTTACTTCGGCTGCTTTGTAACGTTGATCTTGTACGTTCTATTTTCGCTGGGAGATCCTCAATATGAGGCCGACAGGAATCGTATTCTGGAAACCTTTTACGGTTCCAATGGGACTCGAGTCTCTTGGGAGAGGAATATACAGCAGCTGATTGACTTTTACCGCCGTTACCCCAATGCCGTTCCCCAGTCCCAGGCCGATAAGCAAGAGTTCGAACAGTTCATCGCGGAATACAACAATACTCCAACTCAACTAATCGACGGAGTGCCACGACAGGGCGGAGTTGTTTCCACCGTTGTTGCATTTTTGGCCGGTAAACTGGGATTCCGCTATATTTATAGTCTTTTTACTCAGAAGAAGAATGATGAAAAAAAGCAGTTGCCACACTAGAGTCCATTTGTTCTTATTATAATGTCATCAACACGTAAATCTAATTAAAAACATGCATATGCAAAGCTCTTGATAACCTCTCACTCAAAGAAATCGTGTATAATTAAATCAATGTGTCAGAATTCCAAGAACGATCATGGATTCTGATTCTTGGAATTCCAGTTCAGAAAACCAATAATAAAATATAAACATGAAATATGCTGCAATATTATGGGTTTATAAAAGTAAGTACGGTTATTTGGTGTATAATTTCATAAATTTAAAACATTTCATTGGAAAAAATAATATTTTCATTGGAAAAAATAATATAGATTGTTAGAAAACAAAGCTCAGCGGCATTAAATTAATAGTTAATATACAAAACCTATTAATTTTAGGCAATCATAAAACAGTATTCTATTTATGGCAGCGTAAACGATTGCCTTAACGATGATGACAGCCTTTATGGGCAGACAATGTAAATCAATATTCATACTAGCGGGACAAAGGACTCGCAGGCCGAGTGATTTAAATGGCCGCCGAGAAGGGAATGCCGATTAGATTTATGTCCCCGAAACTTACATTGTCCATTATCTCGCGCAGCATGCCGTTCCACTCGCCCGTCTTGGGGTCGATTCCGCCATACTTGTTGTCCACCTGGAGGCGGAAGGTGTAGCTGAAGCCGAGCTTCTTGGACAGCTCGTCGATTAGCTCGATGCCGAAGCCCTCAAACTGATCGTTGCCCTCCAGCTTCTCGGCGGTCTCCTTCAGCATGCCATAGGGTTCACTCTGCAAGGAAAAACAGACCCAGTCAGCCAGTGAAGTGTTGAGGCCAAGGGCCAAAGTTCACCCACTCACAATGGCCGTGATGACGACAAAGCTCTTGTTCACCAGCGAACGCATATCCGGCTCCAAGGAGTGCGCCGGGGCTGGCCGGTCCTCCTGGAAGCCATCCTCGGCGCTCCACTGGCCAATCTTCTGCATCCCCGACACCGCCAACTCGATGACCTCCAGCTCGAAATCCGTGCGCAGGCCCTCGTAGTCGAAGCGAATGGGACCCGTGAGGCCTTTCAGCGTTAGCTGCGGACCGAGACTCGTTGCATGAGTTATTCAGAATCAGAGAGTGTTATTTTGCACACAGAGAGAAAGTGAACTAGCTTCAATAAAAATAAATAATATTCGGTTTTTTGAGTGACTAATGGCAAGCTGAAAAGGCTTATTCCAACATAACAAGGCAAATTTAAAATGTTCTGAACTAAATAAAAAAAAATATATAGTAATAATAATAATTTTTCGAAGCGCTCTTTGTACCCACCGATTTCATGTAGTTGACGAGAGTGTAGCCCTTATCCCAGGCACTGTCATCGCCACAGCTGAGGGCCACTGGCCGGAAGTTCACATGCTTGTAGGTCTCGGCCAGGAGCTGAACGCCATCGTAGACCAAGGCCATGCTGTTGGTAAGGGGGCAGGACACTGGGGGAGTTCATAAAGGATAACGTCATTTATCATTTCGGGCCCCGGTCGCGTCGGGGCCATGAAAGTGCAATTCAATTATTTAAATTCACTCATGCGAATGGATTTCGGATTGGCATAAATTGTCTAGATCCAGGGCCACGCCACGACACTTTCAGGTGGGACTTCCGTCGTGTCCTGTTATTTGATTTACCGTTTTGGAACGGCTCCTCGCTCTCGTAGAGGGCCTTGGCCACCTCCTGCACCTGCTCGCTGTCGGGGGAAACCAGACGCAGACCCGTGATGTTGGTGCCGGCATGCTGGTAGGGCTCCAGGTCCATGGTGTGCCAGTCCAGGTTGCCTATGATGTACCGGTAGTCGCTGGTCACCAGGCCCACCTGCTGGGCCTGTTTGAAGAACTCGGGCAGCGTCGCCATGGAGCCCACCACCACGAAGGAGAAGTCGTCTGCGTTGCGGATCCGCCTGAGCACGTTGCGATAGTTCCCGTTGAGGTCCAGCTCGTAGCGCCGCACCGTGACAGTGGGTCCCGCCGTGCCGTACATCTGCAGCAGCTCCCGCACCGTGGCCAGGTACTCCCCCGACTCGTAGATAACCGTGAAGCTCTCCCAGCCCAAGGCCGCCACCATGTCCCGGAGGGCCACGCCCACCACGGCCGGGTGCGGATGCAGATTGATGGTCGGCAACTGGGCCCCAAAGTCCCAGCGCGTGTCCAAAAAGGGCAGCTCCTTGGCGTCGCAAATACTCATCGCGTGACGGGCAGCCAAATTAGTGGTGGGCCCAAACACGGCCACCAGATTTTGCTGTGTATAAGTGGGGTCTATTTGATTTTTGGCACCAGAGATTTTTTTACCCTTAAAACACTCACCCGCAGCATCTTGCATAGCTTCTTGGAGGTCTCGAACGAGTTTCCCGGCTCGATGGCAACGGACACTCCGTGCAGCTGCAGCTCCTCGTTCTCCTCGTTGGCCTTGCTGATGGCCAGGTGGAAGATCTTCTCGATATCCGGCTCGGTGTTCTCGTGAATAAGACCTGCAGAGAGAGTGTGACACAGATGCTTTGCTCTTTGTTTTGGTTTTCAGCTTCTGTTTATATTTTTATTTTGCGAATTCGCCGGCCTCTCGATGGCGCACGGTGCGTATGCGGCATAAAAATACATGACACATTTGCGTGAGGCGCTGCATTTGCGTGGCTGCTTATGTAATCCCTTGCAAAAGTGCACTTGACTCACCCACATTTGTCCGCTCCCCTTGGCAAAATGCGGAGAAAACCACAAGAAAACCTAATAAGGTGAAGCCAAGTGGAAAACTCCTGCTGGCTGCCTTAGTTCTCCAGGATGGCATCTTTAGCCTGTAATGTCTTCGCGAAGTGTAATCAGTGATTCGTAAATATTGTCACCGCTTTTGATTGTGTTAAGAATTCATCAATTATTTCCAATTAAATGCGCAATTGTTTGCTGTTTTTGTTGCTAAATTTACATTTTTCTGCAAATTCTGCTGGCTGTCCGACGCGACCGGGAGGGCGAATGAAAATGGCTAAAAGTGCACGAAAATACGGTCAACACAAATCTGCCGCTGATGCTGCATCAGCTGATAAATTCGCCACGAATATTTTTAGCCCCCGACGCCATTCGTTTTATGAATTAAAGTGTTTGTGTTTAACCATCGATAAAGTTTCCGAAACTTTCAGTAATCGAATCACACTTCAGCTACATTGGAGCCAGAAGTACTCCGCAGCGGGATTAATTAGATAAGCCCCACCTTTTTAGCGCCAATTTAACACGGCTCCTCGAAATGGATCCGAACAGAAAGTTCGAGTGTGCAGAAACTTGAAAATAAATCCGCCACACCGACAAAACGTGCACAGCATACAATTCGGAGGCTAATGGAGCTGGACACTGGAACAGAACAAGGACTCGGGCAAGGACTTGGAATCAGGTCTTGGATTCGGTATTTCTATTTTTATACACATTTCTTGTATTGCTTTCTATTGTTTTTAATTAATAATACAATTCAAAAGTTCACAACTATTTATCATTAAAGAATATCCCTTGAAAATTGTAGCTATTCAGTCGAGAAGCTCTCCCCGACTCTGTAGTTTATCTCCCCTTCAATCCGTGCTGCCAAAGTTGTTGCCTTGAATGGGAGATATCCGCCGGATAATAGGGGGTTTTATGGGCCAGTGTACAGCAGGGAGCATAAATAAATAAGGCGAGAACGAAAATAGCCGAATGCAATGGGTGGAGAGATTGAAAACAGCTTTCTGCGAAATTTGTTGTGGCCCCACGGACGTGCAACAAGCGTCGATAAGTGCAGAAAGGGAATGGAGGGTCTGCCACTGTGGCTGTAAACAAATTCATTGCATTTGGTCCGGGCCGGGCAGCTGCTCGTGGCTAGGATGCTGGGATGCTGGGTGGCTGGTGCAGATGGTGCAAATGGTGGTGCCTCCTATTGCTCTTGTCAGGGACGTGCGCTCCACTTGTGGATTTTTGAAGGCCCAGCACGATTTATGGGCCGGGCTTTGAATAATCCATTTAGAGCATGTAAAGCGGCGTGTGGCCCGCCCGAACATCTCTTATTTTTTTTAATAATGATGCCGAGGCTGAAATGTAAAAAATTGCTACATAAAGCAACTCTTGCACACATAAAGCCCGGCAGTCGTGCCGGAAGGTTTTTGTGTTCCATACTTTCGGGCATGTCCTTCACACACAATGCCATCGAGGAGAAGGGGGAGGAGGAGGATGGGTGTCGTATGCAATGGAAATGGGCGTGTTCGCTTGTAGCAAACTGTTGCTGTCAGCAGTGAATAAAATCAACGTCTCCGTCAACAACGGGCCACCTGCCGTGGCTGCAGCCCAGGATGCATTTATCCCCGAGCTTCGCATTTAAAATTAACGACCTTAAGTCCTGCCTGCCAGCTCGTAGAATTCCCTGATCGCTTGACAACTCGAACTTAAGCCAGTGCTTGAGTTTACTCACTAAAGTGAAGGGCACTGGGATTTAAAGTCATTCGATGACATAGTTTTTAATGTGCAATAAAAAGTAAGAACGTAAATTGGAAAACTTCAAGAGGTAACTTTGTTGAAGAGGATTAAAGCAGCAGTAATTCTGCTACTCTTAAAAAAACTCACTTAAAAATAAGTCAGTCCTTGTAATGGAATTCTTCTAATCGAAATGAGGAAAAGTTAGGGTATTCTTTTAAATAGTTTTCCTTACAGCTCGCCACCCGCATGGTGTTAAATTGCCCAGCAGCTAGGCGCTCGCATTTGCATTTACATAACCGTGTGCCGGCGTCAATGTATCTTGAGGATACGCAGCTACAGATGCAGATGCAGAGGCCCTCGCCGCATGCCTGAGCGTGCATTTAAAGCTTTCAAAATCGCTGGCATTATGCACACGCTTACGAACAGCAGCAGTTATATGCACTTACCCACATGGGCACTTATGCATTTGCATAAGTGCTGGGCCAGGTCCTAGAGCTGCCCTTAGCTAGTGGCAATTAGTGAAAGTTCCGCGCAAATTCGTTTTAGGCACGCATTTCAACAATATGGCAATCTATAAGCCGTGCTTGAGGCAGACTCTTTATGACTACAAAATATTTTAAAATATAAGCAAAAAGTGATAAAATTAATAAAATACTTTTTACATAATACTGGAAAATGAGTTTGTAATATGATTAAAATTATAGTGCCATCCAATCACCACAAACCCTTAAAAATACGTAGAAAATAATTTATATAAATTGCTGGCTAGAGATAAAATTATCTGACCAAATGCATAATGCATTCCGCGGCCAAGACTCTGCTAATATAATATAATTTGTATTCGGTATAAATATTTTTGATTGAGTTAAAGGTATACTTTTCAACCTTCTTTGAATTCTTCGAAATCTATATTCTTTATATACATATAATATTATAACAAGTGTCATTGACTTTTCCATCGATAAGCGTATATCAGTGCGGTTTATATTTTTAAAACCGCTTAGCATTGAGAGGGGCTGTGGAAAGAAGGTTTGTTGACTCAAGCAATGCTGATTTCATTTGATTTGATTTGATTTGTTTTGGCTTTGAGTTTTCTGGGGCATGCCAATTCTGTTTGCTCAGCCAATGCCGCATTTATCGAGGGAAATCAAATGCACAATTTGCACTGGAAGCTTGATTGACACTCGTGGGCTGAGGCATGTGAACGTTTATTTCGGGACTGCTAAATGGCTTCAACGAGGTCATAACAGACCTGTGAGAGTGTGTGCAGCCCGAAAAGGCCATCGCCTGGAGGGGCTCTCTCCTTTCACGCCTTAACGCTTAGGCGGCTTACCTTACTACCCCTACCGATCCCTTAAAAGCCGTCTTTCCCCCAAGTGGGAAACCAGAAACTGACAGTCTCGAAAGGTAAACATGCAAACAAACCAGAAATAGCATGCAAACGGCTCTGGCTAAGTGAGGGACGACAATTTGGCGCGTTGTCAAAACAAAGTGCTCCAGCGCATAGATACACACGGATGCCAGTGCGGTGTGTGGGTATGTGGGTGTCTTACCGCCAGACAAAATCAATTTGAATCGCGCCAGTCAGCCAGACAAACAGGCAGCATTCACGGCACCGCCGGAATGGCGGAATGGACAGAATCCCACGAGAGAGAGCCTGGGAACCTCACACCCCAAACACCACACCCTCAGACCCTCACACACCACACACAACGTGACGCACACAGATGCAGGCAGCGCGTAATGGCGCGTAAAGTGTTGCGCCATCTTAATGCGTGCCAAAAACCGCAATTTCATGGCTGCGAGTGCCGCGACTGCCTCGAGGAATGGGAGAAGGCCGACTCCTGATAAGAAGCTCCAGCATTAGACAGACGGAGAGAGGAAAGGAGGAGACCACAGCCGGAAACGGAAGTGAGTGGAGTAAGCAAGCAAGCAGAGGGCAGCCAAACCAAAGGGTTTTGTACTAGTTGAACGCTCTAAAAGCCCACACTTCCAGGCTAAAGACGGCCAAGCTTTCATTGCAATTAGCCGGAGGCTGTTACACAAGGAGAAAAAGGCTGTAACTATAAAGTATAGAAGTTCTGAACCTTTTTTGAACGTAATAACGGGTTATTTTCTGTGATTTCCTTGTAGATTAAAGATTTTACAATATAAGATGTTATTTATTTAATTATTATGACAAAAGGTTGTGATACCAATATTTATTGTACATAAGAAATCTCCTTAAAACATAAAGATAAATCAAAAGAATTGTTTATGTTATTGCTTAAGGTTAAAGAACAATTTTAATATTGTTAAAAATCTTTTATTGTCTAAATAACAATTTTTATTTAACAAAAACCCAGGTGGTAATCAGCTTTTTTTTGCCTGTGCCCCTGTGTGTATCTTCAACGCCTCTCGGCCAAGTCAAAGGGCTAACTGGGATGAAGAGCGAGAGAGAGAGAGAGAGAGAGAGAGTAGGCCAGAGTGCTGCGTATTCGCTATTGCCTGCTGTTGTTGTTGATTCAATTGCAGCGAGTCGCACGCAGGATATTCCGTGGAATGTTAACGGCGAGCTCGGCAGGAGGAGCAAGAGCAAACAGGTGAGCTGCCAGGCAGTCTGCTGTGGCGCGAGCCCTGCGGAGAGTGGCCCATTTGGCACAGGGCCAAAAACTGGCCGAGGCAGCCCAACCAGTTGCATTTGCAGGGCCACTGCCAGTGCCACTGCCTGCTGCGGCCTGTTAAAGTCAGTGTCACGGTGTCAAATTGTCAGCGCCTGTTGCCACTCGGAACAGCCTCCCTGCCTTGCCCCTTGGCCCCACCGAAAATATGGGTAAAAACCGCTGGATAGTTGGCATGCCGGGGCATAAAGTATGTGCGACGCCTTAAAGTATGCGCCATGTGCCATAATTTGCTGTGACATGGCTGCGAACTTTGCCCTGGTGAAAGTCCCCGAAAAATGAACACACTTTACGCCAGCTGAATGCTAATGTCCTTGCACCCTCGCCTCCCCCTGGCTATTCGAATACAATTTAAGCAGCATCACTCGCATTAGGCAGCAGAGTAATCCAGCATATTGGACATTACGTATACGCACTGCGGACCCTCATCAAATTAATAACATGCGGGCAGCGAAGAGCGGCGAGCAACCCTTCTGGAGCGCATATGCCAGAAATATCCGTGCACATTTTTGAAATTTAACCACTTGTTAAACAATAATATCCAATATCAAAACAAAGGCAACGTGTGCGCAGGCCACAGAGCGGGAGAGAGCGCTCTCCGCTCGCATGCTCGTGCTCTCCTTCCCCAATGCATACACACAAATGTACACCAACGGGCGAGTGAAAAGCGCTTCCTTTTGGCCAGGCCAAGAGCCTCAGCTCCCGCAGTTCCACAGTTCGAAGCGAGACCTCAGCGAGTGCGGACGCGTTTGGCGGACAAAGTCTAGGGGAAGCGCTGTAAACAAACCCAAGTAGAAGTGGTCTGCGATTACAGCAGGCTCGCGAGTGTCCGGTCCGTGTGCCTGGCCAACTCCATATGTGCGTAGATTAACTGGCCGTTGAGGATCTCCAAAGCGAAAGCGGCATGCCGGAAATCATCGAGCTGAACGTCGGCGGCGTGAGCTACACCACCACGCTGGCCACGCTGCTACAGGACAAGGGCACGCTGTTGGCCGAGCTCTTCGGCGAGGGGCGCGAGGCGCTGGCCAAGGACAGCAAGGGTCGCTACTTCCTAGACCGCGACGGTGTCCTCTTCCGCTACATCCTGGACTTCCTGCGCGACAAGGCGCTGCACCTGCCGGAGGGATTCCGCGAGCGCCAGCGGCTGCTCCGCGAGGCGGAGCACTTCAAGCTAACGGCCATGCTGGAGAGCATCCGCGGCGAGCGGGACGCCCGCCCGCCCGGCTGCATCACGATCGGCTACCGTGGCAGCTTCCAGTTCGGAAAGGACGGACTGGCCGATGTCAAGTTCCGGAAACTGTCGCGCATCCTGGTCTGCGGCCGCGTGGCCCAGTGCCGCGAGGTCTTCGGCGACACACTGAACGAGTCCCGGGATCCGGACCACGGCGGCCCGGACCGCTACACCTCGCGCTTCTTCCTGAAGCACTGCTTTATTGAGCAGGCCTTCGACAACCTGCACGACCACGGATACCGCATGGCCGGCAGCTGTGGATCGGGCACCGCCGGATCGGCCGCGGAGCCCAAGCCAGGCGTGGACACGGAGGAGAACCGCTGGAATCACTACAACGAGTTCGTCTTCATACGGGATTAAGGCAGCACAGGAAGCACTCGAGACCACCCCACCCACCCACCACCACCACCTCCCAACCCAGCTCTGTATCCCCATGTTTCGTTCAGTGTTCCAAGTACTCTACGGGATCCAGTCGGGATCAGGAGGCCGCGCAGAATACAACGGTTTGAGTTATAAACCCACCTCTCGATATACAAATGGGAACATTTCAAATGTACAATCCACACCAAGGTCTAGAAAATTGTTGACTTAGATAACTTAATGAGGGCAGAGCGCATAAACATCTGCTGATTTGACTTCTCCCCCCTGCATTTCCCCGCTGATTGAACACTTTGCGTTGCGAGTTAAACTATAAATCCGGGGGGCATCAAATTGGATATTCCAGGCGGCTGTGCGCCGGGCTCTTTGATGAATGGAAGGCGAATTCGGATTTACTGGCTGACAAACAAGTGAAAACAAATTGGCCAGAGCGGGTAACTAAAACAAAGCGAACATTTTATTAGCCCCAGTGCAGAGTAAACACGAGGAGTGGATAACACTAAACAGATCCGAGTCGATGAAATATATTCAAACGAATTAAGCAACCTGCAAGGGGAGACCTCCGCCAAGACCAAGCTGGATAAACGCTTATTCTGTGGTCAATCAAACACACTGAAATCACACTGAACAATTTGAAATACGGGTTACTCTTTGAAAACAACTAAACTAACGAAATACTGTAGCAACAGATACCACAAGCAACCGAACTCAAGCTCTCCAGTAGAGGCAAGGCAGCGATGCCACGTTTAAAGTTTTATTAGTCTTATAAAAGTCGAAACTTGAAGTAAAGAATATACATACATGTAGAAAATAGGAAACGAAACGGCAGACAGCATGTGGCCGGGATATAAGGGCCCGCAATCCATAAAACTCGAACACAAATCGATATTAGAAATACATTTACCATACAAACCGGAAAAACAACAGCGGCTGTCAAAGGATATGCCCTTTTGCCATAACTCTCGAGTCTCTGACACGGCAAAAATACATTTACGGCCGCCACATTTGGCAATACAGTTTTTGAGAGCCATAAAATCTGGTCCTGAAACACTACTACAAGATTTAATAGGTACTAGTTCAGAGCAAATCATTTTCCCAGTGCTGTTTTCTTGGTCAATCCAGCAAAGCAATCATCACCCATAACTCAGTCTTCATTTGACAATGCAAAGTGCGAAAAGCTGGCGGAAAAACTACCTGAATTCGATTCCGATTTATCAGTGAGAGCTGTAATGAGAAATGCCAAAAACCAAATGGTCACAAGGACTTCCAAAAACTCGACACATACAAAACTAAATTTGCTGAACTTTAGAGCCCCTCTGTTATTATTGATTTTATTCACATTGGGAGCGTATTCATTGAAACGTTTTTCGCTGACATATCTGGCATCGCATTTTCAACATTTCCGCAGGCTTGTTGTTGAATCCGTGTCCGTGTCCGTGCCGTGTCCGCGAACACAAACACTTATATTGCATAAAAGGGGCACTAGGACGAGGGAAATCTGAAATGAAAATGCCGAGGCAAAGCACTCATGAAATATACGAAAACACATTGTATAAAACTATAAATTCCTTAAATCGTGTGTAAAGAGGCGAGTTGCATATGTAGTCATCAACAATAACGCGGTAAAGTGCATGAAAAAACTATTAAGCTCCATTATATACTGACTCCGGTCTCTTACACAGATAATATATGAATCGATATATACATATATCTTTATATACCTAATTAAATATTAAAACAATTGTCGATATTGAAAGTATCTTATAAATGTTTAGTATTATATGTAATTGAATCCGAACGGAGGCGGCAGTGGCGAAGGTATTGTATCATTAATTAAATTAAACTGAAACTAATTTAAATTAACTAAACGAAATGTAAAATGTATTTAGAGAAGCGCAAAGTAAACTGCTAAAATAGCCTATCAAAGTGCGACTAAGCAAACATATATGTATGCATAGAGGTACAACTTGCGGAAAGCGAAACCCAGCAATAAATTAAAGAAACCCAAAAGCCACACTGAAGTATTTAATTGGGGCGCAGGTGAGTGGGTTAGCAGGTGAGCAGGTGCCTCCTTTTTGGGCTTGCCCCTAATTAATAGAACATTCTAGCGGCGCACAGCATTTGCTGCTGCATTATTAAATCCAATGAATAAATTATCTTTTTCACGAGCCGAATTCTCTGACATTGATAGCGCCATATAATATTTATGAACTGGCTGCTCTCAACTCGCGACAGCTCATTAAAATTGACGGCTAAACAAATAAAAACAAAAATGCAAACACAATCATAAAGGAATCAAATATACATTGAAAATAAAACAAACAACCCAGCCAGCCGCCAACCAACAAAAAAAGAGGACAAACAATGGCAAACAAAACTTTTGCGGGGGAGCGCGGAGCAAACATCAGCCTCAAAAGTTGGCTGGAACAAAAACGTATATAAATAGCTGAAAGTCGGGAGATGAATGAAGGCGACCATTAAAGCGGCAGCAACAATTCCTCATTTGTTTAAATTCAAAGCAGGCAACAGTCATTCTGCTCGACTGTAAGGTCCTGGCGGTAACAAACACAGCCTGGGTGCGGGGGCGCCTGAGAAATGCTGAAATTAAAAGGGAAAATGCTTTCTTGTTTTTCGCAATTTCCCTCTTTGTGTGTGTGTGTGTGTTGTGCGTGTTGAAGGGTGTGCTTGAGAGCCTCAGAAAGGTATACCAATAAAAGGGAAACGAAAGTTGGCGCCAATCGGAAATGCACTGCCTAAAAGCCCGTCCTGAAACACGAGTCCGCCCCGAGATGAGCCGACATGCCACCTGCATACTAAGCAACAAGCCAGGATTTTTTCCCATCTCTTTATGGCCGAAGTATCTGGGTGAAGGACGAGGACGAGTCGGGGATGGGTGGTGGTTATTGACTGTGCGAACTCAAGATGTACACAATATGCAAATTGAGGGTCCAGAATGAGGTAAGATAGCAGCAGCCAACTCCACGGCGAAATTTGGTATCTGCTGTGCGCATATAAATTACAGAGCAAATACTTCGCTGCACTGGAAAAAAGGAGTTTGGGAATTCTAAATCATAAAATGGGCCTAGGTATTTAATATTTAAGAAGTTTTTAAAAACTTATAGGGAGACAAGAAGGGTATTTGATATAAATACACAACGAAACATAAATCAATTAGTTTTGTATTTACACCATAAGCACATTTTTGTTTTTATGCCGAATTGGTCAAAAAATCGCTATCGCTAAAACTATCCATATTTTTCTGTGATCAAAGTTTTTTAAATAGTATAATTGTGCCAATAATTGTCTAATTTCAATTTGCTGTTCTATTTATAAGGGTATGAAGAGCATATTGTATTCAAAATTTTAAAATTAAAACTTTTGTTGAATTGTTTACAATTTTAATGTTAAAATTCCTAGATCAATTCGACTTTTGATGCTGATCGAGAATTGATATGATATGTTATGTCGGAAATGATTCCTTTATTGTATTGTAATCTTCTGACTAGAATTTGAATACCCTGTAAGTATATAAAAAGGGAGCATAGAGACTCTTCCTAGTTATTTACACAGCTGGTGTCCACAGTTTTAGCTTAGTTTGTTCAAGAATTTCGAATGGTTGTATTCTGGTTCAACTATTTCAAGGCCAAATATATAATTTTAGTGTGCGAAAATGCTCCGAATATTTATTTATTATTAAATATTTTATGAATGCTTAGATTGTATGCTTTTAACGCCTTTTTCTCTCTGTACCCCACCACAAATCCCCACACACTCGCTCGCACAGAGGGAAAAGGCGGCGGATATATTGTCAATTTCTGTGCTGGGGAAATGAAATGATGCCTTTTTGTCTCTTACGGTAAATTACCTTGATTTGATTTTGCCATAGCCAAGATGCCCCGTTGATTAACATTTCCCCGGTGCTCAGCGACAGAAGAAAGGCGGCACCCTGTCATTTTCAATTAGTCTCAGCTGGAGGAGAAAAAGGGCGGCGGCAAAGCGATCCTTCGGTCACCAGTCCTCGGCTGGAGGCTATGGCCGTCCAACAAAAGGCACAAGGACTCGTCGTCACCGGCGGCGTGTCATCTGCATGTCTTATTAATTCATAAATACGAATTTAACATGGGTCGTGGCGAGATTTAAAGCTCCCCTCAATATGGCATCTCATTTAGTGACGAATATGCCAGTACTTGGAGCTTTTGTGGCTTAACTTGCCTTGTGGTTAACTTTCTTGCGGCGCCGCATAAAACGTGTGGCATACTTCGTCGGGGAATTCATTAATTACCATAGCTCGGGCTGAGTGTACGTGAGTATTAAATTAAGGGTTATTTAACCCAGGTTAAAAGCCTGCCGAAATATTTCCCAGGCCCCCTGCTAAGTATCAAACTTTTGGATAATTACCCAAACAATGCGTTTGAGCTCTCGACTTGCCGAATCCTCGAGTAATTAAAAATCAGGAGGCTTTCAAGGCTTTGGCCTTTAAATTAATGCAATGCACATTTAGCCTATCGACCCGAATACCTTGAAATATTCATATGCTTCACATCCAGGCACACAAAGCCAGCTAGCTTAGACCATAAACTGAATGCCAGTCTAGTTTTATTGGCAAAGATAAACCAAATTCGTAATAAATTAAGTGCGACCACTTAATAGGCTTATTGATTTATCCTTATCTGAAATAAGGCACGATAATTGTAATTAAGATAAGTTCCGGCCTGTTCCTGGTCAAGTTCTGTGCGTCGTATTGGTGCCATGTTTGCAATTTGCTTAAATTTACTTTTATTTGCGTCTTTTATGTCGTCGCAAACATTCTGCCTAATATCGGCCAAACACAAACAAACCAGAGCCGCGTACACAAATGTGGGGTCCTGCGTAAGTATGTACAGGCGGAGAGAGTACATAATGATTGCACGTCCACATATGTTCGCCCGCGCAGCTTCCCACGCAGATACATGGCCATAATGACCGCATCATTCACCATACAGACCCCGAAACCCTATTTACAACTCGTATTTGCCGTTAGTTTTAAAGGCCTACACGTGCGCCCGACCAGTGCAATGTGTGCGTTAGTACGCCAGTCATAAAATAACACTTGGGGCCAAGAAGAGCAACGTAACTAGTTATGGCTTTCACGCAATTTTCTCCTCCGCCAATCGGAATGCCAGACCGATAACCATCAACCATAGGGTTCCCCTCGCATACCAAGGCGATGGAAATACATAATACTATATCAACACACTATAAAACTTAAAAAAATAAAAATAAATAACAAATAAAAGAAAAAAATGTATATTTCCAAAGTTGCCTCCTGTGAGGGTTGAACTCACGGCCTTTGGTTTACGAGACCAACGCTCTACCACTGAGCTAAAGAGGCTACGTGTTGGCGGCTGCCAAATGGTACATACGAAACGAACGTCGAGAGAAAGGCAAGGAGAGAGAAAGTGGAGAGAGCGGCGAAAAAAGCGCATGCTCAATGGCAGGAATTTCATTTAAAAATTCTCCTTGTTGAATTTCATTTCTGAATGAAACATAATTGGGAATATTTCATACCCACAATGTTTACATTAAATATTGAAAGCAAGTTAATTGAAGATTTAATTTTGGTTTCTTTATCTTTCAATATATTCTTGTGCGACTTCTAATTTGGATATATTAAATACCAAGCATATTTAAATATTTAAATTAGGTAACATTTTCAATACTAATATATGATTTAATTGAATATTGAATGTAGTGCGTATAAGTACTAATTAGTAATTATATTAAAAGTTTTAATTCAAAACTATTGCTTCCACAATAATTAATTGCAATAACATGAGGTCACGATCTTCTAGTTTTCATCCCTCTCTCTCTCCTTTTTACTGGTTATCTCTCCTTGCTTTCCCACCTCTTTGTGCGTTGGCTCGTATAGGCATTTGGCGGCGCTCTTCGCATCGCCTCTTTAGCTCAGTGGTAGAGCGTTGGTCTCGTAAACCAAAGGCCGTGAGTTCAACCCTCACAGGAGGCAACTTCGGAAAATGATAATTTTTTTTTGTTTTTTCGTTGATAGTTTTATAGTCTGTTAATAAAATATTTTTAACCTTTATTGCCTTTGCTGCCTATCCTAAATCTTAAAGCTTTTCATGTTTTTTTCTTGCGGAAAACTAAAGAGAGGATATTTTTAATTTCCGAAATAAAATATTCAAAGGTGAATAAAAATGCGTTAAAGATATTCTTCCGTCATCACGTCAAAACTATTTTCATTATCTTTAAATGCTATCTTTTTTTTCTCAAGATAAGATATGCGGCAATGAGTTAAACAGCATCTAAATTGCCTACAAGAATATCATTATATTCAGCAAACACTCTCCCGGAGGCTATTAACTAATAGACCACCATATTTTGTAATTGCAGTATGCATTAGACAGCTAATATGTGGCCATCCATCACGATGGTCTGCCTGCCACATGCTTTTTCGCCAACAGTGTCTCCTGGTGTTGACCAAGGTCTATACAAGACATCATTCATTGTCAGAAACTCACACATGACGAGTACACACAGACGCACGCCACTCAGATTCTGCATTATGAGTGTGCCACAAGGCGGAAATGCTTTGTGGCAGCTCCAAATGAAAGTATTTCCCCCTTGCGCCAGCCCCGGACATAAATTCAAATTTTCCCCGACTCCAAAAGCCTTTTTCCCGGGCAAAATACAAGCCATTAGCTGTTGTTGCCCGGCCTTGGCTTTGTTTCAACTTGAGCAGCCAGTGACAAATTCACTTGTCACACAACACAATTGCGGTGAGTGATGGCGGCTGCTCCCAACTTTAGGTGCTTCGGATGGTATACAAACATACATACATAGCTGAGAATGGGCCCGAGGAACGCCATCCACCAGATGTCGGCGATATGTGAGTGACAATTGTATTAGTTACAAATTGAACAGCCCAATCCACAGCGAGAAAAAACATTTATGTTTGATAACAGTCAGAACAGAATACAAAACATTTTGCTTTGGTGACAAAAATCCAAGAAAGGGGAAATCTTTGTACATAAATGGGAATTTTTAGTTATTTAGTTCCAGTTTAGCTTTTAATAAGCAAACTTCTTTATCTCTTTTATTAAATATTATAACAAACATTAGACTAATCAAAAAGAGAAAGGAGTCCCTTTCCCTTACAAGAGCGACTTCTTAAAGAACAAATTACCATATTGATGGATTTTTTTCGGAAATGTTTTTTCTGTGTAAAGTCAAGCCCTTGGCAAGGCCAAAACAACTAGCGGTGGGGCACGCAAACGAGCCATTAACACCCGCCATAACTAGAGCTATAAACAAGAGGTCCTGGAGCAAAAAGACAGGAAACAACAATGCCCCGACGTGTATACTGTGATAAAATCGCGATAAAGGTAATGCTGGGGTCGGAACCAATTAATATCAAAGTCGATAGGGGTAGTTTTCGGCCAGGCCAAGTTGACAGTTGTGTTAATCACGACCTGACAAGCGTAATAACGTGGACTTTGGCCGCATGAACACAGGGTATCCTTTGGGGTAGGCCTCATGACATGTCTGTTTGCTGTTCGCTATTTACTCTCGCCGGCTGAGTGATTTACGCAACGGCGTTGGCCAAATTAATTGCCACTAATCAAGTGATTTGAATTTTTCATGCACGCGCCTCGTAAAAGGGGTTCCCTCTGGTTCTTCTTTAAGTCGGCTCCATTAGGAGGCAGAATAAAACAATTTATGGCGTTTTATAGCATCACTAATTGCACGCAAGCGCGGGCCCTGATTAATTGCTGTCAAAAATGGAATTAGGACGAGAGTCCCGTGGCAGGGGGTCTTAACTTGGCGTAAACACTGCCACATGTTTATTGATTTTCCGCCCACACAGAGACGACGCACAGCTGATAAATGAAGCTAAACGGCCAAATTTATAACCGAACTCACAGCCGAACCAACCGAAAACAGCAGGCGAAAATTAAAGAAAATAGCCGGCGAAGCACGCCCGAAAATCGTTGGGCCAAGAAGCTAATTTATGGCCAGCTGCCCAACGAGTTGTGACCCCTGGCATATGCTCCCAGAAATCACCCAAACGAAGCCCCAAGCTACCGGCCAAGTGTTCAGCTCCGATGGCTGTGGGTTTGCATCTTCATTTGGGGTTTGATTTTTTGAGATCTGGCCAAACTGTCGAAATTCCTCAAGCGGCAAGCGGCAAGACCCATTCCTGATTAAAATATTTGCGGTTTGTGAGATGTTTCGATTGGTTGGTTGGTTGGCTGGGCAGGACCTTTAAAGGCGACCTTGAATTTGTATTTAGTTCGGCCGAGGGCCACGTTTTTTTTTACTGTCATTAATTATTCCGGCTTCCAGATGGTTAACTTCAAATTAAACGCATTTCAACAGCTAATACAACTCGCTGGTCGCACGTAATATATATTTATTTATGGCTGGCCGTAAATCCAATTGCTAAAATAATCAAAAGTCATCTGAAACAAATTAAACGCCCCTGCCGCAGGCTCTGTCCTTGGACAGAGATAGACTCGGGGCGTGGAACGAGGCGGGTAGGAGGCGGTGGCGGCCCCACTTAATGAGGCACGAAAAACAATTTGACAAAAGCTGCGAGCCAAATTACCATAAAGAATGCATGAAATTTGCAATTAATAGAGCGGCGGCCAGTGGGGGAACCGGAGAGTAATTAATTGAAGTGCAAATAAACAAGCCACGGAAGCAGCAGAAAGCGGAAGCGCCTTTGTTTGTGGGCCCCACCTCCTCCAGGACTGAATCCGATTCTGGCCATGGTCCACGCTACACGTCCGGTCCGTTGCCAAAGTGCCAGTCATAGAAAAAAGTCCGTCTGTCAGTCAGTCAGTCAGTCAGTCAGCCAGTCAATCAGTCAGCACGCTCTTGGCCGGCTCACATCCACAGTCTCACATATTTGAATAATGAAATTACCTGCGATGCTTTCAGCGTTTTTGTCTTTTTTGTGTGGCGGCATAAAAAGCACAAAGCACAAAACAAACTACCAATACACGGGCTCGCTGGGGCAGGACATGGCCTGTGTGGACCGGGCATCAAACCGGCCCTCAAGCCCACCCTTAACCCCCTTCGCCAATGTGGTTTTGCTTTGTGCCAACGAACGTCAATGGCTTTGTGCTTGTGTCAGTGGATCTCTTTTGGTGTGAGTTGTAGGGTGTCACTGTGTGGGTGTGCCACTTGTGACAATTTAATTTTTCAATAGAAAACGGAACAAAAGGATGCGATGCTAACTCGCCTACTCAAACTACAAACTAATTTCCTTTGATTTCCATAGCCCAGCACGAAAAAAAAATTGAGGCAAATTTAGGTCTAAGATCTATGTTACATCTTCGAATCGATTTATATCATAGCCTTACCCTCTTTAAAGCTTAAACTTAAGAAATAAAAATCAAATTTGTAAATCATTAATAATACAATTTGTTGTATAGTTTAATCAGTGAACTTAATGTACACTTAACTCTGTGAATTTTATAGTTCTCTTAACTTTCTTCTAGCAAATGTTCCCATTAAATGCTTTCTATCATCTTTTGCACTCTCAGAATGGCATTTTCTGGGAACTTTGAATGGTCCTTATGAGTTTCCGACGAAACTTTAATAGGTTTTCGTGGGAAATGCTTACATGCGAAGAATTCCGGGCAGAGTGACTCCAGCTATCGTAGATGATGATGATGATGAGGAGGTTAAAGCCAGCGGTTGCTGGGCACCCGAACCGTGCAGTAAATTGCTTGGCTGCTGGGAGCGAACATAAATATTGGCAATAATGTTGAGGACCGTGCCAGGTCATATCGCCGGGCTTTGTTATAGCCAACCCCACAGACAGGAATCCGGAGACCCACCGCCGCTAGCGATTGCTCTGCTGCTGCTGCCGTTCTAATAAATTCGATTAGTTTCTCCCTCACGAACACACTCGCTCACACACACACAGACACATATCGGAGGTGAATTATTGATTCGTCCTTCGGCTCGCACGGCTTCATTAATAATTTCTCGATGGCATTTAAAAAAGGAGCAACGCTGCGACTGAAACAAGAGCCGCGGGCGGAAATTTTAATGAAAGCCGGGAACGTAATCGACTTTAAGCCCGGCGAAATGCCGATGACAGCCACGCCCACGTGCGTTTGTTCTTTGGTGCAGGACACTAAATGAAATTCAATCGGGATAAATGCGATATTGCGACGAAAAAAGTAACCTCAAAAAGGCTGCGGCTTTGAGAGGCGAAAAAAAACCACACACAAAAATAAATAACCACCAAAATCGCAGACTTAAACAAGACACACACAGAGAGGGAAAAAACCGCAGGTCTAAATAAAATGGCTGCAAGGGAAACGGAAGCGGAAATCAGTCGCATTTAAATTTGTCGGAAAGGAAAGAAGAGAGAGAGAATACCAGAAAAGAGGAAGAGAGTTCAGCTGCGTTAGCAGCAAGCAAATTAGCTTTGGGGCCCCGAAACACAGGCGTGACCGCTGAGAGGGGGCGCCAGAGCCAAACTGCCAATTGGCATGAACATTCGGGGAAAAAATCAAAGCAAATTAAAGTGAGAAAAGCAAAACGAAAGTCACGAAGCCTGTGAAGTCCTTCGGCGCAAAATGAAAATCCAAGGAAGCCAGAAACATTTCACACATACCTACATACACAATATAAAAAAAGAAGGAAGAAAGCAGAGACCGCAATCTCCTTGTGCTTTACAATTTATAACGTAAAACACATAAATTACGAATTTGTCACAAGAAATGTTTTTCTGTTAGCCGCTTTAACGGTATTTTGGAGCAGGCAAATGAATATAAATCACTGCGCCTCAAGCACTGAAGGCAAGTTTAAAAACACCAAAGGCGAGAGAGAGGGTAAAGCAAAGAAAAAATTAGTAAGACCTCCAACGTGGCGTATGAGTAATGTTGGGCTTGGTTCTTTCTTGAAAAACTAAGGCATCATAATCCAGAGACTTATCCAAAGTACGCCGTTTTTCAAGGCACAAAAGTAAAAGGTATTTAGGCAAATTTTGGCAACTCCATCCAAGCGATTTATCAGCAAAAACAAGTTTAACACATGCTAAGTCGAGAGGCAGAAACTTTAAAGTGTATTTAAATATATTTATATATACATTTAAAGCATTTTAAAATAGTATTTTAGTTAAAGATACCTTATGTCTACACAAGAATATATCAAGAATATATGTATATTCCTAAGTCCTGCAAATTTTAATCGTTTAAGAAATACTTGACTAATTTAAGTTTAGAATCTTTTCAGTGCTTTTCGAGAAAAAGACTGGATTTTCTATGCAATACATATTGTTTTAATTATTTCACCTTTTTCTGTGTCATATAAATTCAATATTAAATTTCCTTGCAGTTGGATTAAGCTTAAAAGTGGCTAGAAACAAACTCAGCCACCTGCACGTTGCCAAGTGCTTCAACTCTAGTTTGAATTGCTTTCGCCAAACTTTATTCGTTAAATTTGGTATCCTTCTCTGGTCAGTTACGAAACGAACTTTCCGCTTGAAGGATGCAGCAGTTGGAGGAGGAAGGCAGAGAAAGAGGTTTTGTGATTGGTAAAGAAATAAGTATAAAGGAGCTAAAAGGAAATCGAACTAGGTGGGGGCGTGTCCCCATCTCCAGATAAGTGCCAGATGCACTTGTTCACAATCACAAGGATACCTGACTACTGCCATATAGTATAACATACATACATACGAATATTGTACATTCAGCTTTCTGTGCAATTCCATATGGAATGGAATCGCATTTGCCATTTTCCACACGTTGCATACCTCTTGCGATTGTGCCGCAGCTAACAAATAACTGTCGCACCTGGTTTCCGGGAAAGGTAATGTAATTAAAATGCCATTTGCTGGGCCAAACAAGTGATATACATTCAATTATCGGTGGCAGAATACGCTATTCGGAATTTATGCAGCGCTCCAATTGAAATTCGATTATATTTCGCAAATATTTAATTAAATTCATTTGTTCTTGTCGCTCCGATGCCGCTCCCGATGACTGTGTAATGAAATTTCATTACAGCGTAACGAAAAGGTCCGTCGAGGGTCATGCATATATTCAATCAACTGGAGGCCACCGGTTAAATGAAGTATACGTAGCGTTGGCCCAGCAAAACAATGCAAACGGGGGCCGAAAAATAAACAGAGAAAAGGCAACAATAAGCACTTTTAACTTTGATGTTTGATTTCGGAGCAATTTGCAAAGTCAAACAAACGGCTGTGTATTCCACCGCTGATGGACCAACAGCAACAATGTGTAATACACAATACTATACTATATAATATGGCAGCTCCATTTATTGACTTTTCCATCCGAGCCCAGCACCCAGCACCCAGAACCCAGAACCCAGCGCCCAGAGCTCGGGACCAAACTTTCGTGTCGTATATTTGCCATAAAGCGCAGGCTGCCGACCTGCCAGAAGGCAGCTGAAGGCTGAAATTTATGAAATTTTAGGGACTCACGCAGTCCAGACCAAGGACCAATAAATCATTTAATGTGATCCCAGAACGGCATCCCTCTGCCGATGGGCAGGTGAGACAGGTGAGTCCAAGGCGGTGGTGCCGGAGCTGTCGGAACTGCGCAGGGCTCAGCACCACCTGATGTTCATTTTAACGTTTTCCGGCTGGCCCCGAGACGTAAAAAACCCAGAAATTTCCGCTGGCCGGTGCACTGCATCGATAATGATGGCGGCCGACAATGTTTATGGGCTTATCAAAGTGAAATATATGCGTCTTTCGCTCGACTTTCTGCCTAAATTATTCAATTAGCAGCAAGTTCGGCCATTTCCCCAGTCAATCAATAAGCGGGAGCATCTGCTTATCGGAGCGGAGCAGGCGGGGTCACCAGGCGTGACCTTCAAACATCCTTTCACACATTTTCCCCCCAGCCCCATTGGGGCTCTTCTCTCTTATTTTTTAAATGCCTCGCATTAAGTATAAAAAATGTAATAGGTTTCCTTTATGGGTCGCACGCTTGGACGCTGTTCAGGTTTCTCTCGCACAGTGGTCACGTCGTGCCGTCTATTAAGGATTATTCAAAAATAAGTAATATGTAATATATTTGAAGAAGCAGTTTACTTATTTATTTACCTTTTTACCTATAATATTGATACATTTAGATAAAAAAGACAGGCAAGATAAAAGTGATTATCGTTCTGAATCTTAAAAAACTTCTTACATATGTCAAATTTTGTGACGAATAATATAAATATAAACAACAAAAATTATTTATTTAGTGTCTAGATCACATCTTCTTGTGATGCTGATCACGAATAGAATAATTTTGATCATTTAATACTTAATAAGAATAAAACAAACCATAAACTTCAACTTTCTACATCAAAAACATAATATTGAATTTAAAATTATTACAAAACTAAAAGCATTAAAAATCTTTCTACAAATTTAACGCTTTTTCCACTGTGCCTCGTCAGTGACAAAAGGGGTGGACCCAAAAGGGCGGCTGGGCACGGAAGTGCTCGGTCTGGCGGGGTTGATACAAATTTGAGCATTTTATGACAACCAGCGGCAGCATTCGAATCGATAAGCAGTTTGAAGCCTTTCAGATTTCAATTGTTTCGCTTCCCTTTATTGTCCCTGGCAACATTTTTTATGATAACCAAATCCATTTCAATGCCATCAAAAATGAATGAAACGGTTTTGGGGGCGAGATATGGCCTCCGCTGTGGGCCATAAATGGCCAAAGACACCGAGAAGAATGAATGTGGAGAAAAGAAGGCAATTATTAGAAATGCAAATGCATCCTGTCCCAAAGCAGCCATAAAATGGCCAACTAAAACCGAAAAGCGAAACTTGGCCGAGTCTGAAGGCGCCTCCTTCTCTTCGTCCCCATTTAATACAAACTTCATCTGCATATTTGGTTATTTTCATGACTTTTAAGTGGCCAAGTCTGCGAGCGGCCCAGCTCGACTAATTTATTAATGCACAAATGCCGCTGCCAACTTTTGAATTTTAATTATTCGGCCGGGAAACCGCGCAAAACCAAGAGAGACACCCCGAAGGTCAAAACAGAAGGACCGGAAGAAATGCAAAGAGGGCGGGCCAAACGGCAGAGTAACATTAAGAATCAAGGAGCCGAAATAGAAGGGTCCAACACTGAAGGCTAAATGGCTAAATGCTTTAAACTGATCAAAAATCTCATGGATATTTTTGACTTTACATAAAAAATAGAAACTAAGAATGTATTCAGAAATCAATAAAAATATAGCCAAAATCTATTGTACTTATCCGATTTTTATAACAGGTTAAGTCCATTAGACTTTAGGGTTCTATAAAAATGTAAAGAATGAAAATACATTGCACAAAGTTATTTACTTCCAATTTTTCCCGAACAAAAAACCTATCTTGCTCTTCGGAGCGTCACATTCAACATTATTCGCCATAAAATCGAGACATTAATCAGCGATGCCATTTGGGACTCCATTATGCCCCAGCAGCGAGACAAAATACCTTCACAATCGAGCACGAGGCTGTTAAATATCCAGTGAAATCGTCTAATTAAAAGATATACTGCCGACTTGAGTCGTCGATGCCAGCGAGGGGAAAAGCGAAAAGAGCGCCACAACCGAAAAAGAGCCTGAAGAGCCGAATGAGCGACCTCTTGCCTAATCCTTTTAGGGCTTTGTGCTCCCTCAACACGGTTTTATGGCCCAGGGCTCTTGAAATTAGCGCGTCCGCCGTCCAAGGACGAGTCCTGTCGCCCACCGCCCCCTCCCGCCTCGGCAGCCGTATTGATTTTTCGCCTTTTTGGCCAAACTCTGCGGAAAAGGACCTGGGCATCATAATTGAGGCCACAATCTCCGACGTGCTGCGCTAATTAATTTTTATTGGCTTTAAAGAAAATGCGAATATTTTATCGCGTTTTTATCTGGCAGTTTAATTTATGCGCCTTTCCCGTCAGTGTGTCAGCCTTCGGCCTTAAAGGGAATGAAATTCATTAGAGCACCAGTCCAACTTTTGTTTAAAACCCCGTGATTTATCCTCAGCTCACCACCACTCAACATTCTCTTTCGCTCGGGAAATTCGGCTGGCAGAAACACAGAGGAAACTAAAATTGGATTTCGTTCATATCCTTTGCATTTCGCCAACGTGTCAAGGACAAGTTAAATTTGTAGAAAATTTCCAACTGCTCAACGGCTGAAAAACAACAAAACCTTAGAACTTGAGCACAACTTTCGGCAGTAACTTTGTAGTTAGATTAAAAGCATTTCCCGGCAAAATGGGAAAGTTCTTCCTCTGTCTCAGTGAATATAGTGTGTGTCTGTAGGTGGATTTGGATCCAAACTGGATCCCGAGTGTGGTAAGCAGCCAGAAAGTCGCATTGGTTGACAAACAAAATGGGAAGTGGTGACTAGATGAAGCAAACCACCGCCGCCGGCAATAAAAATCTATTACATTTTGCGAGACACAACTTTGATTTTACGAACTGTCAAACTGCACAGATAGAGAGGCGACAGGACCCAGATTCGTACACCAACTCATACATATGGATGGATTTACTACAGTCGTATTCAAAATGGTAGGGCTTTGGGATTTTAATAAAAGGGAAATGTGTGTTTTATAATTAGGAAGTCACTCAATAAACTAGAAGGAGAATTCATGTTGAATGTGGCTCCAAAAATTAGGATTGTTTTTTAATTTAAGATTTTCGTATAAAAAAGTTGTTGAAATTGACGCTAAGGTTTTTATTGACTTGATTTAGAATACTGTACCTCAAAAGTACTAGCAATGTGAACATGACGGTGCTCGTATTCCGCTGGCGGTAAAGTGAAATAAAAACCGAGGCTTCAAAGTTTGCTGTCAAGCGCAAAACTTATGCAATGGTTTTATGACGCAGCGCCAAAGGACATTCAGCGAGGATGCTCAGCTCCTTGAAGTATGCCATATATAATGTAATAAACATTAGGCACGGCACTCGCCCCTCTCTCAGATCTCAGGTTGGCTCTCAGCAGCAACATCAAAGGGAAATAGTTGATGGGAAGTTTGAGTGTTTCAAAAACACGTTCCTCCTTAAATGGAAATATTTTTTCTCTCCCCATTCGGAGGCTTTAATCATAGCTACCAAGTTTAAGCCAAAGCCAAAGTGAACATATGTAAATCCCTGCTCTAAGCCAAGCTCTGCATACATTTACCCAAGTACCAATGCAAATGCCAAGAGTCGAATCCATCTGTTTGACGAGCTCTCTGAATACGGGAATAGAGGCCTAAGCAGGCGTGGCACAGACAAGAGACCCTGAAAGGCAATGGAAAATGTTATGAAAACACAGCAACAACATTGAAAATCGCTCGCAGGGAAACAAAAAAACGTGAAAACTTTGACGCTGGGGAAAAATTTGTAGACCATTTGCTCGGATCATGGATGAAACAGAAAAGTTTTTAATTTGCTCATCATGCCGGCAAAACTGAATTATCATTCAGCGCGGAGGTGCTGATGCCGGATTACCCCGCATAATGGAGGGAGCCGAGGGGCTGGTCGGTCGACGCGGCCACGGGGGGCGAAAAATCACCCACTTGTGTACAATTGCACTGCCATCATGTGCAGAGAGCGGAAAATCACATGAAAAAGCCAACTCGAGGAGGCCCCAATGGGGAAACTTTGCTCAGCATTTATGTAAAATTTTGAGTTAATTAGTTTGATTTCATGCTTCAAGTGTCGAGCATCCAACTACGGATTGCCAATTCCATTTGCCAACTCATTAAAACTTCTTCAAGTTCACAAGTTCCCCAGTTGCGATGTCGATGCCTGATGTCGATGCCTCAGCAAATTCGAAACGCTTTCGCCGACTTTGGCAAATGAATGTCAAAACAGAATACACTCAATGGAGTCTCTCTGTCACGCAGTTTATGTCCTCTTTGGATCCATCTGGGCCCGGAATTTATCAATTAGTTTCACTGAGATTTAATAAACTGTGGAAATTTCATTAAAAGAGGAAAATTATTACAAAATTCTTATACTTCAAGATTGTATTGAGAATTAAAGTTAGAATATTTCTAATTAAAGTTTCCAAGATGTCAACTCAATAAAGTAATCTCTTTTCATGGGTATTTATAATTATAAACTATTTATTTAATCTTATTATTTAACTTTTATGAATGTACTATTGTTTGACAGGATTATAACCTTTTTGTTTAGATCATAGGATTCCGCATTCATTTTACACATCTCGTTAGAAATTCGAATCACAAAGTCACAGTCACAAAGCAGGGATTTTCTCAATTAGTGCGGTCGGAAAATACACGTTTGCAGCCTCGCCCACGAGAGCATATAAAGAGCTAAACAAATGCACAGCCGACTGAATCAGAAGGAGAACTACATGACAGCAATGTAAATGCGATATGTAACAAGTAATTTCATCGCCCTGACAATGACATTGGCAGTGGCGGCTGGAAAGGATGATAATGCCGATGATGATGCTGCGGACAAGGATGCGAATAATTGTGGGGGCCCCATGCCCATGTCAATGTCAGTGTACACGGTGAGCACGGACACCGACATGTCGTCCTGATTAGTGCGGTTCAAGCGACAGCAACAATCAATATTAATGCATGTCAGCGCCCGGAAATGCGAGAGTGTGTGTGCGCAAGGACACGGCCGTAATTATGGGCCCCTCAGCGCAATAGTTGGCATCTCCCGGCTGTTAATAATTCTCGATTTCTCGATTTCGCGTTGACAGAGAAATCGAGCAGAAATGTGGGTGGATTCGCGGATGCTCCAACCTGAGGCACCTCCTCCCCATCAGTTGCCGCCTGGGAACAATTTGAGCCAAACTTGGACGGCATCCGACGACTCAGCCAGCCAGCTCCCTGGAGCTGACAATAAATATTTTCGCTCTGCCGTCAGGCTGAAAATCAATACACACTTTTAGGCCAACACACACACTGGCACCCGCACCCGCCCACTCGCAGATACACACGCAGTATACATTTTCATTCGGAATTTTCCTGATTATTTCCACTGACGCATTGTGACCGGAAAATGGCGACCAAATTGCACCCACTCAACCTCAAACAAGCTATGCATAAACGAAATAAATTTCCAAAATGATGTCGGAACATTTCGAGTGCGAAAGTTTTAAAGGGACAGGAAAAACCCACTTTCCACCGCACAATCACCAAAGGCGGTTTAATGGTTGGAGCAACCATGGAAAGTGGTTATTTTATGTAGACAATACACAGACCTATGAATAATTAGTGAAGAATAATGGACAACCATACTGGGGACGAGGCTCTCAAATATTATTTCAGCTTTAAAATGTATTTATATTCCAGCCATTAGCCTACATTAATAAAAGAAAAGCTATAGGCTTTAATAGTGTGTAATTAATAGCAAGAAAAGCAGCAAATTAATTGCAACAATTCATTGTCAATCAAAAAGTACTTACTATAAATATTAAATAAATTTATTAAATGAAAAATTAATTTAAATAACCAGAATTATTTACTCACCTCTCTTATGATATGTATCAATGAAAAAGTATATGTATATTCGTTTTCCTTGGCTTACTTTTTCAGCATTCTGACATCATAAACTTCCTAAAGTACAAGCAAATCTCAAGGCGTAGGTCCTTCGAACTTTAAGGACCGTTTTTTCCACAGTCATTGTAAAAGAAACCATTTGGAGTGAAGAAAATCTCACCTAAGAACTGTCCCAACTGTCAGTCTGCGGTCGGCTGCGGCTTCCTCCCCTCCGCACCGAAAATACCCAACTCAATTTTCAATCCGATACGAGAAAATTGTGGAAAAAAAAAGAAGAAAAACAAGAATTCGGGAACCTAGAGGGTCCTGGAACGGAGGCGAACAAAAGGCAAAAGTAATTTCGGCAGCACTAAATCTGTGGCATATTACACAGCACACAGGCCAAAGCTGCCAAGAGAAATCTGATCCACTTAGTTGCCAAGAGAAGCAATAAATTCTTATGAAAACAGTTGAGGAGCAGCGACACGTCCCTCTGCAAAATGAATTGAACTTTTGGTCAACGTGGAAATTGCACTAATATTCGGGCCTACGAGCCATGGAGAGTGAACGGACGGCACCGACAGATGAGCCCCGGGGTTGTCCAGTACAAACAAGTCCCCGTGCCCTTTTCCGATATTTATGAGTGGGGACGCCGATGCCGGGAAAATTTCGCAGGAGGAGCACCAGAGGAAAACCCAAAATCAAATAAGCTCGTGCGATAGGCTCTGAATGAAAATAAAGTGCAAAGTGTGCCGGTGTGTGTGTATGTATGAAGTCCCGCAAGGACACTTGGCCAACACTGAGCTCATAAATTTCTGGCCAAATTTTCGCCCGTTTCTGGAAAGCTTTAAGGCCAAAAGTGGCACAAATGCGGTGAACTGACACACTCACAAGTTGAGGCTAGCCAGCTGTATACACACAACAAAACTATTAGCTATACATAAATGTTATGGGAGTTGATATCGATGGGAGTAGATGGCAACTACTTTTACAGGGATTTGTATGAAACAGAGAAGGTACAGCCAAGGAAACTTATTAGGATCAAATAACCATAACTTAGCTTAAATTCTGGCTGGGTTTCATTACAGATTGTCGCTGGATTCGTACTTGGGAATTTCAGGTACAGTTCTTGACCAAAAATTAAGAAAGGATATGTCTAAAGATTTACCATAATAATAACAAATGCTTTATTACTGACTTACCCTCACTATATAATTAGATCAAAGCCATAACTTCACTCATACTTTTTCCATGTGTACATGCCTATTTCTGGGCAAGGACATTCCCAGACGGTAATTGAAATTCAGTGTTTGTGTCACGACACAAAACTTAAACAAAACAGGAGCCCGCAGAAAGTCAGCGGCAAGCCGACTTGGCAGCCCACGACGAGGAGGACATTAAATTAAGTCTCCTGCCAAGGAGATCAAAGTTTGCCAACCGCAGTTCTCACCGGCTCTCTACATACGTGTGTGTGTGTGTGTGTGAGGGTGTCTGTGCTCGCTTTACACGTGCTTAAGATACCTTTGTTGATGCAATAAAATGGCAAAGGGCAAAGCCAAAACAGTAAGTCGACATGCAAAAAGGATACACGTTGTAAAAAGCGCATAAAGTTTGCCAAAAGTGACAAACAAAGAGCAACGGCAACTCACTCGCACACAAAGACAAGACCAACCTCTACACTGCTAAAAAAAAAGGGGGAAGCGGGGAAAGTGGAAGGCCGTTGGAGGGCCAAACAAAAGGAGGCCGAAATTGAAGCCGACTTGATGGGCTGTAAATGGCAAACTTTTCTTTTCTGTTTCCCTGTCCCCGCATTTTTTCACCGTACAGGTGCTAAAACTTTATCAGCATATGCGTGCGGCAGGGGAGAGGGGGAAGGGAACCTACTCTCGAAGGAGAGCGAGCAGGATGCGCAGATCCTGCGAGGGAAGCGTGCTGAAGTATCTATCTATTGTAGTACCCAACGTTGTGCCTTATCTTTGCATTTGAATTAGACTTTTGCACATAAACAAACGAAATTGAATTTTCCCAAAAACAGTTTGGCCTAGGGTAGGGTAGGGTAAGTTAGGGTGGGAAAACTGTTTTTCGGTGGTTATGCTGGGTACAAAAAACCTCCCCCAGCAAAGTTTATCCTTACATATATTTAACTTAATGGAATGGGCGTTCCCAGAATAGATAAATAAGTAGGTCTGGCAAGATGGCAAGTTCAAGAAACTAATAACAACGAACTTTGAACAAAAATATCTGTTTATCTTGTAAAGTATAAAGGTACAATATCCACACAAAAATAATGTGACTTTTATATGTTACTTATACTTTAATAAAATATATTTCTCAGCCTCTTTCCAGTTATGCTTGTGGCTCTATACTATTTTAAGTTTATTCTGCAATTTAATATTATATCAGCAACTAAAAACTGTCGTTATTTTCTTCCATTTATTGGCAGCAGAAAGTTCTGGGAACACTTCAGCGACCAAGCCTTTAAAGCCAGCCACGACGAAAGTTTCACCAATTTCCTTGGCCAGCTGTAACATGTTTTTGGCCATGTAAATAGTTGAGGGTCTTGGCAGTGGGCAGGGAAATCTGAGAAGGAGCTGAGGAATAACCTAGCCATGCCCTGCTGGATGCGTATCCTGTTGTAGCCATCGACAACAGAGCAGCTTGTGTGTGCCTGCAGGACATTTCATTTCAGATCTGCTTGGTTCGGTTCGGTTCGGTTCGGTCTGGCTTTCTGTTGGGGCTAACACTTGACAAGGCAAAAATGCTGATTTTATTTTGTGCGCCACATTGTCACATGATAATCAGGGCGATACAGGCGATAATACATGCTAGAGCCAAGAGCCCTTGTAAGCTAAGGCTGAGCAGGCAGTGTGACAGGACTCGAACCCAGCCAGAGGAAGGGGCCTTTTCCTGCCAAAGGCTGAATAATTCCACACACACACATAATTAGGAAAAACACATCCAAGGCCCTGGAGTGAAAAACGCTATGATGCAGTGCTAAAGTTGCTTGGCATCTCTCCCTTTCGGGCTTTGCGCTACGGGAACTCCATTTGCTTGTGGCCTTGCAAATCCCAGTGACCCACATAGTTTTGTCGCCAAAAATGGTGTGTCCTTAAAATAAATCCATAAGCCTCTGGCAACTAAAATTTCCGGAAGGATAAAAGTGGAATTCTATGATAACTTTTTGTAAATTGTTTTTCTGAATTTCCAATGAAAATAGAAGTAGAAAATGTTCTTTAAATTATTACATTATATATAAACCCATAAATATAAACGCAATTTCATGCCCTTAAATATGCTTTAATGCTCTCCTTTTAATCTGACAATATCTAAACACATCATTGAGTAAAAGCTACAAATATTTAAATATTCACTAAGTTAAAGTTTGTTGCAAATCAATTATCCGTATAGTGGTGACGTTCGACTATAATCCAGAACAGGTGGCTTCTGCTGTTGACACATCGGTTAGTAGTAAGTATGTAGGTGTTGGCCCCGATGTGTTTAGCCGTTGTTATTCAATTTAATTTTCATCGGCAACCGCCGCTTCCTGCGAGTGGCTGGTCTGGGATGCGAAAGTGTGTATGTTGGCACTTGGTCGAGCATTTAATTAAACAAATTGCCAGCAGCAGCAGAAGCAGGGTTGACAAGTTCAGTAAACAGAGAAGGAGGTGGGAGGAAAAGTATCAACTTTACGACACATTCACAAGTCAAATGCCACACAGCTGATGGTGTTGATGAGGCGAGCACATACTAGTGCCAAGCCGCAAGGATGTGCTGTCCAGGAGGCAATGGCCAGCGTTCCGTAGAAGGACCCTGTCAGGCCGTTTCGACACTTGCATAGTAATTACTTTCCACATGCCTTGTTTCGGCCAGACAATCAAAAACTTTCGCCAGACGAAAACGAGTTTTTCTCCAAACACCGAAAAAAGCATTTAACACCGAAATAATAATTGCGAAAACTCTTCGGAAAACACTTGCCTGCAGTCCAGTTTTTCCCGGGTGTTGATTGAATTCGACGCAAACTTTGTTGGCCCGATTGAATAAATAAAGTTGGAAGGGAATCCTTCCACGAAGAGAGCCCTTAACGGGGAGTGGTTACTTTTCAGTTTTGGAATGTAAAAGAAAGTAAAACCGGGGAGGCCTGAACACAAGAATGAATATGCATATTGTGGGTATGAAGATCTTTGCTAGTGTATCAACATTTACCTAAATATATGCAAGTGAGCTGTACGGGGGACGTGCATAAATTTATTCCGTATTCCAACGACTTTTTTGTAGCTTCCAGAATGCGCATCTAAAGTTGGTTGCACCTCCACAAAGCATACAAGCTCGAGAATGAAATGATGATGATAAAAAAGGTAACTTATGAAGGTATTAAAGAAGCCAAACCCCAAGAGATTTCTTTGTTCGAAGTCATTTTAGTTACAAAGTAGTTTTATAAACAGAATATACATCATATACATTTGAGTTGAATATCGTCCAAGGATCAACAGATTCTAACAATTCTTCGTTATCTCTGGTATACAGTTCATATATAAATTATTTAAGTTACACTTATTTTTCTATTTTAAGTGTGCGGGCTATCAGATTCCAAAGCGAGGCACCAAGCTCATTGAAAAAGCCAGTCGCTAAGTCTGTCACAGCCGAACTCAAGGCCTTTTTCACGTACTTGCTCTTCCGGCCGCCTTGAATTGGAACTCCATCTATCAGTGTTTGATCAGTATGCTCCCTAATAAGCCTTTCGATACCCTCCCTATCTCTGGCCGAATAACGGGGAGCGATGCGTCTATAGATTTCCAGTAACTCCTGGGTATTGCTGATCTTGGCATCTGCATTCTGCGAGGTACGTATAAGTTCTCTGATCCTAAGCTTATCATCTTCTAGGTCCGCATCGGAGTACGCACAACACAATGAACTTATGAATAAAATGCCAATGAACCTGTATAAAATATAAACAACATGTTATAGTATTTATGGTATTATTAAAACATATAAGGACTGTAAAGCTTACGCCTGAGAAATTGACAACTGCATGTTTATAGACTTGATTCAACGCTGGAATAAACTGCACTGATAAGCTTTCTGCTGAGCTGCTGACTTTTTATAGGACACCGAGATAAGTCGATGTATTACATATGAGACAATAAAAAATATACCTCTTGGTACAGGTATACTCGGATTTATTAGTACTTTGCTGAACTTTTCCCGTATGACATTTTGCCTAATGCCAAAACTATAATCATTTTCCTTAAGAAAAATATCCATGAATCAGATTCTATTTATAAGAATTATTTTCTAAAGTAATTTTCTTCTTATTAAACGTATCTGCACTATCTTATAATACATTATTATTTAAATCAATTAATTTATTAATTATTTAAATTACTTCTTTCATAATATAATTCTGAAAGACAGTGCAAATAATAGTCGATGCTTTAATATAGACACGACGCCTGAACTCCAGACAATCTGATAACCTTTTAAGTAGATTTCCGAGAACTTAAGGCCATGACACACACACATATTATAGTTATTGATTATGATTAATTATAACTTAATCGCTTCAGCATTTCCGGGCTGCTCAAAGAGTAACAGATATTACTTTAAGATTTAATGTGTCTTTATACAAACTCCAAAGCTCTATTCCCCATGGACTCATTCACCTGGGGACAGAGCTGGCTAAATGTAAACTGAATACCTGGCGGGGGCTTGAAGCACTTAGAGCTAGCTACCAGCTAATTGAAACATTTAAACTCAAACAACTGCGCACGGATACGAGCGGATATCGTCGACACTTCTGCTGGATCTGGTGGCAATCACACTGATAATACATTTTTAATAGACCCTCAACCGTTGTCGGCACTTGTGAGCTGGAATTACGCAATCAGGAGGCAGGCGAGCAAGGACACGCAGCCAGATGTTTTGTGCAGGTGAGCGACGAGGACGAACATCTCACCGCTGCTCGATGTAGCTGTTGGCTCGTTTTAAATTTCCACCGGCTGCGGACCGGGGGGGAAACAGGGATACGAGGACATAGGGTTGTGGGGTTATGGGTGTTGGGTTTTTAGGATTTCGGGGGGAGGCTTGGAGAACGGGTTAAGTCACAGCTTGGAGGGGATTGCGAGCAAAGTGCGAGTGCTAATTGCCTAAATCTATCCCACATGGCCCACACAAGCTGCCAATTTGTAGGCCGGCTCTTTAATTAGCTGGCTAACAGCCTGTCGACTAATTAATGAAAGCGGCAATGGCAACAGCCGGCACGGTTCGGCCCAGGTTAGATGGTTCAAGTTCAGACCCTGGATTTGAGTCAAAAGCATTTGCATAATGTGGCCACAATCGGGGCCGAGTACTGCATGTGCTTAGGTGTCTCCTTCAAGGATCAAGGGTCGGCGCAGTGCAGTCCTCTGCATTTTTAATCAATGGCTTTACGGAATTCCCTCCATAAAAAATAAAGGAGAAAAAAAAACAGCGAACGCGCGTGGCATGAATAAATTAAAACGATTTCGGGCCACATTTCTTACTGAAGATTTATTACAAAGCGAAACACTCGAGAGCTCCCATGATGATGCTACTGCTACTGCTGATGCTGATGATGATGATTATGCCCCGCCTTCCTTCCTTCCGATTTTCCGTCGATTTTCGGCTGCTGCCAAAGATTGTTGCATATCAAATGGCGCCTAAGTGCTGGGCGTGCGCCTCCAAACAAATCAAATCAGAATCGAGGCGCAGAGAGGCGCCTGCCGTCGCGTTTCGAGCTGCTTTTCGGCTTTTTACGGCCCCGACTCCATTTATTTAAATTCAATTTTATATTAGCGGCACTCACTTTCGCCTTTATTACCAATGGAATGGCTTACAAAGTGGATTTGGCGGCGCCTATAAAAGCGCGCCCCCTAAAAAAGGGAAGAAGTGTAAGCCAGGAACAAGCCTACTCAGACCTGAGGATTTGTAGCGGCAGCTTGAGGCCGTATCCCCGGGGATTCATCCATTCATTCCGCAAAGGCATCCGAGCAGCTGACAAGGAATTAAGCATTGTACTTTAATTTTTGCAGCTCCTACTCCTCCTGTGTGTGGCTCGTCCTTAGCCTGTCCTCCTGCCTCACGAATGCACTAAAAATTCTGATAAAAAGGTCCTTGGTGTGCAGCGAAATGGGTAATAATTTAGGTGGAAAGCAGAGAAAGCAGAGAAAGCTGAGAAAGGAGAGAGAGTTCAAGTTACCCCTTTTGTGCGTCATTTAATTGACAAGAGACTTCACAAGGACGCTTTCCTTGCAAGCAGTCAAGTAATTATTATTATCAATTAGGCTGCAGGCTAAATCGAATTTTCAGGTAAAACGCGCTTTTAAAGAGCCATTTCGTGATGTGACCTAAAAGCTTTTTCCAACTTTTTAGTTGACAAATTAGTGACTCGAATTTAATGGGAAATTTGGTCCTTATTGAGTAAAATGTGATATTACAATTCATTTAAAAAAGTAACTAAGTACATATTTGGTTTATTTTTAAACTACCTATTTTTTAAAGAATATTCATAATTCAAATTCAGAATTTATCAGACATCCGATACACAATGAGGATATGCAAATAATAATACTTTTTTACCCATTTATTTTATTTAAATTTGAAGCAGATAAATGCAAGAAAAACGTACATTTCTGACAGTGGAATTTACATCCATAAATTCTGCTGTATAAAATTTGGGATATAGTACCATATGTACCCATGCAAAGCAGAGCCCGGCACTCGCATTCTTTTCAGTAAAGCTCCACATGGAAAATGCATCGCATATGCTTGACCAGCAGCAGCCACATTTGGCCCACTCCCATATTTTCTTTGTGGCATTTCGCTTTCATCTCTCCCTTGAAACCGAAAGGATGGAGCATGACTAACTGTCCAAAAATGTATTTACATTGAAGCAGAATGCCAAAATATTTTCGAGGTCCTTTTGACCCTGGAATGCAATGGCTCGGGGCATAACCTTCACGTGTGTGTATATGTCTTACTTTGCATTATTAACATTATTTGGCCTGAGAGTCAGACATGCAAGACAAGCGCAAGCCATGTCAGCATTTCCATACGCATTGGGATAATAAAACAGGGCCAAAGGCGATCCTGATGGAGGCCAGACATTTGACAGACGACGGGCTGGGAGCCAGAAGAAAGTCAAGAAGTCAGCTGCCTTGTCTGACCCTATCCATCTCGGGCCAGGGTCTGCAGGAAAAGGGAATCAAAGTGCACTCTCATGGCCCAGGAGAGCCCTGAAATTGAGGAGTCACGCACACAAAGGCTGTCAAAAGCAATAACGGTCTAGGTTTCAAGATGGGGAAACTCCCCTAATTCTAGGTTAAATATTATCAAAATGAAAGAAAATGTGGACGGAAAATAAAAAAAATAAAAATCATGAATAAAGTCATCAAGAATTCTGATATTTTTTTAACTTAAATCAAAAAACAAATATATTAATATGGTAAATTAATTATTTTAGGGAATAACTGCATACTAAGGTGAGCAGAATATATCGATATACCAATAGCGTGTCGATATTAGACAAAAAGACCGATATATAAAACGATAATTCGCGATATATGTGTCATAAATAAGCAATAACAATCACTTTGCAGGGCTTTTAAATGCCAACTCCAATTTCTTGATGAATTAATTACAAGTCTTGACAGAAAAAAGTTAAAGTGTAATCTCAAAGTTTCAGCTAGCGAAGCTCGACTGTACCCTTTTCCCGCTGACTGATGCTAATAATGTGTTGCACACTTTCGGGAGCACCTGCTTGAAAAGTGCTTTTCCCATTTAATTTGAAATAATTACCGCTGAAAGCTAAGAGCCAACTATGCCCGCGGTATGTGTGTGCGTGCAATTTATATGTGTGTGTGCGTACGTGGCAAATTTGTTGGCCATGTGCGCGTTATGTTGAAATTAATGAGCCAGCCCATTGCTCTACTTCATAGCCACAGCGGAAGAAGCCAGCAGCCAACAGCAAGAGGGCTGGGCTGAAAGGCGGACAAGCTGGGGAAGAGAGGGGCAATAGAGATGGTGATGAAGTCGCACAGACAAAAGCGGAAACAAGCACAACCAGCAGCTTCCGGCCAATGTAAATAAGGCACTAACCGAAAACCCACTGGCAAAGATATGCATGATTACACACACCGACGCGGCTACAGCTGCAGGGGAGAGAAGCTTTCACATACACACATGCACAATCTGCACTTGAAAAAAATGTGCTATATTTTATTATCACTTTAAAAAATATTGAAGTTTACATATAGCTTAGCCATGTCTTTTTTGGCAAAATTTGAATCTAAGAATCTAATCTTCTTATTTGTGTTTGCTTTAAATCCCGAAAAGTATGACAAATTCTTAAAATAGGCATAATAAAAACATAGTATGAGACTTTGAAATACCTAGTATCAAAGGTTTGAAAAGAAAAAATGATTAATCATTAAATCGTAAAGTGTAATTAAATTGAAATTAAATTGAAAAAAATAGTATTTACAACAACTTTAATAAATAATATTTCACCAAGAAGTCTATGAAATCGCTGTACTTTTCCTAAAAGCAAAGAAAGAAATATAAAACTTAGTCACTAATTTTTTGTAGTGTATTTTGGAGCTGGCACATTCCGACTGAACCGACTCATTTGCCAGGCAACAGAGCTTGATGATATTTTGCGCGAGTCCTCCGATATTCCTCCAGCAATGACATTTTGTATTTATGGCCACGCATAAATGCGTGTGTGTGTGTGTGTGTGTTTGTTTCCGTGTATATTAAGATTCTGGGCTGTTGTTCTGTGTGTTATTAATGGCCATTTGCCTTTGTTTGTTAAAATTGTTAATACTCTCACATTTACGCACCTGCAATTCACGTCGCCATTCGCAAGCATTTCCCCATCACAGCCGCTTTGCATTATCCTTGCACTTTAAGCGCACCGCGGTCAACGGCATAATGAGACCTCTGTTTTATTTATTCCTTTTATTCACTGTTGCCGTAGCGCCGAGCTGCCTCCTTTGTGCTGTTTAATCCTTTTCCTCTTCGGCATGCAGAAAGGAGCTTAACAACGGCGGGAAGCGGAGGAGGGCCTAGTGATTAAGGGGGTCCGATGAGGTTTCTGCTTTCCCACAGCCAACAAGCCAGCCACACACAAAAACTGGAAACTCTCAATGGGGCTCTCATTTCCGAAAGCTAAATAGATTTAAGAAGCGGGTAAAATGAAAACTTGTGTTTCATAAAGCACAAACTATAGATTATTTACCATCTTTAAATGTTTTCATATAACAAAAAGTTAGGAAATCGGAGGTTGGGATATATTTTAGGTATACAATTATCTTTGTGATAAATTTTTTTAAAGCTGTATTTACATTTTTATTTTAAATTTCTGGTATACTTTGGGTCCTTGTGATACTTCCTTTATATCATATCATATTAGAATTTATAAATTAATTGTTAATTCTTTTATAAGGAATTAAAACTTGTTATTTATGGTAAAATTTTTAATTCAGATAGTTGCGTTTATAATATAAAAATTCAAGCTACTTTTTATGGAAAACCCCAAGATCCAAATGCTGCCAAACAGCTTTTCCAAAGCACATCGGCAAAGCAGTTTAGTTTCCACATTTTCCAACCAAACGACCTTCGGCAGGGAAAAAGCTCATCTGTGTTTTGGGGGTGGCAACACTCTGGAGCACTCTCAGCATCCATTGCGCAGCTGTTCGAACTGTCAGCCGGCTTTTGGATGCTGGCCCACCCCCATACCACATCACATCACATCACGGGGCAGGCAACAGGATAAAAGCAGGCAAATCAAACACTCGCTGCTCAGTGGATGTCACATCCTCGCAGATAACAGTCGAGCGGAAAAGCGGAAAATATATATACAAACAACCGGAAAGTATACAAATCGCACAGCGGACACTGCCGCGTTGTGAAAATGTTAAATATCTGCTAGATACGAATATCAGCAGTGATAAGTGCCCGATTAGCCAGCCAATCAATTATCTGTCACCGGAAACTGCCATCGTGAGCAATACCAAGATGCGGTCTAGGAGATTCTTGGTCCTGCCGCTGCTGCTTCTGCAATTAATCTGCAACTGCCGCGATGCTCTAGCCCTGCCCGATATCATCAAGATTGGTGAGTTAACGCAAAACCGGAAGCCACCGAAGTTCAAGTATCTGGTAACTGGAATTTTGGATGAAAACAAAATTCCACCAGCATCTCAGCCGCTGCGTATCGATTTTTTTCACGTCATAATCAAGAGCGCGTGTCTCTGTGTCAGCCTGCGTATGTGTGTGTATTTGATAAGCGCGGCTGTGTGCGAGTTGTTTGTTTTTATTTCAACGCTCTGGGATTTCCCGCGGCTAAGGCCTCCCCCGAAATTTACACCTCTCTTAGATCCCCAGAAACGGTGCATAGGAGAAATAATTAATGATATTTCAAATTATTTCTACCGCTCATTATTGACATTTTCAATTGCTCTCTTTATGTCTTCCCCGCAGGTGGCCTGTTCCATCCCTCCGATGACAATCAGGAGCTGGCCTTCCGCCAGGCAGTGGACCGCATCAACGCCGACCGCTCCATCCTGCCGCGCTCCAAGCTGGTGGCCCAGATAGAGCGCATCTCGCCCTTTGACAGCTTCCATGCCGGAAAAAGGGGTAAGTGCCGTAGCAGCCGCCGCGCTGCAAGTGTTGACTTGGCCTGTATTCCCACTGCCCTGCCCACCTGCCATCCTTGGTGTGTGTTGCCTTGAACCCAACGCAGCTGCCTGCATATTTGATTTGGTGAAAGAGCCCTTTGTTCTGCTTTTTAGCTCACATGCCATCATCATCATCTCCCCATCCGCATCTCTTTTTTGCCATTTTGGGTTTTCACTCGATTCGCCCTTTTGTTTGGTTTCGCATTTGATTTGCGATTTATGTTATGCTAATTGCCGCCTGGGGTCCTGGTTTCCTTTCATCTCTTGGACAGACTTTGATATTTGTATGCGCTTTGGTTGTATTTACATGCTGCACTTGTCGAATATTTATTCGGTTATTAAACACATTATTCATCATGTTATTGTTTTCAATGCTTATTGATGTTTATAGATTTTCCTTTTCATTGCAAACTCAAAGACTCCAAGCTTCTTACATATGTATTTTATGTTTGTATGGATTTGCCAATTAATATTGAGTTGTATTATTTGCAAACTACTTTAAAGGGGTGTGAAAATATATTCTTATTTATTTCTTAAACCTGAGTTCGAATATATTCGATAAACATAACTGTGAAAGCCTTAATTTTGCCAAAAGTTACAACGTAGTGGAGAAATAATTTTGGACCCTATAAGTTCTTGATTGTCATTAACAGCCGAGTCGATCTATACAAGTCAGCTAGAGAAAAGGGACACTTTTAACCAAGAATGTTTATTAAAATGGTCAAAAATTCAACAAATTTTATTTTGTAATATTTTAAACTCTATATGAAGCTTTAATAATCTAAAAACCAAACTCGGAAAAGCTATGTGGTTTAAAAATAAGGAAATGTTGGCTTAGTTATGATCGATTTTAGATTCTTCTGATCCAATTTAAGACTACAAAGGTATATAAACATTGGCTTCCTACATTTAGTGTTCTTTTTCAAATAAGAATCACATTATCGAATTTACTGAAAGACCAATAAAATAGTGTTATCAAAATATTTTAATGTTTCATTAGGGCAGCCTTATTTATGGAGGATACTGGTGCAAAGAAATAAGTCTAGTAGCTGGTGTTTTATAATTTTATCTTTGTCTACATCAATTCTTTTGATTTTACTGATAATTGCCTACTACAATCAAATTTAAGCAGAAAAAATATGTAGCAAAATAATTTGTTATTAAATAAATTTAATAACATTTTTTACTCATTAATATATTTGCTATTAAAACATTTAATGACAAAATAGTGATTATATAGCATTCACATTCTAAGGATAGTAAATAAATGGCTTATCGATACTTAGCTGTATTTAAAAAGCAAGACCTAGCTTTTAAGTCAAAAGAACTAACCCAAACTAGTATCCTTAAAAGTCGACAAAAGGAGTATTGCACTATGGTGCAACCCAAAGCCAGTTTTCACTCTGCAATTTTAAGTTTTATGTGGGGGCGATAATGAAACTTCTGCTGGCACTTGATAATCGTTAAACGCTGAAGATGAATCGTAAAGCGGGCAAAGGAACGTGAGCCAACTGTCGAATATCCTGTGATAAATGAGACACAAATGACGCCAAAGTTGGACAGAACGGTGGCCAAAAAGGACCTCGCCTGGCCAACGAGAAACACACACTTCAGCACGACAGTAACGAGGCGCCCAGGTGCACACATACGAGGCTATGAAAGTACGAGGGCAGGTTAACCGCACCGACCGCCGGCAGACTCGGGCCATCGAAGTGAAGCTGCACATGCACTTACACGTGCTTAGCGGGCCTGATGAGCCAAAGAATGCTGAAAGGATGACAGAAGTGACGGGGCGGGGGCGAAATCCCGAAGGACGGAAGGGGGGCCAAAAGGAAAGGGCTAACGACAAAACGAAATTATGTCATACTGAAGTGCATTTTAAATATGCGAACGAGGCTAACTGAACATTAGCGAGCAAGAGGCAAGCACATTACTGTGCTACTTGGTCTCGTTTTTACTTTTTGATCCTTTCAAGTCGCAGCCCGAGATTATCTCCCACACAAGCGGATTGTGTGGGGAAATTGGATTGGGATTGGGATTGGGTTTGGGACTGAGATTGAAATTGGGATTGCAATGGGAATGGGAATGGGGCTGGGAGCAGAGCATATTACTTGGAAATCAATTTGCGACTTTTAAGCTCTTTGGGATTTGTGTTTCACTCAATTTGCCATAAGGAAAGTGTGTCAAAAGTAGCTCCCCGCAGATATTTCACAGTGGTTTGGCCTAAGGGGGAATCGAGTTTTGCCAAAGAGCCACAAATAAGTTGCACATAAAGCCCAATTGCACTCTTGTTTGTCTTGCAGTTTGCGGGCTATTGAACATCGGAGTTGCCGCCATTTTCGGGCCACAGTCCTCGCACACCGCCAGCCACGTCCAGAGCATTTGCGACAACATGGAGGTGAGTATGCCGCCCAGAGCGATGTATCCCAGAGTCAACTAAAAACACACACACTCGTTACAGATTCCCCACTTGGAGAATCGCTGGGACTACCGGCTGAGGCGCGAGAGCTGCCTGGTGAACCTTTATCCACACCCTAATACGCTCTCCAAGGTAGGCCCACTCCCCAATCCCCACAACTGCTCATTGTTGTGATGGCTTTCGCTTGCTTGCAGGCTTACGTGGATATCGTGCGACACTGGGGCTGGAAGACGTTCACCATAATCTACGAGAACAATGACGGCATAGTGCGGCTGCAGGAGCTGCTCAAGGCCCACGGGATGACGCCCTTTCCGATTACGGTGCGCCAGCTAAGCGACAGCGGTGATTACAGGTAAGCCTTGTTAATCGTCTCCAACGAGAACACGTCCCAGTTTTGGGGATTACTCCAACTATTTGCATTAAATATTAATTCTCCTACACCTAATACGATTATTATCCACTCACCATTGCAGACCACTCCTGAAGCAGATCAAGAACTCGGCAGAGGCACACATCGTGCTGGATTGCTCCACGGAGCGCATCCACGAGGTGCTGAAGCAGGCGCAGCAGATCGGCATGATGAGCGACTACCACAGTTATCTGGTGACCTCGCTGGACCTGCACACGGTTAATCTGGACGAGTTCCGCTACGGCGGCACCAACATAACCGGCTTCCGGCTGATCAACGAGAAGATCGTCTCGGACGTGGTGCGCCAATGGAGCATCGACGAAAAGGGACTGCTGCGGTCCGCCAACCTGACCACCGTGCGCTCGGAGACGGCGCTCATGTACGATGCCGTGCACCTGTTCGCTAAGGCACTGCACGACCTTGACACCTCGCAGCAGATCGACATCCATCCTATCAGCTGCGATGGGCAGAGCACCTGGCAGCACGGCTTCAGCCTGATCAACTACATGAAGATCGTCGAGATGAAGGGCCTGACTAACGTGATCAAGTTCGACCACCAGGGCTTCCGCACGGACTTTATGCTGGACATCGTGGAGCTGACTCCGGCGGGAATCCGCAAGATCGGCACCTGGAACTCCACACTGCCCGATGGCATCAACTTTACGCGGACCTTCAGTCAGAAGCAGCAGGAGATCGAGGCCAACCTGAAGAACAAGACGTTGGTGGTTACAACAATATTGGTGAGCAGTAGCAGGATTTTAATTATTTCCTGAAGGACTTTTCTAACTTTTCTCCTGCAGAGCAATCCCTATTGCATGAGGAAGGAGTCGGCGGTACCTCTCAGTGGGAACGACCAGTTCGAGGGCTATGCCGTGGATCTCATCCACGAGATCTCCAAGTCCCTGGGCTTCAACTACAAGATCCAGCTGGTGCCAGATGGCAGCTATGGCAGCCTCAACAAACTAACAGGGTAAGAAGCAAACTTTGCCTTAGAAATAATATTAAACAAACGATATGAATTATTTTTAGCGAGTGGAATGGCATGATCCGAGACTTGTTGGAGCAACGAGCCGACCTGGCCATTGCTGATCTCACCATCACCTTTGAGCGTGAGCAGGCGGTGGACTTCACCACGCCTTTCATGAACCTGGGCGTTTCCATATTGTACCGGAAGCCCATCAAGCAGCCACCCAATCTGTTCTCTTTCCTGTCGCCCTTGTCCCTGGATGTGTGGATCTACATGGCCACTGCCTACCTGGGTGTCTCCGTGCTGCTCTTCATCCTGGCCAAGTGAGTGGTCCTTAAGTAGTGATAACTTTATAACTTTAACCTTATTTATTTTATTTAGGTTTACACCCTACGAATGGCCAGCCTATACAGATGCCCATGGAGAGAAGGTGGAGAGCCAGTTCACCCTGCTCAACTGCATGTGGTTCGCCATTGGATCGCTGATGCAGCAGGGCTGCGACTTCCTGCCCAAGTAATCCTCCAACTTTAAAAGATGTGTCCTTGTTTTTAAAGTACATTTTTCCAGGGCTCTATCCACACGCATGGTGGCCGGCATCTGGTGGTTCTTCACTTTGATTATGATCTCCTCTTACACTGCCAACCTGGCTGCCTTTTTGACGGTCGAGCGCATGGACTCGCCCATCGAGAGCGCCGAGGATTTGGCCAAACAGACAAGAATCAAATATGGAGCCTTGAAGGGCGGCAGCACGGCAGCTTTCTTCAGGGTAAGTTTTCATTAGAAAGTAGGGAAAAGTATTGAAGAAATCATTTTAATTTCACTACAGGACTCGAAGATCTCCACATATCAGCGCATGTGGTCCTTCATGGAGTCAGCTCGTCCCTCAGTCTTCACAGCCAGCAACGGTGAGGGTGTGGAGCGCGTGGCCAAGGGCAAGGGTGAGTCGAGATGATGCCTTATTAACTTGCACATACTTTGACAAGCCTCCAACATGCAGGATCCTACGCCTTCCTAATGGAGTCCACGTCCATCGAATATGTGACCGAGCGCAACTGCGAACTGACGCAGGTGGGCGGCATGCTGGACACCAAAAGCTACGGCATAGCCACTCCGCCCAGTAAGTCCGGAAATAAAATATGGGTTAACCATTTCAAAAATTAACTTCCTTGCCCTGTTTCCTACCACAGATTCGCCCTACCGCACCGCGATCAATAGCGTGATACTCAAGCTGCAGGAGGAGGGCAAGCTGCACATCCTGAAAACCAAGTGGTGGAAGGAGAAGCGCGGCGGCGGCAAGTGCCGCGTGGAAACCTCCAAGTCCTCGTCGGCGGCCAATGAGCTGGGGCTGGCCAACGTGGGTGGCGTGTTCGTGGTGCTGATGGGCGGCATGGGCGTGGCCTGCGTCATCGCCGTCTGCGAGTTCGTGTGGAAGTCACGCAAGGTCGCCGTGGAGGAGCGCCTGAGCGCGATACTGAACGAATGAGAAAAGTCGTAAACCCGGGACGAGTGGGTCTAGGCGACGTGGGTCCCGGGAGTGCAATCGCAGATGCCAATAGAGGCGGGAGCATGCAATCCGGTAGAGCATATATCAACAGCAATAGACGAAATAGCCAGTTTTCGACATCCCACGCAGATATGGGGCTTACACGAACCTCGGACGGATCGAAGTCAAGCGTTCCGAAGTTGCCACCAATGAAAGTTTGCACCGATTTGAAGGCTACGTGGAACCAGATATTAATATACATTTAAGCTGCATATGCATATGAGAGGCATATGCCAAATATATATTTATACAGGTTATACTCCCTTTCGTAACATACTCGTAATAACCATATACATAAACTATACACTAAAGCAGAGCTGCCCACACAGTGCCCTCGAGGGCACGAAGCTGTCTCTCGGGGACACTGCCCGAGCAGCTCTGCCCTAAAGGAACCACAACGCAAAAACTTGCAACAAATCGAATCGTATTGCATTTATATTTGAAAGCATTTTTGGGAATTGACCTATAGGCGTAATTGTAGCTAAATTATGTATACACACGAAGCGATCAGAATGCATATAACCCAGAGGACAGGATCAGCGTATTCTTACCCTAAGAAGCCGGACACAATTTACACACAACAAATCGAAGCCGATATTTTCGACGGACTTAGCCAGTAGACGTAACCTAAGTGAGTTGTAACTCTTAGCTTAGACATACTATCCCCCTGTCCCCGTCTCCCCCAGCCTTCTCTCTCTTCCCTAAGATATAAGATTGTAAAATGTAATTACCACTCATACAGGCGATTCAGACAGACAATTTCATAAAATACTTACAATTAAATAAAGCCAGTTAACAAAAACATCACATTGTTGGCCGCATTGATATCCTTCGACGAACACCTGCGCCCGATTTGACATTTGGTGTGGCTGTCGACGCCTAACCGCAAACTGTCAATCACCGGGCTTTCCACTTTCCCCCAATGAATTTTTCATGGCACTTGCACACGCTCCGCTGCTAGTCCGGAGTGGCTGGCATTAATTGGCTTTGTTTTATCAGCGAGGTAACCTCGTTACATTTGCGGGCTCCGCTCCTCAGTCGCCTTTTGGGCATCCTGGCGTCATGCGGTCATCGGCTTGTCTACTGCTCCTGTGCGGAGTGCACCTCGTCCTCCTGGTTCCCATAGAGGGCAATGACTTCTCCTCCTTTCTGAGCGCCAACGCTTCGCTGGGTGAGTTCTGCTGGATATTCCTATTTGCGAAAACTGAATGCTTATCGGCAATACGCAGCCGTTGTGGTGGATCACGAGTACATGACCATGCATGGTCAGAACATTATGGCTCACTTTGAGAAAATCCTGAGCGACATTATCAGGGAGAATCTGAAGAATGGCGGCATCAACGTGCGGTATTTCAGCTGGAACTCGGTGCGATTGAAGAAGGGTAAGAGCAAGGACCTTAAAAAGAATAAGATACGTAACGATGTCATACGATTTCTGTTGCATTTGAAGTTATAGAGCGCAAAATTGAAAAGTCTGAACGAAAGAGAGCTCTAGAACCATAAATTAGCTCTCAAATTTGAACGAGCGTTTGCATATGAAATTAAAATGTATGCACGTTACGCATCTTATTGTTTATATTAAACCAAGAACAGGAATATACTATTCAGATAGTTTTTAATGCGCTAAACTGAAATTCGGTCTCAGAAAATTTCGTAGACGTCCAATTTTTAAAATATTTAAACTTAAAATACGGCTTTTGGGAACTTTTGATGTGATGTAATTTTTACAAATATTAAAAACTGATTTTAAAGTCAATAACAGTACGTTATCATTAAGACGTAACAATCGTTAAAAAAAAAAAAAAAAACATAAAACGTATTAAAGTTACAGCACCTCACCTCACAAGTACCCAAAAACCGTATTTTTGGCGCTTTCAAGATGGAATATATCAAAAAACCTCAAAATTCAAATCCACATATGAATAACCCTTGGAAAAGTACATCATGGTTCTTGGTTCTGCGGCTTTTTTTTACATTTTGTCTGCCTCTGTTATTCATGGTATGATTATCTTTGTTTCTTGGTTTCTGTGAGCAGATTTCTTGGCAGCCATCACGGTAACGGATTGTGAGAATACCTGGAACTTTTACAAAAACTCTATGGAGACCTCAGTGCTTTTGATTGCCATCACGGACTCCGATTGTCCTCGGCTGCCACTCAACAGGGCTTTAATGGTAGATCCAACCCTCAGGCACTTTTAATTCCTTCAATAATATAAAATATCGGTTATTGTATAGATTCCCATGGTTGACCACGGCGATGAGTTTCCCCAAATTATCCTGGATGCCAAAGTGCAACAGATTCTCAACTGGAAGACGGCTGTGGTCTTTGTGGATCAATCAATATGTAAGTAGTCTTACCCTTAAGATATAATGTTTTCGATTTGGCTTTAGTTTCCTGCTTCTAATCTTAAATTTTTAGTGGATGAAAATGCGGTTTTGGTCAAGTCAATCGTACACGAAAGCACCACCAATCACATAACTCCGATCTCACTGATTCTCTACAAGATTGATGACTCGTTAAGGGGACAAAAGAAGCGAACTGCTCTGCGCCAGGCCTTGTCCCAATTTGCACCCACCAAACACGAAGAAAAGCGCCAACAGTTCCTAGTGGTGTCCGCCTTCCACGAGGACATTATTGAAATAGCAGAAACACTGAACATGTTCCATGTGGGCAACCAATGGATGTTCTTTGTCCTGGATAAGGTGCGTCGCGACTTTGATGCCGGCGCCGTGACCTTTAATTTGGACGAGGGCGCCAACATAGCCTTTGCCCTTAATGAGACCCTGCCGGACTGCCAAGACACGCTTAACTGCACCATCTCCGAGGTAAGCCTGGCCCTGGTTTCTTCCATTTCCAAAATGACCGTCGAGGAGCAGTCCATATATGGGGAGATCTCCGACGAGGAGTGGGAGTCCATACGCTTCACAAAGCAGGAGAAACAGGCGGAGATTCTGGAGTACATGAAAGTAAGTGGCAGGCTCTTTAAGAATTTTTATTTATCTGAAAGGTGTGTCTCCTTTAATTCTTCCATTTTTAATGGGGAATTTTATTTAAATTCCACATTTTAAATCTGATAAATATTATTAAAGGTGATTTAAGATTCAGGAAATTTTCTCCTGAATGAACTCACATTTTACCCTAATTATTTTCTTAAGGATTACCTGAAGGCCAACAGCAGGTGTGCCAGCTGCGCCAAGTGGCGCATTGAGACCGCCATCACGTGGGGCAAGAGCCAGGAGAACCGAAAGTACCGTTCAGGTCAGTCTGATATCCCTACCTATCCGCTTTTGCTTCATAAATCGTTTCCCATTAAGAAGCCCCGATACGCGATGCCAAGAACCGAAACTTCGAGTTCGTCAACATCGGCTATTGGAGTCCCCTCCTGGGATTCGTTTGTCAGGAGCTGACCTTTCCGCACATCGAGCACCACTTTCGCAACATCACCATGGACGTGCTAACCGTGCATGTGAGTCTTTGAGCCAGGAATATAATCCTTATTATTGGTTCAAATCGCTCGTAGAATCCGCCCTGGCAAATCCTGACCAAAAACCAGCACGGGGTGATCGTCGAGCACTCGGGCATTGTCATGGAAATCCTTAAGGAGCTAAGTCGGGCCCTGAACTTTAGTTACTATCTACACGAAGCCACCACCATGAGGGAGGATTATTCGTTCAGCACGAGCTTTAACCCAAACGAAACCGTGAGATTATTCTTTACATTGTTGGGTTACTTTGCTTCATCAAGGATCTCTCAGCAGGACGAACTGGCCGGCTCAATGACCTATCGCATACCGTATCGCGTGGTGGAGATGGTCCAGGGCAATCAGTTCTTCATAGCCGCCGTGGCTGCCACCGTGGAGGATCCCGACCAGAAGCCCTTCAACTACACCCAGCCGGTCAGTGTGCAGAAGTACTCGTTCATCACACGCCAGCCGGACGAGGTGTCCCGCATCTACCTGTTTACTGCTCCCTTCACCATGGAGACCTGGGGCTGCCTGGTGGGCATCATTCTGCTGACCGCTCCCATGCTGTATGCCATCAACCGCCTGGCTCCTCTGGATGAGATGCAAATCGTGGGCTTGTCCACTGTGAAGAGTTGCTTTTGGTACATCTTTGGCGCCCTGCTGCAACAAGGCAAGTTTAGGAGCAATACTTGAAGCTTCTCCAACTGAGATTCCCTCTTATTACAGGTGGCATGTATTTACCCCGAGCAGACAGTGGCCGGCTGGTGGTGGGCTTCTGGTGGATCGTGGTCATCGTACTGGTTACCACCTACTGCGGCAACCTGGTGGCCTTCCTCACCTTCCCCAAATTCCAGCCGGGTGTCGACTACCTCGGTCAGCTGCAGCGCCACAAGTCCATCTCCCAGTACGGGCTGCGCAACGGCACTTTTTTCGAGAAGTATGTGCAGACCACCACCCGGGACGACTTCAAGTACTACATGTCGCGGGCGACCATCTACGGGAGCGGCCTGGGCGAGGACATCGAGGCGGTGAAGAGCGGACATCGCATCAACATCGACTGGCGCATCAACCTGCAGCTGATCGTGCAGCAGCACTTCGAGCGCGACAAGGAGTGCCGCTTCGCCCTGGGCAAGGAGAGCTTCGTGGACGAACAGATCGCCATGATAGTGCCTTCGCAGAGTGCCTATCTGCACCTCGTAAACCGCCACATCGACAGCATGTTCCGCATGGGCTTCATAGAGCGCTGGCACCAGAAGAACCTGCCCAGCGCCGACAAGTGCAGCGGCAAGAGCGCCCTGCGCCAGGTCACGAACCACAAGGTCAACATGGACGACATGCAGGGCTGCTTCCTGGTGCTGCTCTTGGGCTTTGTGGTGGCTGTCGTCGTGGGATGCTGCGAGTTCTGGTACCACCGTTTCTACGTGCTCAGCGACAGTCGAAAAAGCAAGGAGTTCACCATTTGACCACTGACAACAACACGTACCGTGTAAATTAGTTTCTTTAATGTTTAAAATTACTTTATAAACATCAGCAAAAAGCTAGCAACTCGATCCACATTTCGCGACACTGTCACACACTTTAGGTGGAGTTGGCGTTGGGGCCGCGACGGCGTCCGAAGCCCTGGACGACGTTGACGAAACGACGGTTGTACTGGATCCTGCGCTTGGCGCGTCCGGTCTTCTTCTTCTTCTTCTCCTGCTTCTCCACCTTGGGGGTCTGTCCCTTGACCTTACCGGCACGCGCCAGAGAGCCGTGCACCTTACCACCAATCATGGGAACGTTGATGTCCAGCTCGAAGGAGCTGAGCGCGGTCACGGGCGTCTCGTTGGTCAGGGTGGTGCCCTCGCAGTTCAGGCTGAACTCTTCGCAGCTGAAGCCATGCAGCTGGGCCAGTTGGCTCTGTCGGCAAGATTGGCGGATTGGGAAGAGAAACCACATTTAGGTTAAGGTCGCTCGTTTGTTTTTGTGCATCGATGGGCTAACTCACCTTGACTCCGGCGATGGTGGCATCCTGGGACACCTCCAGGGCCTCGATGGTCTCTAATCCACGTACGAAAAGCTGCATGTTGACACGCTCTGCAAAGGAACCATGCCTGTGATTAGTTTTCATTTTGGCTGCGCTGCGGAACACGTGTGCCCGTTGAGTCAACTGTTTGGCGACGTTTGGAGCCTTTCCTAGCTGGCATTTCATGCGCCGCACACTCAGGCCTCGCCCGCACACACATTCCGCCGGTAATTTCTATTTAAAGGGTGCATTTTCTATAATATTTCCGCAAAAAAACGGCGGCTCACCTTTTAACTTGGTGTGCGGATCGAAAAAGAAAGATGGCGGCAGTTCAGTGCTGCCAGATCAAAATTTGGCTTTCCCCCTAAAAAATCTCAAAAACTCAGACTAAAAGTCTGGCAGTGGTGGTCGCTTATGAACGGAAAGTCTGGCAGTGTTGTGTGAGTTGCCAGACCGTTTTGTTCTAACGAAAACTAATCGATAAAAGTATCGATAAGTGGAACTAGTTTTCAAAAACAATTTCCGCGGGATATTTAAATAATGTGTATTTATATTCAACAAATATATTAGAAATAAATATTTAAAAAGAATATAATACCAATTATCTTACATTGTAAATGTAGGGTAACATTTAAGAATTCTTAATTAAATTTATAGCGTCAGATCAAATATACCGAGAACATTACATTATTGGAAATGCCGGAAAAATTACATTTAAGCAAATATATTGCAAAACAAACATGAAATAAATTTTTGTGAATACATGCTTATTTAAAAATTATAGAATATATTATTTCCCTTTTTTAATAATTAATAAAGAACACAAGATAACCAGTGAAGCCATATTTTGTAGCTCTGTTTTATTTACTATAAATATTTTCGGTGGTGCACAAATTTTGAACAGTAGTTAGATGAACAATTTAATAATTGAATATGAACACCATTTAAAATATTATCAACAATGTCCGAGAAACTTGGCAATTAATTAATTAATATTATCCACATAGTATATTTTTAAAATTATACAAATTATTATTTCTCAAAAAACAACTATTTAAAGTTTTTTGAACGGCAATATAGAAAGTTTATTTTTCATTAAACACAAAAAATTTTGAGACTCTTTTGTGCTGGACCATATTTCTTACTGAATAGATTGAAAAAGGACAGTCTGGCTGACGCCCTGCTAAGCCCGCACACCCCGCTTACCTCAATCTACGCAAAAATGGGAATTACGTTGAGCCCGCACCCACTAGTCCTCGCCCGCGCCCGTCTTGACCCAGTTTCCGTGGGCCTCTCATGCGCCTGCGCCTGCTCCTAGTCCAGGCCAGGTCCTTTGTGTGATCCGGAGAAAGGACAACAGAATACACGCTGTGTGTTATTCTACGCCATTAGAACAAATATTGCCGCATTGTTTGTCAAACAGGACTAGATTAGTAACATAAACATTCCGTCATAGAATGCAAATCATAAGCCGATTTGACAAATTTGCACGAATTATCTGCTACTAATGAGTGTGGCTTAAATAGTTCGGGATCATTCGACTGTCTGGATATGGGCGAGGAAGGATCCGCGATCTGAAAAGACATTGCAGCCCTAAAAACTATGTATTCTTCTTGTCATATTGCAATCCACATTTGCAATCTAAGGAAATGCGACATTCGATATTCTGGTAACCCTTCGACGATGTCCACTGATCGATGTTCATTTTGGATAAACAAATGGCGCATGCTATCCTCTCTTCCTGTTGTCCACTTCAGCGTGGATCTCCTGGAGGCCCATTCCCTGCTCATATGATCGGATTAGCTTGGGATTAGAAAAAGAGATCCTCTGGATTTGCGTAAACTCATTTGCCAGACCTTGTGGCAGAATCAAGGCTTGGGAAATGCATCCGTTCTTGGTTCCCCCCTCGAGGCCTCTGCTACTCTCCTTCTCCTGGAGGAACTGCTGCTCTGTAATCTGATATTTTTGCATGTTTACAAACAAAGGCAGCGGAAAAACAAATTACTCTTGACCATAAAAACAGCGGCAACAATTGCAAAATCGGCTTAGCCTGCCGCCCTTCGTCTTCCTCTCGTTCCTGCTTGCTGTTTTTCCGGCACGCGAATTTCCTTATTTTCATTCACCTTTTTCGGATATTTTCCCATATGCCCTCGATTTTCGGCCACACATCGTCTTATCATTACTTATCCTGGGGGCGGCTGCGTTTGATCCCATTATGCCAAAGTGATGCTGATGCCATGGGAAGCAGAAGAACCAGTGAAGTCAACCAGTTTCCGCTGTGAAATATTAAGTTACTCAATCCATATTCAATTTGCATCAGGTGAAATGGATATCCAGGGGTGGTTGGGAAAATAGTTATTGGCTTGGATTAAAATGGTTATTAAATGGTGTATAATAGCTTACAATTTACTTTAGTTTAAGCTTAATTTATAATAGCTATCGAAACAAATATATGAATTGTTTGTTATATTCTATTTTTAGTTAGAATTTCTATTAAAATGTACTTTTAATAACTAATTCAAAAATGTATTCACACACTTCCAAAATTAAATAAATATTCAAATACTTTATTAGAAATATTATTTTAAGTGCGTTAATCGTTTTTGAGTGCTAAGATGGTTTAAAGACATTTTTGATACAAAATTTTAATGTAAATTTTAAATACTAATTTTGTGTATGACTTTTGCACTGACAAGTTTTAAATGAAAATTATTAAAAGTAAAATTTGTAAAATAATAAATAAAAAACTAATTTTATTAATAAAAAATACAACTTGGTTCTTTTATACATTTCTGAAAATGTTAAAAATGTTTGTGTGATTTGCCAGTGTCGACATAGAGTCAACTTTCCGTTACTACACAAACTAATCCATAATTTTTAAAACAATCTAGATAAATCTTACCAATCATCATAATTTTATAGTATCTTAGTATATATGTTCATAAAAGGAACGGATCATTTAATTGCCATACGAGCGATCGGTAAATTTATAAAACAATCTGGAACACTCGGAAAAATTTTGGTGTTTTTTTTTACACGTCTCCATGTACATATCGACGCATTTTCGCGAAAGTATCGTATGTCGCTTTTTTTCGAAATTGAGATTTTAATGCAAAATTGTTGGGCACCTAATGTCTCACTACCCTGTGAAATATTATAACTAAAAACCCTATAGTTCCGATAAAAATTAAGTTTCAATTTTGTCTTTTCTATAGAGCTTCCTAAGAGATTAAAGCACAAAAAAGCTTCTCCTGTAAAATTGGATTTTTCGACATACGATACTTTCGCGAAAATGCGTCGATATGTATGTTACTATTTTTATTATACCCTTGCAGGGTATTATAATTTCAGTCAGAAGTTTGCAACGCAGTGAAGGAGACGTTTCCGACCCTATAAAGTATATATATTCTTGATCAGCATCAACAGCCGAGTCGATCTAGCCATGTCCGTCTGTCCATCTGTCCGTCTGTCCGTCTGTCCGTCTGTCCACCTGTCCGTTTCTACGCAAACTAGTCCCTCAGTTTAAAAGCTATCTGAATGAAACTTTGCATATAGTCTTCTATATACTCTCACTGCTATATATGTCGGAACGGGCCGGATCGGACGACTATATCATATAGCTGCCATACAAATGTCCGATAAATTTTTAGAAAAAAATTATAACTTTGCTGTTTTTCAATATTTTTGCACCATTTTTTAGATATGGCCATTTTATATTATTTCTAAATTTTGGTAAAAATTTTATGAAAATCGGACGACTATATGATATAGCTGTCATAGGAACGATCGGGAAATTAATAGGAAAAAAATTATTGCTTCGTTGTTTTTCAACGTATTTGTATCTACTCTGAGATATAGGCTTTTTTTATTGTTCTAGAATTTTGGTATAAATTTCATAGAAATCGGACAACTATATCATATAGCTGCCATATAAACCGATCGGTAGATGTATACAAAATGTAAAGCTGGGAATGCAAAACTGTAACTGTCAAACTGTAAACATAATAAGTATAGGTAAACTGTAATGAAATAATATCTGCAAGGGTATACAAACTTCGGCGTGCCGAAGTTAGCTTCCTTTCTTGTTTTTAATCAAAATTGTTCGACAATGTCTTTAAACTCTCAATATTCTAATTCTATGAGTAGACTTTCATTTATTATTAGTTCTTTTTGTGATCTTTTTACAGAAAACCAAAATAGATATAGCATACCGACACAGATATAGCAAACAGAATCAATCGAGTGATGATCTTATGTCAGCAATGAAATCCGCAAGATACTAGTACTTACCATATGGACATATATTAGATTATATTTGACGATGGCTTGAAAAAATTATACTTCTGCTAAAGAAACAAATAAAATGTAATGTTTTAACTGGCCAAAGGAAGATTTTCCAATTAAGATTAATTATTTTTCAGCAGACTATATTTTAATGGACAAGGTCTCAAGTATGTAATTTATTTACATATTTATTTATTAAATTATCTTGTAAATTTAGATAGGAATCCATCGAAAGTTCCCAAACTAGCATATTGAATTAAATGTCAACCACAAAGACCATCCCAGCTTAAACAAATCATATTTAAACAGTTAATATTGATATTGACAGATTTTTAATGCTATTTTTTGTATTTTGATTAACTAACTTATAATATATATTTACAAGAAGCCACTAAGTTACACAGTAACAGCCGTAGAGGAAGAATAAAGTCTACTAAATTGTCCTAAGTTAAACGACGACGAGCATTTCCGGTTCCGGACTGGAGGCATTTGAAGAGAAGGTGGAGTCGCAGCTCTCGTCCTTTTCCCGTTTCTCCCGTCGCTCGCGAGCCCGTCGGTTCTGGAACCAGATCTTCACCCGGGTGTTGGTCAGCTCCAGGGACTCGGCCAGCTTGTTGGCATCCTCGGCGCTCAGGTAATTGGACTCCTTGTAGGCACTCTCTAGCGCCTGGAGCTGCATTGGCGTAAAAGGAATGCGGGGCAAACGGCCAGGCGTCCGTTTGGCGGGGCCACTTTGGCGCAGGCCCCGCGGAAGCTTGGGAGGATGATATCGGGTGTACTGTAGCCAGTCGTAGACCGGCATCTGGTTCTCCTCCGCAGCTGGCGGAGATGCTCGGAGTTCCTTGGTGGGATGGCCGGCGTACGGGTGGAATGGCAAGCTGCCGCGTAGTCGTTGCATGACTCCCAAGGAGGCGTTCGTACCCACATATCTGTCGCCGGCACGGTTCAGGATATACTCGATGCTAAAGTCACTCATCCTTGCGCGATCCTCTCGCCGAGCTGGTTCAAGTGCTACTGCTGAGTTCGCTGCGCATCCCCGAGCTATTTATCCAAGGACTGCCCACCGCCGCCATTTGCATTCGAGAGAGACAGTACGGCCATCCCTGTCTCGCAGGACGAAGAGCCGCCTGGCCCAATACAAATCTCATTCGGGAGCAACGAGGCGATTAATAGGCGTTTCCCAACTCTGGCCAGGTAGTCATCCGCCGGTTGTCTCTGGCCGGGGCTCAATTATATTACCCTTATCAGCGGCAAAGATTAGGCCCGGCAAGGCAATAAAGTACACGATTCCACAAGCAATTGTATCTGACTTTCAATCAAATGTTCGCCGGTCACAATGTTTATGATTTCAGCTTCTGTTTTTATGTCGATATCTTTATGCCCTAACCGTTTGGGAGGGGTAAAAACTTAATGGTAATTAATGAAATATTTTGTTAATTATATGAAGGAAACCGTTAAGTGTATAGAAATTGATCTATATCAGAATTTGCAAGGATTAGCACTAATATAATATCTAGATCATCTAGATATATTCTATATATTGTATGACCAGCGATCTCAATAATACGATATTTATCACATATTGTAAAAAAGTTTATTAATCTTGAAGAAAAAACTTCTCTGCAGTTTTTCCTGTTTCCTTAAAATAAACTTTAGGTTGCTTAAGTTTATATCAGGAAAATAACATCTGAATTTTAAAACATTAAAAATAATTATAACTAACTAAAAAAATTGTATTTCTATAGCTTAAGTGTAACATTAAAATAGAATTTTAAATTAAATAAAAAAATAAAACAAATATTTACAAAATACAGATAGAGTGCATACACTCTTCGGTAACTCAAAACATTGAAACACTTAACAAATTTTGTATAGCTTATAAATTGTTGTGGTTAAGACAGTGGCTTCCAGGGTGGTTCTGGTTCCCCTCCCAATCCGCTGCCATGTTTTGGGCCGTGTCCTCCAATCCCATTCAGCCCAAGCCCATCCCTTCGATGGGAAAACAAGTTGAGCCTGATATATTTTGATGCGCGTATGTTTTGATTGATTCGTAAATGTGTTTTCACAACAGTTGCCTTTGGGAAACGAGTTTTGTGGCAACCCTCGACTCTCGCGGGTCTCGAAGAGTATCAATTACACTGTTAATTGCGAATAACCATCGGATAGTCAGCATATGGCGGATACAGCGAAGAACACCAGACAAAACGATGGAGTAGAAGGCTTGCTAATGACATCATATAATGTATTTACCAGTTTTCTACTATGATTGTTGAGAACATGCAATCAGCCGATTCAATGACTCTAATACCTCATACAAACCTCAAAGTTTCGGCGATGAGTTGTTTAATAAATTAAGCTAGTCTGCCGTTGTATTACCTTGAGACAATGGTTTATCAAATGTTAAATATACGCAGCAAGTGGGGAAGCTTCTGTTAACTGTAATTAGTTAACAAGCTTGTTTAATTCATTTAATACAATATATTTTAAACTGCACTTCATTTTATATTCTAGTTCTTTATTCATAATGTAGTATAACCATTTAATATAAACTTAGGAACTATCAGCAGTATCGGTTATCTACGTTCACTTATAAAGTAATAGTACTAGGTCAACATCCGTTTTTAAAGTTCCTATCAAACCTTCAAGGAGTGAACTTTAATGGTAGAAAGATAGCAAGTCCCAGGAAATCGGCTGTAAATGTTCTATATCTTTTATATATATAGATAATTTTGATTCTTACGACCCTGAAGCGTCAAGTTAAGTACAATAGAGCCAATATAGGATTGTTTGAAATTTCTTGGAAAACTTTTAACTTATAAACCCCTATCTGTTAATTACAGTTGGCTGTATTGAGAAGCCAAGAGCCCCATGCTATCACATCATGATATCAATATTTCCTAAGAACTGGCCTAATTTCTTCAGCTTTTATTACGATTCAATAGTTTACTTATGATTTTAAATTATATAAAAATAGGTTCAGAAACTCTTCAAATTCTATAAATAATATCAGCATTTCTCAAAAGCTGGCCCAAGTTGTAAAATTAGTAATATGTTCAACATTTATTATTATTCAACATTAATTATAGTTGAGTTTTGAATTTAAATTATATACAATGGTAAATAAATTCTTTAATTTCCTAAAAGTACACTTAAATCTAATGTTTGTTTTCATAAATCACAACTTTTGTCAAGCACTTTTGGGCCATAATATTGTGAAGAGCCATGTCCTCAAATTCGCAGCACAAGATAAACATCATTTTATTTTTCAAGTGCACTCGAGATTAAAAGAAGCGAAATTCACAATAAAACCTCTTTGATAAGATAAACTATTCTCATACTTGTACTCAATCCAGTTATAAGATATAGTTGCTAATATTGTATTTTACAGATGCGTCTTGATTGCGGTAAGTTTCTGTTGATATTTCTTGCTATCTCGGGAGAATTATCTGCCAATTGTCGTGTAATTGTCAACTAATTTAGAATTTGCACAATCTCAACCGCAATTACTTTGGCGGAAGTGGTTGCCAGGAACTAAACGCAGATTGTCCCTAGCGATACGCTTTATTACTCACTGGAACAAAGGCCCCGGAATCCGAGATCCGACAGATACCGAAGGGGGTCCTTTTTGGTGCAATCCTGCGGAACCTAGACCTCAGCAGATGCAAAACTTCTTAGTTTCCTTGACCGACGTGCATTTCGATTGATAGGAATAGAAGTCCAGTCGACTGATGCTGGGCACTCGGATGGAAATCCTTTGACTCCCCGTATCCCAGTCCACCGTGGCCTCAAAGAAAGCATTCCCTGGTTGGGCATATACCTGCAGCAGATAGGCGTTCGAGTTGCCCCTTTGCTGCAGCGATAATACTCGTCCCACCCTCAGGCGATGGCACTTTTCTGCTCCCTTTTTCCCCGCCACAAACTCGTTAATGGCGTCCACCAGCTGAGTGGACATAGCTCCAAGCCTGGCATCCGATGAGGGCAACTCGGTGAAGCTGTCACAGCCGCACCAGTGCTCATCAATTCCAGCCTGAGAGCAATTCCGGGCCCAGTCCACCTCCTCGAAGACGCTGTGGCAGGTGGGACAGCCCTCAGGGCGGGGCAGCTGCTCGGGCGGGGTGTCCAGCCTCAGGATGTGCTTCAGCGTGGCATGAATGTCGTATGGCGATGTAAGGCGATTGCGGTTCGCCCGCAGGTTCCTCATTAACTCCGGATACTTCTCCCGAATCCATCGTGGCATGCGCATATAAAAAAAGGGCAGCCGCTCCTCTAGGAAACCGCTGTCCAATTTTCGCAACGGACCAAACCTACTTCCATGGTCGCTAAAGAAGATGATAATTGTGTTGTCCATGACGCCGTTCTTGTCCAACGACCTCATGTACTGCACCATCCTTGCATCCATGGCGGACGGCATGGAGAAGTCATTGTGGCTAAAGGTATTCGTCCAGAACATGCCAAAGAAGGTCCGATTCCGGTTGGCCCTGGTAAACTGCTCGGCCAAGTCGTAGATGTACTCGCCGGATGACCTGCGGCCCAAGCAAAAGGGCATGTCTGCCATTATTGTCTTCTTTAGCTCCTTTTCCAAGGCCAGGATCATTGGTCGGCCGTAGACGTCCGTCGGCGGATTACGGAAGCCCTTGCTCATGAAGTCAAATGTGGAAAATCTGCTCCAGTCCTCGGCGAAGGCCGTTGTGTAACCCTTCGCCTTGAAGTCCTTCCACACCAGCGGGCAGGCGTCTAGGCCACCTACCGCACTCGGCCGGCACCTGGCATTGGCGTAGGTCTTGTTAAATCCCGTCAGCAGAGCCATTAGGTTCGGAAAGGTGTTGTCGCCCATCTGAAAAAAATGAAGTATTTCGTTCATTCTTAGGGATATCAAGAAATCCAACAGTATTTTAAATTTAAGATTATTGCTTTAAGATAAATGAATAGTCTCAAACAAAAGCAAATGTATTATTTATAATACCTTGTTATAGCCCTGCAGCTCGTACCAGTGCTGACCGTTCAAGTACTCGTGCATGAGGGGCATGGTCAGCTGGAAGTTCATTCGGGAGACGGAATCGATGCCCCAGAGCAGGACGCTGGGCCGTTTGCTCAAAGCTGGATTGGAATCCTTCCGGGGATGCACAAAACTAAAGGCGTCTGTTTGTGACACGTTGCCCTGCGGACTCTTCCGGCATTCGGTGATCATGGCCGTGACTTCAGTTGGGACTTCAAAATCCTGGGGGAATTTCTCACACGGAAGCAGCCTGGCAAAATGGGATCCTTTTTAGCGGCCATAACTGATTTGGCACTAAGCGACTTACTTGTATTTGTGGTCCGCCATGGTCCGAAGTCCTACTCGGAGGATCCGCTTAAAGCAGCAAGTGGAGTTGCCCTCGTTCTTGTGCAGCCTGTAGGTCCCGGTCGTGTCGTTAAAGTTCACTGTGACCATATCGGGACTCTTATCGCAGACTATATAGTGATGCTTCCTGTAGATCTTTCGGATGTTACTGGCGAAGGGATTTGGATGGCGCATTTGGCACTCAGGGCTATTCACAAAGTATTTCTCTCCCGAAGCCGTTTCCAATGGATAAGAGGCTTTCGTGGTCGTCTCAGCGGTAATCTGTTCTAAGGAACTCAAGACTTGGAGTGTTGTGGTCTCCGCCATTTGAGCTTCTGTGATCCATTCATCTTCGCTTTCCAATCCCTTCTCATATCCGTCACTCAACGGAGACTGCTTGGTAATCTCAGTCCAGGGTGACAGAGTGCTCGGATCTTGTAGGACATCCAGAAGACGCGAAGAAACCCTTGCACCCACTGTACTGGACTCCAAAGAAAAGGGACTTCCGGAAGTCACTGCATAACCTTGGGTACTGCTCTCCAGCTGATCCTCCGCTGAACTTAGAACATAGAACACAATCACAAAAAGAGCCGTGCACAGAAAACACATTTTCCCTATCCAATGTGGGGTCTTTCCTTCAATGGGCTCGCCCTCATTTGTTGGAATTAACTGATATTTAATTGTCGACATACTGGTGGCGTTATCAACACCATTTCCGTACTTTATTTAAATAATACTGGAGACCGGACCTCACTCCGTATGTCCACTCCGTTCGCGTTACCAGTCGCAACTGCTCAACTGAGAATAGTTCAAGCGCGCTGCGGATATATTATTATCGCCTGCCGGAGGTTCTGTGTTAGGCAGAAGACGTCATGTTCCGGCAGAGCTATAGCTCACCAAAAGCAAAAGCGCTGTTTCAAGTTATATAGCCACAGATGTTGTGAATGTTTCTTTTTTTAAATTCTCTAATTTTATTTTAAGCAAAAAGTTTGGTTATGACTAAACTGAGAATCGCTTAAAGAAGAAACAAAAACATTTCTGGCCTCCATTCGTTATGGGTTTTTAAGCTCTTCGATCACAGATAACATGCAATTAAGTTATCTTGTAAGCCCACTATTTATACCCAGTGTTCATTGCCAGAAGGGAAATAACGTGTAACTATTCATGAAATATTTAGAATTTTTTGTAAAGCGAACTGAGTGCCGGGTTTGCTTCTAGGGGTATGATATTTTATGATCGAGGGTTGGTTTATTTCTTATCAAACTTGTTACTACTTTCAAAAAAATATATATATTTTTTATCTTGCCAGCTTATTACTTTCCTTACAAAAAAAATGCTAGGGTATCTATGCACCTTACGCTCGTATAAATCTAATGGGTGTCTAGGGCGAGCAATATTAAGCTTCTATGATTAATTTCAATGAAAACATGGGCAAGAAAAAAAAACGCTCATCAACCCATTGTTCATTATTAGGCACGATCTTGACGAAAGCATGACTTGGCATGGGGGCTTCTTATGTATGTACATATGTACGAGTATAGTAAAATAGGCGAAATAAAAATATAGGGGGTTAGGTTTTGCTTGTACATTATGAGTAAATCTCTACAGCTATATGTTTTTTTTTTTTTTTCTTCTTTTATGATCATTAAAAATTATATATTTCTTACTCAGCTTCAGTCTGCAGCTACGAACCACATTATTAGATAAATATTAATTAGCATGTTGCAAATTTTAGTAAGCTCATGTAAGCTTTGCTCATTTGCATTGTTTTTTCAGCTTCCCAAAAGAGCAAAACGTCAATATCATTTGTGTGTAGTGATTACAGTTCTGTGAAGGTTAAAATTCACACTGCATATGGCATTGTAATAATTCTACCTATGGTTGCCAGTAAAGGCAGATAATCGATGAATAAAAATTCTATTGATTATATTTTCGAGGTACTACTACTACTACAAATTCTACCTGGCTAAAATTACTAGAAACTGTTTTCGTTAAATATATTTAAAATTATTCACGCAGTATCACAGTATTTTTACTGTGAATTAATAAAACTAAATTTGATCAAAACATTTTTCAAAAATTTACCTTAAATTTCTTAGAGGGGGGGGAGGTTAAGGTATTTAATTTTTTTTTTCGTAAATTTTTTTTTATTTTATTTATTTATAAGGCCTAATATCTTAAGAATATTGTGTCCAAGTTTTACATCGATCAGAGTAAAATTGACGAAGTTATGCGGAGTTGAACGAAGGTCGCTTGGTGTTCAATGCATGAGAATCACAAAGTTTAAAGCGCTCTCCTGAAAAATGCCATTTTGAAAATCGGTGTACACGATAACTCAAAATCTACTGAACCAATCGGTTTGAAATTTGGAACATAACTTCTTTAGATAATTCTACAGGTATTCACGTCGAGCTTTTTTTAATTTTTAATTTTCTTATATTTTTTATTTAACAAATTAACTTAATTTTTAAGTCAAAAATCGGGGTTTTGACTTCAAATTTTGATAAAAAATCAGGAAAAAAATTTTAAAACTAAAAACTCTTCGTGAATACCTCGGGACACTTATCCTTTACCGAATGAGGTATAATTTTTGAAGATCGGATGATTTTATGGACAGTTAGGATGTACACCGCAAACCAACTTTTTTTGGAAGCGACTCGGGAGATTCCCTATAACTCCTCTACCTCTAAATATTTTTTAATACAAAATTTATCAAAAACTATTCAAATGTCGTGTTATTATATGGTTTTTAATTCATTAACTAAACTTTAGCCGTTTCGCCATAATAAATGTTTGTCATATCGTAATATTATACTGCTAAAAGGTTTTGTCTTTACGGTAAATTGACCGCATGCATAACAGTCGTGTTACTAGACTTAGTTAACTGAGTGTAATAAATCACATTAAATATTATCTACTTCTGTTTTATTATCCCTCATAAGAAGACATTAATTTAAAGAGATTCCAGGTTCACCGGTTCATCATTTTTGCAAGTGGACCAGCCTTGAGCACACTTCCAATGATCAACAAACGCTGATAGTGAGTCGTCGGTTTCAGTCCTAAGAGTTTTAATTTAAGGAAAAAAAACCTTGAATACCGGGTACATCAGTCGTTTAAAGGTCATATCAATATTCATTTATTATTAAAGGTATGCGTTTGGCCTAAGACCTAAAGATAATTTAGTTTTTGTGGCATCCTATATGTGTTCGACCAGGAACTTAAAAAATACGTTAAGTTTACTTGAAATGTTTATTAAATTATTTTTAAGCTATAAGAAAAGCCGTACATTACTTAGGTCTTATACTTTCATCCCCAAAAGCATACTTTAACCCGTATTATTCTTACTTATAACCGATAATATAAAACGCTCTTGAGTACAAACTTTTAAATAATTTTGTTCACGAGAAATATACTCAATATGCAGTTAAAGCGTAAGACGATGATACAATCAAAAGAAAATAAATAAATAAAGTTAATTAAATATTAGTGACATTAACACCTTAGAAACTGCTATAGAATTTGTTTTATATTAACCCTCTAATGCCACTTTCCACAATAACGGAAAAAATTAAAAGAAATAATTTTTTTCTAGAGTGATTTGTGCCTTCTAAACTCAAATAAGCTATTCAAAAACAAGGTAGAACCTTTCGTTTACCTTTAAGGCGAGAAAAAATTAAATAGGTGCCTATCACTATTTCACTGCTACAACGCATGCATATAACATATTTTCATATCTGTAATTCTATTTTACTAATTAACCTTCCTTAAATCAACGTTTTAGTTAATTTTTATATTTTAACTTTTAAAATCAAAAGAAAATCCAGTACCGTTAAAAGCTTCTAAGAGCTTTCAAAAGTCCTTTACATACTTAATTAAGCATCTATTCTTAACTGCTAAACATATTTAAACGTAGGTTTTATTATTTTTTGAATTGTGAATAATGTAATAAGTGCCTCAAGGCCGTTTTATGGCCTAAAGGGTTAAAAAAAAAATATCTTTTAAACAAGAAAGGAAGCTAACTTCGGCACGCCGAAGTTTGTATACCCTTGCAGATTGGTTTTTATGTTTATATTATAGATTTAAATGCTGAAAACACTTACATTACATTACATCATTACATTTTACCTATACTTATTATGTTTACAGTTTGACAGTTACAGTTTTACATTCCCAGCTTTACATTTTCTCTACATTTACAGATCGTTTATATGGATTTTTATGAAATTTATACCAAAATTCTAGAATAATAAAAAAAGCTTATATCTCAGAGTAGATAAACATACGATGAAAAACAACGAAGCTATAATTTTTTTTCCTATTTATTTCTCGATCGTTCCTATGGCAGCTATATGATGTAGTCGGCCGATTTGCATACATTTTTTACCAAAATTCAGAAATAATATAAAATGGCCATATCTAAAAAATGGAGCAAAAATTTTGAAAAACAGCAAAGTTATAAATTTTTTTCTAGAAATGTATCGTACATTTGTATGGCAGCTATATGATATAGTCGTCCGATCCGGCCCGTTCCGACATATATAGCAGTGAGAGTATATAGAAGACTATATGCAAAGTTTCATTCAGATAGCTTTAAAACTGAGGGACTAGTTTGCGTAGAAACAGACAGACAGACAGACGGACAGACGGACAGACGGACAGACGGACAGACGGACAGACGGACATGGCTAGATCGACTCGGCTGTTGATGCTGATCAAGAATATATATACTTTATAGGGTCGGAAACGTCTCCTTCACTGCGTTGCAAACTTCTGACTGAAATTATAATACCCTGCAAGGGTATAAATATGTTGTTTATTATATCTGATTATTATTACGGTGTGTGCCTTGCAGTATAGAAAATTATGTTTCAAATTGAAAACCGTAAATTTAAATCCTAACAAAAGTAGTAGAATACTGTGAAATCCCAACAAAAGCAACAACTTGTGTTTTCATTGTTTTATTTCAATAATTTAAGTCATTTAAAAATGTACAAGTACAATAATATACGTATACATAATCCAATATGTATGTATACACAAAACTTCATAAATAATAAAATGTTCAAGAAACGCATTACAAATGCTATGCATGTACAATATCCAAATCTGCCAAAGATTTTGCTGCGTCCCCCGGCTGGCCACGACCACAAAAGAGGCTACGGCCCAGTGGGGGGAGTAAAAATGCGCCGCATCGTGACAAAAAATACATAATTTCAGTTTCAGTTGTTATACATAGCATATAAATTACATAATACATTTAATTCGTAATGCCATTGCATACATTGACGTTTACACTTATTGTTCTGTTGACGACTTTTAGCTAAGTTTTTGTTACATATATCCGTATGTTCGTATCGGCCTGCTAACGGCCGCCATTGCTACTGTTGGTGAGTTGATTGGTAGGTTGGTTGGTTGGTTGGTTGGTTGGCTGATCGGTACCGGAGCATCTTTTATTTAAAAGAATTACTCCTCCCGATATCCAACACCTCAGAGGCCGCACTATCGCGCACAGAGTACGCGTAGTGCAAGCGATTGCTCATAACAATTTCTAATACATATGTATGGTAATATTTCATCAACGACTGCTCTACTGTATACGCAATTCGTAATGCGTCTCTAACCTCGGTGTATATCTATATATACGTATATGGTTGTATATATCTATATCTGCTTAACGACTTCCACTGCTGCGCCCGCCCTCTTACGCGTTGAATATCTCTACATAGTTGGCCGGATACAGGCCGACGCGACCATTCATGCGTCCCTTGCACCAGCCTTGTTCGTCTTCATCTTCGAGCTTCTCGAAAACATCACCTGAAAGCATAAAGGGGGAAACGGGGCGTTAGGGATTATCATATGGAGGGCTTCGCCCGGAACGCACCTTGCTTGAATGTGAGCTCATCACTTTCAGCGCCCTCGTAATCATACAGCGCTTTGACCGGCACGCCCGGCTCACCGTTGTCCACCAGCACGTTGTCGCCCTCGTCCCACTCCTCCTCCTCGTCGAACGGATTTGCATCGACTTTGCCGTTGCCGTTGCCGTTGCTGTGTATACAAATTGAAATCAATTAGTTCAATGAAAATGAGCGCATCCAACGCGACGTGTCTCTGGCCCAGGCGAGCACTCGAGTGTAATTCAAAACAATACAAACTGTTTCAACTTACGTTACGCTCGGATTGCGATTCGATGCCGCCGCTGGCGTAGCTGACGCTGTCGCTGTGCCGGCAGCCGCCGCCGATGTTTTGGCTTCTGATGTGGTGGCTGAGGATTGCGTGGCCACAATATCGCTCTTCACGCTCGCTCTGCTGCTGGTGCTGCCCAGCGTGCTGGTGTTCTTCTTCAGGCTGTTTGTTGTGGAGTATTCCTGTCGGAGAATCAGTGTAGAATGCTTTTAATTAATGGGTACGTAGGTCGCTTAGGAGGGGCGCTGCTTACGTGCACATCCTCGGCCACAGGTCGCTGATTGATGAGCGTGATGGGTGCTGCCGGCAGTGCCTCTTTTGATTTGTTGCCCTTGGCAATGTCACGGAACTCCTCCGTGTATTCCTGTTAACAAACCGGAAGTTCCATTAGGCGCCCGACCTATGGCCCAACATGGTAGCTTCTACTCACCACAAATGACGGCCAGTTCATGGCCATGTTAATACCATGATTATTTGACCACCACTTTAAGTCTTTTTGCTGGTCCGCATTGTTGATCGTGTGGTAGAACTCCTCATAGATTTGGGGCAGGCTGCGGAGTAACATAAATGGGAAATTAAGCCAAAGTAAGACTTAATGCGGCTTAGGCCACGCACCTTTGCACTTTGGTAAGATCGATACACGAGTGCACGTTAAATAGGATTTCTTTGAAGAACTGCAACCGCTGCTTCTCAAATGTTTGGCACTTATCGAACACGGATGTCATGTCCTCGATGTACACCGAATTGTACTTGGTGATTTCCGCTATCGACTGCTCGTACTTCTCGCGGCACTTTTGCACTTGATCTTTGGTCTTCTGCACTCGATCGTGCATTTTCTTCACCTGATTTAGGAGAGCAAAATATCAGTAGTGGAATAAGGTAAAATAATAATAAGTACAATAATCTAGGATATTATTAATACAAATAAAAGTTAGTATAGTTTTGAATTATCAATAAAAAGCAGGGTTTCTTGTAGGGATGAACAAAAAATCTAAATATCTATACTGTATCGGCATTTTAACGAGAAAAACTATATATTAGAGCTGGAAATAAATCGATTTTCAGTGAATCAATTTTTTCTTAAAAAAGTAAATCGATTAAAATCGAAAACGGAAATAATTTTGCATTTTATCTATCGATATTGGTATTTAAATATGAACTTATTGGAGTTCTTCACCTTTAATATGACATCGGAAATGTGACATTTCTAAAATTAAATAGCATTCCTTTCTTTCCAGAAAAACAAATTCCAGAAAAATTGGATTACATAAAGTGCAAAATTTATAATCGATAACAATAAACCAAAAATGTTCATCTTTGTATTTAACATTTCCACGAGTTTACATAAGAATATAACTTTTTCGATAAAATCGATTCTGAAAATGTATATCGATATAATTTAAAAAATAATTTTAAAAAATGTGTTAATCGATTATAAAATCGATTTTAATTTCAGTTTTACTATATATGAATCGTATTCTAAAGTTAAAACAATTGAGCGATAAATCGATATTCTTTTAGATATATAATCGAAATATAAATCAAAAATCTACATTTTTTAGATATTTTTGATCATAGTATAAAGCTCTTGTCAGATTCTCACCTGATCGGGCGACAATGAGCTGTCGGCATTGGCATTTCGCTCCTGGTTGGTAGCACTGCGCTCCGTCTTGCAGGCCGAATGGTAGTCTGCCTTGGCCTTTTCGACCTTAGACAGTAGCTTTGCCCAGGGCTTCTGGGCCTTCTTGAACAGATCTTCCAGGTCCTTGCGCTCCTTGATCTGCATAAGAGTGTGGTGATAGTTCTCCTTCTGCCACGTCTTGATCTGGTTGTTGATGTCGTTACAGAGGTTATCCTTGATCTTCATGTGAACGTCGGAGATGCGCTCCGATTCCGTCAGCACACCCTTCCAGGCTGCCTCCGTGGTTCCGTACTCCGGACCTGAAAGAAGAAATCAAAAATGTGTTTATACATCGCTTATGCCATCCAATTCTCAATTAACAGGAGATTACAAGCGTGTCGCCAAGTCGAGGTGTTGGCGCGCTGACGTCATCGCGGGGCCCTCAGGCACACGGCGCACACGGGTTTATCTAATCAGCCGCAGTCGCAGTTACGGCTACAAATATGGCTAGCTATAGCCACAAATATGCTTGGGGAGAACGCTCGTTGTAGGAATGGGCGCTTGTATGGGTGCTGCGATCAGAGAACAGCGCACATTTTTGGCATTTTTTATTGGGCGCTAACAAAGAGCTAGCAGCGCGCACCGTAATCAAATTTATATGATGCTCGTCTTATAATTGGCAATGCACGAAACTCGTTTGCCTAACGACTCACTAGCCCCAAAACCCCGCCAGCGTACACACATATACCAAGATATAGAAATTGAGACGCTTAGCACAGAAATAACTCGTTCTATTTTCCCGTCGCATTGATTTTCGAAACCATTTCAAGCGACGCTTTGGTGCCGGTTTGGTGATCCGCTGGACAGCGCGTCTGCCTCTGCTTCTGCTTCTACTTTTGCTTCCCAGTCTCAGTCTTCGCATCAGTATCTGTATCTGTGTATTCGTATCTGTATCTTTGACTAGACGCAGCTAGGCAAATTCCGCTGGCCAGAAGATAGAAGTGGCCACGGGCAGAGGAAGGGGGCGGAAGAAGTGGTAGGTAGCCGCTTTTGCAATTGCCCATTGCTGGTTACTGTGAAAGTGGACACTCAGAATTCCGTGCAGAGGCGGTCACAGCAAATGGCAGCAATAGAGCCAACAGAGCAGCAGCAGCAGCAATGAGGCAAAGCGGTTTCCAACTTTGCAAGCGCTGTACTCGATTTCATTTCACGAAGAAGCGCGCACACTGTGCCGGACATCCGCCAAAAATGGCTGGAGACCCAATTCCGAGGCAATGGAATGGGATGGACTTCGTTTGTTAGACAATTATGCCATTAGGCGCCAGGTTATTCAAGGAAATTTCATTCAAAACCAACAAAGTAGGTTGGTTATAAGAAATGAAAGGGAAGTAGATGATAAGGCAAGTAATGAATGGGAGTGAATGGGAGTGTTTAAAACATATATGTTTATTTACAAGAAAAAAAAAATCATTAGTAACAAAGGAATAACTATGGGATATTGGAAATTCCTCCTTTTGCGTTCTTCATCAGCTTAAATTCAGTAAAAAAAGATCAGAGATCCTTATAATGGATTTAGCCATAAAAACTAGGCAATATTTGCAATAAAATATGCTTTGTTTCCGCTTTAATTTTCTTTTAATGAATGTAAACAAATATTTAAGTTCATCTAAACATTCGGCGATGCCGGCTCATTAACATGTTTAAATAAATTGGGGCTGGCGATTTTGGAACCACAGTGCGGGGCTTTGGTTCTCCACAACCGACAAAAACGAGGTAACAACGAAAAAAAAAAAAGCCATTAATAGCTTAAGCCACTTATCGCACAACGGCAACAACAATGCCCAGAATGATGTACAGAATGTATGGCGGAATAAGAACAGCCAGTGGGCCAAAAAGAAGAAGAGGCGGTGGGAAGACAACGTGACGCAGACGGTGCCGCTGGAGACGACGTTTCTGCTGCCAGCGGGTCACTACTTGGCTTTGGCGGGGCGTGAACGAGTGCGTAAACAAATGGCAGCAAGGTAACCTGAGGAGTTATCCCATGCCTCCTCCCACCACTGGATCCCCCGCACTATTGTCACTTACCTTTCTCAATGAGTTCACCCCATTTCTTTGACCAGGCGCGCAAGCTTTTCGCATATCCCTTCTCGATGTCGGCTCGCTCCTGTATCAGTTGCTGTAGGTCATTGCAGAGTCTGCGTGCGAGACGAGAGACAGAAATCAAAATAATGCGAACCGGTTTGGCTTTGCTTTCCGAGTGACTCTGCCTGCTGCTGTCGCTGGCAATGACCCAGGGGACCAAGTGCTTATGCACAGAGAAAAACCACCAAGCGGCTCATTAATGCCAGCTAGCTATCATATCAAAATAACTCTCATCTGTGTCATACTCATTTAGCATATCAGCATTGTTAGCTTAACCCTAATAAAGCTATAAATTTTATATTATGATGACGAAAGCCCAATTTCTGTCTCACAAAAACAAAACGAATGTTATGATAATTATATATCTTGATTAAGGTATTCAGGTAATTCATAATGGAATTTACTTTATATGACTTGAAAAATGTGACTAAAAGGTAATATTAAATATGGATATATGTAGTTTCTAGATTCCTTTCTTCTTCTTTCAATATAAAGTACATAATAAGCCTTTGATGATATTTATAAACTAGATAGGACATATTTAAAGAATAATATTAAAATATTGAACAAACTTGATAGCGAAATTTTGAGTTAAGGCCCCTTTTTCTCTGTGCAGTGGAAATGTATATTTATTTTTGTTTATATCCCTGTGGCTACTTGTTTTAAGGTCAACACTCACTTGTTTCCATCTTCGATCCGTTTGGTGGTGCGTTTGTAGTTGCCGGGCTCCCAGAAGGAATCGCTTCCAGCCTGCAGGAGCTGATCATCGCTATGGTGGGACATTTCCTGTGGGTTCCAATATCGATATTAATAAATCACACACTCGCGAGGCATAAGCCGCACACACTAGTCATAAAATATGAGTTTCTACCGCGGTTACGTAAATAGACTCTGCCGCCATAAACAACTTCCCTATACAGCAGCAGCAGCAACAACAACAAATACGCTCTTTGTTTATACGCAAACTTGTATTTTCGTAGTGTTTATCTCGAGCCAACAAATCGTTTGTTAAACAATATAGTATACCGCTTGGCAAATTGATTGTTTGCCTAATTTGCTGCGATTAAGAAATTCCTGGGCCTTGATGCAACAGGTAGAACTGTAATGGAACTTTTTCATTCTCTTGTCTTAATCAGCTGCCGTAGTTTTTGCCTTGGGGTTTCGGCCGCCTGCCCCCATTGATAATGGCTGAGAAATATCGATTCTGACTCACTGGTGCCCCGACATTCCGCATGCGATCGGGTTGTATTAATATTATATTTAGAAGACCAGTTTCGAGGGAAAACTCGTATCTTATCGGGGAAGGAGTTTCCCTGCATGTCCGTCAGCTGTTTGTAAACAATGCAGGCGTTGGCGGCGGCACACACACTTCAGCATCTCTGGCCCGTATAACGGCTATGTTATCAGGCAGACATTGACCGGTTTTATACATAAATGTATACATAGGTGGCTGGAATTTAATCACAGCGACACACACACGCACGCCGAGATTGATGACGGGTCTTGAATCCCCCTCAAGCTGGCTTGATTTGGGCGTCAGCACTTTGTTGTCATCGATGTGCGATGCGCTTACGGTGTTCACTGGCCATCAGGTTTTTTCTCATCGGTATAAATTTAGCCGCTGCAGTCATAACTACTTTGGTTTCGCGGCTCTTTGCGAATTGCCAGTAGAAATTGCCAACAGAAAGTTTACAAACAGGTTGACGCATACTTCGCATATTTGTGGAGATAGATAAGCAACTTTACGGCACAAGCATCTCTATGTATGCTACACACACTCGCACACACGCACACTCCTGGGCTAACACGTCGCACACTTGGGAGATAAGCGGCAGCCACCTGCCCCTCCCCCGCCCCCCTTGCGCCATCCAAGACCGAAACTCGTTTATCTTTAACTTGAACTTCTCGTTCCCGTTTTCCGTAAATATTTGCATCGCTATCCAGGCACCTTACATAAGGATGGGGGGCTTGCGATTAAATTGTCTCTCGGTTTGAACTAATTTTTACTTAGTAGGCGAAGCGTACGAATTGGATTTCTGTTGTTGCCAGACGCACACCGACACACGCACACAAACAGACTCGCTCGCAGCACACACACACACACACAACGGCGAAATTCCGCTACACCCAAACGCGTACCGCGTTTGCATGAAATGTTCTAGTCCGTTCCGAGTTGTTGTTGCTGCTGCAGCATAATTGTTCATACGTATTTAATCCTTTGCACGGTGTACACAGGTACAAGTTTTCGGGAAAGCACGGCGACCTACCAAATAACTACCAAATAACAGAATAGTAGAGCTGTAAAAACATCGATGGTACTATCGATATTATCGATAGTGGCTGGGCTGCGCGATACCTCGATTTTTTTTTTCCACCATCGATGTATCGCGTTTTTAATTTATAATCATGTTTTCGTTTATAATTATAATCAATAAAAATAAAATTCATTCATTTAGTCATTTCATTGCTTGGTATTTCATTATAAGTTTTAATGTTCTCGATTTTAGCATCAGAAAGCAAACGATAATGGCTTATAACGACATACGAGAATTTTTAAGTTTTCTAACTAATGAATAAAAAAAAGTATATAAGTTATTATTTTAGTCAAAATCTTTTAAATTTTTAACCTTTGTGTTTTTATGTGTTTTTAATAGTTTAATAAATTATATGGTTTTTGTCACAGCTGTATTCATACCTCGCAATTAAAAAATGTAAAGCAAATACCCTTAAATAACAAAATAAAAAATTAAATAATAATTCGATTGATACTATCGAAAATATCGATGGTTTGGACTATCACTATCGAAAACATCGAGTAGGGGCACTATCGATGTTTTTACAGCTCTACAGAATAGCGTAAAAAAGAGTGTTACCAGACTACAATTTTTAAATTAAGAGTTACCAAAGCTAAAAATTGTAATTATAGTGTTACCAGATGAGAGTTGGCTTAGCGGTTATAAACCGTGTCAAATGTAGAAATGGGGTAGAATCGGTCATGATACAATTGTACAAGGTAGTCCCGTCGGAAAAATAAGCCCTTGTTCGGCTAATCAACGTGTGTTTGCTTTCTATAAAAGTTATGATTCCTATAGTATTTCGAGTACATAGTAAATTTGTTTAATTTATAATATTAATTTTATATTTATATTAACAATTTTAATCTTTTTTCTAAAGAAAAAACATATTCAATACTGAATAATAATTTTTAATTGTTCAAAAACAAGTTTCTGCAAAAATACAAAACAGTTTAAATCTCACTCTAAATGAAATAAATTTGTTGCTTCAATTACAAAATGATACAGAGCTCATGGAGCATATGATTTTCAATAATTCAAAAATACCCATTGAAAACTTTATTACAAAAAATCATTTCCTACACCTATTTTAAAACATTCCGGTGTATTAATGAATTACTTACAATACTGCGCACAAAGGAGGGCAACATATGAAAAAAGTTCCATCTTGGAGAGGTTCCATCTTGAAGCTTCATCTTCGAGAACCCCAATTAAGAAGACGAGTGAAAAAAAAACGGTTGGATTTTGAAAAATGTAAATTTATATTGACGGAAATCTCACAGGACCTCCTCCCGCGCCACATAAGACAGCATGAATTCTATCTTTCGGGCCAGCTGGGACAGTTTCGTGCGGTCCAACTCCACACTGCCGCTGGCCAGGGCAAATAGTTTTTGGAACTCTGCCTCCTGAGGATTCTTACGCTTGCTCATCGCCTTGGTCTGCTGCAGCAGATGAAGAACGTCGCTCAGAGCAGCCAGCTTGTTTTCCCTCATGGCCATCAGCTGGCGGGCATCCTGCTGCAGCTGCTCTCTGCTCTCGACTAGGAAGTTAGAGCCCGCTCCGGCGCTTCCCACGGCTGCTGCTCCGGCCGGTCCATTTCCAGTAGTTATTGCCTCCATCTCCACGGATATGATGGCATCTTCAGCATCTTCGAAGTTGGTGCCATACTTTAGGGTGGCGCTGAGATTCACCAGGTGAGCCACAGCTTCGCTTGCGTTGGTTCTCTGCTCGCCGCCAAAGAAACGAGCCACGCATGCGTAGGCACTGAGGATGTTCCACAAATTGTAATGTAGGCAGGGCGACGGTACCTTCTTGCAAATGTCCGAGAACTTGGCTATACTCGCACATATCTCAGGCATGGAGCGCTCTTTCTTTGCAGCTTCCTCCGGCGAAGGAATGACCACAATCTTAGAGTTCTTCGGCTTGTTCCACCACGGCTTATAATCAGGCATGAGTTTCATGATATCGCCGTTGGTGATTAGTTTCTGAAATTCCTCTTGTTCTTCCGTCGTCAGCCGGCTCCAAACCTCATCGGCATCGTTGATATCGATGCCTTTCAGTCTGGTTGCAATGTCTTCCTCCATTTCCCCTTCAAGGGTTTCTTCACCTGCCAGTCCATCCTCTTCGCCTTCATCCTCAGCATCTCCTTGTTCCGGATCTTCGCCTTCATCTGAATCCAAGGGATTCTCCACCCCATCTGTGTCGAAATCTTGGGGATTAAAACCGTCGTCCGTCTCCCGCATCCGCTTCAGAATGTCGTAGATCTTCCGCATATCTTCCTGCTTGTCTGGCGTTGTCGCGGCCCCGGCCAGTTCGTCCTGTATGCAGGACTTGTAGAATTCCTCTGAGCATTTTAGGTGCTCCTTGGACTTGTAGCATCCAACGCTGCAGTACAAGGCATTGCACTTGGGGCAGGTGTACTTGAAGGGCACTTCCCGGCAGCTGCAAGAATACTTAACAATATTATATGTTTTTTAATAAGAGATAAATACCTACAAATGACACTTTTCCTCGGCCTCAGACATGGTCAATCAAAACAAACAAAATAATGCGGTAGAGAACAGCTGATTGCCACAGTATGACTGTAATCCGAACGTGGGAAAATATTGAATTTGTATTATTTTCAATTGTTTCATTGTATATCTTTGTCTGTCCAGTTATGGTGTCATCGAACATGTCTACCTTCAACTTTCTGAGAAACATTGAATTTAATTATACATTTTAGAGAACAGGTGCCGGTAAACTACAAGCATCGCGCCTCAGTGTTACCTCGCCGCTGGCGGGTGAAAATACATCGCGCAGTAGACCCGTTAACCGTCTCCAGCCCACAGTCAGTGATGTCATTTCTCTTTGGGCAAAAAAAGCCGATCCACAAAAAAATAAATAAATTAAATAAACTAATTTAGAGCAGCTTTATGTAAAAATTTTGTCTTTGTTTTTATTAATAACTATAATTTTAATAATGTCATATTAAAGACATTTTTAATTCAGGTATATATCATGACTTTGGTTGTGTTTAGTTTTAGTTTGACTGAAATGATTGGTAAAATTTCAAAAAGATTATTTTTAAATCGTGGAAAATTTTCCCTTGAAACGAAGGGAAGAACATGGCTATATCGACTCGGCGGTTGATGATGATCAAGAATATATATACACTCTATATGGTCGGAAATGACTCCTTTACTCTGATTGTCTTAAAAAAGCTTCTTAAATTTGATAAACTAAAATTCGCCGACCCGTTGATTTAAAATATTACCCGTAATCTTACAAAAAAGCCAAATCTAACGGAAAAAAGCGGAAATGACACCACTGACCAAAGTGTGTTTGTTTTATAGCCAACGACACAGCCAACAGAAATAATCACAACGTGTTCGCGAACGACTGTCAAGCGCCGAGATCCGCGATCCGAGTTCCCGAGTTCCGTGTCCGATCCAATTCCGATTCTGATCCGGGAAGATGTCCGCCACCAACGGCAACCACTACGAGCAGCTGCACCAAGGCCGCACCAAGATGTACAAGTCGAAGGTGGACGTTGTCCTGGGCGCCCAGTGGGGCGACGAGGGCAAGGGCAAAGTGGTGGACATGCTCGCCTCCGAGGTGGACATTGTTTGCAGGTGTCAGGTGAGCAATAGCTGTATGCTGTAATCGGGTTACGCTGAAAGTAGGTTTGACCAAGGCACTGATAACGGACCAGCCGTTATCCTTGCCCAAGGACATCCCAGACAGTCGGACCCCGGCGCCCAGCATCTGGGTATTTCACAAGCGAAGCCACTTTTTTCCAACTATTATCGCTCTTTTCGGCCGCCGCATGCTTTCCCATTTGTATTTATCAATTCTGCGCCCGCCATGTGGCTGCGCCAGTGTGTGTGTGTGTCCGTCCGTCAGCGTGTTTGTCCAAGTGTTCGTGCGAGCGGCGCATGTGTGCGCCAGTCCGCCCGCCGTCTCGCTCCCACTTCCATTCTTATTCTCAGCCCCGCCTCGCATGTGTTGGTGTGTATGCCTCAGTGTAGGCGTTCCGACCATTTTCACGCCAAATCTGACTTGTTCCGGTGGTCAAGAACTAGCTTGTCAATTCAAAAGTTTTTTTTTTTTTTTGTAATCAACAGAAGAGGCTTGAAAAGTTGTCCTTAAACTACTGCATTCAATCTTTTTATTTATAAAGGTTGCTTAAAACATCACATTTTGTAGCTATTTTGTATTCAAAAATGTAAGGCTAAAGCTGTAGGCTCACGTATAAAAATTAAGAAAGAAAAAACGGAATTTTAAAGGGCTTAAATTATTATGTACTTTGTAAAAGTATTTAATTTTATTATTAAAATATTTGTTTAACCTTTGATTACCGGAAATTCCAATCACTCATCAAATAATAAAACCTTGGACAGCAATCTCAACATTTAATTTCGAGTATTTTTATACAACCCCTAATTTGTTAAATATTAAACCATTTAAATTTAAAAAAGTTATCATTTTGAAAGCAGTTTCGACCAAATTACTGTACCCATAAGGATACTCTTGAAGTTTTCGCCATGTCCTTTTTTGAATTTCCTCTAGCTACTTTTTGCAATCATTGGCAGAACCAGCTCTATTATTCCGTCAGCAAGTCTGCTGGCGCAGCGAAATTCGTCACTCGTTCTAACCGTCTCTTTCCCGCTCCGAGACGCTGTCTCTCTCGCGGCTGACGTTAATTCCTTGCCCCGTCTCTGTTCCTCGCATCTGTTGTGCTTGCTCAGCGAACCGCCAGGTTTACATAACCGCCAACATCATTCACAACATCATTGGGAGGGAATATGCACCCGTGCAGAATATTTGGCTTCAGGGCAGCCGGAATCCGCGCCATTCCGGGCATGCAGAATACATATCCAGAGGATTCGGCAATTGCGTGTCGCCAGTGGATTGTTTATAGTGACCAGACACTTGTTGATTTCCGCCTGAGGTCGAACCCATAACCACTTTTCCGGGTCAATGCACGATATGCCATAAAGGGAGCAGCAGACCACTCTATCCATCATATCATAGTGGTTCAGCAGAATCGGGGAGCTGTTATCAGGGCGGACCTTATATAACAGATTCGCTGGAAACCCAGGCTCGATTATCGCACTCCGGAGCTGAGTCACACGACTGACACGCCCCTCTTGGGGCGATTCCGATTACGGCAGTATTCCGCATACTGCGCCGCAAAAGGCCACGGATGGGAACGGGAACTGGAAGCGGGACCTCGACTGCGATCGCGATCTCGCCATTTCCCCGTATCTTATCGGAGACCCGTGCTATAAGCTCTCTCCTTGGCACGGCGTAAACATTTTGATTATCTTGTTTTTGGTTTTTAGCAATGATTTGTGAAGGTTCCAGAATTTTCACTCTTCTTTTTCGCTAATCATTTTGTTGTAGATGCTTTACAGTATATATTAAATATTAATAAAGAAGACACATTTTGAGTTAGATTAGCAGAACGTAGAAAACTTGTACAGTTGCCAAAATGAAAAGGAAAACACATTAAATATCTCGAGTGCTTACGTATCCGTGAGATACACGTAGTGTTATCGGTGCTTGTGTGTGTGTGGAACGCTTTCATTTATTGTCATTCGATATTTGTGGGCACGTGGGGCACACACTAACTCGCCGTACCGTCGGCCGTGTTATTTAATTTACATACTACTACATTCTATAATATTTATTTATTTTTCACACACAACTTTTGTTTTTCTTTGCCGCCAAAAGCAAAACAAACAATGCTAATTCTGTGTATCAACATACATATATAGTTTGTATATCTGGGAATCGTATCGTATGGCTGATATATGTTTTTTTTCCTCCACAGGGCGGCAATAACGCTGGACACACCGTGGTGGCCAATGGCACGGAGTTCGACTTCCATCTCCTGCCCAGCGGCGTCGTGAACGAGAAGTGCGTCTCCGTGATTGGTAAGTCGAGAGGAGACCGGATCGGGGACCTTCATATATAGCCAGGATCGGCCAGGATACAGGTGTGAAAGTCAAGAGTCAAGAGTTAGCAAGAAATCAAGAGAAAAAGAAGTTTTCAATGAAAGTAAGCAAGCGATTGTTTTCCCCCACGCCATACCACTCTTGTTTTTCCTTATTTCAATTTTAAATATAAGCAGAAAACGAATTTTTCGCATACAGTATAGGTCGTAAATATACGGTGTGTTGTCGGTTTGTTTTGCTTTTAGTTTTCACTCGCTCTGCGGCAAACTGAAATTGAACGTATCGAGCAAGTATATATATGCCACATAATATACCCACACCCCCGATATATGCATGTATGTATGGACTATGTAGTATATAGAATATAGACAAATGTATGGGAGGAATTTCTGGCAAGATTTAGTGCATCATTGACATTGGCTTGCGGGTCAGTTGGTCTGTTTTTCGACTTTGATGCGCCGCATGCCCATGAAAATGAAAGGTTTTCTATTTCTGTAGATAAGCAATTGTGATAATTAAATCAGAGTCAGAGAGAAGGGTGTGGGAAAATACTTATTACCAGTACCCCAGTGACGTCACCAGCTGTCACCGTCCAAGGTCATCGTTGTTGTCAATATTATCGCAACTTTGTCCTGCTCTCCACTGCGGCTTGAAAGTTTAATCGATGTTGCAAATAATGGGGTTGTGGGCGACATTGTTTGCCAACAGCAACAACCGTATCCGCACTGTCATCGTTTGTCACAAGACTAATTTGTGAGATAATCAGAACCGCACCAACACACAGGCAACCCCTTTGCCGTTTAGATATCGTTTATGACACAGACGACACACTCGTATGTGGTGGAAAATTATTCTAATCAGGCAATTAACTTATTATTTTTAATTTCCCTCCCGTTTTGAGCTCAATTCAAACGACCCTGTCCGTTGAGCCGGCTCGCGTGCCTCGGCATTATGATTTCGAAATTGCTTCCATGGACTCATCGTATCGTCAACTTGGCTTGTCTACTTATTATGCAACAAAAACGAACATGAGTCCCTGTTATAGGTAGGCTTTAAAGCTTCTTAATGTTAAAAGGAGGTCTTATAAATGTCACACGTAACACTAAGTATTGCTGGCTCTTCGGGACTTCTTGGAAAGTCCGGATATTAAATTATAAAGCGAAGTGATTAGCCACGAAGTACAACACAATAATTACACGTGTAGAAAGTGGGAGGACGTAGAGCTGGAAATAAGTTTCCATTGTTTAAACCTATTATCTTTTAGTAATTTCTTATTTCAGATTGCTGGTTGGGTTTTGGTTTATTGCTCAACTATCTTTATTGATAAAGTTTACACTATATATACGTTTTCTGTTGGGACAGTTATATATAAACGTATATACATATATTGACAGTCATAACAACCAACCACAGTTTCCTAAGCTGAGAGACTTCTTTTGCGATGGAGATAAACACGGCTAGATCAACTCCTCTGTTGATGCCTGTTTTATCCGATATGGTCTCTTTAGTGATAAACATTTTCATGCATCAGAAGTGTACCCTGCACGTCAGCTATTATAGAAAAAACTATTTAAGTTTGACAGTGAAGAATATGTATAGCTGAAAGTGTCACAACGAAATTTCGGAGCGTGAGACAATATAATTACCAAGTCAGATTACTGCAGATGCAATCACATGGCTGCCAACTGCAGTCTGCAGTGTTGCTTATTTATTACTCATTTAAATCACGGCCCCGGCAAATATGGGGAAATCCCACAGATTGAGCACAAAGACTACAAGTGATTGCTTGACATTTTCTAGGAAACGGCGTCGTCATCCACCTGCCCTCGTTGTTCGACGAGGTGCTTAAGAACGAAGCCAAGGGGCTGCAGCATCTGGAGAACCGGCTGATCATCTCGGACCGTGCCCACCTGGTGTTTGACTTCCACCAGCATGTCGATGGCATGCAGGAAGCGGAGAAGGGCGGCAAGTCGCTGGGCACCACCAAGAAGGGCATTGGTCCGGCCTACTCCAGCAAGGCTACGCGCAACGGCATCCGTGTGGGCGAGCTGCTCGGCGACTTTAACCTGTTTAGCGACAAGTAAGGACTGCTCATTTGAATCGTAGAGTTCAGAGGTTAACCTATTTCTTCCTAACACTTTAGGTTCAAGTCGATTGTGGCCACGCACGTGCGCCTGTTCCCATCGATTAACGTGGACGTGGAGGCGGAGCTGGCCCGGTACAAGGACTACGCTGAGAAGGTGCGTCCCTATGTCAAGGACACCATCTGCTTCTTGCACACCGCCCTGCGAAACGGCAAGACGATCCTGGTGGAGGGCGCCAACGCGGCCATGCTGGACATTGACTTCGGCACGTACCCGTATGTGACGAGCAGCAACTGCAGCATTGGCGGTGTTCTTACCGGCTTGGGTCTGCCCCCGCAAACGATTGGCGAGGTTATCGGTGTGGTCAAGGCCTACACGACGCGAGTGGGCGATGGTCCCTTCCCCACCGAACAGTTGAATGTGAGCGCTAGTTTGGCACAAGCCCTAAGGACGATTTTATAATCCCTTCGTTGATTTCCAGGAAATCGGTGAACTTCTGCAGACACGAGGCTTTGAGATCGGCGTCACCACGAAGCGCAAGCGCCGCTGCGGCTGGCTAGACATCCCGCTGCTGAAGTACACCTCGCTTGTCAACGGCTACACGTGCATCTGCATCACCAAGCTGGATATTCTGGACACGTTGCCGGAGATAAAGGTCGCTGTAAGCTACAAGAAGCCAAATGGCGAGAAGCTCGACCATTTCCCGGGCACCATTGCCGAGCTTGGCGGCATCGAGGTGGAGTATGCCGTGCTGCCAGGCTGGCAAACGTCCACCGAGGATGTGCGCAACTTCAAGGAGCTGCCTGAGAACGCACAGAACTACGTCCGGTTCCTGGAGAGCGAGCTGAGCGTGCCCGTGCGCTGGGTGGGTGTGGGCAAGGGGCGCGAGTCCATCATCAACGTTCATTAGCTAAACCGACAGTGTGCCGACGTACTTATGCCTACGACTGTGTGTGTATATGAGACGGAAACGCTTTAAAGCCCATTAGACCATTAGGAGACTCTGGTCTGCTAGACGGCGCTTAACTATCCAACCACAACTAAAGACCTAACCCCACAATACAACTAATATTTCGACTATCTACAACATTTGGACACAAATTATTAGCTTATTGCTTCTTTAAGTTTTAATTCTTAGTTTTGATGTTCACAAAATCATTTTTGAGCGTTGCCTTTAGGGCTCGCACGCATATATATATACTATACTTCTTGTTTGATGAGGACGTACTTAGTTTTTAAGATCATCAGGTGCAGTTTCAAATTTTGTATGCGAAGGGAAGCAGATATTTTTTATTGTACAATAACTAAATGATGTTGTTTTAATATTTAAATACAACAGTGTGCTCTGACTTGTGTAATTGTGTCGCAAGGTAAATACATTTTAAAGTCTTAACATGCGAGGCGTTTTATTTCCGATTCAAATTTTATAGCCGAGGAAGTGGTTATCGAGCCGATAGCAGCGGTTTACTTCGGGTTATCGGTCAGTTCTATCGAAATTACCTGCACCTAAAGGTATAAACCTTTCTAGATTTCACACATCTGGTCACACTGATCAGCTACCTGTTTGAGTTTTTCGTTTAGTTTATTTATTTTCTCTTGTTTACTTTATTTATTCCTTGTTTTCCGTTAAAGTGCAATAAAAAGTAATTCGAAATGGTGAGATATAGTGAAAAAATAGCTGAACTGCCTAGATATTCCAGAAACCTGGGTGTTCTTGTATTACGAATGCACTTTCCACTTGGCTGCCCTCATTAACCATTTCTTTTTACGCAACTTTCTATTGGTCATTCTTATAGGCCCGTTACTTCAAAGAACAGGACATTGATGGTAAGTTTGGCCACCAGTCATTGATGAGTTCATTCTCAAAGTATTTCTTATCTGGCATTTAGAGTTCCGCGAGTGCTTTTATCTGTTCGCCCGTTCGGGCCAAATAAACAACTTGGACGAACTAACGGTGAGTGGTATCACCCGCCCCCCCTCCTCCACTGAAAGAAACAACCCATACTGATCGTTTCGTCATTCAGGTTATTATGCGTTCTCTGGGACTGTCGCCGACCATCCAAGAACTGGTTTCGTACCTGAAGCAGAAGAACGGCAAAATGAGCTTTGCCGACTTTCTGGAAATCATGCACATCCACTCCAAGGTGGAGAGTCTGCCGGACGAGGTGATAGCCGCCTTCAAGGCAGCCGATCCCCAGAACAAGGGCACCATATCCGCCCGGCAGCTGCGCAATCTCCTCCAGAACTGGGGCGAGGGCCTGTCCATGCGCGAGGTGGACAACATTTTCCGGGAGGCTAACGTGAACAACAACAGCACCGTGCGGTATGCCGACTTTGTGAAGATTGCTTGCGCCCCAGTTCCAGACTACTATTAGATCCGGGTTACATCTTATTTTAAAACATTCCAGCGAACTTTGCACCCCAAATATGATTTCGCACAACAAACAATCGCAGTAAAGCCAGACAAATGTGTTTAAGAAAAGTAGTTGGGTTTTATTTCGCACGCCAATCTCTTCGAGGTGTAAAAAAGTAGCATCTGCCGATCTTAGTTGGCGATGGTGACCTCAACCTCTACGCCGGGCTCGATGTTGATCGAGGTGATCTTCTTGACGATCTCGGAGGGAGAGTGCAAGTCGATGATGCGCTTGTGGATCCTCATCTGAAAGTAAACGTGTGATTAGTCAACAGCCAGGGAGGGATGGAACCCAAGTGGTTTTCAATGGGATTGTCGAATTCGGAGAGCCAAATTGTGAGGAATACCAACAAAGTGGACTATGAGAACACGTTTTTTCTGGGCGGACCATACAGATACTGTGGAAAGGCAGACGGTGTGCCTAACCACGATATCAGATCTGTCCATCGGCGGGACAATATACATATATATATATAAAATGTGGGGGCACGCACCTGGAAGCGATCCCAGGTCTTGGAACCCTCACCGCAAGGAGTCTTACGGGTGGTGATGCGCAGGGTCTTGGTCGGCATGCGCACGGGGCCCTGAAATGGTTGGAAAAGATGCGATTAGCGGCAAATCTTGCAGTGTTGCGAGGTGTTGTCGCCTGAACCATGTGTTATTTTCGCCCTGGAGCAATCAGTGCGAAAATAATGTCCAATTCAGGCATTCTCTCTAGCATTTATTAATGACTAGGCTAAGCGTCTGGGGGCACGCAAAACCTCCAGGTAAATGCGGATGTTGCCTCGCTGGATGGAGGCACTCCTTACCTTGACGCGCAGGTTCTGGTTCTTGGCACCGTTGATCAGGTCGCGGCACACATTCTCCAGCGAGCGCACGTTCCTGGAGGTCAGGGTGATGCGGATGCGGTGCACAGAGGCAGAATCGCCGCCATGGGGCTTCTCAATATCCTTGGGTGCAGCAGCCTGTGGACGTGTAGGAAAACATGTTCGGAGTTAGGTTATGTTCAACGAGTCCCACGTGCACCGTTTTTTCGCGGAGAAATTGCGCTTTCGGACATTCCCAACCATCCGAGCGGGTGCAGCGCCAGATTCCTTACCATATTTAGCAATTTCTCTGGTCGAGATATTCAAATCTTTGTATTTTGAGCAGCGCTGAACCAGACGGTTTGCGTTTTAAAAAAAGAAAGAGGAAGATATATTAGAGCTGGAAGTAAAATCGATTCTGTAATCGACTCATCGATACATCGATGGCTAAAAAAAGGTAATATTCGATACCTCGATAGTACAATCGATAGTTTCCAAGCTCTAAGCTCGGGGCGAATGTCGTTGTTACCTGCATAACAGCTGTCGCCCGCTGCGAATGGTCAAAGGTTAAGAAGCTGCGATTTGTGTACGTGTGTGTTTTGAGTTAGCGACGTGGTGATTACAGGCGCCACCGAACCCGATCCGATCCCCGCTAGAATCCAGCACTTCCATGCAGATGCGCGTCCCGGACCAGCCAGCAGTTCTGCTGCTGCCCCTCCTCCTGACTCTGGTGGGCCTCGCCGCCGGCCAGCGCGTCGCGCCCGGCGTCAATCCGCAGCACTATGTGAGTATGACGAGAGTTCGATCCAGCTGCCAGCCGCGGGCCCATCGCTAAGTAATCCATTGCCCCGACTCTTTTAGCAGCAAGTGCCGCAGCAGGTGCCACAGCATCATCCGCCGCCGCCGTCGCCTCACCAGCAGCCGCAGTATCAGCAACAGGTCCACTCGGCACCCGGTGTGCCGCCCCAGCAGTATGTGAGTGGAATGTTCATTGCTGAGTCCAGGGACATGAATTAACTTTTTACCCTTCACAGCAATATGAGCAGGTGCCCGTGCAGCACCAGCAGCAGCAGCAGCCGCCGGTCCAGTATCAGCAAGTTCCTGTGCAGCAGCAACAGCAACAGCAGCAGCCAATCCACCAGCAGCCGCAACAAGTGCACCATCAGCAGCCGCAGCAAGTGCATCACCAGCAGCCGGCGGGTGGCCATCACCATGGCCAGCCGCAGCAGGTCTTGAACACGGGCAACATCCAGCAGGAGCGCGCGTAAGTGCCGGCCTATCTAATCACTGATGACAGCTCGTATTAAGGGAGCTCTAGTTCTAATTGGGGGACGTCATAAATTAGCCAAACTGACAGCTCTCTAGGTTATTGTAGCGACTTCAACCAAGTTTTTCCCACTTTCATTATAGGAAGTTGCAATTCATTTAACAAGATCTCGGATATGATTTTAACTATGATTATTTCATACTTTTACGCAAATGTATTGGCATTTATATAGAAAATAGTCTTAAACTTAAATTTGAACCCCTTAAGGTACATTTTAAGCACTTAAAAACCGTATTCCTGCCTGCACTTATTACGTTCTCATCTATTTACAGTCACATCCAGGAGCACATGCAGGTGCCCATCGATACCAGCAAGATGTCCGAGGCGGAGCTGCAGTTTCACTACTTCAAGATGCACGACTCGGACAACAACAACAAGCTGGACGGCTGCGAGCTGATCAAGTCGCTGATCCATTGGCACGGTAAGTTTGCCACCACCTCCTTCTCGGGCTTGCGTGTAGATAGATTTGCGTCTATGGTTTCTGTTTTCGTTTTGTTTGACCCACTGTTCTGTTCTACCTCTTTTGCATATGCGTAAACTAAACGGGGCTGTTTCCGGTTATGGTTGTGGTCATGCTCGAATCTCATGCTAATCCATTACGCATCCGCCATAACAACTCATTGCCGTGCAGAGCAAGGCAGCAAGGAGCAGCCGAATGGCGAGAAGCCGCATGTAGAGGAGAAGGTTTTCTCCGACGAGGAGCTAGTGGCCCTCATCGATCCCATCCTGCAGATGGACGACACCTCGCGTGACGGGTACATCGACTATCCGGAGTTCATCAAGGCGCAGCAAAAGGCCGCCGAGAAGCAGCAGCAGCAGCAGCAACAACAGCCGCAGCAGCAGCAGCCCCAGCAGCCGATTCATTAGTAGTCGTCGTCACCCACATAGATCCGTTCAGTTTTGGCATCCATAACATGTCCTCGTCCCGTGATTGTGACGTGCTACACATACTCCGGCAAAACGTCATGAAATTACGTAGTTTCACTTTACTAGAATTACATTCGAATCAATTTTACTTACCATGCTGCAAGCATTCCAATCGGAGAACCACCCTGAACAAATTGTAACTTATTGCCCTTCTTCCAATAACTTTCTCAAAGATTCCCATTTCGAATACTGAACGCGAATCTCACGAGCGGTTTGTGCAATTTCAACTGCTTTCTCTCGTTTTTGTTTTCCATGTTTCATTACTTTAGTTATTTCGCGATATGAACTAATTTCTAAGCCCGACTTGAGAGCAGCAACAACAACAGACTGATTGTGTAAAGGTTTGTTTTGTACAAAAAAAAAAAAAAACAAGAGAAAATAAAACTACGCGATAAAATAAATCGAAGAAGGCCCTACCAAGTGGAAATCTTTTTGAAACTGAAACCTATATAGCTAATAAAGTCAAATCCAAATTACAGCCAAGAACTTCTAGTTCCGCGTACCAAGTAGAAAGTAGACTTAGACATTAACAAATGGTTTCGGGTGAGCTTGTCCTAACCATCGACTCAAGGGGACCAACACTGCCATGTCTGTAACCTCCCATTACCTTTCCAGTCAAAGATAGTAGCGAGAAACCGGCCGAGGGCCACGCAGACGGACAGGCCGATGGCCATCCCGAGGAGGAGCACAAATCCGGTTCCGTTTACACCGACAAGGCACTGGAGGACACCATTGACTATGTGCTAAAGTCCATGGATCTGAACAATGACGGATTTGTGGACTGGGCCGAGTACCGCAAGACTGAGGCGAACATTGGCAAGGACTAGACCAACTTTCAGCCTAGGAGAGCCATACAACCTGACAATTGTTGATCTTTTTAACCTTTGCTTATGGAAACGAACGAAAGCTGGTTTGATTTCTATATACCGACAGCCTTAGAACTTGATATGCATCGTTAGCGTTTCAAAATTGTTTTAACTTTTGTACTTTTGCTAAATAAAATATACTGAAATCTATGTGAGCTGGTTTTAAACGCAGTCTTTAATTTCTCTTTATATTATTAATTATAATTATATATATTTTTGTTATTTTTATGACTCGAGGTCCTAGTCGGTGTAATCTCGGGTTAAAAGTTATCAATTTGATTTTTTAATACATAAAAGTTGACCTTTTCATAGCTTATAATTTTAAAACAATTTATAATAGTTAGTAATACACTTTAAAAACTTTGCAATCTACCCTTGAACGCTTCGTCTAGATTCTAGACCAAGTTCTCCAGGTATCCCCTGTGCGATACGAACCCCAACGGAGGCGTAAAGCTCCAAAAAAGCATAAAAGCTTGCCGCTGGCGCACGGAACTTTCCCATTCAGTGGACGGCGAGGCGTTGCAGCCGACGGTGCGAAAATTGTTTCGGCTTTGATAAATGAAAACCAAAATAAAATAAACAATCGCTGCAGCATTAAAAAAAAAGGTTTCTTGCGATTAAAGAGTGCCGCATTCGAGTATATTACGCATACGCCGCGTGTGCCGGAATTATAGTTGGCTGAGTTGCTCGGTAATCGCTGCAAAATGTAAGAAAATGGTCGCAAAAATAAACATGTACCCACATACAGAGCGTTGTAGAGTGCACGGGAATAATTATGGATCGGCTGCTAGCCGGTCCCGGGGCCAAATCGCGTTGCTCGGGCGACGGCGACCCAGCCAGCCGGCGGTGTTGATTGAAAATAAACAACCCGGCTGGGTGGGGAGCTCCGAGCTCCACGAACTCTGTGCCCGATCCACGTGGTCGCGTGCAGCCGGGAATTACGCTTTGCACACAAATATTTGCCGCTGCACAAACAACAAACGGGCCAGGCATATATTATGTGCCATAATATCGATTTTGCCAAGCTTTTGGGGGCGGGTTCGCCGTGCTGGGCGGAAAGGGGTGGTTGTCCGGGGACTTCAGAGTGCGATTCCGAGAGGTCGATAAGCCGGCTGGACATGCCACTACTCGGTTGTTCAGTTGAAATTCCTGCCATTCCCGAAGGCCCTCATTATAAAGCGCCTAATTATGCACACGCGAAGGTGCGATGACAATCCAAATGGTGTTTGCATATCAAAATAACTTAATCTTAATCATAATGTTAGGTACATTACAAGAATTTGGGGAGGGCTAGTTATGTGTGTTAAATAACGTGATGTTTATACGTTTCTGAAGTGTATAAAGGCTATTAGTTCTTGATAATTCATGAAAACCAAGTGCTTCTATTCCGTGTTTAGAAAACTTTAGCTCTTATGGTTGCGCCTTTTGGGTATGCAATATTTTGTAACGAGAGTATCGGGCTTAACATGGTCGGGAACCCTGATTTCGTCTCAGATTAGATGAGACCATATATAAACCAAATGCCTATCTATTTATTCTTGGTTTCCTTTAAGGGCTGCCATGCAGTCCGGCGGAAGACCCCGCGAACGCCTGCTCTACGCCTTTCGGGGATGGATTGCCTTCGTGGCTTTCATGGATCTGGGCACGGCGTTCCGTAGCTATATCGAAAGACGCAGCTTTCTGGGTGATCACAGCGATACTCAGTTCATAGAAGGTGAGTTCTTTTGCCAAAAGTAAAATCTATGACCTATATAATGGGTATTTTTACAGGTGACTACACAATATCGCGCATAATTGGCATGTACTGCCTGCTCAAGGCCATCGCGCTGGTCCACTGCACCCTCTACATCCACTATAGGCCGTAAGTATTTCCCAAGGGTCTAGTTTTTTATAAATAGTTGGGAAATTTTTAAAAAATAATGTTTTTGCTCCTTAATGATAGGGTGGTAAGCATGGGCGGCTGCTCTTTGGCCCTTACCATGGTCTTCTACGCCACCGAGGCACTCTACTTTCGCTCCAGCACCATCAACTTCTACGTGATCTTCCCTTGTGTGCTGAACAGTGAGTACATACTTACGGATATTTATTTTTATAAATAAGAATTTAATTTAAACTTTTAACTAGCTATAACTCTCTTGGGCCTAATCTATATACCCAAACGACTGCGGCTCTGGGAGCCAAACATGGATCTCGATGACGAAAATTCGCAGCTTCTGAAGCAGATGACGGGCTTTAAAAGGCGTCGGGCGAAAAAACAATAATGTAATGTTTGAGCGGGACTTTAGGGAAGAGTTTCCAGGAGCACAGTATTGTGAAGGAATCGAAAATTTTCCGCTTTGGACTGCATTGGTGTGATAGCAATGGCATCAAGTTCATCATTATACCTTATAGCAATACTGAAAACAACGCCAAATTAGTGATTTTCTATGAACTAGTTACGAAAATAAGTCAATTTCTGGCATAATCACTTCAAGACATACATATACTTCCTTTTTATGAACCATATATACATGCATATATATACATTTAGAAATGTATAGCACAATAGTGAGTTTTTGCACTTTTAAGAGTTGAAAATCGATATTAGGAATCATTTGAACATTATCAGAGATAGCACCCACGTTAAACAATTCAAATCGAAAGGCTTTAAATTTAAATATAAGTTTATAATCATTGTATTTAGCGTTACGTTGGACTTTTCCATTGCATATATACGATTAACAATTAATGGAACATGCTTCCGACTCCTACATTTAAGCACACACACATACTCACCACATATGATTACCCGTTAATTTTACCTAGGAACAATAATAGTTTTATACGCAATATGTAGAGTACGTTTGAATAAAAATTTTTGAATTTCCGCCAAAGAGCAGCGGCTTTTAAATACCGTCCAAGCCAAAATACCAAAATGGGAAAAATACCAACAAGGACAAAGCGGGAAGGTCACACGGTCACACTGCCGCGCGCCAGAAGATTTGTTTTGTTTTCTGTTTTTATTTGTTCGTATCTTGTGAAATTGATTGATTCTCCACCATGTATCGCAAGTATAAGAAGCGCCCGCAGAAGGCGCTCAACACGATCGACGAAAACACCACCATCAAGGTGCCCGTAAGTGGACTCTTCGGAATTTCCGCTTTGAGAGGCGATTCAAGTGTGTTTTACAGCGCCAGTCGGACACCACCGCGGATGTTTCGGCAGAGTCCACGGGCAGCGGGAGCGAGGAGAACATACCTGCCTCGCAGGAGCACACCCAGCGCTTCCTCTCGCAGCACAGCGTTATCCTAGCCGCCACCCTAGGTCGCACCCAGTCCACCGGCCGGAACATCCTGAGTCTCTCCCGGCAGCCAAACAACTTCTTCGAACTGGTCTTGATACGAGCCGGTGTCCAGTTGGACCAGGGCGACAGCCTGATCCTGGCCTGCGACCATGTGTCCATTGTGTCCAAGCTGCGCGAGATATTCATGAGCGCCTCGTCCTACACGGACAAGGTGGAGACCTTCAAGACGGGCCTGAATGCGGCGATGGCACCTCAGTCGAAGCTGGTGCAGAAGCTACTCACCGGGTGCACTGTGGACGCCTCTGGGGAGGAGCAGATCTACCAGTCGCAGAACAGCATTTTCATGAACTTCCTCATGATCGACTTCCTGCGGGATCCCTGCGTGGAGGTGCTGCTGAACAAGATCGAGGAGGTGGCAACCGCGGATCGCGTACTCACCGGAAAGGCGGCCATTCCCCTGCCGCTTTTGCCGCTGATGCTGGCCCAGCTGCGCTACCTGACCGCCTCGCACAAGGAGCAGATCTACAGCCGCATCGAAGGCATTTTTAACAGGGTCACGGATGCGGCCAAGTTGGATATCATAGCCAGTGCCGAGTTGATACTGGATGCCAGTATGCACGATGAATTTGTTCAATTGCTCATGTGAGTTTAACTACCGTTGAGATTCTAACCATTCCAGGATATTTCGAGTTGAAACAATTGGAAGCTGCTGCGGTTTAAGGGGGTTGACTTGACCCATGTGACGGCCGTTTTAGGATTTTTTTTTAAATATTTAGCTGAAGAGCCCTTAAGACTTAGCAATTTGAATTTTTTAATAGTTACTAAGCAAAGTATAAAGTATTTGTCAACTATTTTTATTAACAACTATTATTTTAAACTTGAAATACTGTTAAATTTTCTATATATAGGGTACAGAAGTACTACAATGAAAAAAAGGGTATTTACTGTTTTTTTTTCGTAATTTTTTAAATATATATATATATATATGTTAAGAATATTGTGTTAAAGTTCTCGCAAAATTGACGAAGTTATGCGTTATTGAACGGAGGTCTTTTGGTGTCCAATGTATCATATAAGTATCACAAAGTTGAAAGCGCTCTCCCCAAAAGTGGCTTTTTAAAAGTCTGTGAACACAATCTGCTGAACCAATCGTTTTGAAATTTGGCACATAACTTATTTTACTAATTCTAAAGGTACTCAGGTCGGACTTTTTTAAATTTTAAATTTTTATATATTTTTTTTTACTAAGTAACTTAATTTTGTAACTTCAAATTTTGATGAAAAATCAGAAAAAAAATATTTAAAAATAAAAACCCCACGTGATTCTGTGGATAGTTGGAATGTACACAGCAAACCAACTTTTTTGAAAGAGACTCGGGAGGTTCCCTATAACTCCTATAGCTCTGAATATTTTCCGATAATTCATTTAACACAAATTTGTTTAAATGTGGTGTTATTTTATGGTATTTTATTTAATAAGTTAACTTTAACCGCTTCTTCACAACAAATATTTGAAAAATGGCCCGTTTTGCACCGAATTAACCTTACATCACCTTAAGTCGTTATCATTGCAGGAGTAAGGTGCTCTAAGGATTATTTCTTCTCAGTGATGTAGCTTCGAATATCGAAATATGCTTTTAAATATATATAGTATACATAGGTTCCTTAACTGCAAAAATAAAAAAATATGTTTAAGCCCTAAATATTAATATCACTTAATCTTAATCCTCTGTCAGCATTAATTACTCGAGCACTGAAGACCTGTTCCACATGACGACGGTGCACACCCTAAGCAATTTATCGCTTTCCGAAAGCACTCAGGGGAAGCTGCGACAGCGGATATTGGAGTATGCCACAAGTGGCGACTGTCCGGATACCGTAAGCAGATAAGGATATAGAGTTTATCAATGCAGAAGCTACCTAAAGAGAACATTGCTAAGGGCTAAAGAATAGGTGAATGTAAAGTGTCGTATTTAAACATACATTGTTTTCATCCTAAAGTTAAATTTTAATAATGTTTTAAGTAAATTTTTGGTAAATTACTTTATTAATTAGAACATTTAGATGAAGGCTTTCCATTTCCTGGAATTGAGCTTATTAAGCTATGGTCAAAATAAAGAGGCATATTTTCTTTTGCTTTTAGCATTGTTCTATGAACCTCTTTAGGTAGCTTCCGCATAGATCAAGCTGAACAAGAATGTCCTTTAAAAGTCTCTATCTTCTCTAGACCTTGGCGCATCTCATAAGGCTCATGCTCAACATTTTGAAAATGGACACGGACGACAGTGTGCGCGATGTAAGACTGACTGACAACTGCCGCAACCCAAATACTTAGAATCTCTATGTCTTCTTCCCCTTATCAGTTGGTCATCAAACTGCGAGAAATCTTCAACTGGCGTCACAGCGTTCATAGGGACAATAGCTCGGCACCAGTAGACGATCGAAAGTCGCAGCTGGAGCTATTTGGCTTCCTGGAATTGGGCCTGATACGATCCAAGAGATTTTATCAGACATGGCAGAGGACTGCTGCTAGTTTGCCCGCAGAAGGATTCACGTAAGCTTCGAGAATACACAACAATTCACAGATATTGACTTATTTAATACTTCAGCTCCTTTGAGTTGATTGTTTTGCTGCTGCTCATACAAGTGAACGAAGATAATTCCCTGTACATAGAAAATATTGTAAGTTAAATAGTTATATATAGGTTATTATATATGTATAGTTAACCCTCTAGTGCCACTTTCCACAATAATAAGCTACGCCGCCGTATCAAGCTGGAGCACATTACTGTCAGCATTTTGGAGGAGGTAAAACTGCATTATAAGCACATCCTGGAGCAGCACATAAGTACACTTATGCACATCCTGCACGACTTTATGCGGGAGAAAAACCGAACTGTGTCCGACTTTGCCAAGACCTCGTATAGGTATATTCCATAAGTACTCTCTAGATGTATTCTTAATGTTTGTAATGTATGTTTTCAGTATACTTTTCAAGATATTCAACTCGATACAGAAAAATATCCTAAAGAAGCTGCTCGAGCTCACCTGCGACAAATCATCGCCACACCTAACAACCATGGCACTGGAGCTGCTTCGCGATCTGCAGTGCAAGAGCGCCAAAGATGTCCAAAACTGTGCCACACTCCTCATTCCTATGCTGGACCGGATCAGTGACTTGACTCTGACGCAAACTCGCGTGGCCATGGACCTGCTCTGCCATGTGGCGTTCCCGGATCCCAAGCTAACGGGCTGCCTGCAGCTGCAGGAACAGGTCGATATGGTGGTGAAGAAGCAGCTGATCAACTCCACGGACACTATCAAGAAACAGGGAATCATAGGCTGCGTGCAGCTGATCGATGCCCTGGCTCGCATTCAGACCGATGATGTGGAGATTGACGATTCCCTGACGAACGTGGAAAACGTGGACTCCCTGCCCGATGGACGAGGCAAACTGGCCGCCAATTTGATAAGTAATTAGGGGTCTTTTTCATAGAGTATTCAATGGGTTTATACATATTTCCCCACTGCATAGCTCGCACCGAGGCTTCCATAGGGAACAGCGCCGAGTCCCTGGCCCTCTTCTACGAAGAACTGGCCACGGTTCTCAGTCAGCGCCATGACGGAACCTCCACCTGTGGCCCAGACCATCAATTCATTGCCTGGGCCTGTGAGTTGATAACGTTCCGCTTCCAAAACAGCTTTGTCACCGAGGATCTGGCAGAGACAGTAAAGTAAGTAGACATCTTACCCGCCAAGACACCTCCTTAAACCCAACTCTTAAAGGGGCATCAGGCTGGAATATCAACTGAACATTAATGAGTTGGACGACACAAATGTCCACACAGACACCGAGGTCCTCAGCATTGGCATAAATATATCCAAACTGGTCCTGTTGCCTAAGGCCAAGGCCTGCGATTCGATATATGTGTTGGCGCCGCTCTTCAACTGTGTCAGGGCCCTGAACAACCATCGCCACCATTACAGCCTTGAGCAGATAAATGCCTTGCTTGGATGCGCCATAGTGCTGCCCGCCTTCTTCGAGGACGACAACTATCTGGCCATCTTTGACAACTTTGGCGACGAGCAGCAGAACGACATTCTGAGCATCTATTTCCACACAGTCAACTGGATGCGGGTGACGATCAGTGCGTTCGCAGCGCAGCGAGATCCCGCCACTCGACGTCGGGTTCTAGCCAGGCTCGGCGAACTGATACGTATTGAGCAGAGGATTAAGCCGCTCTTGGCTCGGGCGCCCACGGACTTCGTGGCACCGCCTTACCAGTTCCTAACCAATCTCAAGGTCCAGAAGCGTCCAGGAGCGCCCAAGGCGGCGGCGAAGGCCAACGCCTCGACGGTGGAACCAGAGAGTAATCAGACCACGATTACAGACTTCTCCATCAAGGTGGGGCCCTGCAAGACCATTAAAACGAAGATAGACTTTGAGCAGATGTATGGGCCGCGAGAGAAGTACAGGCCCATGGAAGTGGGCATCATTATGCTGTTGGTGGAGCAAAAGTTCGTTCTGAACTACCCGCTGGAGGAGGAGCAGGTGGGCGAGTTCTTGGGACTGCTAGAGCTGCGGTTTCTTCTGGAGGATATGGTTCTTAAGCTCGAAGCTGCAGTCAACGGACAACAGGACTCCTCGGACACGGACAGCCTAAGGCTGCATCTGGCAAAGCCGCAGGATTTTATGTGCGATCTACTGCCCTGTCTGCTCGAGGTGAACAATCACCTCAGAACCCTGGCGGAAGCCATTGACGCGCAGCTGGTGAAAGTCAACCATGTCTACAGCAATCTGGATCTGTTCAAGGAGCAATTCAACTACATCCGAACCTGTTTTGGGCTCTGCATTCGCCTGTTTGCCCTTTACTTTGCCTGGGGCGAGTGGGTGGACAAGTCCCAAGCCGAGTTGTTGCACAGTAAGCGAGAGCACAAGGCCCAAAATACCCCAAAAAATATAAGTAAACCTCTTTCCAGAGTCACTGTATCAGCTGCATTCCAAGGATCAGTGGCCGGCGCTTAAGAAGAAAAGTATTCCTCGCCTGGCCACTGTCACATTTGAATACTTTATAAAGTATGAGAAGTCCGTTTTAAACTTGAGTACAGCGGTTCAACTCCATAGATTGCTGGGCGGGCTGCTGAAGGTGGCAAGTGCCCGATTCGATATTAGCCAATCTAGTTTTCAGCATGCCGAGCATTCGCGTAAGTTTGAAAAATTAGATATAAATATATATATAATATATGGTTAATTGGGGGCCAAACTAGCCACTTTTCAAAGCATTTCAAACCTAGAGGGTGTGCCTTGAGGCACTTCTTCTTCTGACTTCTGACTAAAAGTATTATACCCTCAAGGTTATTAAAAATTAGGCAAAAAATGAAATACCATATCCCCCCAATTACAAAGTAACATTATTTTTTCAGGCGCACTTTGCGGTACGCTGCTGCGACGTAAATGGTTTCATCACTCTGGAACTGTGGATAAGGGTGCGCAGTGCAATACCTATCTGGACGAACTGGTCAAGGGCTTCTTCAAGAACTCCACACCTGAACAGCAGAGTGAACTTTTGGGCCAGTTGGTAGAAGAATGTGCGATTCTTAATACCAAGGACAAGGCTCTGAACTCCTTCCCGAACTTCAAGAAGTAAGCTATAGCCTGTGTTAGTAGCACTCTAACTGCCTAACAACTTCCATTTTCAGAGCAAACTTTCCACTGCTGTTTCGAGGACTGTGCGAGGTGCTCATTCACTCTCTTAGTGCCCATCTCAGCGTGGACAAGAAAGGAGACCACCTGCAACTCTGGGAGTCCACTGTGGGCTTGCTAAATGGGCTGCTGAAAATTGTTCAGCTTGTTGAACAACCCAGAAATTTTGGCCTGTTCCTAAAGCACTCGCAAATATTTCTGAAGCTGCTGCTTCAGCAGGGAATGTCAGCCCTGGAGTCTATTGTTCGGCAGGATCCCGAACGGCTCACAAAGTTTCTGCACGAGCTGCAGAAGGTGACCAGATTCCTGCACCAACTCTGCTGCCATTCAAAGTTTATTAAAAATACAGCCATCATCAGCTACATTCCCGCGCTCAGGGAGACGATCGAGACGCTGGTGTTTCGCGTGAAAGCCTTGCTGGCTGCCAACAATTGCCACTCGGCCTTCCACATGGGTAATATGATAAACAGGGACTTGCACGGTGACTCAATCATCACGCCAGTCGGTTCGTTTGTTGGCGAGGAAAACAGCGATGAGGAAATACCCGCAGATGATACCAGTGTCGATGAGACGGTGCTGGGGGACAACATGGGCATCACCGCCATAAGTGTCAGCACAAGACCAAGCGATGGCAGCCGGCGAAGCAGTAAGTCCTCTTCATCCCGCAGTAAATGCTTTTAAAAATGTACTTGCTTTCAATTAAATGGTACAAATAAATAAATTCTACTACTGTGAAGTCGTAGTATGGTATGAGTTTTCGGAGCTAAAACGAGTCTATAATTTTGGTATTACGGGTTGAGCAGTTTGAACTCGCTGTTGATGAGATATATGAACCCTACAGTACTGAAGGTGTCGATTGACAATGCCTAAACTAGATACCCAACTAGTTCGTGTATGGGAACTGACTCTAGGGTAAGCGAACGTCGAACCACCGGGTACATGGGTAGTCCCTTGATTGACCCTTTGGTAAACGAACGTTCAACCACCTAAAATATGGGTTCCCCCTTCACTGACCCTATAGTAATCGAACGTTGATGTACTCCTCCCCATTTGGTAAACGAACGACGAACTTGGTATATGGTTAAATCCTTTAAAACCCCTTAATATACTAATACCGAGCCACCTGTCTGGTACTCCCTTGACTAACCTTAACGTAAGTGAACGTTGAACCACCTCTCACCCTCTAGTAATCGAACGTCGAACCACTGGGTACATGGGTACTCCCTTGACTGACCCTATAGTAATCGAACAAGGAGCCACCTACCACATGACTGACTCTATGATAGGTTAACGCCACAGTAATCTTTCTAAAATATTTGAAATTTTAAGACAGTATGAAATATTTTCTATGGATTTCGTATAATAATAATAAACCATCTTAATATTTATTAACTTAATTGGTTCAATTATTCCTGATTAGGGATTAAAATAACGAAATAATCCCAAACATTCCTAATTTAAGTAAAAAATTCTTTAAATTTATGTTTTTAGCTCAGAAAGGACGAGAAAAATACATTTTTTTCCATGTCTTTGGAATTGTTAAAAATCGTGTTCCTGGTCTAGTTAGACTTTAAAAAGCAAATCCCGGATTAGCCCGAAATCTGATTAAATTTGGCAACATAATCCAGTGTAATACCTCCCATATTATGGATACCTTTACCACCAGTCCTAGTATGGGTACTCGTGTATTTACCCTTTTCATCACCCTAGAATGGGTACCACCCCTAGCATGGGGACCTCTGTACAACCTTTTACAAGGGTACCATTGTCCCTAGTGAGCGGAAAACGATGTGGTGACGGTTGTCCCCAAAAGCGGACATTTCATACTAATAAGGAAATGAACATTTAAATTATTTAGGGTTAATGAAGTAGGTAGTGGTAGTTCGTTAAAACTACTAATATCACCAGCTACCTACCAACTAGTGCGCAGTACTGAAGGATAAATATATCTGTATATAGGTATATCTCGGATATCACATGGGAGGGGTCAAGTCCCGCGAATCTTAGTGAACCAAAATATCGTCTGCGATAGCTTGAAATCAGATCCTTTGCGAACCTTTGATGATATCTTTGGCGAGGCAATTTGTATATATTTAACGCAAACAAAATAAAGAAAGGATGGTATATGTGTCGCTCGCTTTTCTTCACTTACGCTCTTTTCTGAATCCGATTGACAAGATCTAGCGAGACTTTAGACAACGCTCACGGATTTCTATCACTTCTAAGTGCACTTTCAAACATTTTGCGATAGTTTTTTGGTCCGCTGGTAGAGAGCAAAAGTTTACTCTATACGGGAACACTTAAGCTTTAATCTAGGATTGAGCAGAAGATGATTTGGCATTCTTTATTTATTTCATTTTTTATTATCTGGATGCAATTTTATTTAATTTTCGTATTACAAATAATAACAAATGTATGTATATCAAATATTTTAGTACAATATGCTTCTTCACTTTTCTCACGTTTTATTTTCTTCGTTAACAATAATTGTTTATTAAGACGTAAAAGTTGTTCTCCCAATCTCTCACATTCGTTCGGCCTTCTTCTACGATGAATTCTGATTGTTTTTATTATTAATTTCCATTTGTTTGTTGTTTTTATTTCGTAATAATTGGCGACGTTACGTTCACGGTTCACGAATCCCTTCCATTCACGTGTGGTATGAATGTATGCAAATGTGTTGTGATGTTTATCAATAGGTAGAGTTTATAAAAGATTTTAAGGGGTCAATCGTTAAAAACAAATTATTATATATATGTATGTAATAAAAGAGCAAAGGAAAAACACACACAAACTATAAATTTAATTAAATTAAAGCAAAAAGTGGTCTAAGCGAATCTAAGCCTAACGCGTGTGTGTATGCGTGAAACATTGAATATTGTCCTCATACAAATCATGTTTTTTAATTGAATTAAAATAAGCAATCGTGGAAGCATTCCAATGCGATTCAGATCCTTTCATCCACTGTCACTGCCACTGTCCTCTCTTTCTTTATAAACAGTTGCGCTGCGCTTGGTTTTTTGCCGATTCTTGTCTTGAAATATACACAAAATAAGATTTTGATAGCTGAAAAGGTTTGGAAAGATAATTTGGAATAGGTCGAAATATTTCGTATATTTCAATTTACAATGCGATCGTGGTTTTTGATTTATTAATTTTTATTGTTTTCTTTATTTGCCAATTTTTCAAAAACTTAAAACATTTTACACAAATTAATTTTAAAAATTTTTAATACGTACGCAGTCTGTTTAAAAGTAAAGTTAGATTATACACTCCTACGCCTACATATACATTATATACTCAATATATATATTTATAGAGAAAGATATATATATTTATTGTATATATAGATTTAGTAATTATGATTAAATCTTGCCTTTGCATCATCACAATTCATGTAAAGTTTTTCATTTTTTTCGCTCAGTTTCCATGCGCAAGTTGCAATTTTGTTGTCCACCTTGCTTACTTTTCTTTCATGATACTTTTCGACTTGGTTTTTTTTTTATTTCTATTTCTATTTTGTTTTCATTGTTGTGTTGCTTTGCTTTTGTTAAATTTGAGAGTTCCTTGAATTTTACACACGTATACAGTTATTGTTGTTAGATCGTAGATAAATTTTGCTTGCGCTCCTTGCTCTGCTCTGCTCCTCTTCACAAATACACAAAGATTGTAAACCAATTAAACAGCTAAACAAATTAGTTCGTTAAGTATTTAACATTAGTGCTTTATGTTAGGTCGTAAAAATATTTTGCTAAAAATTAATATTCATAGTTTAATATATATATATAACACACTATTGAAAACTTAAGCGCACAAACAAAACTAAATATTCAAATTAAAAACTAATTTTGCCAAACGTTTTTGCTTTCCCGAAAAAATTAAAACAAAAATTACAAATTACAATATTTAACACAATTAGGGGGGCTGGGGGTTGGGGTTAAGGTTTGGGTTCGGGGCTTAGGTTTCAAGGATGCAGGACTATTTGGGGCTTCCAAAGAAATGCTTTCGAAATATAACGGCACATAATTTTGTAATAATTTCAATTGCTCAATTTTTTTTTTTGTATCGACGACGAAATCGGACAACTTTAACGGATTTTGTGTAACAATTTGCCAATTAGTGTATAGATTTAGTTTAGTTTTAGTTTACAATAGAAAAAACACATTAACAATTAAAACTTACAAATTAAATTACAAATTTAAAACAATATAAAATCAGTACAGTTATCGAATTAAACAAGTCGTTAAAATTAATTATATTTATATATTTGCAATTTTTGAATTGGGTTCAAAGGTTTTAAGTCACCAAACGTGGAAATTTCTAAGGCGAAAAATCGAAAATTTTGCATGCAAAAAGACGCGGCGTTAAAGAATTTGTTATAATTCACTTCCTTATCAAATTAATTAATTTGTTGTGTTTGTGTGTGTTTAAAGAAAAAAAAATTATAAAATGAATAAAGGTTTAAGAGTATTTCTCCCTTTCAATTGCGTGAAAAAGTCAAATATTTAAGGAAAAATTCATGGGGAAACTTATCAAAAATACAAAAAAATTGGTAAATATTTTAGTAATGTTCTTTCTCTTTTTTGTTATTGTAGTTAGAAAATGGCGCACACTTCTCTTCCTCTACAACGACAGTTTACTTTACTTTTATAATTATGTGTATATATGTGTGTTCTGTTTGTGTGTGTGTGTGTGTGTGTTGAGTGTTACTAAATTTAAGCTTAACTATGGTCATTTAGAATTTGTTGTATATATTCTCTTATTGTTTGTGGCTAATATTATGTATTTAAAGTTCTTTGCTGGTTTGCAAATTTTGCGCAAGGTTTAATTCATGTTTTTCTTTTTTATCGTTAAATTTCATTACTTTAGGCAACTGCTTGGTGTGTGTGTGTGTTTTTGTGTATGTCTGTGTATGTGTACTTTTAAATTTAAAAAAACGTTATTGTTTTTAGGCTTATGCTGAACAATGTTCATAGATACGTTTTAAAACACACGCGTCCTTCATCAACTACTGCCAACAGTTTGTATTTTGCTTTATACTTGAGTTCAAAATTGGAAGTATTCTTTCGTTAGTTTAAAACTAATTTATATATTTTTTGTTTTTTGTTTTGTTTTTGTTTCTTTTCGTTTTTATACATTTATATATATTAATTAACTTTTTTTTTGCTTTACTTGAGATCTTGCAATAGCGGAAACTTAAACGACAGAATTTTGTTCAACCAAACACGATTTGTTGTTGTTATCTCGAAATTTTGCAAAATTATAGAATTAAAGAAAGGCAAGTTTCATTGTTTGTTTGTTTGTTTTTCATTGATTTCCCTATAATCGTACTTTGACACGTGTGTGTGGCGTTGTTCTTCTCTTTATAGGCATGGAGTTAGTTAGTGTTTGCAAGTCGGCTTCTGATATAGTATCTGTATTATCTGGGTTATGTTATTATCCTAGCGTACGGCTGTTGGATCTCCTTCCGTATTACTTCTGTGCGTAGCAGTTGTAGATGATGAGTAAAGGAAAGTGGGAAGAGACTATCTGAACTTGATATTGGATAGCTGGACTTTAAATAGAATTTCATAGTTGAGTTATTTAGGTTCGCTGCTAAATCGCACTTGAGCGCTGGCTAATTGATTTCATAGTTTGTCTAGTTCTCCTCGCGGTCTCGATTTCTGCATCGTACGTGTTAATATTAAGTATGCATTACGGTATTAAAATTTATAATATTCAATTGTATTATTAGTTACTGTTTACTGTTTGTGATGTGTGGTCTCCGCTCGTCAGTGTCCTCTTCCTGACTCTCTAATTCGTTGCTTCATTTCGCGGACAGGCACCTGCCCATCCGAGTTTCGTGTTGACTTGCGATTTTTCAGCTTATCAGTATTAGCTTGAGTGTGAGTGTGAGTGTGCAATTACTTAGCTCTACATATTTTTGTATTTTACTTTTACTTCTGACAGATAATTGATTTGGAGTTGCCTAAAACTTACGCTTGTTAAAAAATAGTTCGTTTTCAAATGTATGCAGAAAGTCTTGCCAGTTGCCGCCGCCAGACATTATATGATAATGCTGGGCGGCGCTTTTAATTTTTGTATTTCCTTATTCCTTCTCACTTCAATTCATTCAATCTAATTATTAATTTTAACTTTTGTTATCTTTGTCAGTCAATGTTTCCTCATTAAGCTTTGCTTTTCAATTTGAATTGTGTTCTCTCGTTTCTTGGTGTTGTTAAGATTGCTAAACATTAATTCATCTCTGAGCCTGATCTCTCGTCTGTATATGTCTTGTTGCTTCAGCGATTCGCCAGCTTGTCATTGCTTATATACAGTAGAAGATGGATGCCCTTGCAAGTACATATTGTAAAATGTGTTTACGTCGAATCGAATCTGAATTGTTTCGTGTTTTTCGTTTTTGTTTTCTTTTCAATGTATAAAAGGTGCTACATGCTGCTTAAGATTTAAAATCAATCTGTACGGGCTTAGACTGCTCTCTCTATATAGTTATAGATAAATATATTTGTATGCTTTTAGTTTTAATATAGGTTTGCTATATGCTCAATTATTGTTTCAATTTCAAGTTAAAAACGCTATGAGACAAATTTCTTTATACTTTTTTGTTTTGTGAACTTTTAAAACGATTTGACTTTGGTTTATCTACGTTGTGAGGCTTTCTTTAAAATGTTGTTTGGGCAAAATCGGCTAGACTCTAAATGAAGAATTTGCGTTTAAAATGCTGTTGCTGCAAAGGCTATTTGTTTACGTGATTACATATACAATACATATACTCTCTACTCGACCTATTGACCTGCTATTATGGATATTTCGCATAGCAAATGAAGTTCGAAACGAATCCCTAAACGATGCTTTCTGAATTGCTGCTAATCGTATTCCTTACACTTTATATATATGTTTTTGCTTTTGTTGAAACTAAATGTATTGCTTGTAATAGTGTGGTTGCGAATGGATCTTCTCCAGGATGTGGCTCGGAGAAGGTGGCCGCAACTCGTGGTTGCCGACCTCCATGCGATGTGGTTCGTAATGATTCTTTTAACTGATTTCAATTGGGTTGTGGTTGTTGCTGATGTTGTTGATGTTGCTGTTGCTGTTGCTCTTGCTGCTGCTGTGTGTGGTTTTAACTCCATGCCGAAAACGTATCCATGTACCACTGTTCACCATTGGTGCCTAAAGGTTGCTGTGGTAGCGGTAAACTGCCCCAACTGCCGCCATTTCCTATCAAACCGCTCGGGTAACGTCGCTTAACATCTGCCGGATTTTGGTGACCTCCATCGAACTTACGTTTACCGACTACTGCAGGTTGGTGGGTGGTATCGGCCAGGTCGAGGGTCGGATTGGTTGTTGTTTGTTGTTGGTTGTGGAGTTGTTGGTGATTGTGGTGTGCGTGGTCGTGTTTGTGTGGGAGGTTGAAGGTGTTTTTCGAAAGAAAAAAAAGAGAAAGAGAGTTAAAAATATTGTTAATACAATAATGGTTCAATGTTGTTGCTATTATTTTTCTTGGATTGGTATTCTTTTTATTTTTTCAACTGGTCTATGGTTCGAATGGGGATTTCTTGACGTTGTATTAGTCGTTTTAGTAGCACAATTTGATGGTTTTGTCCATTTTGGTATCGCTTTGCTAATGAGGGGGAGAGCGTGCGCGTTTAGGTACGTATATCCAAGAATATCAAAGACAACACATTTTACATTTCGTTTTTTTTTTTTGTTCATTTAATTTATCTCATCATTGGTTCGGCACATCACAACTCGGGAAGTGTAACTCGACATAATGTTGGGACTCGGGACTGATACATGTACAAATATATCTAAGTGTTGGCGCTGTGTGTTGTGGGTTTACAATGTGCACATATATTCGTGGTGATGGTGAGGTGTGTTATGGGTTACAATTACCGAACATTCATCGGGTGAGTAAAACATTGTACATGATATTATCGCCTAACATGAAACATGGAACACTTGATGATAGTGATGGGTGGTGGCGATAGTCGGGACAAGGCCGTAATTGGATCGCCAGGTCGAAAAGTAATAGAGCGCTGTACTCGAGTGTCTTGAACTGGGGTGGTTTCTTGAAATATTCGCTTGGGTGTGGGCGCTGGCTCTCCCAATTTGAAATTTTGAATTAGAGGGGGTGGCTCGTCCGTCCATTGGGTTGAACTGATCTGATCTGATATGATCATGCAATGTAAAGTGTGATGTGTTCTTGAGTGTGTACTCTCGAGTGCCGCCAATGACGAGTTTATTGTTTCAATTCGATTTTGAAAAGTGTATGTTCACGGGGAACAGGTGGATTGTGACCTACGGCCGAGTGAGTAGACAGTGAGTGTGAGGTGGTGACCCCGGCCGGTCGATGTGGTTCTTTGTTGTGTTCATGGGACAGAAAGGAGCGCCAAAACGTCTGGGTTCGGGCGTTCGGTCCGGTTTATGAATTTTGAATTGGGTTTTAAGTTTGGTTTCTTGCATTCAGGGGGAATCCCATTTAGATTTTTGTTCTTTTTCGGGTCGCGGTGACTTGTGTTTGCGGGAATGCTTCTTGGACTTGTGTGACTTGCTTTTGCTTTTTTCAGACTTGTGGGCTTTACGTTTCTTGACCGGACGGCGACCCTGGTCGCTGTCCGTGGAGGTGATCGACGCGCTACGCTTAGTTGCCCTCCATAAAAGTCTTGAGTGCAGTTCCAGCTAGAAAGGGATTGTGTTTGGTTTCCATTTCGGATAAAAGGATTATATCGCTTTGCGCTTGTCTGTAAAATGTTTCAGCTGCTTAGTGAGTGTGGTGAGTGTGTGAAGCATAAACGAAAAGAAATTTATCATCCGCGAAGACAAAATGATCTACGAAATACAGCCACAAAAATGTAAAGCGTGTTCAAAATGGAAGCGGTGTTTGGGTAGGGGGATGACTTGGAGCAGGTGTGCCGCGCTCCGGGTGGGTTATCGGGGGCTCTCCGCTATATATTTAAATGTATAAACAAGTGTGGATTCCATTGACAACAAATTATAAGATAACTGGTTGGTTGGTTGGTTGGTTGGTTGGTGTTTGTGCGTGTTGTAAACATAATACACGAATCGATTAGTATTTGTTTATACGTAAAAAATAAATAAGAAACGATCTCATTTGGTATCGGTGGTCACCCTGTGTGTGTGAGTGTGAATATGATATGTAAGAAAAATGTTAAAGGGCGGTTATATTATACATAGTATTATATATGGGGTCATATGGGCATACATGTTTCTTGTGTGTGTGTGTGTGTGTGTGTGTGTTTGTGTGTAGAGGCTACTAAACTATTTTCGGCTCCGCAAAGCATGATCGATGAACTCACACTCGATATACATAGTTCACACAGAATATTATATGCATGTATATTGTTAAATTAATGGGCTAGAGTATAATTAATATGTAAATAAGGGTTTATATATTAGGACTTGTGCAATCGCAATCGCAATCGATCTCTGATCCGGTCAATCTTGCAGCGCGTTTCGTTCTCTCTTTATAAGTATATTATCATAAGTCGGCGCGGGATTTAAGAGAAAAACAAACGAACGTAAAAAATTATATACACGTACGTCAAAATTTTGGATGGCACTATTTTCATTTAGGGGGGGAGAGATTGATCGGAGCCCTCCCACGTAACCCTTTGACTCTTCCAGGGCGCTTAGTTAGTGGGTGATGTGTATGGTGGAGGGGACAGGGTAACAGGGACATAAATACTAATCGATTCATAAACGTTTACAGACTTTGCTCTCGTATATAGTTAGGCACATATCCAAGGCAATATGTGTGTAGAGACACAGTTACACAATTTGTTATAATGGCTCTCCATATAAATACATAGGCGGCGGTTGTGTGTGTGGGTGGTGTGTGTTCTGGTGGGTGTATGTGGGCGTGGCCAGTGCCAGTTGCTGCTTACAGTCGGACGAAAAAAGAAAAGCAAAGGCATGCATCAAAAATCGTAGCATACATCTCAGCGCGGTGGCACAAGGAAACGAACGAAAAATGAAGAATCCCAATCGTAAGCAGCAAGTGCACACAACTACTATGACTTGACAAAAAATATTTAAGAAGAAATATACACGATTATTGAATAAGAAAGAACAATGAAAAGTATTAGGCGAACAAAAGAGAGAACATGGAACCAAGGAGTAGGGCAAAACGTTACAACATTTAGAACATTTACAAATGCGAGACACACGACATTTAAGTGACCTTCTTGGGGGGTTTGGGGAGGGGTTTTTCTTTCGTTCTTGGGGGATTATTCACACACTAACAAAATCTCTCGTTAGGCTCGGTTCTTTTTGTTGGTGTGTGGTGTGTGTGCGTGGTGTATGGTGTGTGTTTGTGTGTGTCAAGGGGTGTAGGTGTGGCTGTGGGTGTGGCATGTTTACATTTTACTTGGCTTTACTTATTAATTTATATGAATTCGACATTCGCCATGTTTTTCTCAAGTTGGTTGCAGTTTGTTGGTTTTGTTTATGCAGTTTTTCAGTTGGCGCAGGTTGTTGGAGGGTTTCGTTTTGATTCGATTTGGTTTTTGGTTTGAATTTCGAGGTCGATTTTGTGTTTGAGTTTGAGTTTGATTGGTTGCTTTTTGTTGATTGGTTGTAGTGGTTGTGGTGTATTATTGATACGTTTTTCTTGTGTTTGTTGAGCTCACCTGGTAAATTTTGTAGCGGCTTGACGTGCTGGGTGCCACGAGCGCTGGGACGCATTGGCACCACCCCACGGACCCCCCCGGTTGCTGCCGGCGCCCCCTGACCGGTGGCCCCCCGCTGAGCTACTGCCGCCGCCGCCGCCTGTCCCGCCGCCGCCGCTGCCGCCGCCTGTGGCACTGTTTGGGCCCCCAGACGACTGATGCTGCCACGCTGGCCAACGGCTCTGCCACGCGGCACTGTGATTCCAGGCCCACGACCAACTCCCTACGCGATCGTAGGTTGTCGCGATCATGATCATCACATGGCAACGCATCGCATCGCATCACATCACATCACACCGCCGGCATCGGCATAAGCACATCCGCATTCACATCCACATCCGCATCCGCAAACCGGATATCGTGTTATCGTTATCGATTCAACACCATCAAGGTAGTCGTCGTCATCGTCATCATCATCATCATCATTTTGCATGCATTAGTTGCGTTTGTGAAGGTGGTGTGTTGAGTGTGTGTGTGGTGTGTTTACGGTTCGTGTGTGGTGTGTGAGTCGGGGGTGTGTGTGTGATTCGAGAGCGTGTGTGTGTTTTGCATTTCCAGATTCGGTTCCGTTATCCATCATTAGGGTTTATCCATCGGTCGTTGGTTTTGCGTTTCGATTTCGTTTTTGATCAGTTTCAGTTTCAGTTGAGATTTCAGATTGAGATTTTTGGTTCGAATTGCGTTTTACAATAACATTAGCATTTATACATAATTAAATGTGTTTGTATATATATGGATCGCCAAGATAGGTGTCAAATTTTTGGTCATTTCAAATTTCGAATTGAACGAAAGGTAAGCAAATTAAAAACGTTTTTGAATTGATTTTGGAATTTGGAATGGCGAATCGTTGCGAATTTCGAATTTGGTTTTGTTTTTCGAAAAAGGGGGGTCGGAATAGCGGTTTGGTTTTTCATATTTTTTTTTGGTTTTTGAATCGAAAGGTTAACGATAGATTTTGGTCATTTGGTTGGTGGTGGATTTTTGTTTTTAGATTTTGATTTTGATTCAGGTTGGTGGCGTAGATAGAATTTGTAATTTTAGTGTGGTCATTTTTTTGGATTTAGTTTTGACGAACATATATATAATTTTTCAAGATTTGTTGTTTTTTTTTGTCATATTGGTAGTACCGAAAAACAAATGAATTGTTTGTATATATAGATAAGTATATAACAAGAACACATAAAAAGAAAGAAAAGAAAAGAAAAAAATCGAAATAAACGCGTTAGATTCTTGGTGTAAAACTGTTGTTTGATTGTACATACACGAGATGTAATAATGTATGCATATAAAAAAGTATGTATTATTCATATAGAAATTACTAAATGTATATATACTGTTCTCTGTATCAAGTGTTAACTGAGTGAGCAGATTCAACTAGTCAATTGGGTTTTATAATATACTTATAAGTTATATAACAACGGATCTGGGCGCTTGGAACGTTCGGAGGTCCAAGCAACAAAAGTTTTGCCTCTTGCGATTGACACAATATATGTTGGTTTGAATGAAAAGAATAACTTTACCATGTTTGTTGTAGATTTGTTTTTAAAACGTAACTAAGGGGGATTACAATAAGCGTATGCGGTTAATATGTTTGAACATTAAAGCGTTTGCGATATACGAAATAAATACTCGGTTAATATATATACTAAAATAAAGCGACGCGTCGTGATTGAAAGCGCTTCACTTAATTGCTAAAATTTAATTAAAATTAAAACGTCAGCACGCCGTGTTCAGCTCATAAATAAACTATTAATGGTTGTTCCTCCAGCCTGGCGATGGACTGTGCAATTAAAATTATAAATAAATAAGCAGGTGGCGGGGCATACGTACAAGCGAAGCATAAGTTAAGCATAATAAAGCACAATGTGTTAATTTTTCGATTGGATTGCGGCGATTGCGTGGCGGATGGAGTCCTTAATTTATGGGATGTCCGTGTGGTTAAAGCAAAACAGTGCGGGACAAGCAACAAATAATCCGCGTTCGTGTGGGTGTGTGGGCGTGGCATGAGCATAAGCATTGGTTTTCCTTCTTTTTTGTTCGTTTGTGGGTGGTGTGGGTGAGTGGGTGTGTGGTGGAATTTGGCGGCAATATACGTGCAAATTTTGACTTCATAAACGAAACAGAGAGAATATAATTTTGGGAAATTAAAGCCAAATAATAATAAAGCTGGCATACAAAATCAACTACAGTTCGGTCGGGGCGGAAAGGCAATCAATGAATCAACCGAGGGAGTTTCTAAATAAGAAATAAATCAACTCAAATTCTACAAAACTAGTGTTTCTGTGTGCGTTCTTTGTGTTCTGTATCTGGTTCTTCGAATTGTTTCCCGATGCGAGTGAGTCTAACGAGTTCGTTTCGCTGGAGTTGCAACGCACCATAACGGAGCCCGGCGAGCCACTGGAACCACTTGCTAAGCCCCTGGCCGATCGCTGACCCCCGGACAGCGATGCATTCTGGGTGGCGCCACCCGACAGCGGCATTATCGATCCGGAGACTCCTCCTCCTCCACCTCCGACGCCGCCGCCGCCACCGTTACCAGCTCCGCCAAGTCCCGAGGGGCTTGAGTACTCATAGAAGCTGTAGTCCCCATCGTAGGAGCGGTACAGCTCGTCATAGTACGGATCATTGGCATAGGTGCCGGGCCGGAAGTCCGAGAAACCAAAATAATCGTAATCATAGTCTACAGAGGGGGATGTTCGGGATTAGGATTAGGATTAGGTTGAAGTTTGGCTACTGAATGGACCTAGACCTACATAGACCCCTAAGCTCCCTGCTTGATCTCTGATGACTGGTGCTGCCAATTGTTTCACTTTGCCAATGTTTAACGAATTGGTCGCGTACCGGGGGGACGGGATGGGGATGGGTGTTTGGTATTGGATGTTGGTAGTCACTGGTACACACACGCACCAGCAGTAGGTGGCTTAAGTAGATGAGACTTGGGGTTACTTACCGGTGATATAACATCAAACAGTATACAGGGTGCTTAACATTCGCTACACAGAGAACACAATTGCAACATTTAATAATCATAAACAGCTATGGACAACGTTAAGGTTTAATGTCTAATGTCTATGCTTTGGTTATGGCTTGGATATGTTGTGGTTCTGGTCGTATATCGGTTTGGAGGGGTCTTACAGAGACAAAGATAGAGACAGAGAGAGAGAGAAAGTCGAAGGTAAAGGGTAATGGGAAAGAAACGAAAGGAAAACAGGACGACATCGATAAGGAAATAATCACTGACACATGCAAATTAACCAAACGATAAGGACAAGAGTGGAAGATAAGTACGAGCATTGACACATAATCTTGCAAATGCGAGTATCGAAAAGAAAGAAGGAAAGTAAAAAAGCATCAACATTTACGATTAGAGCGACGAGAAAAGTAAGAGAAATAATCGGTGGTGCTTCTGTGTGGGGTTACTTCAATTGATTGCCAATATTGGTTAGTTAGGGGGTTAATCATCTCGATCTAGCTGGATACTCTTTCATACTCGACTGGGGCTCGAAGGGCAGTGCTAGGCGTGACCTTGGGACATGGGGTGTGTGTGTGTGTGTGTTTGTTTGTTGTGTGGGGGGTGTATGATAATACAGGTGTTAGTGTGTATAGCGGGCGCTTTCTATTAACCTAACGGACCGTTCATTTACCAGGTAATCCTTCGCAAAACTACTGATTACATAGGCCTTGGATTACGTAGTACATGGACGACCTGTTGACTAATTAACCAAAATGAGGCGAGGGTTAAACAATAATCTAGATGAACAGAGGGAGCTAACAAAACGTTGCGTTCGATGGCACAGACATGATATCGGTTTAACTTAAGGCTTAGTGTTAGGCTAAATCTGCTTGGGGTTAGTTGGGATACTTTGGCTGCTGCTGCTGCGGCTGGCTGCTTCGGTTAGAAATCGAACTAAAACTAAACACAGAAACCTAGCCAGTACTGTGTGTGTGTGTGTGTGTTAGTGTGGGCGAGTGTGTGGTGTTTACGTGTGTATGGGTGGCGAGTGTGCCTAACAACTTGGCTAACTGACTACGAGAACTAAACCAAATTAACAAAAGTTATTAAGTATTTTCTTTTTTTTTTTTAAATCTCAATCGGTCCCAAAGGAGGAGGCGCCGCCTGTGGGCCCCCCACTATACTCTCATCGGCATTGCCACCGGCCCGCTGCCGATGGCTATGCATATACATACATACATACAGACATCTAAGAATCGTATCTGACGGATATTCACTTGGCGAATTTGCCAAACTTACCGTAGTCGCGAGGTATCGGCGTACGCAGCGGCATGCGCGCCCCTTGCAGGCGCATGGGCGTCAGGGACATCATGCTGGCATGTGTCGGCGACAGATTTCTGTATGGAGACAAGGTTTCGAATCTTTACAAGGTAATCCCACACAGAGATGGCATTTGATTGAATTATTGGTTTATGGTTTTTGCGGTTCGGTATTCGGTTTCGGTTACGGTTACGGTTACGGTATTTGTGTGTTTGGTGTTTGGTTTTTTTGGTTTTTGTGGCGAAATCAATTCGCGTGGCGGGCATTTGGCAATTGGCAAAGAAAGAAAAATGAAAATAATAATAATAAGTTAAGTTAAGAATAAATTGATTAGGTGGCGACTTGGAAAGCAAACAGTTTGAATTTGGTTTTAGCCGAGAACTAAGAGTGCCCAATGTGGAATGCATTGAATGCATGTGTTTTGTTTTTTTATTTTGTTCTTTTAGAATTTAGCGCCGATAAGTTATTGATGTTTCTGTGCTAGGCAAGTGTTTAGAAGTGGGTGGAGAAGGGGTCGGAAATACATACCCCACGATCCCGGGACGCGCTTGCATCATTTGCATCATACGGCGCTCACGGGCCCGCAGAATCTCCTCCTTTTTCTTCTTGTCCGAGGGGGGTTTGGCGAGAGAGACCTAGGGAAATTAAGGGAAAATATTCAATAACAAGCAAATATTTCCTAGAGAGTATTACCCACCTCAATATTCGAGGCGCCGATCTCCTTGCCATTAAGGCCACGCATAGCATCGACGGCGCTATCACGATCCTCAAAGTGTATAAAGGCATAGTCTTTAATTTTCTTAACGCGTTCCACCTTTCCATATTGCTCAAATTGCTCCTGTTGATGTTAATTATTATGAAATCATTACCAGTAAGGACTCCTGTGCAGCTCACACTTTACCTTCAACTTATCCTCGGAGACGTCCTGAGTTAGATTTCGCACATAAAGAACTTTAACCTTGGACATAGTTTGTTCATCCGGCTCCTCCTGTGGATCGGCCCAGTCGACTATTATATCACATCCCCAAACCTGCCAGGAAAATTAACATATATAGTCATTAGGTATACATATCTCTATATTTAAAGACAAGACTCACCTTAATTCTACCAGTGCCAAGTCTTCGTTTGGCCAAAGATGCCGCCTTGTGCGACTCGTATTCGAGAAAGCAGAAGCCGCGGTTCTTTTTCTTATCATCTGGCGAACTGTATATGATTACCTCGTAAAGGCCAGCTATAGGTTCGGATTCGGGATCAGGTTTATTTATAAATAAAGAAAATTGTCATTTGAGTACAATAAATTTGCGAGGTGTTATCAGTTCAAATGCATTATGATTAGTTGGTTGCATATGTAAAGTTCGAAACGAAAGAAATACAACAAAAAAGTATTTGTATCTGTACTGGTACTGGTACTGGTACTGGTATTGGTTTTTGGCAGGTGTGTGTGCGAGTATGTTTGAAAGTACAGGTACAGTACAGGTGATAAGACACTGAGAGACGCACTCGGGGCGAGTGCCTATAAATATACTTGTAGATGGAATATTGCAATATATATTTAGACGGAAAGGCGCAAAATTTTACACGACAAACTGTGCCTCTCCGGGACGTTTGTTATGTAAAATAATTAATATTTCCGTGATCTGAATCTCTTGATAGTACGTTCGTTGCATATATATAGAGCGAATTAGATGATTTCGAAAACCAATGCCAACAATTGCCGCTTGCTTAACTTTTTGACATATTTTTGAATAGTTGAATGCGCTAAGCTAATAACATTTTCGATTGGTTCGAGATTTAGAGACAGTTATTACAGATAGAGAGAGAGAGCGGGGTATAACATTAAGTTGGATATGTAGTACGTATAGAGAGTATTTGTAAAATGAAACACACATTTAGAAAGACACTTAAAAACCTCTGTGGCTGTGGCTGTTGCTTTTGCTATTGTTTTGTTTTTGATTGTTTGGATATAGTATATTATAGTACATGTTGCAATAAAAAGAGGAAATAAAATGTAACCGAAAACACAACACGGAGTAGAGCACACATTGAGCTTGGATTTCTTGTTCGTTTGGAGAGAGTAATGGAAACGATAACGGGAAAACTATACACAAACATAGCCAGAGTTATAGACAGATTATATATCGGATAGAAGAGAACGTGTGTACACTGAGATACAAGAGAGATCGGTAGATAGAGAGATAGAGATAGAGAACAATAACAACGTAACAACGTAACGAAAGATGGATAAGATTTTGAATTTGGCTTAGTTTCTCGTCGATTCGTTTGCATCAATTGCTCGGGGAAGTAGCGCTTATGTGAGAGATAGATACAGAGAGAGTTAGATTAAATGAGTCATTTAAGGCTTGTAGTCTCCAGTCATTAAGTAAGTGAATTTTTCATTCATATATATTCAACGTGAATGGGCCGAAACATATCGATTTGAGTGGACGAATTGCTGTTTCATATTGGTTGGTTTTAGGGGCGGGATCGCTTTCATATCGGTTTGATTCGGGTTGGTTTGTGTGCGCCGTTTGTTATCTATATTTATGTGTATATGATATTGTCTTCAAAAAGGATATATGTATATAGGTCTGCACTAAAACAAAAACTAGGCTTATCCCTTGATTAGTCTTTTGTTTTTCTTTATTATTTTTCAAAAATATTCAAAACGTTTTAGTTTAGCGAATTGTTTAGCTACGGGTTTTCAATGTCAACAAATTGGGCACATTTAATAATTCGAGTCAACCAAAGGAACTTAAAGAACAATTAATTTTTTGTTGTATTTACTAACAGCGCTTAACGCTACAGAGAATGAGTGAGATAGAAATAGATAGAGAGAGAGAAAGAGATGACAGAGAGAGGGGTAAAATGCAACAATTGGCCAAAGGACAGAGCTTCGATGGGAGGTGAAGCTGTGTCCTTTATTCCGGCCTCTTGTTGGAATGTAGTTTAATTTTGCGGGGAGTTTTGGAGTGTTGAATTTTTCATTTTTCGATTCGGGGTTTTAGCATTTAAAAGCGAAAATTGCAAAACAAAAATCCAATTGATACTTCATTTCGTTCGACTTCCATGCGCTTTTCAATTCTGCAAGTATCGCCCCTAAAAACCTTTTCGGGATATTAAGTACAAGTACGATAATAATCGGGGTCAACCAATTCTGTCAGCCAATCGGGGTTGGTGGTGCTGGTGGGCTGGTTTCGGGGGTCTAGGGGTTCTTTTTTCGGGGTCTTTTGCTTTGTTTGTGGTTGCTGTTGCTGTTGGTTTTGGTTTTTGGTTTTGGTTTTGGATCACTTACGTGCATGTTTTGAAAATTCCTCAATTAATTCGTCGCGATCTCTATTCTTAGGTATATTGCCGACAAATAGCCGGTGATTGTTAAATGATATCGTAACACCAATCTTTTTGCCTTTCCGAATTTCAAAATCATTTAGCTGCAATTGTTTAAAAGTTCACACAAAACAAAAGAAAATTTTGATTTGCTATGAAAAATTTGTAGTTCATTGGTACTGCGATTTGATTTTGGATTGATTTGGTTTCGGGTTTGTGGTTCGTGGTTTGTGGTGGAGCAGTATGGGTGTTCGGTGTGTGATAGTAATTCTCATGTGTGGGAGAAGAGTGTGGAGTTCTATTATATCTAAACTTTAGTAACCTTTTATATTTTGAATGCGTGCCAAATAAAGAATGAATTTACTCAAAAATAAGGATGTTCTTTAGCTAATATCCAGTTGGCTTGCTGTGGATTATTCGTTGTCTACCGATATACTAGTACTTACTATGCGTAATAGTTATTTAGAACTTAAAAGAAAAGACAGGGAGGACTCTTTTTTGGCTCTGTGCAGCTGGAAGGTCAAGTGCGACTCGATCTTACCTTTTAGTAGTTTTTCATTTGCACTGACTTTTCAGCTGGCACACGGCGTATACTTGATATTTATATAATTTCGTTTTTCAGAGCCTGCTTTCCTACGGTGTGATTATTATTAAAGAGAAAACGGAACACATAAGGTAAAAAACAAAGTCTTGGAATGCATCATAACAATTTGGTAAAAAATTTAAAAATTTCAATACTTTTTCTTCGGTTCTTTTTTCGTAGGCAAAGTTAATGACTGGAGATATTATGTAAATAAGTTGAAAAGAAATACTCTTATAGGACAATTCAAGCTTGTAACGAATGGCAATGAGACTGCGGGTTGTATGTGGCGGTGTGTGTGTTTGTGTGTTTGAGTGCTATATGAGGCAACATAATATGTATATTTATATGATAAAACTGAGGAATGCATCCGACGATGTGTCTGTGATTCAGTTTCTGTCGTGGAGCGAGAGAGAGAGCGCGCGCATTTGAAAAGAGTGTCTCGGGGGCACTTTTCCATATTTTCAATATTTTCGAGTTTTGGAGAGATGGCAATGGCGGATGGTTGGATGGTTTTTGCGGGTGGGGGTGAGTAGTTAGAATGAGTTTGAAACAAAAATAAATGTAACTAAATTAAATAAAATTAAACTCAATGCCCTAAGCTACCTAAAATCTACTTTTCGCTTCTGCAATCAGCCAATTTCAGTCTCAGTTCAGCCAATTGGATTTTTGTTTTCACTTTAAAGCCGATTTTGAAGTTGCCCCTCTTTCGTTTCCCAAATGCAACTCCAGTTATTATAATTTAAAATAAATTTGTTTTTGGTTAATTTGTTGTTTTTTGTTGTTGTTGTCAATTTACCTGTAAGTTTACCAAATTCCTCTAATATTTCATCTTTGCCCTTTGACTTGGGAATATTGCCTACGAAAAGGCGCAGATTCGGTACGCTTATATTTATTTTCAGACACTTGCCGGGTTTTATTTCGTGATTATCGAGCTAAATGGTGGATGGGAAGGTAAAACGATTCTTTTTAATACCAATTCAATGTTAATAATAAATAAAATAATAAGTCAAATCATAACTAACAAAGAATTTTGAACTAAAGCCAGATAAAGGGTCGGTAATAAGGGGGGTTAAATAATAAATAAATGGAAATACTTTTGATTACCAATTTGTTTTCGAAGCGGGCCGCATATAATTTCGGTTGGTTCAGTTTGGAAATGTTAAAGGAAAACGATTTGGTTAGTGGTTAAGGTTCTATAAATGCGGGGCGTCTTATTCGCACCCCAATTTCTTGGTCTGAATTTTGGACATGCTCGTCTAAATAAAACCAGACAGTGAGATCGAACGTACGCTGCTAAGATGACTACAAAAGTTGAGGGCTACATAGCTTGACTTAAGACTAAAGAAAATTCAACTAAAAAGAAATAATACAGAGAGAAAGGAGGGGGGATTGTGAGTTTTTTTGGGGAGGAAGCCAATCCTTTTTCTTTTTGTTCTGCTCGTAGAGGAAGAGAACTCTTTTCAAACTTGCAATTTGATCGATATTTCAAGGATGCGTTTGCGTAAATTAAGATTACAACTCATAGAACACGGGACATGCATTACAAGTTACAGAAAGATCAAGTAGAGAGAGACAGCGAGTGGGTGAGGAGGCGACAGGTAACGTTGCCCAGAGCTCAATTTTGTAGAGGCAGAGGTGGGATTAGCATAGTTCAAAGTTCAAATAAAGTTGCACAACTCCTGCGGTCGGATCTAAAAGCGCCGAATGGTATAAAGTAATTTTCACTAATCAGTATTTTCGGTATGCTTCTTGCCAAAGGTTCAATTTTGAATTGGCCACACAACTGTTCCTACTTTTTCCGATGTGTAACGATAGTATTTATGTGGATACAATAAGTTAAATATGTATATATATAGGGGATATGTATATATCGTAATAGTTAGCAATACGTATAAAACATTAAAGCGGGGAAGACTGATTGGGGGCGGGGCAGGGATCGCTCTGGTCGGTGGGGGCGGTTGGTGGTGGTGGTGGTCATGGTGGTATGGAGAATGTGGTTGGCTTAAATACCTGGCGCACTGCATTGACGGCTGCTTCGCGATTTGTGAATGTGACAAATGCATAACCACGATTTGTGCCCGTCATCGGGTCCATCATGAGGCGGAGGTCCCAGATTGTGCCGCACTTCTCGAAGAGCGGGATCAGCTCGTCCTCGTACATGTCCTTGGGTATCTTGCCGCAGAACACTTCGCACCCATTGCCCGGCACATTGCCCTCCCAGTCCGGTGGCGGTCCGCCGTATTTACGCTGGCCTGCAAAGGGGAAAATAAATCGTAAACATGAATTAATTAATATTTTACAGTAATAAAACACAGAGAGCAACTTATTCTATTAAGTTTCGTTTCATTCTTTATTATATAGTAGTTTGCTTATCTCACCTGTCGTCACATCTAATGTGTAGCCGGTTCGCTCGAGGATCTTCTTGATCTTGTCTTCGTCGGGTCCCTTAACCTGAACAGCTGCAGCGGGCGTTGGTACACCCTGCTGGCTGGCTCGACTCTTCTGGCGGTACGTCTTCATTACGCCGCACAAGTAGGCAGACTTGTTTGACACGTGCTCCAGGTTCGATTCGAGGAACTGACCCAACACATTCAAGGCACCATCGACGGGGAACTCCTTGAGCGCGTCCAAGGCGCGCTCGTCCAGCTCGGCGTGAGCCAGCTTTCCGGTCTTGTAGATTTCATCCAGTTTGCCGGCAACCTAGGCGTATTAATAATAAAACATTACCATATTCTAGGGGTATACCTTATATTTATGTGGACTCACTTTCTTGTCCAGACCGTATTCCAGCAGCTTGGGATAGTCCTCCGTACGTTCGCCATCGCCACGGTCATCGGCTTTCTGATTAATGTCATCTAACAGTTCGCCATTACCCTCCGCCATTTCTGAAAATAGATAGGCAAATGATTATTACAATCTTAAATGGTAAATAAATAAGAAAGATATTCCCCAATTAGCAGATATCGTCTTACGTTTGTATTCCCTTGGAGACGCACATTTTTCTCGCGCCCCATTTATTTATCTTGACGAGTTCAACGAACGCCACAAAATAGCAACAAATTGCGGCTGCTTGAAAAAAATGGGTCGCGCGAAATTTGCGAAATAGAACAATTCGCAACTTACGCATCGTCGCACGCACCGGACGGCGAGAGAGCCCTCAGACAACAAAGCGTAAAGTTCATTGACTTCAAACAAAATGCGAAACGCACAAAAATCGCCAGTCAGAGAGCGAGTGCCAAAATATACTCACGAAAAGTGCGTGAGAAGCGAAAGAAGAGAGCGGCAAAAGGTGCTGGCCAAAATGTAAACAATCGAAAAGAGGCCCGATTTGCGAATTATGCGTGCCGCGTTGCGTATACGCCATGTGGAGGTTCGCTTAACGAGCGATAAAGCGATAAGCGTGACGTAGCAGTTGCCATAGCAACCGCAGAGAAATCTAAACATATATCTGGTTCTCCGTTGATAGTTCTCTAGTCTAAGGCACCTTTTGATGGCACTTGTATTGTAGGCTTCTGGAATTGTTGAAATTAACACTTGGTTTCTATGTAGCAAATTGAAATTAGATGTTTTATATGCGAATATCACAGGTAATAAAGAATGAATAATTGCAATGATTTTTGCTTGCCACTGAGCAATACAATGTATGAATTTATCTTCTATAAGTGTTATTGAGAAAAAGGAAATTAAAAAATGTAGTGTCACCTACTATTTTTTTTATTTTTTTTTCATTAAGTATTCATGTTTGAATACATAATGCTAAGTGGTTTTTCTTACATGAAATATAAAATAAAATAGACAATGTTTCTACCAATTAATGCATCTTTTGTGGTGTTATGACACTAGATTGTTAAATTTTGTTGGATACCAGTTTTAAGATTTACTCAGCTTAGCGAATTTATTTCAAAAATTAGTTATTTTTTTTTTTGTGACTAAATTTTAATTATTTAAGGTCTCATTAAAGCTTTAATTTTGTATTTTTTGTTTGCTTATCATATATTCATGTTTAAATAATTTGCAAACAACAATGTATATATTTGTGTGGTTTCTCAATTTATTAATAAACAATTTTATTTATTCTATATGCAAACACTTTTTTGTAGTTACTATACAGTTTTTATTAATATAGTGTTATAACCCAACTTTAATAAGGTTATCAAACCTTTTCTAATTTTATTTTTTCCACTGCATAAATGTAGTGGGCCAAGACACAGGAGAGCTGTTCTCTTTAGACACGACTGCAGCTGCATTCAGCAATTTATCATAAATGAATATTTATGGCAACGACTCATAATGAAAATGCAAATTTTCCGCAGTTGTCAAGTGGCAAACACATGTGCACTTATACAGACAAGTGAGCACACATATATATCTACATAGGAATCATAGAAATCTACCTTAGCAGCCGCACTATCAGCAAAGCTATTTTCAGTGTGTGTGACACCACGTTCAAACAAAAAACGAAGCAAGCTGCAGGCAGGCAAACACACACGAGAAGCGAACAAATTGCAAAAAAAATGAAATAAAAAAGCAAGAGCGAAAAAAAAAACTTGCCCAGAGCGATAATTGCGTAACATGTGCAAAATATCAGCAAGCTCTATAACGAGAGGGAAGCAGCGCTAGATTATGAGCGAAGCGAGCGAACATTTCTAAATATTTATCTAGCGCTTCGCTTTTTGTTTGTTGCTCTTTCCCTCGCCTCGCCCCGCTGGCTTTTATGTATATCGCAAATTCCGTATGCTGGCAAATATTTGGTTCTCCGCTCCACACACACACACACTTCGCTGACATTGAAACACTTTTCGATTGATATCGATGGGAAGCCGCCGAAGAGCCCTCTCTCTACTCACTGCGTAAGGCAAACGAAATCGGTATCGGGATATGGGGGCGATCCTTGAGGATCCTGGACAGCAGCTCGCCGCCGCCTCCATCGACTTGCTTAACGTTGACCTCCATTGCACAAGAAGCCGGAAAGAAGAATTTAGATTTTATAAATTTCCTTCGAAGACTCGAAATTTCGCTTGCAAACAATATTTTCTTTTCTTTCTTTTTGGAATGTTTTAATCTGCGGCCAGAGAGGTTGTTGTTCCGAAACGATTCGAGAAAAAAATTGAATGAAATAAATTTGTGGGACCTATTCCTAATGACATTTGACACCTGGCCGGCCGCCGGCAAAGCCAACTACGATGGGATGCGGGTTACGATGCAGATGTAACGCAGCGGCAATCCTTCAGTGCAAATATTTAGCCCAGGACGCATATTTATGACAACTGCAGTGTGCGCCATGACAATAAACGCCATCAGCCAGCCAGTAACAACAACGTCCTTTTCCAGGGACTCTGCACATCCTGTATATGATGTAAATATACAGCCAGGCTCGTTCGTCGTTGGGCGCGAAAACGCAGCGAGCTGTGAGTGGAAAGTGTTGGCGACAACCACAAACGGGGCTGCATGGGGAGGAAAAACACCAGGGGGCGCCATGAAAATGTGCAGGAAAAGCGCTTTATCCAGCCAGTGCAAGGAAATTAATAATAAACACAGGACGACCAATGGATATTGAGCCAGTTGGAATGGTAGACAACGACGCAGGATGCGGCGGGCATGTGGAATTCCATTAGGAGCACAACAAACATATCGATAAAAGGCATTACCCATACGCAGTGTTGGCAAATACTTGGCATTCTGAGGGGAGGGATTATGCCGGACAAAGACTGGCCACATTCCAGGGCCAATTTAGGGATGCGTCCATTCATTCTTACGGGCCCGGGCCCGGGTCGGAGCTATTCAGGTGAGCTCTTTCAATTTGCAACACTTGCTGGCTTGCGAGTGTGTGTGCCCGATGTTGGCCATCATTTTTTATGCATGCTTGTTATGACAACAGGGTTTCCCTCTTTTTCCGTCAGTGGCAACTCTGGGCACAAAAAAAAAGAAATAAATAAAAAATGGAAAAGAAACGTTTGCATGTTAAGGAACCCTGTTCTTTTTTTCCATGTTCGTTTTGTTTGCCAGAGCCGCTTGGCAACTACCTCAATAAATTTTATGTTGATGCCGGCGATATGCGCAGGCAAACACACAGACATATCCCGGCTGCACTTGTGTCGGTTAGTTACACCCTCGGCAAAAAAGTCACCCTCTTCTCCACCCTGGGTTAGTTACTCGCAGGGGTGGAATACCACCACTTCCAGGCCTGCCTTTCAATTCCGATTCCGGTTACGAGAGCCCAGGCCCAGAGATAATGCCTGATGCAAGGTTAGTAAATCAGCGATATGACAAATCGCCGTTACGCGAGAGGAGCACTTAATGCGACTCCTTCGACGGGAGACAAAGGAGACGCGAATCTGCTGATAAAGCCAAATAAATCGTTTTGCCACATTTGTTCGTCACCAGCGTCCGTCTGCCAGACAATGCGTCGCCAACGGCGGCAGTGTCTGGTCTAGAATTACAACGCCCTTTGCTAACTCCACTCGTCTGTCGAACGAAGCCAGACTGTAGAAACTATATATACATATATATATCTGGGGATGGCCCAAGTCTGGGGTTGTTTGCCATGCCATCATCATATGCGACGGGGAAGTGTTAAAGTTGCTGGCTTTTCAAAGGTGAATTTCAAGAAGCCCTCCTGGCCATTTAAATGCTATTGCCATGGACAACGGCGACAACAATGGCAGTTCCTTTGGGTTATTGATTTTCAGACCACCGCTCCTGGGCCCAGATGAACCAACTACAACTACTACTACCATACCCCGGACCGGGCCCGGCGGCCAGTTAAGCCGATTTAAGGCACAAAAATAACTCCAGCCCAGCCAAAGGAAACTGCAGACACGGCAGACACTGCAGACCAGGCCGAAACCGAGCCGAGCCGAGAACGGAAGTGTGGCAAATGCCTTCTTGTAATTTATAGCCAAGAAAAGGGGGGACGAGGGCAGGGCATTAGGAGGCGGCCAGTTGGCCGCATAAGTTGCAGAATTTATGGCATTGCGACAACGAACAAATTCCCAGCAAAGTGCAGGCGAACCAAGCAAATTAGATGGAATCGCCTCACAGGCGGCAGACAACGGTGGAGATTGCACTGCGGAGACGGGGCAAGCGGGGGCTCTTTCTCTAAGGAGAATATTAAATGAATGAAATTTATTGTAATTTATGGAGCCAAAGTTTAATGAAATATTCGAAATGCTTTGAAGGAAATTAAAGTGGAGCCAGCCAAGTAAGAATAAGTGATTTAAACTGAAATTACTAGAGGAAAATTTGGAGTTTACTGTTGAATTTTCATGGGAAATGCGTTAAAGAAAATATGGCTTAAATATTCATAAATGTATAAAAATCTATAAAGGTAAATTATGGAAGGGAAGTTGTTAGTCAATCTCCTTTCTCACATTTCTTAATCTTTCCATTTATAATATTTGCCCTCCCATCTGGACGCCTTATCACTGGGTAAACATGGACCAACTAAGTCACATATCGAGATGCAAGACTGAAGGCATCGCTCCCAATTACTCAGGACGCGGCTGCACCCGATTGCCGTTGTGACGGTGCCAAAATCAGAGATAACATGGCAATAAGTTGCAAGTCGGGTTTATGTGAGTAAACAGCAACGGAATGGGCCTCGTTGCATATCTTGGGCTGCCAAGAAACCAATCAGGCGCGGCTCGCCTCCGGAATTTCTGCCAAAAAGAACTCTTTTTCCCGACCATGTCACCAGGGGAAGGGGCATCACATCCACAGCCACTTCCACTTCCCTGGCCAGGCAGCCGTAAAAAGTCGGCACACAGCCCAGCACGGTTGGGGAAATGTTTTCAATATTTGATGTTCACATTTTGTGGTCGCAAAAGTGCAGGGATGCCGCCGCTCGACCGCATCAACAAATGAAAATGGCGGCCATCCTCTGCCTCATCCTGTGACCCCCCAAAACAAACCAAACCGAACCGAGGAGGTCAGTCACGTGTTGGCCAGGCCAGAACCCGGAACCAAAGTGCCACCGAATTCACTGCATTGCGGCAACGACAACGGCGGACTTTGTGTGTGAGGCATTGTGTCTATCCGTGTATTTGCCCTGTGCAACTGCCAAAAATAAGGAGTGCAAAAGCGACGTACAACGTGCCTGCAACAGTACATAAAGCCGCTGGCTCCTGGGCACAAAGGGGGGTTAAATGGGCGGCGGAATGAGGCGGGACACGCGACAAGCGCAAAATGAAAATTACACAAAAGTTTGCCAAGAGAAGAAAATGGCGTGCTTTTTTATGGCTGGCAAAGATGCCCCCAGGAGTCGATGCCGGAGCAAGAGTCGTAGAAAGTAGAAAGCCAGCTACAACAACATTTGCTTAAAAAAAAGGGAAAGAGGAAATGCGACTAGATCGAAGTTTGGAATACTCTTGGAAGCGTAGAACCATGATATATTCACGGTTCCTTAAGAAATTTCCTTTAATTATAATATTTAATATATTAAGGAATATTGTATTATTCATGGTCGTAACCTATTTAATTTAAATATCATTAATACCTGTTTTATTTCAGTTAGTTTTGTTTACATCAATTTGCCCGATTGGTTTTGTAAGGAATCTTTTAGCGTAAAAAACACGAAGCCATTTAATTAGCCTGCCAAGTATTTAAGCTCATGGTTTGCATTTAGAGAATTCTCTAGTAGCTTAAAAAACTGTAGCATTTGAGAGGTGGCCAAAAAAAAAAAAAAAGACACAGGGGAGCGTCGTGGGGCGAGGCACATGCCACACGAGCCGCCGGAAACTGAAATGCGCTTTTGTGCGCGCTCCAACTAAACTAAACCCATCCAAAAACCACCCGACCGAAGCCCAACCAACACAATCCAATCCGACACAAAGCCCCAGCCCAATCCGAGTGCAACATGAGCTAAGCCGAGGAGATAGCTGGGCAGGCTGCCACTGGCTCCCGGTTCCCCATAGTTTGGCGAATTAGAAAAGTGCCGGTTGCAGGCGCCGCTCAATTGCATTGCATTCGGTGTGGGGGGGAGGGCCGGTAAACGAGTCTCGTTGAGCGCGTATCTTGCATTTTTATTTCAGCATATTTTATTATTTGCGAAATTAGGCTGCTCCAAGTGCCACCCGCTGTGGTGCCTTTGCCATATGCATTACACCCATATGGTTGGGCAGGGAGTTAGTTTTGCAAAGAATGGGGCGGGCGGCATGTCCTGGCGGCGGATGGCTCTGGATGGCACGGCACCCGCTGATTGCAACGCGCCGCACCAGCCACATCGGCATTCAAAGTGGCCTGAATAAATTGTGTTGTGCCGAGCTGGGACGTTATTTAAAAGAAATGAGGAAAGACAGCAGAGCATAACGGAGTCTCTACTACATTTCTGGACTATATAAATATTAATAAGTGTGTTTAAATTCTTAAACGCAAGATAAGAACTTACAAATTTAACCAGATTTTAATTGAAATTCTTCTTAAGAGCATTTAATCTGCTCTTAAAAACAGAAAAGAAATTGTTCATGAATTTTTTTCAATGTCATTGCACTATATTAAGTAAGATTAGGTAATTCATAACTAGATTTTACTAAAAGATTAAAATGATAAGACTTAATAATAACACAAATTCCACATTGTTGTGTTGGGAAAGAACTCCAGTTGTAGAAAGTCCCCAGTTAATAAGACTATTTCGAATAGAACACGGTTTGATGTTATAAAAGTGATAATTTAAAGGTAATACAAAGGTCCATCTATTTAAAAAATTACAAAGCCTCTTCAAACATCGAAGTACTACCGAGTGAAATAATTTCAAATAAGAATAATCAATTGCATTTCGAAAGAGAATTCTTAAGAGGAAAACGCAGCGTTGTAATTCCGTTTGCAATCGGAATAATTGATCACAACGTATCGATAAAGAAGTCCGCAGCTTAGCAGGTATCACTGATTACAAATTGCACTCGAAGCAGAGACGACAGTTTGAAGAATAATTACCGCAGAGCCTTATTAATACATATTTTCAATTTGAATAATTAATGAGAAGATGCACGGTAAGCGAGGGAAAAGCGACGGAGCGATAGAGAAAATTACTTAACACGGCTCCCAAGTCGACCGACTCTCAACTCCAACTCCAACCCAAGCCCCTGCCACCGCCGGCCATGTTATTCACCGAGCGCCAAGAGTCATGCATCATGCAACATCCAAACGGAATGAGAGCCGCTTTTGGGGGCAGCTTTCCTACAAAGGAGAAAACATGGCGAAGCGCCAAATTATGCGCACATGGGCGGGGTAAAGCGGGGGCTATTCGGTCAAAGGCGGGGTTTCCGCAGGGGGGCCATGTTGAGGACGCGACAGACAACAGAAGAAGAAGAAGTAAAAGCAGCAGAAGAAGAAGAAACGGAAGCAGAAGAACTGCAAATAATTGCACTGTATGTGTGTGCCGCTCTCTCTTATTCTCTCTCTATGCTCTCTCATGGGCTCCCTCTTCTGAAGGAGAGCACATTGCACTCCAAAGCTTTTGGCCGCTGCAAGCAGTAAATTTTCCTCTCCTCGCCTGCGTTCCCTTTTGCACTCGCCGGCCGGTTTTCAGAACTGCATGTGTGTGGGTTCAAAGTTGCGGTGCATGTGTGTGTGTGTGGACGCCATTTGGTTGACACGTGGCCGAGAAATGGAGCCCAGGAGGAAAAGCAGGCTGCGCCTGTTCTACGATGCAGTGCCCCCAAAAATCAAAATTGCAAAGGCAAGGCAAGGCAACAAACAAAAAGTTATCAGTAATAAAAGTGCAAAAATCTTCAACACGAAGGCAGAACAAACCGGTTTCACACACAAACACTCGCGCACGGAGCTGTGTCTGGACTTTTCTTTATTTTAAGTTCACTTTTTAATGATTTAAGCGGCGGCGTCGGCGGCAGCGGCAAGATATTGGAGCCGAGCAAAAAATATAAGGGAGGATAAGGGAAAGGGAATGAATAAGAAGGGAGGCGCAAGCGGAGAACGATGCAAAGCGCAAAAATCAAAATGGTGGAAACGGGCGGCTGATGGAGCGGGTAATGTGGGGGAGGGGGATACCAAGAGGTAGACGACGGCGCTTTAATGCGATTGTGACGATGTTAAATGCATTGCCGCACAGACACACACATACATATGCACCACAAGCGTCGCAAAAAAAAAAAACCTCTCTTTTCCCGAGAATGAGTGTGGAGCGTCTGTGTTGGGGGCGCTTTCATTGTGGGGTCTCGTGTCTCGGTCGTGTGTGTATGTGTGTGTGTGTGATGTGCTAGTGCAGTGTTGAACAACGCCGGCAAACGGTGGGCGTTTTTGTTGTTGTCGTAGTCGTCGTCCGTTTTATTTTTTTAATTTCGCAAAAACACCTGAACGCACATACATTTTTATTCGAATTCATTTCGTTCGTTTCATTTCATTTCACTTCACGCCATGCGTCAGCTGTTTGGCACTTTTAAAATTATACCCCATGGGAATATATGTAAATATATTTGGATATAAAATACAAATAGACGATTCTAATTTTTGCACACACACGCATACACTCAATGTTGGGGCGCTGCAGTGCAAGAAAGCAAGGAGAAGAGCAGAGAACGCCAAGAAGAAAGACACAAAACGAAAACGACAACGAAAAAAATGCAAAATAAAAAGAAAGAACGAAAGAAATAATAAAGTAAAATGCCGTCGCTTTTTGTTCCTACATCGGAACGTTGTTCACTCACACACACACACCTCCCCACACAATCTCACACACACAAGCACTTGATACGACGACGATAATGTGTTCGCTCACTTTTTTAAATTTTTTTTCTCGTATTTTATTTGCAGTCCGTACGTTTGTATGGGAGCGTATCTGTGTGTACGCTGCTAATTGCAAAATGCAGTTGGCAAATGTACTGAAATTACCTCTTCCTTTGGTCGCCGCCCGTCTTTTGTTTGTTGTATTTGGCTTGCACTAGGAAATTCACAGAATTATATTACGCTCAACTATACACAACGGTACAGGACTATATCTTTGAACTATATTTAAAAGAAATATTGAAGGCGTTGCGCGTTGCACTGTTATTTCTGCTGCATTTTCCACTCTTTGAGATACTTCTGCTATTCCTAACCCGGATCGTGTATCCGTAATCCGTATCGGTAGCCGTGTACTTTTTTGTATGAGATCACAATTGGCCGCCCGCCGTTCCGTCGTTACGTTTCCGATTCCGAACCGCTTCGCCTGCCGCGCGCGCTCTTTGCCAGCATATTAATAACTACGCGAGTTTATAGTGTTTGCATTTATTTTCGTTACGCGCGACTCGAATGTGTTTTGGCAGGCACTCTTTTTATTTATTTTTCCTATTGTTTTTGTTGTCTGAACTGCAGTTTGGCGAGAGCTATTTTGGGCCAGCCGCGTTGCAATAATGGCGGACGGCTACGTCACCGGTTCACGGCTGAGAAACTGCTGAGAATCGGAGAATCTGAGAAGCAGCAGCGGCGGTATCTGAGGCACAAACTGAGGCTGCTGTGGCCGCTCCGCTCGCTCGCAATTCTGTCGCACAACAAAAGCCGCAAACCGAGCACACAACTACAACTCTCGGGGAGTCGCAGTCGCAGCGGCAGCGCAGTCCGCAAAAAGCTGCAGCGACAAAAGTGCACACACACTCACTCACGCCGCGAGAGGGAGAGAGCGCGTCACTCTCACACAGATACGTTTGTATCTCAGGCAGGCAAAAAGTTCACAGGCAAAAAACAACAGCAAGCAAGGCAGGCAGGCAGGCAAGCGAACCGAGAGAGAGCCGCTCGATAAGCAGCGCGAGTGGCAGACGAATTTGCACAGCAAAGCGTATGGCGAAAAAACATGCTCTCTCCGCAACAAACTTGCTCTCTGGCACTCTGTCCCTCGGCTCCAGAAGATCAGGGGGAAACATGAACAAAAACAACAACAGTGTGGCGGCGTGTTTAAACTTAGTCTTCCCAAAAGGCCAAATAAAAATAAAAACTCAAACAAAAGTGAAAATACCGCTGGAATAGGCCAAATACAACTTGGGTTAAGCCGTAGCTCTTCGAGACTTCAGAACGCGTATCTTTGGGATACACTGTCGACGTTCCACAAAAATGCGTTCCACACAGGCGAGAGCTTCTATGCAAAGGCAAAGCAAAGAGAAAAAAAGATGAAATAAAGAACTCTGGCCGAACGAACACATTCCTTCAAAGGGGTTAAATGAGCGAAAACAAAGCGGCGAGCGAATGCCTAAGGGCTGTGGGTAAAAAACGTTGATGCTGTCTGTAATTTGTATAGGAACTTTGGCGTGAGGCAAATCGTACCGTCGTATCGGTAACTAAAATAAGCGCACACCACTGCAGCCGCACGGATGCCGATGCACGGATACAGATACTTTTGCAGCCAGAGAGATGACTATGACTGGACAGTGGGCTTCGTGGCGAGAAGAGATGCAGAGGGGCCGGTGTAGCGCCCACGCCTTCTCTCTGTTTGGCTATCCGGCACTTTGGTCATGAACTTGTGGGCTTGCCGGCTCCCCCTGCAACTACTGCACCACCCAGTACGCCAGCACCCACCTTCCGCCAGGTGCAAGTGGCTCGTGGGCACGTGAACATACAGCCATCTAACACGATGCGATGCCAAAAGATTCCCTCTGGCCGCGTAAAAATAAACAGCGAATTCTTGCACCACGCAGCAATTTCAATCGAATTTTGTTATGCCGAACGTATTTAGCTTGCGGAAGAGTTAAAGCGACTCTCCTCAAGTTACCCAAAAGATCTGAAAGCCAAAGACCCTGGGAAGAAAACATAAGTGGGTGCCGCCGACTAACCGTAAATCAGCTGAGTAACCTTAGAAGCCTACGAAGGAATTTGAGTGTTCGAGGAATTCCAGGAAAAGTGTGAGAATGTTTGTGGTCAGAAATCACACCACCCCCGAAATATGATAATGGAGCAGATTCCGAATGGATGGTATAAGGTCTCGTTTTGGTACAAATATGTAAATTAAAGAAAATATTTTCACTTATTTTTAATTTAAATTTCTCAAAAAAGTAGGAGGATCTCCCGAACTGGTAAATAAAAAGATGTAGTTTTCAGTATTTATAATCAAAATATGATATAGGAGTATAGTAAATGAAAAACTTATAATGAACTATACAACTCCACTAGAACTGACATTATGATGTAGTAAATATAAAATCCTACGATTTGTTTTACAAAAGAAAGAGTACTAAGCGGCAAGGCAACCTTGACTCACGATATCTTTACGACGGCTAATTAAATTCTGTGCGAAATCACTTTCTATAAAAAACGAAATCAGAGATTCATATCTGTTCTGCTAACTGGAAAGGTGTGCCGCAGCACAGCAGCGCAATTAAAGCGGTCTGGTGGCGAATATAATGCAGAATTGGCGACTTACTCGAGCGAATTGTTGCTGCAACTTCCGAGTAGAGAGTATCTCAGGCGCTGTGTATCCAAGTGGTATCCAATGGGTGCTGTGTGTGTGTAGATATTTAATCCAAAAATTTGCTTAGCTATATTTATGCGAATTAATGCGAGAGTGTGTTTGAGTTTGATTCGTCGCGTTGCACTATTCAAGAACTTCACTAAGTATTCACTTCACCGCACTCACGACTTTAGTTCGCGTTGCCTGCAAATTATTTGCCACTTTCGCGCTTTTCCGACACGTTGCGCGACTGCGTTGCGAGAGTGCGGAGTGGAGATGCGATTGCGATGCTCGATGGAGAGTACAGTAGATCACCGGTCCCCTCTTTCACTTTTCGCCCAGGAATGCAGCAGCGACGGTTGCGTTGGCCTGCTCTGCAGTAATTGCAATCAGCGTTGCATTCGCCAGCGAACTGATCGCCTGTTGCTGGGGGCTGTCGATGCAGATCGTCGTCGCTCTCGGCTGCACAGGAAGTGCACGAAGGCGGCCCGGAGAACAAGTTACGAGTGGCCGCTCTCCCGATCGCGGACGGTGGATCGTGGCTCGCTCGGCTGCTGCAGTTGGCCTCTCTCTCGGCTTTGCGAGCGTCTTTACTGGATGGGGCGTGTACCCCCGTGGAGCTTTGAAGCCCCGATCGGCGATCGTGTGTATTGGTCCAGAGCCGCTTCAAAAGCTTCGGATGCACTTTCCCCGGCTAGGGATCTGCAACTGCATTCAGGGGCCAGCGAGTTACGTAAAGTGCTCGGAAGCTTTGTGGGCAAGTTGTACTCTGTAGAGAGTGTATCTCGGTTAAATTTTGATTACAATTTCCTTTAGCTATGATCAATTTGGGCTAGATTAAATTTCGAAAGTTTCGGCTGACTGCGTTTGGCGGTATTGGGGATCCAAATCCAATCTGGTACAATCCAATCCAATTCGAAGGCTAAATTGCAAATGTGTGCAAAGTGAATTGCGGTTTCTTGGCTGTAAACGCAGTCGCTTTTCGAGAGTTGGCAGCAAAAGTTGATTGCTCTGACCGGATTATTATATAACTTTAATTGTTTTCAGTTCGCTCTTGTTTTTAGCTTCACTTGATGATCATAATTTGACACTAAACACGAGATATGCACTTTTAGTCGTTTCCTTAGTCCCAACACGATTTGTTTATTGGCGCTCAGGCTTTAAGTTGTGTTTGCTTCACTTGTTTGAAATTTATAGATTTTGTATTTAATTTTTATGCATTTCCAGACATGTCGCTGCATTTTTGTACGCTTTTAAAGTTTGCAACGCGTGGCCATAGATATTATTAGTTTATTATTATTATTATATGTTGGTTATAGGTATATTTATACGACGTTATAACTGCGCGGTTTGTTGTATTATTTTACTTAGTTGGCATTAAATTAGAAGCGTAATTAGCTTGTGATCCTCACAATTGTACACTTAACCATAGTAGAATATTATCAAAGATTTACCGTTGTTATATTAAATGTAGCAAATAAAGAAAAACTTAAACAAAAACTGGCAAATGTTTTGCTTAATCCTTTTAAACACTAACAAGAAGTTTTGGTACGATAACTGTTGGTTTTCGATTCTATTGTTGTTCGATTTTTAGAAGTGGCTGACGGCTGATTGGTGATTGATGATTGCTGACGGCTGGCTCTATTGCAGTTGATAATCCAAAGGTTTTGAAAACGTCGTATGCGCGGACTCCGATCCAGAAATTAATTTTGACTGATTTCGATTGCGATTGCTGCTGATTTGGTTCGTTTGTTTCCGAAAAGTGCTGCTGAGATTCAGAGTTTCCTCAACCGTTTGTGTAAAAAGTTCCAGATTTGTGGTTGCAATATTTTCGCATGGTCGTTGCGCGTCCGCGATACTTGCGAGTGGAGTGGCGATGCGATACAGATACAGATACCCGGCTGCGCTCGCTGGGTAGTCAGCCGTCGTCGCTTTTCGCCTCCGTCGGCGACAAAAAAAAAGCTGCAGTTGCCGTCGCAGCCACACACAGATACGCCGCCACACTACACACACAGCACACACGCTCTCACCCTGAGAGAAATATCGTCGTGAGAGAGCGGCAGCAGCCGGCGAAGCTTCGCACACAGGCGCAGCGTGCGCTTCCTTTTTGTTTTGTTTTTCGCATTCGCAGCGGCGGGCGGTTGCATTGGTATGAGTACTGCAACCTCTCTCGCGCACACACACAACCACTCGCCCAGAGACGAAGTGCCTCAAGAGTGAGAGAGAACGTCTGGGCTTTTTGTAGTTTTTCGCTACAAACCACCCGGCAGTGGTGCGAGTCCTATCGGGAAAAAGCTGTTTCTTTGGGTTATCTACTACAGGATAACGAAAATAATAAATTTTTAATGAAATAACATTTTTATCTTTGATTGAGATTTTTTTATTTATATTAGGTTAGGTTAGGTTAGACCGGACGGCCCTCGAGGGGCCACACATAGGCCAATATGGCCTATGGCCTATCCGGGGAAACTCCTGAATGGACCTAGAGGCTATTTATGCGGGCTTAGAGATCGCAAAGGCAAGGATTATATTAGATTATTTAAATTTACGGTAACAACTTCAAATATGGAAAACTGATTAGTTTAATACTCTCTATGTTTGAACAATATTTGATATATTAAAAATGGCTAGTCTTTTAGGTATTGCTTAGCCAATATAGCCCTTTTTTTTACTACGAAATGGAATATTCAGTATACGTAGTCGCCGAAAAGTAGGCCATACTTTTAAAATATCGAAATTATTTAAAATGTCCTATGAATTTTTCGAGTATTTTTCCTTGTGAAGCCCTGAAATATAAGGAAGACTCTTTGGAAAGTTTCATCCAGATAAAATATGGCATACGGACTGGGGTAGATCTAATCGGGTGATGAGGAAAAATTTGTATATATAATATATTAAAAATTTGATACTATTTTGAAATTATATTCATGATCGGTTGTTTTTAAAATAGGTTTTTTTCGCCAGAATTCTAGCTACACTGCCGCTGAGCCATGCCACGCTGCCTCTGTTTGGCCGGCTTGTAGTCAAACATTTTGTCGCCCAACTCTCTCTCTCTCTGCTGTCTCTCCGGTTCTTCGGTTCAAACGCCTCTCCCTCCGTTTTTTGTGGATTTTTTGCACTGCGAATTGACCCCTCAGAGACTGAGATTCCGATGCCGTTGCCGAAAGATGCCAACAAAGTTGCGAGTCGCGACCGCTGATGCGTTTTGTCGCCATGGGCTCTCGTCTCTCTCGCAGTGTGCTGCGCCTCCCTCTCGCTCGCCCTCACAGGGTGTGCGTGTGCCGGAGTGTGTGTGCCGTGTTTGAGGAACATTTCAATTAACTGCAATTCTTCTGCTCCCATCGCAGCCCGCCGGGCAATCCGTTTTTATGATCCACTCACTTCGCGGCCGCTGCCCGCTGCCTCAGCCCCGTCCAACTTTAATTAACTCGGAGTCACGGACAATGGCCGAGCGACAAGTAAAGCGTATCTAGATGCCCCCGATAAGATCTGTCGTGGCTCTATGTGCCCATCTCTTTCGGATTCGCACTCGGATCTAGAATCATGGATTTTCGCAATTTACCAACTCAATTTGCCAGCACGGCAGGTGAGATGACCGCGCCGGGGAGTAAACAAGGATGAGTTGGAGAAACTAAAGCCTAAAATCTGACTGCGATCGGGATTAGGGATCGGGAAAGCTATTCTTTTATGACTAACTGATTCATAGTTTAAATATATTTAAACATGTATCTGTACTCTATATAAACTTTTACATATTTTTAAATAATAAAAGCTTAAATCTTCCCTAAGAATTCATTATAATATTTATAAAGACAGAAAAATATTTATAAATAATATAAGATAACCTTAATTGTGGCTAACAGGTGTACCGTAAGCTGAAATTTGATAAATCCAGATAAAGGTTTAATTTTTAACAGTAGTAGTACTTTCCCTGAACAACCTTGTGTGGAAAGCTGTCGCTCTCTCTCTCGAAACCAGGGCAGAAAACGAAAGCCAAACGGAGCGAATGTAGGCAACGAGGCTCAAAGGATAACGCTGCTGATCACGATTGCGCTGACCATCAGCAGCAACAGGATCGGGTGTAGGGGCAGAAGTAGGAGCAACCGTAGCAGCATCATCAAAAATCGGAGGCATCATCAAGAAGCTCGGCGGCAGGAACAACAAAAAAAATGTCCGTATGCGCGGCGATAACGCACAGTTCTTCGCGACGATCCTGTTTTGATTCCCACAGTCTTGCGAGGCTTACAACTGACGGGGGACGTGGCCCCGTAGTGGCGGTGGCCCTAGCTGAAGCGGCATCTGAAGCGGTAGCGGTAGCAGCGGCGGCGATCGCAGGGGAATCACGGGCGCATGGTCATCAAGGCGATCGGATCGCTCTGCCGGCGTCGCTGCGATGGTCTCGAAATAATAAGATGACATCCAACACTTCTTGCGATCCGAGAGGCACACAAACGCAAACACAGGCAGCGGCATAGGCACAGGCACAGCCCGATCGACCGACCCTACCCCCAAATGCGCCTTGTTCCCCTAGCAACCCCCTCCTGCCATTCCCTGCCATCCCCCTCTGCCACGCCAGCAGCCGCAGTCCGTTCCAAATATTTTTATATAAAAAATCGCATTTTTTTCCCTCTCGCGCATAATAAAACTTTTTCTGCATGCTTTTTATTTCCTTGCGAGATGCCGGGGTTGCTGCCGATGAGGCCAGGCCGGGCAAGGGGTAGGGCGGCAGACAGCAGCGCACTTGGCCGCCGCACAAAGGAAGATCACGACGCAAGGACTTGTCTGCATTCAAATGAATGTAGGTAGGGCCAGAGGCAGAGGTACTCGCACTCGTAGTCGTCCTCGTCCTCGAAAGTACCTGAACCTCGCTCCTCGCCAAGGATGGACAATGTCCAGGGCTCGAAACTTATTGAGCTCTGCGGATATTTTCGGTTTCTTCTTCGTATTTTCTTCGGCTTTTTTCGCTCTGCCTTTGGCACAGCTTTTTATTGCCGAGTTGCTCCTGCTGTACTCTTGGAATCAGTGAGTTGCTTTACAAAGTCCCAGGGGTTAAGTCAATCTCATATGGGGAATTCTAAATACAAAAGCTATTTAAAATAAATACCGCAGTCTTTTAAAGATATTTAATTATGTGTCAAGCTGCTTTTAAATGTTGTAAGAATAGTAGTAGTCAGAATAATTAAAAATGTATCTTATTAGTTAATTAAAGCATATACATATAATCAACCATTCAACTGTAAAAACTTAAAAATTCAATTTATAATTAAACTTATAACTGTAAAATTCCTATTAAGAATTTGATGAAATGTTTATTTTTGGGATTTTCCTTTTTTTAATTTGCACCATACAGTTAAAAAATTTCTAATATCAAATTTTGTGACGGTAAATAGTTATATTAACAGTAGATTTTTAATTCTACGTCTCCCTTTTAACCACACTCCCGGTTCTCAAGGTCACTACGTGGACTACATTCCATAGTAATAATATAATATTATATAAAAATATCAGCGTTTTTACAGTTTTCTTTTAATAAAATCCGTAAAAAGTTAAATATTTTTGCTATATATGGTATATAAAACGAGCTTTTTTCTGAAAATTCTTCTAAAAGACTCGCTAACCGTAAATACATATAGTCGAGCCTAGAGCTGCTCAGGTTCTAGTCACCGTTGCGAAACTTTGTTTACCCAAAATCTTAAATGCCAACAGAGAATCAGGGACAGGAAGTGGATGACCAGCCACAGCGAGGACATTGCAGGAGGATGGCAAAGAGAAAAAAAAGGGGAAAAAAAACGAGCCGTGAAAGAAGGAAACTCAATGCGACATTTGCATTTTTAATGCAGACCCACATATAAAACGTAGTTTTTTATGAGTTGATTTTGATTTGCGTACTTCTTTTTATTTATTTTTTTTCTTTGCTTTCGGCCAGCGACTGGGACTGGTTCGTATCGTCTAATTTTTTTGCGCTCGCCGCTTCCTTTTTTTTCAGCGCTGCGAGAGGCGGTCGCTTGACCATCGTCTCCTCCTTTGGCCATTGTTTGTGCCACGGTGTCACCTTCGAGCGGCCAGCAGGACGAGGATCAGGAGTGGCAGGGATGAGGGATGAGGAAGCAATAGCCAGAGAGCTGACCACGCAGACAAGACAAAAAGCTAAGCAGAAAAGCACACAACAGGAGGAGCGCAGTATCCTTTTGTGATATATGAGTAAGTTGTACCTGAAGGATATGCGCTGAGCCGTTGAGCACACACAAACTGGAGGCAAGCTGCACTGGCACACCACTATCACTTTTATACGGCGGCTCTGGCTCGGAGTTTATCATTCGATATCGAGCACAGCGTGATTACGGCTGGGTATAAGTGCGAGTGTGAGTACGAGTATGATGACCGCACCCGTGGCCTGGACACCCTGAAATCCAGCGAGAGAGCGAGCGAGCACCCCTCGCTGATCTGCTCGGGTCGAGGTCTTTGTTTTTATGGCCATGGCTGGTGGGAAAATTTATCTAAATTGTCGATGGCGTTCTTTTTTTTTTGCATTTGATTCTTTTGCAAAAGGATTTCTCTTTCTTGCGTTTTTTTGTCATATTGTGGAATGTTTTGTCGTCACTTTTGGAATGAAGCGGCCACAGGGAAAAAAGCGGAATGATGCGCCAGCAAATGGCCAAAGTCCATAAATTAAGCCCGCGGCAGGGACAGAAGGGTGGCGCATCTGACAGCGGCCAGGATCGATGCAAGGAAGTAGAACAAAAAGCTGGCAATTGGATGAAGGTGTTAAAATATAATGCGCCCTTGTTCCGCGTCCAACCAAGGACCCTCCGCTTCACTACGAAGCTATTGCCATGCCAACGGTCTACGTCTACGTGCGCGAATAAAAACACCGAACGGGGAGAGGACTTTCTGAACATTTTTCCAATTAGCTGTCAAAAGAAAAGCGGCGACCACTTGACGTTGCCTGACGGCGGGAAAATCAACAAACTGCGGAAAATCGCTGAAGGTTGCCTGGCAATTATTTTTAACGAACGCGACAAGTGGGCGGCGGTAAGAGGTCCTGGGTCAATGTTCGTAGCCACACGCAACGCGCATACGCCCCGTGTACCGGCAACGGAGGAGGATTCTTCACCTTTCTGGGTCAGTGCGATCCCAGGCCACTGGATCGCGGGCAAGATTAAGATCCATTGAAAGTAAAACAAGGCCCAGCTGACGCCGCATAAATCTGAGCAGCATCCATTGCACAGCAATTGCAACTGCGATCGCCGACGCAGCTGCAACTGCTTGACTTCCACGCAATCAACGCATTAAATCAATTTTAACTTGGCCTACTTTTGCCATTCGGCGTCGTCGCATGGGGCGAGTTCTTCTCACCGCTTTTTTCCCTCTTTTCCCTAAAACAAAGGCGCAACTGGCGACCCTTGCAACGAGCCTTGCAGTGCAATGCAACAGCCGTTAGCAACTGCAGCTTGCACATGGCGCGGCCTGGGAAACCAGGGAAGGCAAGATGCGGGCCAGGATCGCGGGTGGGCGAGGGGGAGCTCTCGCGATGGAGGAGGGATGGTGGCCCATTGAAATGCAATCTGCGCACACATGGCGACGACAACAGCGCTTTTAGTTGGGCTGCTTGTGTTTACGGATATTTTCAGCGTGGTTAAAGTGCAAGTCGCGCGCTTTTTGTCGCCGCCAAATGAATGCGAAATGTTTCACCTACATTTCCCGGTCGTGTGGGAGAGGGGGCCTTTTAGAAAGCGCCTACACGGTTAAGTAAAATAAAGTTCCTTGAACTCAGTTTGGAACATATACTTTTTAACGATGGGGTTGGATATCCAATATGGCTTTTTCCAATAAACCATTATTATTTATGGCCGATTCAAGATATATTTATTATATCTTTTTAACTATGAAGTTTAGTTAGTTAAAAATACTAGGAACTTTAATAGAGATGTTTTAAAAACTACTTTAGCAGTTGTGTTAAAATCTTTAATATGATATAGCAAAGTTCCGATCTAATAGACATTCATATTCGTATCTTAATGGGTCTAGATTTCGATTTACAAAATTATAATGTACTTGGTTTTCATTCTTTGTGTTCAGTGTCAACAGATAAATATCTTTATAATATTTAAATACTCGCTAAGTATCCCATGGCATGCCTATTTTTAAAGCTTTAAACCTTTTTAAATCTTATTTGGAATAAATTAATTTAATTTTAAATATGTTTTTCACCATAACAGCCTTTTGTAACACAAATATTTGAATTAATTTTCCAAGAAGTACTTATATCATCAAATTGTTCCTTCAGCATGATGGCTGCACACCAAAGGATATCAGCTTCGGCAACCGAGCGTAGCTTTTGAAGTCCTTTTTACCATAACCAACAGAATCCCCCTCAACTTCGGCCTCCTATCCACAGCAGCGGCCACTGAAACATATTACACGGCTATTTACTTAACCCATTAATTCCACAGTCGAAAAAAATGACGATGCGAGGTGCTGACATGGCAAAGGGCTAACCAAAGGCGGGACAGCATGGACAGGAGGTCCGGGCCAGAACACATGCAGCCGGCGAGTATGCGAAACGTGGCGCGAAGAGCATGCCCAAGTGCTATGTACTTGCATTTGCATTATGTAAACGTGATGGAGCTCAGCCATAAATGCACTTAAAAAAAAAATACTCGTCTTGGAATAATAAAATAAATGGTGAGAATTTTCTCGGAGAATAAAATCGGATTTTGTGAGTCTGATGCACATTTCCCTTTTTCAAAAGTCTATGGAATACGATTTTTTAAGAAAATACACAGTAAGCAAGTTTATTTGGTCAGTGTATGTTACCATTCATCCAACCAAGCAGTTAGTCAGGCAGCCTGCCAAGTAAAGTGGGCATGTGGTTTACATAAGTCTGGGACTGGGACCCGGACTGGAAGCGGGACTGGACCTACACCAACAAAAATGTGTGGTGAAAACGAAAGGAGTGCAAGGAACCCGGCGGCTAATGAAGAGCAACTGCTGTCAGCCGCTTTATGTAACCGTAGACATTCGTGTAATTCAAGCAGGCGACGGCATCCTCGCATCGGTGTGTAATGCGAGATCCAGATGGGAAGGTCTGCCAACATAAACAGCAGACCAACGCTCTAAGCTCTTCCAGCCCGAGGGTCTTGAAGCGCTCGTAGGAGAGCTGGTTGGATTCTGGCTAAAATAACATCTGCTTACACAGAAAATAGGGTAATTAAAAACAGAGCAAAGATTCACAAAGGATGGCTAAATCTGGGGTCGAACTCATGGAAACAAATAGATCCTTTAAAGAGAAGAAAACTTAATTTATACCCCTCTTGCTTGGTATCTTTTCAAAATATTAGTAAAATCGGCTAGGGTCCGAAGGGAATATTACTTTTAATATTTCAAAAAATATGTATGTATATGTCTTAAAGCTAATTCTTTTTAAAGATTTTACCGGAAATTTCTTAAAGCCCTATAATATTAATGACTGACTTACCAGCTGCATGTTGTGCCATAGGGCTGGACAATGTAGCGTACATTTCTGGACTGAAAGTCCGATAGGAGTCTCGGGCCAAGTTGTGTGAAACTGCAAATAAAAATAGGAAATTGCTTAAATGAATAACTTAATAAGAACTAAATAAAATATATGTACAAAGAAAACCTAAATTTAAATGAAAAAAATCAAATAAAATTTGTTTTATCTTGCATAAAGACTATGGTTCTAGTTTAAAACAGCAAACTTCCAGATATTCTACCATGAAATTTGTTTTATCTTACAAATCACTTCCTTAATAACAATATCGAAAATATTTGGGTTTTCCCCTTTTCATTTTTGTTTCGGTTATAAAAATTTAACAACGGATGATAAGTTAGCTGTGAGTCCCACCGATTTCCGATAAGAGGTCTTTATCTCACTCAACTAACCAGTATATGTACACAGAAAGTGGGATCCATGCAATTCAGTTCTTAGAAAGCTATTCAACCTAAAGGCACGTACAGCTCCACATAGATGGCTGAGAACATTAAATTCGAGGAATTGCAGTTGAGTCAGCAGGTACAGTGTTAGCCTATAATTTTGGCAAGGACCTCTCACCACCGATCTCCTATCCCACACAGAAAGTGGGAGTTGGATCCAGTGGGTATGTGCTTCAGGCCAATTGGCGTGACCAAGAGATCGCGGTGAAGGTGTACGATCTACTATATCAGAAGCATAGGCAAACCGCAGAGAGGGAAATTGCTCAGTTGTCCCAAATCGATCACGAGAACATTGTCAAGGTGTACGGTTCGGCCAATGATGGTGGATATGGCTACCTGGTCATGGAGTACTTGGAGGAGGGTTCGCTCCACAACTTTTTGCACGGCGATGACCAGAGGGAGTACACCATGGAGGAGGCCGTGTCCTGGGCCCGGCAATGTGCGGAGGTAAGATATTTGAATAAATATGAAATGAATAATTAAACATCTCTAATAATCCCTTAAAAACATCCTTATTTTTGTTAATCCGAACAATTTAGTACACTTACCTTATGGAAAATAACCCAGAAATTCTAGCATTACGGTATGAAATATCATTATGGTGGCTTATAGCTTCAAGTTCTTTGTTTTCTTATAGGCTATGACGTACTTGCATTCCATGCAGCCAAACCCGGTGATGCATCGCGATATCAAACCGCAAAATATACTGTTTGCGGAGACGTTAAGCCGCCTGAAGATTTGCGATTTTGGCTCAGCAACGGACGTGGCAACTTATCTCTCAAATATGAAGGGCACTCCAGCCTATATGGCTCCAGAGGTGGGTGGAGTAGCTGGGCCTTGTTTTACTTATTTTTCTGTAAATAACCTGATCCCAAGCACAGGTTATCCAAGACGAGAAGTACACGACTAAGTGCGATATCTACAGCTTCGGAATCATGTTGTGGGAGATGATGTCACGACAGGTGCCTTATAGCCACTTGGAAAACCCCGATAACGGATGGGCCGTTCTGGAAGCCGTTAAAAAGGGTAGGTCTATCTATATTTCGATGTGTATATATCTGTTATATATATCCTTCTCCTAAGGTGCACGCCCTCTCCTGGATGCAGTGAGAGGCGATTGCTGGGAGGGCATCAGGAAATTGATAGTCCGTTGCTGGGATCCTGATCCCGTTCGCCGGCCCACAGCGGAGCAGATCGCGGAATATCTGGGCAGCCTGGGTGGAGACTTTAACTATGAGGACTTCATTCTGCACCTGGGCGATGACATCTTGGCCACGGTCACCTTCCCCAAGGACCCGCGTGGCATTCGGCGCATCATGCGCCTTGAATTTTGGCGCAGGCAGGAACGATCGATACGTTTGACAATTCCGATCCTGGAGCGGGAAACGGTGCGAGTGGGTCGTGTTGTGGGTCGTGAGGCAGCCAGGGTGGCCGAAGATGTGGGCAGGGAGATTCCCAGGGCGGCCAAGGATGGGGAACGGGAATTCCGGCGAGCGGAGAAGGATGCGGAAAGGGAAACCTCAAGGGCGGCGAAGGATACGGAGCGCGAAGTGCGGCGAGCGGAGAAGGATACGGAGAGGGAAACCTCAAGGGCGGCGAAGGATACGGAGCGCGAAGTCAGGCGAGCGGAGAAGGATATGGAGAGGGAAATCTCAAGGGCTGCCGAAGATGTGGGACGTGAGGTGTCCCGCGCTGCCAAGGATGCCGGTCGGGAGATCAAGCAAGCCGGGAAGCATGTGGAAGGAGCGGTCAGAAAGCTGAAGAAGAAGCTGCGCTTCTGAGACCAAAATATGATTATTAATTCGTTATGGTAATGTGTGCGGGAATGATTAATAAAAAGCCGACTGCATGCAGAGAGTCCTTTTTTAGCAACCCTTTCAGCAGGACGAGGCGAGTGCAAACTGCAAGGGGTAGGCCTATGGAAAGCTTAGACTGCATTAAGCACGAAGGATATGGACAAGGAGCAGGGAGAAAGGAGAGGGGCTGCAGAGAAGGATGTGAACAACAAGGATGACGGGGCTATGAGGACTATGACGGCGGACATGACAGCGAGCAAGCGAGCGGCGGCGCGGGGCGGAGTACAGTTTGTACCAAGCGGTGCATTGCTGCTCCTGGCACAGCGCGACTCCTTGGCGTTTTTTGCATTGTTCCTCTCTTTTTTCCAGACAAGCTGCACACGGCCATGTGGCTTGTGGCTGTGAGTGTGCATGCGTGTGACCGGAAACTGCCATTTAAAGTGCATTTTGGAGAGTCGCTCAGTCAGAAGAGAGACGGAGCGAGCGCTTCACTTGTGTGCTAAGTGAAAGGAAGAAGGACTCTGTCGTCTCCCCAAACGTTTTTCCCCCGTTCGCTTTGTTTTGCTTTTGCATGCAGAGGCATCTCCCTTTGTGCGGGGTCCTCCGGCAACGCCAAGGAGCCTCCCTTCTGCGACACCGACACGTGTAATCCAACTCCTTTTAATTACATTCAATACCCCCGGTCCCCCGTCCCGTCCGTCTGCGCCAAGGTGTTGGCAGGCCGTTCATATTTTATTTTCTCGCCGGGCTGCTCCTTCCTTCCCTCCATCTTTAACCTTCTGTCCAAATATCGATTTTCAGGTGCAGGATCCCGAGTCTTGGCCGCAGCCAGCAGCCTTTGTAAGCTCAACGAGGTGTTAAAACATTTTGTAAGGGATTGAGAGCTTGAGACACAGAATGCCGCGCACTCAAGTGTCACTAATCTCGATCGGGGGATCATATTTGCGGGCCCTGCACTTGGCTTCATCCAAGAACTGCAGTTCGCCGCTGCAGAAAGCTGACACTAGTGCAACTGATAAATGTGCATCGGAGGAGATTCTGGAGAGCACTCTTTCCCCTCCATTAATGATGTTAAGTAACTAAGATTACCAAAGAACGCATTAAGCCCTCTTATACCTTATATGGCCTGGCCTAGAGATGCTTGTAATACCCCACCTTTGGGCCTAAAGATCTTGTCGGAAGTATAGCTTATGTTTATGCCTTCATCAGCGAGCCAGATCAAAGCATGCATGCATACCTATTCATTATCCCATCCATTAAATTGCCTTGAGCCCGCCTACCGCCCTGCATCCCGCCCACATTAGATCCGTGGACAAAAACAATGGGAACTTTAAACGTTTACGCTTGGCTCGCTCTCGAGAATCGTTCCGGGCTCCCTGCTTGAGCCATTTGCCACCAGACAGGCCGGGTCGGGACAGGCCAACCAGCGTTTTCAGAGGAATAGGTCAGTACGGCCGAGTGAGTGTTTTCGAGTGCAGGCGAGTGTGCCGAGCAACGTGTGTGTGTGCGAGTGGTGTGCATTCTAAGTTTCAAGTGTACGTGTTGTAATCATTTGCGAGGTAAAACAAAGGCGGAATGGGAACGCGACTGGCAGCACATGCTGCTACCAGGAATAAGTGGCGCAGGACTCGCTTGTACATTATGTATAATGAGACCGCTCAGCCCTACATCCCTTCCCGCAATGCCGCGATGCAGTTGGCCTCACACACCGTAGCGGGGTCAATGACAGCTCAGAAGGTCAAACACGAGGAAAAACAACAACAGAAGTTCGATAAATAGTTGTTTTTACTAAAGAAAACCGCAGAGAACAAAGGATTCACAAAGAAATATATATCTTAGATCGTTCAGAGATATGTATAAAGTTATGGTTCTAACCAGCCAGCAATATTTTATAGAAAACGCGTGAATGGAGCCGGATATTGCTGATGAACGACTTTGATTCACACGCAGCGCGGAGGTCAAAGTTTCGAGCGGGGCCCGGTGATTAATGTCCCCCAAACTCCGGCACAGCTGCTGCATAAAGTATCTCCTAGATAAATCTCAAGCCAACCCCTCCAGTGCTCCTCTCCCCTTCTGGGGCAGCTGACGAAACGTACGCTCGACTTCCGCTGCAAGTTGTGCCTTTTCGCCATGCTGTACTCAGGATTCCGAATCCGAATCCGAATCCGATTCAGCTAAAGCTGAAGCTGACCAGAGAGTAGGAAATCTTTTGTAATCGTGCGATAACCCCGACGAGTGCAGAACTTGAAACTCAACCCTTAAGCGGGGCCTGGAACAATGCCAGCGACTGCAACGCAATTGCATGTCCAGCCTAGCAGGATGCCGGGCATCAGGCAGTCGGATCCAGGCAGGTCCTTGCCGGCAATTAGAACACAAGCCCTGGCCGAGCCTTCCACTTTTGTTGTTTATTTACATACATATCGGAATGGCATTATAATGCGAATAATGGCGCAGCGATTGAGCGGCTTCTGCGATGCATTCTGCATCGCCATTGTCCTCGCCAAGGAGCGAGAGCGAGGGAATCCTTTCCTTGTTTTATTTATATTTTTTTCTCTGCCACGCCGTATCTTTTGTGCCGGTCAATATGCCAGTTGGGATGCAATGACCGGACCGGACCGCAGCGACAGCGGACAACGGATGGATTATGGCGACTGGCATGGAACGAGGACCATCCAATCCAAAACGCATAACGAGGCGCAGAAAGGATCGAACCAATTTGCATTGTGCCATGGCAGGGACAGGAAGCCGGATAGGCCAGAGATGAAATTAATACGCATAAATTACATGGCGGATAAGCGATGAGCGGCAGCCATGGGAAAAACTTTTGCCCGGCCATCGATGATGATGATGAAAGCAGGCCGATGTCCAGAGTCCATCCCAGATCCGGGCAGTCCATCTGCCACTGACACCTCAAGCCTCCTGGTGTGATCATCCTTTCGCTGTTCAAGTACTTTATGCCAGGCCCTAATTAAAAGTCTCGGCTTTCAGATCCCAAACATTTTCCAAACAGAACAAACGGCATAAGTTTGTGCATTATGCTAAAGTTTGGGTCTGGCATAAATACCAGACAGACACGGGGAAAAATAAGAGAGTATGAATTAACTTAAAATTCTGTTATTGGTTTTTTTAAAAGCACAATTCATTTATTGTTTAGCTATTATCTAAGAACAGTTTTCTATAAAATATTTAAGTAAATATTTTCTAGTAGCAACACTTTTTCGCCATGTATGGATCTAGGAAAATGTTGCCACTTTGGGCTTTACAGCAGGTAGCTAACGTGAAAACTGTTTGCCAACTGAGGCGCAGGAAGCAGAGTGGATAGAACAGGAAAGAGCCGGCTAGAGCAGCTCAGAAGGGTGCAGGTGCAGGGGCTGGGGCAGGCAGGACACAACGACTGCAATTTTCTGAAAGTTCTGCTCAGGAGCCGAGGCAACGGACCGGGGTCGGCGCTGCTTGTCGGCCATTTCTTTTCCGGTTGTGCTCGGAAACTTTTGCTATTGTCGTAGGTCCTCGAAACGGGAGCAGGACAAGTCAAAGGACCGGCAGTCGAACAGCCGTCTGGCTAGGCGGCCACTTGCCTTGCTGCTGCTGCTGCTGCTAGCCCAGGGAACCTGCCGTAGGACTCTGTCGACACACACGCCATATGCGCAGAAGGACAACAATTGAATTACAAAATTATTTGCTGCTGTCGTCGTCGTTGCCGTCCTTCGTCCTCCGACTGACAGAACTAGTTGTAGTCAGACGTTGGCCTCGCAGGACAGCCCCAGACAGGATCGGAATGGTAAAGAGACGAAGACGGGAACGGCATAGGGGTCGGGTCCTCAAGTGGCTCTTGGCCGGGGCAGAGGACATGTTTTCTAAAACGGAAATTAGGTGACAGGACGAGGCGAACAAGCGAGCCTCGAGCGGGCTTCAGGTTCTTGTCGACATCGTCTTGGGTCAACTTTAATTGCCGCTTTGTACGAAACTGCACTTGAAGAAAATCAGAGATTTCTTTAAAGGAAATAGATAGCCAGTAAGTTTGTCCTATTTTATTTCATAAATAAGTATTTCTCTAAATAAGGCTGATATAGTAAATAATACATTTATTGTGCTGTAATTTATCTTGTTTTTAAAAACAGTTTTTTTCAGAAAATTGTAAAGAAAAGTCTTTAGAATCAAAGTTTAAATTTGGAACCAAATTTTTATATGAATTATCAATACCAACAATTTTAAAAAAGCAGAGTTCAAAAACAGTAAAGTAATCTTACTTATAAAAACGAAACTCCTTGGCCGATGATTCTTACAGTTTCTTAATACCAATTGTTTATAAATATATAAATATATATTTTTAATGTCGAATCCATGTCTGATAAAGTCTCTACAGAGGACAAGTGTGGAATGATTTGAAGGCATTGCTCGAAGGCTCAAGGAACGCGTATCTACGGCAAACACAATGGCAATTAGCGCATCTCGGGTTGCCCGATAACACTTGGGGGCTTTAGAAAATGCGGAGAGAGTTGCCAGAGCAGTGCTTGTATCTGTGGCTGTATCTGTATCCGTAGATGTATCTGTATCTGCGAGTGGGCCGCATTTGGTATCTCTCAGACTGTCTGGCTGAGCGAGCGAGCGGGAGTCGCGTGTGTGCAATGCTGCAAAAATGTTCAAATTCGTTGCTCTTAGCATTTTATTTGTTGCTTTTTGTGTGCTTTTTTATTTAGTATTGCTCTTCTTTTTTTTTTTTGTTTCGTTTGTTGTATTTGTATTTTGCGATTTTTGCTTTTTGGCTGGGTTATCGTCTGGCAACGGCAATCATAACAGGGGGCTGGCCCTGGTGCAGGCGGGGAGTGGGCGTGGGCCCCGACCAGAGCGAAATGCTCGTACAAAATGATGCAGAAAGCGAGAGGTGCGGCGTGGCCGAGGATGACGAAAACTGAAACGAGCCAAACGCACGAAGACTCTGCTGCCGCTGTTGCTGCTGCATGAGGACTCATGCGAGGATGAGGAGGTGCACAAAGCCGAGGGGCAGGAGCAGGCAAACAGTCAGCCAGTCAGCCAGCCAACAGGCAGCAGCAGCAACGTCGACGACTTTGTGGATTTTGATTCTGGGTCATTCACCCTTGACAAAAAACATTTCTGCGCTGTGTTAGGCCGCTTTTGTATGCGGTGGTGCTCGCCCTGCCTGGCGATTGGATCGGATTGGGTTGGATGGGATTGCTGACGTACAGGCACATCCACATTTGGACTCCACACTCTCCACTTCATTTCGCTTTTCTGCCCAAAATGCGATCGCTTTGGATCGCATTCGAGGGCGGCTGCTTTGCATATGTCCACGTCTGTGCCCAGCTCCATGTCCGTTTGTCCGTTGGTCCACTGTCCGTCGTCTGCTGTCCGCTGTCCGCTGCTCTTGTCATTGTCCGGCATTGTCTACGCTCGCTTTTGTTTTATTATATTTACGCCCAGCCATTTATGTTTGATTTTGTTTAAATTGCTGTCCGTTGTCTGGCATTCTAAGATGTTTTATTTCACGTTGGTTCTGTATTTATCTCGCTGCGCTTTTTGTTTCGCTGGGTTTTTGAACCCTCGCCTTGGACTTAGAAAGCTATTTTTGCGCAAAATGGAGACCGTTTTGGCTCTGGGCCTGATAAATATTATCACAAGTTAGCCCCCAGCAGCTATTTTTCTGTGATTTTATGAATTAAAAGTAACAAAATAATATATATGCAATTTCTTATCATTAAATCCTTGAGTTTATAGGGAAGTTTTGCAAAAAGAAAGCTTAAAATTCAAGTTGTGATTTATTTAAAAAATAATATTTTTATCAAGAGCTTTTCTTATTGAAATAAATATCTTGAAATAGCTATATTATAATTAAAATTTTCTTATTGAAATAAATATCTTGAAATAGCTATATTATAATTAAAATTTAATAATTATCAGTTTTAAATAGTTGAAATATTATTTCAAAAATAGCGAAATCTCTAGAAACATTAATAAGGTATGTAAATATTAAAAAAAAAAACAGTACATTCTCTTCTCAATACAGTTGTTACTGGTAACTGCCATTTTCGGGGGACGAGGGACTTTTATAATTTTACATCAGTTGCTGTGAAACTTTCAAATATCCTAAACTCGTTCAATCCCGAATTGCGAAACTTTTAATGCCCTGGCACATGGCCGAATTAAAACGTTATCTGCCATGCAACGTTGCCAAATCTCCTGGCGGGTCCTACCCACTATATCCAATAATCCTGCTCCCCGGCCCCCAGGAAAACTATCTCCCCCCGGCAGTAGTTGGCACAAAGCAATTGCCATGGTCATTTAGGACGGCAACGAAAGCAGCAAAAACAGCAACAATAACGGAATTTACACAACAATCAATTACAGTAGCCGGTGCTAACGAAAACAAAAAGCGAATGGGCCATCTAAAACAAAACCCAAGAGAGCTGCGAAAAGAGGCCAGAATAAAGTAAATGCACAGAGAAAAATTAAGTACATATAACTTAAAAATGTACATACTACTTTTAACTACAAATTTGACTTGGGCTATTCAAATACTTATGTATAAAACTTTAAATTAGGAGCTAAAAAATAGATATATGTATAAAGTTTTTTCGAAAGGTATGTTAAGATTTGGTACACTTTTTATATATTATTTTTTATGAAATAAAATTGCTTATAAATTGATTGCGACATTTAGTATTTAATAACTTAAATTTTAAATACATCGTAATATTTTGTTTTAAATATTTATATTGCATTACTTTGATTTTTAAAATGTGAATTTATTTATATACATTATTGTTCAAGAATTTATAAATTATTCTCTGTGCAGTCCCAGTGATTCCCACGTGGAAAATAAAACAGTGCGAGAGGCGCGTAGATTTATCTGCATTATGCCACACCGATGCAGATACGGATACAAACACAGACACAGACACAGATACAGATACTGATGCAGATGCAAGAGCTCAGACAAACACAGACGGACACCCACATCCACACGCGTACGGAAATGTCAGTCGCCAAACTGGAAATTATGTTTGTGCCGAATTTTAGTTTGTAGGAGCCAGGAGCCGCCGGAGGATCCCAGGGCAATCCAACTGGCAAAAAACATGCCCCCGCACCGGTCTCCCTGCCCCCTCGCTGCCCACTCACCTGGCCGGGAAGAAAACAAAGGCAAAACAGAAACGACAGGTGTAATAAATAACCAAGGCGAAATGGCCAGGACGTGGACGCTGCAATGTAATGGAAAGTGGTGCATCGAGGGCACCAGGAGGGCAGGGGTTACATCTCTCGTCCACTAATTCGTGTCATTTAGCGCAGGTGGCGACAGAGGAAGAGCAACGAGGGACAGGAAGCGACAGCGAAGCAGGAGCGCAGGAGCAGGGTGACCACAACAGATTGACGCTGGACGATAGCGCCAGGAAATGGCCATTGCTCCAGGGACGAAAGCCACAAGCTGTGACCACAGCCGCAAAGTTGCCAAAATAGCTGCTCTGGGTGCTGACCCGAATCCGGATTAATTCAATCCCTATCACAGGAGCGGCTTCAATAATGCTGGTGGGGTGTTGTGTGTCGCCTAAAAGGGTCACAGAGCAGGGTAGCAGGAAAGGGGACATACAAACTAATAACCAATAATAATATTATTTAACTAAATAAAAATGGGTCCCAAGAACAATATTTAATAGTCCAATATTTTTTTGTGTCAGTTTTCAGATATAGTTTATACTATCTTAATTTTAAAAATTTACTTTATTATTGTCAATAAACAAAAATTGATAAAAATATATGTGTATTTTTAAATTATATTATTTAAATATAAGAAAATGCCCTTTTACCAAATCCCACATACGCCGCTCAACGTTACCATCTGAATTCGATTTCCCGTTTACCACGTGGAAAGCCGGGCAGATTTGCAATATTGAATTAATGAACCATGTGCAAGCCGTTACAGCCCACTAGGACACATATTGAATAAACTTGAAACGAATTGTTTTAGCCTCGTAACCTGTGCTCAAAAAGGGTCAGATTTAAAGAGCAATGCTTTACAATACGTTGGCAAAGTGCCAAGTGTCCCCAACTGGCACATGTGGCTTGATTTAACGGCATCTAAATAAATATTTAGATTTTTGTTAAAATTTAAACTCATTTCGGTCCCGCCAGTTCGATAGCAAAATCCGATAACCGATAAGTCGCTAGCCAACACCAATTTGGTCGCCTTACAATACTGTTTGTTTCGAGATATCAACAGAAATGAGGAAAAATATTTTTAAAAATTATTATATTATTTAAAAATGCTTCTAAGCCAACGAAAAGCAACAAATTTCTTTCCAAATTCTTTGCCCAAATATTATAAATATAGTTCTGTTACAAATAATTTTAGGCTACATTGTTAAATTATTATTTGACTTCTCCTGCATCAGGATTAGCATCTCTTTCTGCGGTTATAATTAAAACATTTTATTTTCTAAGAAATCGATTTAAACAGTTTTAACAGGTGATTGTTTTTGTTTAGCCCAGTTTTCAACCCACTCATCCAAGCCATGCACCATATTTATATATGAAAGAGCTGGAAAAAATCGATTCTCACTGAACCGATTATTTTCGATATTTTCAGAAAAAAATCGATTAAATCTAAAAAAAGGTACACTTTTCTTTTAAATATATATACAATTGCAACAACTTTGAATTACCTGAACAAATGTAAAATCTTTTTGGGATCGAAGAAGTTTACAAAACCGAGATTTGACAAGATGTTTTCAATGCATATCTATAAAAAAAACATAAAAATAAAGTAACAAAAATATGTTTCTCCTTTAAAATTATGAAATTGACTGAATTATTTCATTTTTAAGCCTAGTACTCTGACGAGAAAAAACCGCTGTATAAATTTAGACAGCGGCCAAACTCCATATAAAAAAAACGGTGTCGAAAAAAAAGAAGAAGAACTTTTAGACACGTCGTTTTTTTCGGTACTCTGACGACGAAAATAAAGCCTGCGAAAATTGAATGGCGTTGCCAGATCAAGATAGTAAACAGCTGATATCGCGCTGTCTAAATAATTCATTTGATTTATTTAGACACCCCTAATGGAGGAAAAGTTGAAGGAAAAAGGCGGCATTGATAGGGGCTGACAAGGGGAAGACCATAATATGGAATTTAATCCACAAAGGACATTTTAATGCCATATTTATTAATATTTTAAATATTTTTTTTGAATATTTGTTTACAAACAGCTGTCCTGTGTGACCAAAGAAAATCCTTAAACGCCATAAAAAGTACATTTTCATGGCATTTCAGGACTTTCCTTAATTTTTTTTGGTCACACTAGCTCGGTAGCGAAATAAACAGCGATTCCGCTGTCTAATTTATACAGCGGGCTTTTCTCGTCAGAGTACTAGGCTTTAGGAGAAAACTAAATTTGTTGGGGATATTCCAACTTTTTGAGATTTTTTAGGGGGAGATCCAATTTTTCATCTGGCAACACTGTCTTCATCTGGCAGCACTGTTTTCATCTGGCAACACTGCGAGGGCGTAGTTCCAACAAGTGCAAACACAATTTTCAATTACTAATCTTGGCTTGGCGTGAGACACGCCCTAGAATCTCATTTTATGTTTTGTTTTTAACTTTGTTGAAAGTGTTACTTGTGTTATTTGTGTGCAGACGAACAACATGTTCCCCTCGTCGATTTTGGGGCGCAGCTACCTGCTTTTCATGCTGGTGCTCGCCGTGGGCGTGTTCGCCCAGCACGAGTGGCAGGCGCGGGACGCCTTCGACGAGATCAAGCGCCAGTTCGACAAGGTGAACGCCGACAACTGCCCCATCCAGCACCACTCGGACCTGTTCATGCCCCTGGACGCGGTCTCCCACAAGCCGGACATCAAGGAGGTCAATGTGAACCCGGTGTTCCCCAATCGGACGGCGCTGCTGCATCTGCAGAACATGGCGCTGAGCAGGAGCTTCTTCTGGAGCTACATCCTGCAGTCGCGCTTCATTCGGCCCGCCATCAACGACACCTACGACCCGGGCATGATGTACTACTTCCTCTCCACGGTGGCCGATGTCTCCGCCAACCCGCATATCAACGCCTCGGCCGTGTACTTCTCGCCCAACAGCTCGTACTCCTCCTCGTACCGCGGCTTCTTCAACAAGACCTTCCCGAGGTTCGGGCCCCGCACCTTCCGGCTGGACGACTTCAACGACCCCATCCACCTGCAGAAGATCTCCACGTGGAACACCTTCGATGTGCAGGACCTGGGCGCCCACCACCCCGACTCTATATCGAAGGACTACACGCACGACCTGTACAAGATCAACGAGTGGTACCGCGCCTGGCTGCCGGATAACGTGGAGGGGCGGCACGACACGAAGATCACCTACCAGGTGGAAATTCGCTACGCGAACAACACAAACGAGACGTACACCTTCCATGGACCGCCTGGCTCTGAGGAAAACCAGGGTCCTATCAAGTTCACGCGGCCGTACTTCGACTGTGGGCGATCCAACAAGTGGCTGGTGGCCGCCGTGGTGCCCATTGCGGATATCTACCCCCGCCACACCCAGTTCCGGCACATAGAGTACCCCAAGTAAGCGTAGTTGCTGTAATGGTCATGTCCGCCGTGGTCCTAACCCTCTTAACCCCCAGATACACTGCCGTTTCGGTGCTGGAGATGGACTTTGAACGCATAGACATCAACCAGTGTCCCCTGGGCGAAGGCAATAAGGGACCAAATCACTTCGCGGACACTGCGCGCTGTAAAAAGGAAACAACGGAATGTGAGCCGCTTCAGGGATGGGGCTTCCGACGCGGCGGCTACCAATGTCGCTGTAAGCCGGGCTTCAGGCTGCCGAACGTTGTGCGAAGGCCCTATCTGGGCGAGATCGTGGAGCGGGCCTCGGCGGAGCAGTACTACAACGAGTACGACTGTCTCAGTATTGGCTGTATGTTTCGGAGAGCAAGATTACATTCCTGAGCTACTTATTGACCCTACCTTATTCGTTTAGGGATCCAAAAGCTGCCCATTCAGTGGGAGAAGGCGCCCTATCACATACGGCAGAAGTACATGGACAGGCACCCGGAGTACCAGAACTACACCACCGGCTCGAGGGCTCTCCACGCGGAGCACCTGAACATAGACCAGGCTCTAAAGTTCATACATGGCGTGAACTTCCGCACGTGCAAGAAGTGAGTTTTCTGGGATTTTTAGTTACTCAAATCAATTGTGACCTCGTTGTTGCAGCTTCCATCCGCAGGATCTGATTCTGCGCGGCGATGTCAGCTTCGGCGCCCAGGAGCAGTTCGAGAACGAAGCCAAGATGGCCGTGCGACTGGCCAACTTTATCAGCGCCTTCCTGCAGGTAAGCCGACGGTCCAGATGATGCGTTCCCAGCGCTGCTCGCCTTCACGCTAAATGAAGAGCAATAATTGATAACCCGACACCTATTAAGAGCCTTCGACGGCGGCTCTTGAAAACTTCTCAAGTGTAAATTATAATTTTCCACGCGTAATTCAACTTCCTCGAATTTCCTGCAATGCCAGTTTCTGCTGATGTTTCTGCGTTGCCAGCCGCTTCGGCGTGAATTAAATATTCAGTGTCAAACCATTACCAAATGCTAAATTCATTAGTTTGAGCGCTGAGGACACGAAAAACGGGTTCGCCACAAGGCGTCGTCTTCATTAAAGGCCAGCCGCAGCAGCAGCAAGGGAAATTATGGGGATGAGAGCCTGCCTTCAGCTCGATCTCTGTGTGTTGGCATTGAAATGCTGGGGGAAACAGGGCCCCCAAATTGAAGTTAAAACACAAAACCTTGCTCCCAACTTGAAAACTAAGAGCCAAATTCCTCCGTCTGCTGGCAGGTATCCGATCCCAACGAGGTGTACTCCGGCAAGCGTGTGGCCGACAAGCCACTGACAGAGGACCAAATGATCGGCGAGACCCTGGCCATTGTCCTGGGCGACAGCAAGGTGTGGTCCGCATCGACGCTCTGGGAGCGAAACAAGTTCACCAATCGCACCTACTTCGCACCCTATGCCTACAAGACGGAGCTCAACACGCGCAAGTTCAAGGTGGAGGACCTGGCGCGCATCAACAAAACGCACGAAATCTACACCGAGAAGAAGTACTTCAAGTTCCTCAAGCAGCGTTGGAACACCAACTTTGACGACCTGGAGACCTTCTACATGAAGATCAAGATCCGGCACAACGAGACAGGTGAATACCAGCAGAAGTACGAGCACTACCCCAACTTCTACAGGGCGGCCAACATCAAGCACGGCTACTGGACGCAGCCGCAGTTCGACTGCGACGGATACGTGAAGAAGTGGCTGGTGACCTATGCGGCGCCCTTCTTTGGCTGGGACAGCCTCAAAGTCAAGCTGGAATTCAAGTGAGTACGAGCAGAGGGGATGGATGTGGCCCAGGGGTGGGGTTGATATACTCGTTGGGCCGGTCCGCTGCGTGCCGCCGTCGCGGGCCGCTCAAACCCCTTTTTAGGGCGCAGTCCCACTTCCACTTCTCGGATCCCTATCCCAGTTCCATTCACATGCAAATGCCCCGGATTTGATTGTCTAATTTTGGAGTGTTGACAAGACAGCCTAACTTCTGGCTTGTGGCTCCTGACTCCTGTTGGCATTGTGATGCAAATTCGAGCAATTAAACTGACTTAATTTGTTTGCTCTGTGCAGGGGTGTGGTGGCCGTCTCCATGGACATGCTGCAGCTGGACATTAACCAGTGCCCGGACATGTACTATACGCCGAATGCCTTTAAGGATACGCACAAGTGCGACGAACAGTCATCCTACGTGAGTAAAATTTTTTCAAGTATATTTTTGCTTAGATATTCTGCCCCTTGAGAGCTTAAATTTATAAATTAAATTTATAGCAGGAATCGTAATCACTATAAGTGAAAAAACTTAAAAATTTATGTTTAGTGGTTCTTATTATTGATTTTAAAATATTTTTTTTTGATTTATTTGATCGCTCAAAGAATAATTAATAAAATAACAATTAAAAAAATTGTTACAAAAATATTATAAATAATAAAATATTTTTAGAGTGTTGATAATTATTAAATTATAAAAACTTTATTTTTTAATTATTATTTTTACGCTCAAAATAATAATTATTCTTTGCGCGATCAAAAAATAAAACTCAAAAAATAATTAATAAATTATTCTAAATAAAAATAATTCCTTTCATTTTTTCGCTTAAAGTAATAATCCCGATTAAATTAATATAAAATTAGAATTATTAATAATTATATTATATGATCCTATGAAAGAAACATTTCTTAAAAATATTAAAAAAAAAAAATAATAAATTATTTATATTTTTATATTTTTTATTATTTCATTTTCAGTGCGTTCCCATCATGGGTCGTGGCTATGAAACCGGCGGCTACAAGTGCGAGTGCCTGCAGGGCTACGAGTATCCCTTCGAGGATCTCATCACCTACTACGACGGCCAGCTCGTGGAGGCCGAGTACCAGAATATAGTGGCCGATAAGGAGACCCGCTACGATATGTTCAAGTGTCGGCTGGCCGGCGCCTCGGGTCTGCAGTCCGCGCTGGGACTGGTGGTGGGCCTAATCGGGCTTACCCTCACCCTGCTGTATAGGTTTAGTTAAGCAGCCGCATGCCAAATAACTAATTCCAACTTCCGTCCAAACGCAACTCACATAAAATCTCTTCACAAAAGATATATACACATAGACGACAACTACAAAGCAAGACAGACACAAAATTGACACCCAAAAACAAAACGAGCTGCCACAGCCAGCCAGGCTCCCTTTGAGCATTGTCATCATTTATCTGCAAGGCGATTAAGTTGTAGACATAATCTATTACAATGAATCTGGTTATTTGTCATTTCTATCAAAGGCGGCAGCAGCAGAAGCAACAGCAGAAGCAAAAGCAGAAGCAAGAGCAGCGGCAGAAAAGCGCAAACAGCCGCGCCTACTCCGCTCAGATTACGGAAACGCTATTGCCATTCTTTTGCTCCTTCGGAGATTCTCTCTAATGTCCGTGAAGTCGCGCAGCTGTGTGTGTGCGTTGCGATCGCAAACCTGTTAACATCGGAACCCAGTTAGGCCCCGTACCTACACCCATCGGGGAGGTCCATCCAGGTCCAAGCTGAAGGTTGTTTGCGTCGCATGTACACCTTTTTTACTGCCAGCCAACGGATGGCACAAAAAATTCAACGCCTGCCGTCGTGTTTTTCTTATATTAAATCGCGTCGATGGTCCGTTTTTTTCGCTTCGTTTTTTGCCTGAATTAAATGTATATGCCGATGATGCTGCCGTTTTTTCCGCTCTTTGTTTTTTGCGCCTTGATTATCATATGCGCTTGAATTTTTATTATCTGTACCCTGAGAACTTTTTGTATGCGCCGCAGGAACCAGTTTGTCAGCCACTTGGTCTCCTCGGCCAGGGCAAAAAAGAAATCTCCAGCTTTTTTCATTAAAAACCAACCATGGCCATAGGTAGAGAGCTGGACAGGGGCACAAAAAATATTTTTCACACATTTTTCATAGTCATTTCAGGGCAGTAGCGGTGGGCAGTAACTGTCTCAGCACTCGGGCAACTCCTCCATTTCCATTTCTATGTCCATTCCGAAGGATGTCTCCGTCTGCCGGAACACGTTCGAGAGCCTGGCTGTGTCCGCTTTTGGTTTTGTTTTTGGGTGTGATGGCAATGTCCCCTTGACATTCCACAATCGATTTGTAGTTGAGTACAAAGCAAGAAGCCATTGTGCCTTATGAAATCGAATTAACTTAGTAATTGCTCGAATAATTGTAAAACCACAGACTTTGACTGTATCGTATCGTCCGTCCAAAAAGTAGTCCCTCTGTATTATGAATCTACCCTAGTGTTAAGCGCCGAAAGAGAGCAATCACATGACTTTACAGAAATAATTCATTCTTTTCTAGCCTAATGAATAGAACCCTAAGTGCCTTGATAATGTAAACGATTCTTTTATATTCTATACACCCAACAAATGACGTTCAAATATATGATTTTGTAGTAAAACAAGCCGACTCACCAAACTTATTCATCTTGCATGTGCTTTTCCAGGTACCAGTTGCTCGTCCAGATATCAATTTCCGTTACGCTTTACAATTTTAACGTATTACGATTGAGTGCTCAAATCAAAAATCAGAATCAATGCTCGAATTTCTCAGATCGTATGAAAGTGCGAAAGTTACCACAATAGTATATGATATTTTAGGGAATAAAAGAAGCAAAAAACAAATGATCGTGGAACTCCGTTTTTAATTAACGCCGCCCGTCGCGTCGATTCGCCGAGCTTCGCAATTTCTCCACCGATTTCGTTATCTTCTATATATGTTCGCGGGTCCTCGACTGCACTGGCTCGATCTCAATTGTGTTCGCCCTGTCGAACCTGTGCAACCGTCTGTCCTATCCGCGAAATATTAAGAGTAATTTCTAATTTGGACTTTGATTTTTAGATCCTTTTAGAATTTAAACAAAATTTTTGGAAGGGGAGGAGATTTAATTTGAACGGTTGATGTTATAATACTGTGAAATTTTCAACCCCAAGCTACAATGACAGCTGTGCTGGCTGACAGGTTAGCCATGGCCAGTTGAGTCTGGTGAGTCTTTTGGTCCTGAAAAGGTTGCAACTTTTATGCAGGATTGGTAAGGATATCCTTTCTAATAGATTAGTGAGAAATGCTACATTTAAAAATATAATTTAATGTATAAATAATAACAAATAAAAAAAAAAAATCAGAAAGAAAAGAGTGCTGAATTCTTTATGGAACGAAGAGTGAACAATTCAGCTACCTGAATCTCTCACCCACCACGGCTGCGTGCCCAAGCTCTTCCCTTTTACACAATGTATTCCACTCAGAATCAAATCACGGCGGGGAGGAGGAACCCATTCTAACGTTAATAAATCGTAAACACAGTTTAGTTTCACATTTTTTCTTTAACTATTTATTTCGTGTTCGGTCTTTTGTGTGATCTAAATACATCGCAGCTATACCTCTGCCTCTCTGTTCGGGGGCGGGTAGGTAAAAGTTTGTAGTGTATGCAGTTGGTTATCAAACATTTTTAAAAACTATCACAAATCAATTATTGGATGTGGCTACACAACTTAGTACATACATATAACAGGCGACAACTCCGATCTGAATGTTGGGCTTCAGATGAGAGGCCGCGTTAATATAACAGTATCAGTATCCTCGTTGATTCATTTCGACTCTACAACACTTCGAATTACAAATTACGAACAACACATAAACATTTAAAAAATACTAATACTTCGCTTTGTTTTTGACTCGGTACACATTCAGTTCACTTTCACAAACAAAAACGTTAACAAAAATCGAATCCACAGTTGAGTTTGGGTTTAGTTTAAATGAAAAACCATTCGGATCTAGTGGCTAGATGAGCTTACAATTTAATGGGTTCCTTTGTGGGGTGAAGTTAAATCTTTAATTGTGATGTCTATCAACTATTTGCCTTAAATATGTTGGATTTCTTTTTCGTTTCCGTCGCTATCGTTATCGTTTCCTTCTTAAGGTGTGCCATTGAGTGAGTCCACTTTAAAATATTTGACTATTATCATTTCCGTAATATTTAATGTATGTATATAATTGCTAAAAACAATTGGCTTCGATTCCTTACACAATTTCGTAATAATTATGAGTATTAAATTATAACCGTATATAGTTAACTTTCGGGGCACTTTTGAGCTCGATTTGCGGGCTCCTTTCTGGGTTTCTTTGTCCTGGAATTGAGACTGAGATTCAAGGCGAGGCATGGGCAACGGGCATGCGGGTCGCGGACTCTGCTGACTGGCGCTGAGGGAGACTCTAGTCCCCGTGCAGGTGTGTATCTGTACTTGCATCTGCATCCGTATCTGTATCTGTATCTGTAACTGGTAGCATTTAAATGTGTTATATTTGAGCAAAATTGTAACTGCATGTGTTCCGATTTAACTTTTACATCAACAACAACGACGACAATAACTATGATATAATGACACACAAACTATGAGCGGATCCGACTTAAATCCTTAAATCTGCCTGATTGTATTCTCTTGCTTAAATGGTTACACGCCTGATATGCCTGAGCAAGGAGTCCCCCCTCAGTCGGTTGGGGCGTAGTACACCACGGTGGACTTCCGGCGGAAGCCCAGGTTGAAGAACGACGTCTCCGACTTCTTTCGCTCGTGCTCATGCTCGTGTTCGTTCCCAAAGTAGGAGAAGAGGCGTCCGGTGGTCCCGCCGGCAGCCACCGCCCGTCCAGCGCCGCCGTGGACACTGTGACTGCTGCTCTGACGATGGATCTTGGTGAGCGAGGTGTGCGAGTGCTGGCGCTGCAGGTGCTGCTGGTGGAGCGAGTGCTGCCGGTGGTGGAACTGCTGCTGGAGGTGCTGCTGTTGGTGGTGTAAAAGTTGTTGGTGATGCTGTGCGTTGGCGCTGCCGTGGCCATGCAGAAACCCAGTGGTGGTCGGCGACAGATCAGTCATCTCACACGGCCAGAGGGTGAACGAAGATGGGACCTTATGTATCCCGTCCGATAGTCGATAATGGTGGGATGCTGACCTGTTGAAGTACCGCTCCGAGGGCCGCGACCCCATCTAGAGTTTGTGTGTGTGGGAGATTTTGTTTTGTTTGGTGGTAAAGATAAGGTGTCACATGTTAGTATCGGCCGGCTCAGCGATCGTCTCAAGGTTCTTCATCTTCTGTGTCAGTTGGCATTAGCTCTGTTTACTCTCTAGGCATTTTGGTTGAACTATTTGCATTTGGCGCTACAAACACTCACATTTACATAGAGTACGCACTTGCACGACTATAAATATCTTGGGCTCTGCACTGCAGGGCATCGGGGTCCGATTGGGGGTCACGTGTCCCTGCAGTGCACAGACTCCATAGCCTAGGCGCTAAGACTTTTTACTGATTTTTTACTGATGTCGTGTGTTGGTTATTTACAAATTCATTGTGTGTGTGTGTTGTGTCTGGAGTGGGTGTCCATGTGGGTGTTGGGGTTAAGCGGGGTGGTTCAAGTTACGGGTGCCACAAAGAGTTACATTAAGCTGTGCTCTCCACAAATTTCATAAGTAGCTCAAAAGTAGTAAAGATACTTTCCAACAACATAGGCAAATCGCAAACATTACAAAGCAACGGAACTTAAAAAGAGTCTTAAGACTTTTCGAAAATTAGGAATTTGGATATGGATAGATAGTGATCCGGTGAGCTGTACAGGGGTGAGTGAGGCTAGTGAGGCTAAGGGTGGATCAAAAACAAATATTGGGGGCTCTCACCGTTAGTTCGTTTTAGTTTCTCAGTCTGAAACTCGAAGGGTTCTAAATGTATTTTATTTGGTACAAAAGAGTTCTTAACAGTCGCATAACAGTAGTAAAAACTTTTTCGTTTCTTGGGGGCGATGCGTGGGCGGGGCAGTGGCCGAGGGCCTAAGCAAAAACAGTCTAGAGCCACACGCTGGCCACCCTGAAGGTTCGTTTTCGGTTCGGGTTCATGCGATATGGGCTCAAACCACATATGAGTTGGTCTTGACCGCGTAATACTTTCGATTGTGTTTGTAATGGGTAGCATAGATATGCTGCGATCTGTGAGGCGAGCAGAATCCAAAAAGAGTCCAGGCAGAAATATAGAGATATATAGAGAGAGAAAGAGGGGAGAGAGAAAAGAACGCATAATTTGAGGGGATGTCAAAGGAAAAGGAGGAAGTTCAGACAAAACAAAGCAAAACAGGAGATGACTTCCGGTCCGGTACTAATTCTACGAGTGGCAACTGTACCTTGCAGCCTCTTACCTATCGATAGCAATGCAATCTGGTTTCGTACTTACCCCGTTCTGACAAGTGGTGCGATTGGGATTTACATTGGCCTGGCTTTGGTTTTTCGGCTTTGTTTTCAAAATCTTTTTACAAAATATACGTTTTCTTGTCGTGTTCTGTTCTTTGTTTTTGTTTTAGCTTTTGTTTTAGTTTTGTTTTGTTTTTGCTTTTGTTTCTGTACAATTAACAATTGACTCGCCGCAAGCCCTTAGCTTATGTGGTGCGTTCGCGTGATGTGCCGCTGCGCATATCTGGTGGACGGGCCCGTGACTATAGCGTCTCGCTTACAAAGCGCTGGCCTACCGCTACATGTTCGATGTGTGTTTGTGGTGATGTACATTCGTTTTTTGCCGTGTATTTTGCAATGTTGGCCAAATCAGGTGTCAAGTGTGTGGAGGTGTGTGGAGAAAGAGAGAGAGAGAACAGTTCGAGAAGAGGAGATAGACCAGAGAGATACATAGATACAGAGATACAGAGAGAGAAAAAGAGAGATAGGCAGGTTGTGGCAGAGGTGAAGAGAAAAACAAGAAGAAAAGAAGCAATAGTACAGATTAGCGGTGTTACTATATACAAATCAGGAGATTCTACCAATAGAGAGCTGCTAAATCTATGATTTCGGAGCATACTCCTTTCGGAGGGTTCGACGGAAGGTCATGATCATAATCATTGCATCTACTCCGGCGGCTCCACTCGCGAATTAGTGATTGGTGGACTTGCTTGGGCTTGGATGAGGTGATGTTGGTGAGAGATTAGCTGGCAGTGGGCTTTGCAGGACCCTCGGATCGACTTACCTTAGCACCAGCGGGCCAAACGAAGGACTACCAACTGACTGACTGACCGAGACTACCCAGTCGTACTTGACTGGGGACCAAAGGCTAAGGCTATCATCTATCTTACTGTTACTCTGGTTAGCTTACGAAATTGATATCGAAATTATAAGTTGGATGCGAGAGTAAAGTAGGAAGGAGTATCGGTTGCAATCCCTCGGAAACCAAACGAAACCAAATCAAACCCGAATTATCAAAAGTCTAGGCAAGAGCCGGGTCTAAGGGTTAAAACGAAATCGAAATCGAATGAAGAAACATACTTCGCTTACAGTTGGATTTGGATAAATATTTAAGTAAGTTTGTTGATTGGTTGTCTCGGTATTGGCTGGGTATTTTTGAGTAAGGTATTCCTATATATCCCTACCCTTCTCTTTCACCTTTCGGGCCAAGTGTTGCTTATGCTTAGGTTGTAAAAAACACATTCAATTCTCAGCTGAGCCTAATCAGGGAACTCACCTCGCATTGTGACCCAGCATTATGATGCTTCTGCAAAAAGACAATTGAGAAATGTCGACACGTATTTTATATATATAGTAGAAGTAGGTACAGTATATAGCATAGAGTAGAGCTTGAAGAATTTAAAGTTAGACAGACAGATCGCACAGAAATAAGGAGTATAACTCAAGAGTAGATCAGTTTGGAAAACGAAAAACGGTCAATTCGAAACGAAAACGAAGAGAAAACGAAGGTCGGTTTAAACATGCCAATCGGTAACAATTTGAATGCATTTTAATGGATATCATCATTATTTAGGATTTAATCGTATTTAAGGGGAGCTTAAGGGGTTTCGTTCATATTCGGTTAGTTGGTTCCCCTCTGGCCGGTTGGACACTAGTCCTGGGACGAAATGATAAGGCATAGGTGATAAAACATAGCTCTCTGGGTCGAGGAGGGGACTGAGAGATCCGTCTTGGTAATTTCGATCATGCTGCGACTTAACATCTGCATAACATCTATGATAACTTGCGCTCTCCTCTCTAGGTGCAGACAGTTTCAGAACAAAAGAACAGAAAACTGAAAAGTAAACGTATTTACACCAAAGACAGGTACTGGCCGAGCCAACAGATTTAACCCAATCAGAACAAGCTGCAATTCAGGAGAGATCACACAACAAACAGCCAAACAAATCATCATTATCACAGTCATAGACATAGTCACCAGCGTCCAGCTTCTGGGAGTTTTTGGAGCGTGGATCGTTACATGGAAACTTTCGCAACACCAGCGAAACTCAAACTACATACGTAGAGGCGGGTGTACTGTGTGTGTGTGGGGGGTGTGTGGCGTGTGTGTGTGTATACACAGTCGGTGTTGGGGTGTGAACGAACGAACGCTACTACAGTAATCGAGCCTCGACACCAGCAACCAACATCCAGATATTAGGGATATCTTACACAACAGGGACAGGGTCAAAACAAAAGATTGGCACTGAGATCGGTCTGGAACTTGGGTGGCTTGGTGGGTCGGGGTTGCTGATATGCCGGAACGAAACGAAATCATCAAAAGTATCAACAATACGGGTAGTTAACATAAGTACATGTATAGTAACGGCTGCGCCATAAAACGTTAAGAACAACAACGAGATGGGGATATGTCAACCGATTGCACAACAGCCGATGTAGTTGGTGTTGGTAAATCGGCTTTATGTTTATAACGGTAACGATATATATATAGATATATGTTCGTAAAACGTGTGTGTAGAGGTATATTTCGGTAAATGGTAAATCGGGTGTGTACATAAAGGCAAGTAAATATATAGTAACAGAGATACACATGTCTAGATATATCTTTCAACAAGGGTGAGCGCAAAACTTGGAAGCCAAGGTGTTGTATTTGTTGTTTTGTGGGATATATATGGATGTTTATATAGACCTACAGTTAGCATTGAAGTTTTCATGGTGTATTCAGTAAAAAATCTGCCAAGTTTCGGTTACTTATCATTAGCAATATCAAGTCAGAGTTCAGTTAAAAAGATTAGATTATTAATTGTTAGTGTAAACACAGATCTTAGACTGGCCTAAACGGTTCTAGTTAATATCTAAAAATGTGTCTGGGATCAGGGGTTGTATTTTGTTTTTGTTTTTGGTTTTAGTTGTGGTTTTGGTTATGGGTTTTTGGCTTAGCTTGTGTTTTTGGCCTACCGAATGAGCATAGCGAATTTCGGCTAATTCACAACAACATTGGTAACGGAGTATGGCACGAACGCTCTTTCTGCAAGATGTTTGTTTATATAAAATTAAATATATAGTTTATGTGAGTATACAGGAAATCAATGGCTTTTTATCAAAATCAAACATGGGTAGAAACTTTAATTTCTTCGATGGTTTATTTAATCGTTTGCTTTAGTCATTAATGCCACACGGCGGCGGCAGTAACACAAATAAAATATATTCGAAATGAAACGCAAAGTGAATTACAACCGAAATCAACAGAGGCCGTTAAATATTCAAACCAAACACGCACGAGTCTTTACTCTGACAAAAAAAGAAAATTAGCATATTAATTGGCATAACAATTATTCGTAGCAATATGGGTAAAATCAAGAAAATATTTCCCACTTACCGCAACAATCGCGTTATATAGTCTGGCCAGTTTTCGGGGAACATAACGAGGAAAAATCCGATGCCGATCAGAATAACTCCGGCCAGCTTCATGCCCGCAAAGTTCGCACTGTACAGTATGACATCGAGGGCTGCAGGTGCCAAAAATGAGAATGGAATTAGTTTTCAAGAATTCTTGGGGGATCTATGATACAAATAGGGTTGTATGTATTAGGATCGCTTCTTTAACTTATGTACTACTTATTACCCAGTATGCCAAAATCTTATTGTATAATTAACCTAATAACTGGTGAACAAATTCAAATTGCTAAGTCTTAAGCGCTCTTCAGGAAAATGTAAAAACCCCATCCACTTTCTTGATTGAAAAAAAAAAAATCCCGGAGTTTGGTTATGGGAAAGTTTATCAAAAATATATTAACTTTTTGAGGTCGGACATGTATCCTTTTGCCTCTCTTAAAGTGTATTTTCCTTGTACTACTTGGGTAACGGCTTTAAAAATCGATTATATGTTCAAGTGTTTGCATAGAAATGATTCCAACTCAGTTAGAAATAAAATATATACAGTTGTATGTGGAAATTTATGTCGCATTACCCCCACCCTAAGGATCAAATGTTTTCACGTGCCCCACATGAGTGCCCGGATTTCATATCACAATTTAAAACAATTTATAGTCACGGAATCCGTCATGCCAAAGGGGACCCAGCCAAGACCTCCTTTGGATTCATGTTGAGGAGCCCGTCCGTGTACATACCACCAGAAACGGGCACAGCGGTAATCAGACCCAATGTCACAAACATGTTGTACGTTACGGCGGCGCTGAACTGCATCAGAACGTGGAAAACTGCAATCAAAATTAATTACACCGATAAAAGTTGGCAGCGCAGGACACCAGGCACAAGGGGCTGGGGAGAAGTTCCTACCCAGGAGCAAGAGGCTCGCCGCGAACAGCAGGTTCCAGGGTATGCTCTCCGATGTCAGGCTTTCCGTGCCAGTCAGGTAGAGTCCCAGCACCACGGGCCACAGTAGCAGGGCATTGAGAAAGCCGAGGGCGGTGAATATGAAGGCGATTTGGCTCACCGGCGGATCGCCCATCACCTTGCGGAACATAACCTGGAAAGCGTCGGGACGGGGCAACATAAGCACGACATGTTCCGAGCACGAACAGGCGGCGCGAACTGTGAACTCACCCTAAACACGGCATAGCCGGCGCCGGCCAACGTGGCCAGGACAACGCCGCTCAGGGTGCGACTCTCCGTGATTCCGTCCATATAGGCGAGCAGCGCGATGCCCGTGTCGCAGAGGATGATGGCCACGATCTGATGGTAAAGCGGATAGATAGTAGGTTTATAAATGCAGACAATTTCCCTTGTCATTTACTCACTCTTACGCCCACGAACTGCTCGTGCAGAATCACCCAGGAGAGCAGGTAGACACAGGCCACATTTGTGGCGAACAGCGCCAGGGCATCCGTGGCATACAGCACGTGCAGGGAGAGCGTGTACAGGTAGGTGGTGACCAGCCACAAAATGCAGAAGCAGAGGCAGCGGTTGAGGAAGCGGCCTGCAAAGGAGGAACGCAATTAGTGGAATTTTCCAACCCGTGGTGGACACCACACTCAACTCACCCACTGTGAAGCCGCGCTCCCGGAATCCCCGCAGCACATCGCCGAGGATGTCGCTCAGCTTCTCGCACTTGCGCGTGGAGACCAGACCCAGGATGTAGATGGGGAAGAAGAGCAGCGAGAAGTTGGTGAAGAACCAGGCGGCGAAGAACGGGGCACTGAAGTAGACAGGCTGGCGCGGTGGTATATTGAACATCTCGGTGGCGTCCTCGACGTGGTGCAGCGACGAGTCGCTGATGGCCAGTATGTCCTCCAGCTCCGTGCTCAGCTCGGCGCGGCTCGAGGACGTGTCCTGGTCGTCGTTCAGCACGTCATCGTACGGAGCTCTATACTTGTACATGTACTTGATGCAGTGGGTGGCCCCCACCCACGAGGCGGTCATCAGGATGGTCACGCACACGCCGAAGTACATCTGTGGGTAAACATTCCGTTTTTAATATAGTTTCACTACTCACTACTTCAGACCTCACCTTGCGGGCCAACTCAGAGCAGCAGGACTCTTTGCAGGCCTGCAGCTTCCGGAAGCGCAGCTCCGGCTCCTCCCCGTGGCCGTTAGCCTGCTGCTGCTCTGTCTGCGTGTCGCTGGAGTCGCCGCCGCCGAAGTGATGCGCTGCATTGTGGCTGCCCGGTGCGCTCGTGGGGGTGTCGGCCGGTATGATGATCACCTCATTGGGATCCTGCTGGCTCGACGAGATCGAGTCTTGGTGGGTTATTTGCGGGTTGCTTGAGGTGAGCACGTTGCTGAAGCCGCAGCTGCCGGTCGCTCCAGTGCCACTGCCATTGGGTGCAGTCGAGCCTGGTGCAACCACGACCGCCGTGCTGCTGCTACTGCTGGCTCCCGCTCCGCCGCCGCTATTGTTGTTGTTGTATGGGCCATTCGTGGATGAGTCGCCGGTAACCACCACGGAGGGAGTGCGCACCCGTTTCGGATTGAAGATGGCTGGAATCTCGCCGTCACGCGTCATGCTGCCTCATTGTCGCGCTCCTTTATGGCTCATATTTGGTTGGATTCTGCAAGAATATGGGGAAGGGAATTAATATCCTTGAACCTATCCTTCTCAGTCTGAATGCACAAGGAATAATGTCAATAATTGTAAAGCCTTTACAGAGCTTCCATACAAATTGTGGATGCAGACAACTAAAGCGGAACAGAGCCTCTGTTTGCTCAGAATTACCTTTCTTTGAGTAAGAAACTGAACGTATAAGAAAACAAATTATCAACATTTTATTGTAAATGTAGTAAAAATAATAGGTTCAACTTAAATAAAATGTATTCAATTATAAATAACGCAAGGTTTAGTCCAAAAATTATAAATTAATTGCCTTGTTTACATTTTCTCCGTGTGCCTACCAAGAAAAGAAAATGACTGAATCGCAAGTTTGGGTTTTGAGCTGGCTTCAAGTTTCATTAATTCTTCGAATTTTTCTAGCTTTACTAAGTAATACAGAAAGCTTACTCTTTCAAGCTTAAATTAGTATTTCGGCTGCCTTAAATTTACGCTTTAAAACAAGGTCCTGCGAGACCTAATCAATGATTCAGTTCGATTCGGGCAACCGGGCTCCAGCCCTACAGCGGTTGCCCAGGAGCCGAGAATCAAGTTGCTCACGTGCTCTCTGCGATTAAGGATTGAGGCACACGCAAGTGGGAGGCCATTTCTCGACCCTTTACAAGTAAAAGGCGCACCCAATGCCCACGCTCAGGGTCCAAACAATTTGCATGGGTCTACGTCTCCGTCTCCCCATTTCCATTTCCGCCGCCTCGGGGATACATTCCGGCCTAGGCCACACTCAAGGCTAGGGCAGCCAAGTTTTACGAGCACTGCCGAATGGCTGGCCATCCAGCAAACAGCCAACCAGCCGGTCGTTCATTAAAGTCCGGGCCCAACTAGGAGCACATTGATTGGATGCCCACAAAGACGAGGAGGGCAACAGGAGCGGGACCCAGAGCAGGAACATGTGGGGTGTGGGGTTCAGTGGGATTCATAACAATGCGAATTATGAACGCCCCGGCCCGAGCAGGTCAAGTTGGTTGAGTGGACAATAAACTGCCAGCCGGATCTGGTCGGGCAATTTGTAAGCATTTTAGTAGAGTGTTAAGTCCAGCCCCTTCCTCGAGGCCGGGTAAATTACAATGTCCTTCGCTGTCCTTCACCTTCGCATCCCGCTGAGCGGCCTGTGCTTGCCCCCGATAATAGTATTCTAATTGAAACATTAATTATTCAGCCTAGTTGAAGGCGGTCATGAGCAAATGCACATCCCGGGGTTCTCGGGGAGCGTGTAGACCCGGGAACTGTGGGGGCCTAATGGCTATATAATGAGGGTCCTGATCAGGGCCTGTTTCGCCTGGCGCGATTGGCAATATTCAATCGATTTGAGAGCCCAGCCAGACAGCACGAATTGGTACAGAATCTGAGATATGTTATGACTCGACAAGACGAGAGAGATTTGGCATTGCTAATTAATAGCTTTCATTGCAAGCTAAGCTTATTCGATCTGGGAAACACAGCTTAGTCAACTCTGAGCGCTGGTACCAGCCACATCGACATGGAAATGCTTGGGAGCGGAAAACTTGTTCAGCTACTAGTTGTGGCTTTACTGGCGAGTGAGTAGCGCCTTCAAGTAAAATCTTTACCAGATACATTTACGTGCTATCTGCCTCTAAAGCCTTGGCCTTGGCGGGGCCCCAATGCGGTCGCCTCGAGGAGAAATTAATGTACACCACTGACCAAAAGACAGAGCCCTCCGAGATGCCCTGGGTAGGCCTCCTGATGGAAGACATGGGTAAGTAAATGGTTTTCCATTCTTAGAAAATGAGACTAGCACTAACATACAATCTTCAAAAATTACGACTTACAGATGACCACTACCAAAGGACAGGGTGCTCCGTGGTCATCGTCAACGAACTGCACGTCCTCACCACTGCCACTTGCGTGAAGCGCTTCAGGACACGCTCCGGGGACACCAAGGCCGTGGCTCTTCTGGGTATATGGGACTCAAATGTCTCGCCTGGGGAGGAGCTGGAATGCAACTCGCTGGGCTTCTGTACGCCGGGACCGGTGCCTCGCCCTGTCACCAAGATCACGGTGCACCCGAACTTCGACAAGGACACCGGCGATCACAACCTGGCCGTCCTGCGCCTGTCGGAGCCCGTCAAGTGGAACAATTGGATCCAGCCGATCTGCATGGAGGGTGGCTCGGAGCCGGAGTCACTGATCAACCGAAACCTGCACTTTTCAGGGTTCAACAACGACGACTCGCGCAAGGGCAAGGGAATGGCCATGACGGTCTCGAAGCAGAAGTGCAGGAAGCTGATAGCCGACACAGAGTCCATCCTGCCTCCTGAGTACCAGCTGTGCGGCTTCCCCTTGAAGCGAACCAAGTATTTTCCGGGTGCTCCGCTCATGGACGTCGATGTTCAGCGCGATGTGCCGCAGAGCTTCTACCTGGTCGCCTTGCTAGTAAGGAATGTGGTTTCCAATGATGACACCACAACACAAATCTATCAGGATGTGCGCCAAGCCCGCTCGTGGATAATGGAAACCACTGCGACGAAGTAGGCAGATGCTACAACTCATTGACACATTGCACAATGTCGTTCATGAATATGTATTTGCGAATTTCTAATAAAATATATCTTCGAGGAAGCAAGATGTTTGTGGTGTTTGGAAAATTACCGATGCATCGTGATGGGAGCTGCCCAGAGTTCCGCATCGGAAACGGGTTTTCAGTAGGAGATATGTAATTGAATAGCGTTAATCAGAAGCGCCATTAGAAAAACAACTTGCTACACAGAAAGAAAATATGACATGCAACAAATCTGGCTTGCTTGCTATAGCAATATGTTCTGAAAGGTTCTTTATCGAGCTAAAAGTTAAAGCCAAACTCGTTGTTATGGTTGCGAAGTAAATCAGTTGCCTTAGAATAATTATCTAACTTCCAAGCCATACGTCTACAATTTTAAAACAACTTTTTAATAATTTGGAGGTTAAGCTTTAGTAGATTTTTCTTAGTGTAGCCAAGATCATATCTATCATAAATCCCTGGATAAACCCCAACGCTTTGCATTGAGAAACCTAGTCGGAGACGTTCAAGTTTTCCCAGTCCGTTGCCAGTTTAGTTTGAGCTGCGCTCTAGAATGCTTGGACAAAGCGCACTGATCACCTTACTGCTGGGACTGCTTCGGATTGGCTCCGAGGTGCAATCAGCCCCGGACACCGTGCAGTGCGGCCTTTTCGATGAGGACAACTTCCTCAGGCTGGGCAGCTTCGCCTATCCCACGGAGCACCAGTGGGTGGCCCGGGTCACCTTTACCAAGGGTGAGCATTGTGATGTTTTTATGTATCAGATGGGAGAATGTAATCTCTCCGACACTGGCAGGTTTCGAGGGCAAGATCCGGGAGAACGGTTGCCTGGGCGTGCTGATATCCAAGCGGACGGTGCTGGCTCCAGCCCATTGCTTCGTGCAATTTAACGGAATGGCGGAAGGCCTGTCCGTGCACCTGGGCGTCTTCAACAAGAGCACTCCCATCAATGAGCCCTCCTGCGACCCGGACGGCTTTTGCGTGCGCCCGGCCCAGGAGATCAAACTGGCCGAAGTGGCCATCCACCCGGAGTACGATTCCCTGACGCTAAAGAACAGCCTGGCGGTGCTCACCCTGCAGCGGGACGCCAAGCTCAATGCGAACGTAATGCCCATCTGCATGCCGCCTCCCCACTTGGTCAATCAGACGCTGGTGGCTCAGACATTCGTAGTGGCCGGGCTTCGCACTGTGAGGGACCTTCGGCTGAAGCTCACGGTGAACACACTCAGCCGTTCCTTCTGCCAGTCAAAGGTCAGCTCGCTGGTCACCAGCAGCACCACGGTCTGCGGTTACCAAAGCAAGCCGGAGCGCTTCTACACAGGGGCGCCGCTGGTTGGGATGCAGGTGAAGGGTCAAGCCACCCAGAACTTCTACCTGGTTGGCCTGATGCTGGACTGGCGTTGGGAGAACAGCCGAATCATGTCCAGCTTCCTGGCCATCAACAACTATCTGGACTTTATCTACCAGAATTCCGACTCACTGATTGTACGCTCCTGAGCGAAAAATAAAGAAGGCATAGTGCGCATAGAGCAAGTGCCAACAGGTCTTGCCTGGGGTGTTAATTATTCAGCTGAAGGCGCGAGGCCCGTGGCTCGCAGCTCGCAGCTCGTAGCTCTCAGTACTCAGCCACCAGCTCCCAGCTCGAAGCTCGTGCAACATGCAAATTGTTCATACACTTATAGCATTTTAATGAGCAGTCACTCAGCGCAGCGCAGCCGCCGCTAGTTGGCTAATGCGAGGAATATGGAAATTTCATCGCTCTTCCCCGCCAGCCCAGCCCCCTTTGCGGGCATAAAAGTCTGCCAGCCGACAGGAGACAGCCGAAAATGTAGCAAATACCCAGCAGAACGGAAGCGGAAGCCCTGGGGGCTGAGTGGGTGGCTGGAGGAGCGAGCAGCTGGGCTGCCTTGCCATTGGCCGAATGCCAAGGCATTGACTTAACTGGCAGAATTTGAGGAAATCCAAGCGGTGAACTGAGCAAAGTTTGGTTCGTTCGCAGTGAGCCGAAATAGCAGGCCTTCAATTAGAGTTTTATACTAATGCGGCGGTTCAAGGAAATAACTTGGATTAAAAATTAAATTGGAAATATGATTTCAAGAATGAAATGAAACAGTTAGAGGCTTAGAGAAATATTATTTTTAAAATACTTCTGGACACCGTTTTAAATTGATTTCAAATTTAGAAATTTTTTTTTTGTTTTAGTATATTTAAAAACTCAACCAAAGTTTATTGTAGTTTTCAAAAAATAACTGCTCACATTTTTTCCGCTGTGCACTGAATGGGTTGCTTGATGTGAAAAAGTTATTTTAATGTGTCGTCGTCGGCCAACAACTATGTACAACATAGGCTGGGCTACAAAGGGACATCAAAGTACAACCAGGAGGATTAAATATTAAATTGCTGGCAAGTTTCATCTTTTATCATCACCCTTCCCCGAAGTCTCGTCAGGCTAATGTAGACACATCGCTTTTATCGGCGTGGCGGAGCATACTTTTAGGCGCCAAATTGCTCTATAAAGCAGCGCTAAGAAAAACGGCGCGCTCTGTTTGTTCTTTCCGAGAATAAAAATCACAATAAAATTTAAATTGCCGGGCATGCGGGCGTTCTTGAGGAGCTGGAGAAGGCGCAAAACGTGACCAGATGACCGACCGACAGACACGGATAAACAGCACATTCCTCCAGCCGTTCGGGACGAAATGCGATTCAAAACAAAACAAACAGCTGGGCGAGAGAAAGTGCGCCCCCCAGGAAAGAGAGCAGAGCCCAACGAGAAACACACACAGAGAAAGAGAGAGAGAGAGAGGGAGAGAGCAGCTTTGCGGGGGTGCTGGTGTCCAAAGTAAAAGAGCTTACAACAACGCCGCAAATACAAGCAACAGTAACAACACAAGAGCACCCACCGCGGTCGAGGACACCACGCGGCGTATACGCAATGTGACATTTTTAGTGGTTATGGTCAAGCACAGCACTTGAGCGAGGGCAATGCGAGAACGAAAACGAAAGTGACGCCAAAAACTGTGGCAGTCAGACACCTGCTCAGCAGAACCAGCAACAACATCAACAACAACAGCGACAGAGAAAGCCACCTGGGACACAGAGAAAATAGGGGATTAATTTGTAAGCTATGCTCGGTTTCTAAATGAAAAGGTTAAGGGTCCTAGAAGTGCGACTCGGCAGATTTCGTGTTTCGCAGACTGAGGATGAAAGTCTGATTACGTCTTGGGGATTTATTTAAGACCAGAAAGATTTCTATATTTTGATAACTAGGGGTGTTTGACACTCATTTCTCAATCCTATAAAATTTCAGTTTCCCAAATTTTGCTTATTGCCTTTGAACTGTAAAAGTTAAGACACTTTAGTTAGCTTTATAAATTTATAAATTAATTTATAAAATCCCAAATAGAATGTTCAACGGTCTTTTGCTTTTAAGTAAACACAACATCCCTGGATTTTCAACTCTCTAAGCCCCATGTGGCTGATAAAATGTAATAAAAATGGTTAAGATTTTTTTCCGTGCTGCTCTTGGAAAGCACAAATGCGCTCCTGAAAATGGAAACAAAACGCCCGCCAAGATACTTTTTCGTCGCTCCGAGCGTGTGTATGTCTGTGGTCGGGTTTAGGGTTAGTGACTAGGCCTTGAGGTGGGCGCCCACCTTGACAGTAGTCGAAAACCTAGCCCACCCAGTCTCCGCAGCCCACACCAGACAGTTGTGACAACTTGGGACGGTTGTGTCTGAATTTTTCATTTCGCCTTGCGAATGCAGGGCAAGGGAAATTGCCTGGCGAATCCGTTTATCTTAAGGTGGCGTCCGAGCCGGAGGTGGGGCAAACTGTTTTTCCAGGCTGCACAGCTGTCGCTTCGTATGGGCTGTCTTATGGATGCTCGGCGAGCCGTTTAATGATTTTATATAATTTACTTAAGCACTTAATGTCATTTTCCCACGGCACAGCCACGCGGCACACAAACTTTACGCAATTCTCTCGCCGTCTTGCGCTCTTTTCTCTTATATAAAGATAGCGGGTGTATGGACGGACTGGCGGACGGGTCCGACTGGAACTGGACGGAACCGCGCTGGCGACGCTCGTCTCTGTACCCGCTCAGCCCTTTACTTAATTCAATTAAATGTGCAAAAATATGCTGGGTATAAATTTGGAGCACGGATACACAAAACGCACGCACACACAGATACACAACACACAGCACACACGCACACTGGGGCGCGGAGGGCAGTCACACAGATACTGGGCCGCACACTCACAGAGGCACACACACGAAGCGTTGGCTTGGCCCGAAAAAAGCAACTGCCACTTGAACGAGCCTTTTGACTTGTTTTCCTTCGACTTAGGTGGAAACTGTGACAGCAGCGTTTCTGGTGTTCTACCGTTTGCTGCTGGCGCTTTTCCAGCCTTCCTTTTCTAGAGCACGCGCCGCGGCCGTTCTGGGAGCCCGTGTCGTTTCTGGCCAGGAATCTCAAAGTGACTGACCCGACGACTCCTGAGCTGCCTCGCCAGCGGCCCAAGCCAGCGTCGGAGCTTTTCCTGGCCTTACTCTCGCACTAGAAAAGCCCTCTCTCTCTGGGCCACGGCTTGCTCTCGCCGCTTTTCCTCTCCCCATCGGGCTCGTAAAGAAAAACACTTGTTAGGAATTTTCTTTGCGTTTTTTCCTGATTTTTGTTTTGTTTGCTTTTTCCTTTTTGCGCCGCTTTAACGTTCAGCTGTTCGAAGGACTCAGTAAATTGCCTGGCAAAGGAAGCCAGTTTTTCGAGATTTTGGCTGATAAGGTTTTCCACATTTCGTGATTGCCGTTACAAAATAAGTTATTGCAAGTCAATGAAATTGTTTCTAAACGGCAGTTTCAGTCACCAAATCGATTGTAGTCTACTATCATGGCCAGAGGAAGCGATTTTCCGTTTCAGGTAAGTGTGCAGTTGCAGTGTCCCGTGGCCAATAAATTTATTTGAAAAATAAATATTAATAACATGCAAGTGTTATTCATATTTGAAGAGCATTGGGTTGAGGTACCTTCTTGGGCTTTGTGCATAAAGACACTGGAACAAATCGGAACCTTGTAAAACTCCTTTCGCTTTATTATTCGTTGTGTTCTTTTTTCGGCAGTTTCCCTCAGATTTCTTGGAGCGCTCTATTAAAATTCCGCAATACCTCCTTTATTTTGCATTAAAGATACGGAAAATAAGGGTTCAATGACACTCTCTTGAGATTGCAAAAGCAAATTATGCTATGCAATTCACAAAACATTAGCATTAAGAAGTCATTATTACTATTTTTTTTTTAATAAAGATATATAATCATTTATAATTCACGACTGTACCCCAACTTGGATTCAGACTTTAGAAAGTGTTATAATTCTTTTCCAAAACTTTGATTTGATAAAAACATCTCATCTTAATTTGCAGAGTGCTCCCAATTCCCCCGCAGTAAAGATTGCCAAATTTGTCAAGTCCATCTTGTGCGACTATTTGGAGTTCCCATCAGAATCAGCATTGTTGGGCCATCAAACCTTAATGCTGCCTGCCAAGAAAATGCACCCATTACAACCCACATCTTTAGCTAGATCGTAAAGTCTGGATAGGGAGAAGCCATCATAAACACAAATTCGTCAGGAGAAAGCATTTCGCGACAGCTTTGCATAATTTTGGAAATCAGAACCCACCGGCAAACGAGTTTTTCAGTCACAGTCAACACCGTGAATGGCGTATTAATTGTGTAATCTATAAAAATCCATTTGCATATGTATGGGCGGCATTGGCAGCTGACAACGAGGCCCGCGGGAGATGTGGTCGTCGAATTGGGTTAGTTGGTTTAGAGTGTCGGGTTGAGTTAGTGTTGGACTGGGGCTGGGGACAATGCCATTACTAATCAATTTGGCTAAGAGTTTGGATAACCGTTCGGTGGTCCCATAAAAGCTGTTCTAATGAGATGCGCTCGCTGACAAGACAAAGGCAGTGGCGTCGAGGTGTTGACCACAGAAATCGCCACTCAGAGGAGTATCAGTTGGCCCTCGACCGGGAACGGCAACGGACGCTTTTATCACTAGGTCGAATTCAGTCCAGTATTGAGCCATGAAGTGGGCCGTTTGTGTGGCCTTGTTATTATTTGTGGCTTGGAGTTATCCTGCCCAAGCAGTCAGGATATCAGCTCTTGAAACTCAACAACGCTGGCCCCAGAAGGCCAAGATAAGGCAAGGAACATCTCGTGTACTTTGCCAACTTACCATCGGAATTAACAAGTAATCATATTTCCAGCTCCAGGAACTATCCCATCGAGTATGTGCTCCTGCCTAATGCCAAAGGTGGATACAGGAGGCGTTATGTCCACGGACTGGGCAAGGCAGCTCCAGCCACTACCACTGAGCGCCCTTTGGTCCGCGTCTGGAATAGCTTTGTTCGCAGTGTCCAGCCCGCCTTCAGTTTCCGCAACCTGACCAATCCGCTGGCTAACTTCTTCAACGACGGCAGTGCCAATATTATCGAGACGTCGCCAGTTCTCATTCAATCCTACGACGAAGAACAGGAGCTTCCGTACGAGGAACCTGCCCCATTAACCTCGCCGAGCTCCAGCAAGCGCAACCGGAAGCGCCGCAAGCAGCTAAAGCGCCGCCCCGTCTACGATTCGGATGAAAGTGAAGATCCCTACGGCTCGTATGAACCCTACTATGCACCACCGCCCCATCCAGCCCACCCTCAGCCCATGTTCTTCTACGATACCAACTCCGGCAGCTATTACGGAGTGCAGCGCTTCAGTCCACAGGACTTCCAGGCCAGTTTCTACCACTACCCTGACCAGCAGCAGGGTGAACTAGAGCAGGACGAGAACGAGCAGGAAGAGCCGGCCGTGATGCGGAGGCTTGGTCACCGGAAGGTTACCCTTCTGCGCCCCCTGCCAGTGTCGCCACCCAAAACCCCATCCGCAGCCAAGTTAACCGAACTCAGCGAACCAGAAGCGACCAATGAAAGCGAAGACACGATTGAGGAGACCGAAAGCGATTCCGACGACAGCAGCGCATCGGCAGATGCAACAACTGGCGAAGACGAGAGCGACATGGCCACCCACTCACCTCTCTCCGAGAGCATGCGCAATGCCCTGGGCGCGTACATGCGCGACGATCGCCATTCGCGGCAGCGTCAGAGGCAAACTAGCGAGGGAGCAGGAGCATTTGACGCCGAGGCCAAGGTCTCGCCTCGCCTTCATCCACGCCGCTTCTTTCGGCTGGGCGCCTGGTGAGCCAGGCTAACCTGTCTTGAATAAACTCTGTATGTACTGGATGATCGTGTATTTGTACGGATGTCTGGAGTTATGAGTGGGTGAAGGTGGGGAATGCATGAAATGGAGCTGGCGGCTGCAAGAGAAATTAGATAACGTAGATAACGTATAATTGCACTAGTTCACCTTAACGCTAACGAGGTAGACATGGGACTTACTATACTAAAGATCACAAGTAGTTTGCTAGATCTGGGCTGGGGGCGGCACGATCAAACGAGCCTCGTGAGGCGGGAGGCACTGCCGGCATTGGGGTCCACAGGCAGGGCAACATGGTCAACGTGTTGCACGTCCTTAAAGTAAGTGTGCAGCAGGGCGTCCTTGGCGGAGATACGCAGGTTGGGATCGTAGCACAGCATGGACTGCGAGAAAAGAATACAAAATATAAATCGAATGTGTTTCCGGGTTGGACTTTATTTTACGCACCATTATCAGATCGTTGGCCTCGTGCTCGGTGAGGACCTGCGGCATATTCGCCTCCCACTTGGGAAACTTGGCCTTGAAGTCCGGCAGCTGCGTCACCCCCGGCCATTTGGTCTCGTCAGGCGTGCCCAAGGTGCGGAATATCCTGTACAGCTGGTCGATTTCACTGTCCCCGGGAAATAGGGAGCGGCGCATGATCTGAAAAAACGTATCCTCTATGGAATGGAATCTCTTAGGGTCACAGCAGTCTTACCATTTCGGCAAATATGCAGCCCAGACTCCAGATGTCCACTCCGGTGGAGTAAAATTTGGTGCCCAACAGAATCTCTGGGGCACGGTACCACAGGGTGACCACTTCATGGGTATAGGCTCGCATGGGCATATTGAAGGCTCGCGCCAGACCGAAGTCAGCCAACTGAAAATTGAGGGTTTTAGTGGATAGACAAGCAAAGCCACCATCTGATCCCACCTTAATTTTGCCCTCAGTGTCCACAAGTAGGTTCTGGGGCTTGAGATCGCGATGCAGAATGCGGTTTGTGTGGCAGAATCCTAGGGCGTCGAAGATCTGGTACATGTAGCTCTGGAAGTAACCAATTTAGGCGACTGTCTGGGGGCATTCCGGCTGCAATTACTCACTTTGATCAGCTGGGGCGTAAACACATCCTTCTTCTTGTCCATCAACTTCTTCAGGTCCATGTTGAGGTATTCGAATATCATGTACAGATTGTTCCCCGAGATGACCACGTCGAAGAGCTGCACCACATTCTTGTGCTTGAGGTTCTTCAGCAGCGAGATCTCCCGAATGGCGGTCGAGGGGACGCCCTCCGTCTCTCTTGAAAGAAAAGGGAAAGTGGCTTTCAATAAACGCTTTTTTGTGAACTTTTCGGGTAATTCCGGGTGGCGATCCGTGGATGCTGGCCTGCACCACGAAGCCGAATCATGTGGTGCTACGGATGGCGGAAAGGGGAACAGCGCAGCCCCCACAGAATCCGGGCTGCGTGGTGCAGGTGAAAAACATTTGCCGAGGGCACGCCAATGATGACGCCGCACTCCCTTTTGGTTTCCTAATCCAACGAGTGGGTTCTTGCGTCCGAATGACGGCTACACACCCTTCCAGACGGATCTTCTTGAGCGCCACATCCTGGCCGGTGGCGTTGCTCCGCGCCTTGTAGACAATGCCGTAGGTGCCCTCGCCGATTTTCTCGGCCCGTTGGAAGTTGTTTAGAATGGTGTTCATCGAATTGGCCAAGGCATTCAGTTGTAAACAAATCTTGTTTGCTAAATTCAACGATTTTGGAGGGAAATTCTTCTTCTTCCGTGACGGTAGAGATGTCAAAACAATCATGGTACTAACGATAGTATCGATAGTTTGAGACAAACTTAGATATAATGCCATCTCTATTTGCTGTCAATATACTAGCGTTGCCATACTTTTCAAACGACATTTTCGATTAATACGTTTGGGGCGATGTGGGCGCGATGGTTCGCTTTCAGTGGAAAAACACCCTGAAAGTGTTCAGAGCGTTGCAAGACTTTGCAAAGGCTAGAGGTCGAAAAATAAATCGATACTATCGGTATTGTAATAAACGTGAATTACTCTTCTTTGTCCAGTGATGTGGCAACTCCTACCGCCAATGCGTTATTTTTAAATTTCACAAGTTATATTGCAATGTTAAATTTTAAGTTCCACCAAAAACACATACATAGAGTGCACAGAGTAGAGTATTCCAAATACCTATCTATTTTAAGAACCACGATGTGGTGGTTTTCAGTAAGATTTTTAATTTTAGCAGTTAATTTAGCTGAGCAGACGCACAGTAGCGCCTCTCGAACAGTTAGCGTTGCAAAAATCAAAAAAGTCATGTTCGCAAAAACGATTTTAACCATACTTATTCGACAGGAAATTTAACAAGGATTCAGAATCTGCAATAAAATCAATTTTAAGATTTTTTTTGTAGAAGTTATGAGCATTTAAAGTTGAACTTTATTTCGTTTTTTGCATCATACAAAAAAAATGTGTAAATTGGTCGACTTTCAGGTAATATTACAAAAAAACCATAAAACCAATGGTCATGGTTTTTACTTTAAATGATAGATACATTCATAAACTATTAAAGAACCTAAAAAAAACGACACTTTGGTTTGGGCTTCTACAGGTAAATCGCTACCTGCCAGGTGTCCATTTTTTTCACCTTTTTCTGCCTAAAGTAGTCTATATCTTTTGACGCCAATGCCGGCCACTGACTACACTATGACTACAAGTTCCGTGGATCTTTCCTGGATCAGAATTAACTTTCATCGGCTGCGTCAAGCTGAGTCTGCGGAAATGCAACGCAAAAAACCAAAACAACTCAGGGTAACATATACCAAAATACCGACACAATTTCATACATTTCAAGAAATATACTAACTAGCGCGTGGCGGTTATACTTTGAAATAAAAAAAAAAAATTTTTTTTCAGTTTTCAAATTATTTTTATTTGAGCAAATACATAAAAATAAACATAAAAAATTAAATACAAATTTTTGTTTAAAAATTGTTTTCATTGAAAAAAAATTATTTTTTCACTTTGATACCCTTTGAAAAGGCGTATTTGTGGGCGTGGTACTTTATGCAGTACATATATATATTTTACAACAATTACCTGTCCAATGCCGTTTAAATTATTCGATTACCTTATTTGGTTCAAAAGATATGATTTTTGCAACGCTAAATGAGAAAAGGCGCTACTGTGAGACGGTAAGGAAATGAGTTTAAAACCAACAGATTTCTTTTGGTTTCTATAGTCATTTCCAACCTATAAATATATATTTGTGATCAGCAACAATAGCACAGTCGATCTAGGAACAAAGAACTATTCCCATTTTCCTAAATAAATAAAAATAAAAACTGTTTAATTTGATATGGAGATTTATTAACCATGCATAAAACATTGATAAACTAATTTAAAATTATTTGAAAGTAATGATTCTTAACATAGTTATGGTAAATATATAATTCTTAAAATGCTTTGAACCACCAAATCGTTTTAATTTTCGGTCTTCATTATTTTCTCTATCCAATCCTTATAGGGTGCGATGTACATAAAGAGGTCTGCTCCGTCGACTATCTCATTGTATCCGGCCAACAGATGCCCGATAAGGTAATATTGTACAGGCTCGCCGTCGATGAGGCGAACGCCAACCAGAATGGATCCTGCCTGCAAGGGACTTCCACTGACATAGCCACAGATTTGTTGCGGAGAAATCTGCTGGTACAACTTCTGGCACAACGTTTGATCTAGCATGTGGGCATGTGTCTTGACGCGCAGACTGTCCGGACGGTAGTTCCCCAGTTCGTGGCCAATCAGTTCCAAGTTCATTCCGGCCAACGCCCGTGAATTCTCTGCGGACTGAGGCAAACATATGGGCTGGACTGTCTTCGAGAAGGGCACCTCTTCCGCCAGTCGGATCACGGCCAGGTCGTTCTGATAGGCGGTCTCGTTATATTCTGGGGGAACGAAGATCCTTTCAATTTCAAAAGCCCTCGGCACCGATCCGACTGATAGGCACTCCGGAGTTTCAAACGTCACCGCGTGGGGAGTATGCTCTTGTATGGCCTTGCCCTTCAAGCAGAGCGCGGGCGCCAGGACATTGCGAGAATCAAGAAGGACGGCAGCACAGCGGTATGTGGATGATCCGTTCACATATCTATAGATGATACGTCCTAGCCAAGAGTGCTCGTCCTGCTCCGTGAATGGTTTGTTATTGTACAGCTGAGTCTCAGCCAGACGGCCACATGTTACCGTTCCGAAAATCACCTTAGTAACTGATAACAAGATTTAATTTAAGGGAAAACCGATAAATTTGTATTTAAATTCCCTATTTTATAAACACATACTTATGGCAAGTACAACGAATGCCACAACAAGAAACAGGCAGTGACTGGCTGGCATCTCGTTTGCGTTGATCTGTGACAGAATTAAGACTGATCTGGAGCTTAGTGCAAAACGTTGCTCTGGAAAATATGATTTCAGTGCTAAAAATAACCAGCGGTCTCACTAAACAAAACTGTAAAGTTGATAAAAGAGCTGAATCTTATTTCAAGAATTCTTGCATTGGGTTATACTTCTGCTTATCAGTTTACAAGTAAGCATACAGTGTGAAAGTAAGCAAATAAATAAATAAACCTTAGGACCTAGAATGGATTGGAAATCAGTACATCTTGGTTATATTCTTAATCCACTTTGCGTACGGGGCAACAAGAGTATATAGGTCAGGCACCTGGTTGTTCCTTTCGTAGGGTCCGTGTGTTGATATTCCAAGTAGGCGCCAGGACTCAGTTCCGCTTAACCATTTGACCCCCAACAAAGCTGCACCATTCAGAAACTCATTGTTTCGGTGGAGGAGGTGCGCACACACCTCGTTCTCAGAGATTTTAAAATCCTTAAATTTACGCTGGCAGTATGATTGACCCGTAACCTTGGCCTGGGCGTGGACGTTCTTCGGGTGCTTCTCCGCCGAGCTGACCACATCCAAGCGCTGGCCAATCAGGGATTCGAAGCCCTCGACCTCGGACAGAGCCAGGCAAGAGCTGAGACTGTGATTAAGCTTTAAGACCGCCACATCGTGAGTTGAGCTCTCCAGGCGATATTCGGGGTGAATGAAGACTTGACTGACGGCGTGCAATTTTTTGTCCACCAAGAAGCTGAATATATCCCTTTTCTCCTGGAACATTACACAGTGGGCGGGAGCGAGGACGTGGTGGGGGGTGATGGCAACGCCGGAGCATGGATACCACACTCCGCCGGAAGACCGGGTGTACCGGATCCTGCCCAGCCAGCTCAGTTGCTCCGTCTCAAGACCGTTCAGTGATTCAATGTCCAGACACTCCAGAGCCGAGCTCTCCGAATGGAAATCTGCAATGGTACTTATTTTAATTTTTTTGTAAGTCAGGAAATAAGTAATGCCTACAGCCCTGAGCAATACTTGATAAAGCGACCAAGATAGCCAGCGTTCTGGGTGAGAGCATATTCCTTTGTACTCCGCTCTGTAGCGTTCGTTCTGGTGCAGAGTCGGATAACGACTAAGCTAAGAAGAAGGCCTATGCTTGGGCAATGTGGAATTCCCTCTGGCATCCCTGCTCGTTATCGTTTAAAAAGACATTTCATGCATTTTATGTGCGTTGCATTTAAAACTGTAATTGCTTGTAGGGGCCGCACGCAATTGGCTTACACTTCATCTTGTCTCAATTTATGTTTTACGTGTTGCAATAAAAAAGTGCCATAAAAATGTGTATTTTAATTTGGCTCCGCTACTGCGTCGCTTTTGCGTGCGAGTTTCGCGTGTTTAGGGACTAGCTGTGAATGTTTTTGGCGCGCGCATTTTATGGCACATTAATCATTCCGCGAAACGCTGCTCGGTGAACGGGGCGTATGCGTAATCAAGTTCAAGTTGACGACTCCACCGGAATCCTTCAGCTACTGCGATCAGTGCCCGGCGATTGGCGCCAATTAGGCATGATTCATTGGCTGTGTAAATCTCCGGTTCCACTTACTCCAAGCTACAAGCTCCATGCTGCACGCGTCCCCCTTACGAGTGCTTCACTTCAATGAATTTATGGCTGCAGCTGCTCGCACATTTCCATATTCCTTGGCTGCACCTCGATAAGGCTGCGGGGGAGATGAAGCAGCAGCAGGAGCAGCATAAATTATTCCGGTTGATATGTACTTAAGGTTTTTGGCGCCAGCCAAGTGTCGAAAAAGTGCATTTCCCCGAAAACAGAGTAGCAGAAGCAGTAGCAGTATTGCCAGCCAGCCCGAGGAATCGGCGGCGGTTGGGGTTCCCTAATGGCAAAAGTTGCTGGTTTCGAGGGCGTGGGTATGGGACGTGGTTGGTGGGAATTAAATTCCGTGCAGGCGACATCCCAATAGCAAAGACCCCAACTGTGTTTTGGGGCCTCGCGTGATTTATGCATTTGGGCTTGGGTCAGAGGCCATCGGCAACTTTGTGCAAATAACCTGAAAGCATTTTCAATTTATTAGAAGCAGCAACTAGACTGAGGCGTCAACCGGATACCCACAAACTTGGCATAGAGTTTGCGTCTTTATTTATAAAAAATCTACCTCTCAAAGGTCACAGCTCCACAGCTTGGCAGCTACAAATTAAAACCCTCAGTGCTAATGAGAAAAGTTTCCCCCAGATCTCGAGGCCTCACTGGGACGTATTCTGCCGGATCCAGTCCAGGTGGGATCGAATACTTAAGCAGCCCCTGTGGTATCCGAGTAAATTAAAGGAGACCACCACAATACCATCTAGATAGTATTTCCGAGGACTTCCGGAAGCCTCAACTAAAGCAGACCCGGAGAGAGGGTTCCGGTCGGTCGTCCAGCAGATGACATCTGACCAGGACTCCTCGTGGCACTCTGTGTTTTCAGATTGCTCGAACTTCATCTTGTGGCGTCTATATGCCAGTGAATTGTCGGGCCGGCCTTCAGGTATCTGGTAGCCCGCCACGATGAGACCTGAGCGGTTGGTCACAGACTCGGCCGGAGGCAAGCATATGGGCTCAACGTACTCGGAGAACTCCACATTCTTGTCCAGCTCAATCACGGCCAAGTCATTTTGGTGGTCTCTCTCCTTGTAGTCTGGATGGATGGTGATCTTGCTTACAGACCGTAGCTGGCCCGGCGGAGCGCAGACGCCCTTGTCGCAATCGGCAGCTGTGTTGTTATTGCTGGCATCCCAGTCGCCGAAAATCAGGTGGACGGCTTCAGGAGAAACCCTGGCCACGCAGTGAGCTGGTGTCAGGACATGGCGGGAACCTATAAGGACGCCGACGCACACGAAGGCGTAAGCTCCATCCTTGTCGCTGCGTTCTATACGTCCGATCCACGGATGCTCGTCCAGGTCGGTAATCTCGGCCTTATTTTCAAATTGATTTATATTGAATTTTCCACATTGGACAACCGACGACGCATGGAGTGCTGTAATTACCACCTCAGTGAATTGAAATTGCAAAATAAATAGTATCTTTCCACACACCTGAGAACAATATGGGCAAAGTCGTCAGGGAAATCAGAAAATCCTCAGCTCTCATCTTGTGGTTTTAAAGGTTCTAGATACACTGAGCCGAGTTAGTATATAATCGAGCTGGCTGGTCAATCCAGTTACTGAGTAGAACGAAATGCTTTAGCTTCGACAGCAAATCAATAAATAAATACAATAAAGTACAATGGCTTTAAATGAATAATGCATAGAAGGCTTACCCCATTTCCCTTGAAAACATTGAATTTCGGAAAAGAATTTAATTAAACACAAAAGCAAGAAAGGAAGCACACTTCGGCACACTCTTGCAGTTTGCAATTGGATTATTAAGAATCAAATCAGTATGGCCAATTGAATAGAAATAACATACAATTATTATGTTTCAATTAAATTAAAAAGAAGTATTTTTAAATCGTATAAAAAAATTTTATTTTAGGTTTAAAATATCTAATATAATACATACATGCTGAACAAAAACAACGAAATAATTCAAAATTTTAAAACCGAAATTCCAAAATAATACGGAGTGGACGAACAAACAAGATGGACAGACGGACTGATCGTCTTGGCTGTTGTCAAGAATATATCAACTTTATAGGATCGGATATGACTTTTCTACTGCATTGCAAACTTCTGACTAAAAGTATACCATCAAGGGATTAAATAATGTTTATTTTATGACGATATGGTAATGCATATGGGGGAAGACACAGATAAGTCTTTCAAATGATAAAAATCTTTTATTTTATATGTAAGTTTAATATTGATAATTAGCTCGACCTATCTGGTAAAAGGTTTGTAAAAAAAGGAGAAAACTAAGAGTGGACGAAAGGAATTCACCTCAATTTTGGGCAGTTTTTATTCACTACTCATGCTGTGTATATTTTGCTCATTCCCACATTATATTTTTACAAAGCATTTATCCAATTCAAGTGGGATCTGATGTTTACATGGCCTTGGAAATCAGTTTTCAAGGATTTGGAGTAAAAGCCCGCCACTGCAATGCCAGTTAAGTGGTACTTTCGAGGAGTGCCTGAAGTCTCCACCAAAGCACTACCGGAGAGGGGATCTCGTTCGGTGCTGCCGCAGATGAGCTCTGCCGGAAACTGCGAAAGCTGTTTGTGGCACTCGGCGCCACTTTTCCTTGTAAACGGCATCTTTATACGCTCCTTGATAAGATTGACCTCTCCCCTCTCCCTCAGCGGGGGTCTTTCGAAGCCTGCCACTGTAAGATCTCCATTGGGCACTTCGCTTTTGGTGGCCGAAGGCAGGCATATGGGTTGGATGTAGTCGCTGTACTCCACGTCCTTCCGAAGCGTGATTATAGCCAGGTCATTTTGGATATTCTCAGGTGAGTAATCTGGTCTAACTTTGACCTCGCTGACAGTCACTCGCTGGGGCGTGGGGGTGCAGCGTCCCTCACTATTGCAATCCGGATCAGCGACATCATTGCTGCCATCCCAGTCGCCGAAAATCACGGCTGTAACCTCAAAGGTAGGCCTTAAAACGCAGTGAGCGGCAGTTAGGACCCGGCGTGCATCTATGAGGACGCCCACGCAGCCCCAGGAACGGTCACCACTCCTATCGGTGTGCTCGACTCTGGCAATCCACGGATGCTCATCTATCTCCGTCGTGGTGCTATTGTTTTTGAACTGCTTTTCATCGAGTTTTCCGCAATTCTGTCCAACGGCGGCTGTTAAACTTTAAATTGTTAAATCGTTTCTATTTCAAGCTCATTTTGATCTGTTACTCACTTGAAAATAAAATGGATAACGACACCAGCGAAATGAGAAAAACAGGGGACCGCATCTTGTGGGCCGAAAGATTCTAGTTGCACTGAGATATTTCCAGTTTAAGCGTTCTCTCTTATAAGTGTAGAAACTTCAGAACGAGCTGGCTTGCCAATCAAGTTATTACTGCCAAGTACAACCTGCTACTCATTGTCATTTTATAAATAATATATAGATGAATAAGCGGAAATATCCGATGAACCAATAAGTTGATACACTTTTCTATTTAAAAAAAAATATATTAAGGATGATAGAATATATGTAGATAAAGATAGATCCTATCGGATTAAAGAGTTTATTTAAATGAGCTGACTTGCCAAAAAAGAAATAATTTAAGTTTATCCAACTATTGCATAGCAACTATTGCATCGATAAACTAATTGTATAGATATTTCCAGAAATTTTGTTATTCATAAATTTATAATTTATAATTTATAAACATAAATTGGCAGGGTGAAAACCTTTTGTCTGCTATGAAAAACTGCCGCGAATATGAATAAAGAATAAAGATTTATTAGCCGTGCATAATTATTTATTCATTTACAATCGACTGCAATGCGAAATCAGCATGCCTAATTGAGCATTAATTAATTTAATCAACTCGCACTCATAGCTGGCAAACAGTTTGCGGTTCGCTTTAAGTGGCTTAAACAGCCAAAGTTTTTCCGAGTTTCCCCCTGCTGGGACTGGACGGATGGAAAGTGCACCGGCGAAAGGAAGAGCTGCCGTAGAAACCGGATGCTGCCAGTTGACATTTTGCATTGATTCCTGGGGGATCTGATGCTGGCACGGAATTAAACGATGCCAATTGCTGGTGGCCAGCTTTAATCTGAGCCCTCGCATCTGTCCTGCTGCCCTGCTTTTAATGGTGTTGATCAAATGTCGAAGTTGCTGGCGAAAACAAGGACGTCGGGGCGCATAAACAGGGCGCCCTGGAACTATGTATGTAGTTTCCAGCTAACGAGCAGGCGCATGTTCGGGCGGCAGTAATAACAATGACGCCAGGATATTGACACACCAACAACACTGCCAGCAGGTCCTGGCCTGGCCGGCAGGAGGAGCGAATGGCGGGCAAAAATGCAACTTGTAATTTGAACAAAAGCCAACCAGTTACAAATGCTGCCAACGTTAGTATATTTGACAATGGCAGTCTACAAAGCCCTTTTATAAGCACAGCTCAAAAAAGGCAATTTTTTCAAGTTTTTATTATAAAATTTAATTACGATTACAATTTAAGTTGCAGGGTATTATCATTTTGTCCAGAAGTTTACAACTCTGTGAAGGAGTCATTATCTTTCCATGTTTGCTGGAGAAAATATGAATCCATTGTTTTTTCACAGCATTCTTTAGTTTAATATACTGATCTGTTAACAAAATAGGAACTAGCACAGAAAAGCCTTTAGAATTGAAATTAATGTGTTTTTATTAATTTGTACACTGTATACTTAATTCTAAATTAAGCTGCAGGATGGATATCTGCCATAGCAGCTATGGCTGATCCCTGTTCCCTGTTCCAATTGACAACTGAAAGGCTTTACGAAGTCAGCTTCCATTCTTGTTTAGCTTAATTTGACATAAAAAATAATATTTTATGATTTTAGTATCTTCTAATCTGTACTTTTTTTCTGCCAATGTATTTCTATGGGAGCGAGCGGTAGAATTTCACCATTAAAACTAAAATACACACCCGTTAGCAGTCGCCACCACGTGCACTGTTTACAGAGTACAAAAAGAGCGGCCTCCAGATACTCTTTCCATAATGAACTGCCATGACTGCCACCATTTTGACTGTGATTGGCTATGAAAATGTCTATGCCCTGCCCAATAATAGAGCATCTCAGGTCAGTTGAGACTGGCACAGTTGCCGGCGGTTGGATTTAATTCCAATTGAATTGCAGCGAACAATGTTTGTCTGGCAGTTGTAAACCCCCACTCGGCAAACTACAAGTTCATGTATTGATAGTACAGAAAATCGAGAGTTTTGAGAGTATTGGGAAATAAGGTTTATGCATTTTGATATAAAAAAGGCTCGGGATTACCATACATATATTAAATATGGATGCGAATATCTTAAAGTTTGATTTAAATTACGTGTGTAATAAATACTAACCGAATATGGGCGTATAAGGCTCAAAAACTCTTTCTCCAACTATAATTATTAAATATTTAGCAGCACACGGTGGCCCCATTTTATATGCTGGCCACACGCTACTCCTCGTTTGGTGTTGGAATTAAAAAGAAAACTCCTTGATCAGCCTTATAGATGATGATGGGGCTTCCTTAACAGCTTTACGACCAATCAAATCAACCTAAACGGGTCTCGGGAAAACCTGAAGATAATTCCTGTGGGTTGTTCAAATATCAACATGATTACTTTTGATTTTGCTTGCTTACCCATACCCAGTTGTATTTATCCGCCTCTAAATTTAACTTGCCACGCATCAGTGTAACTATGGGACCCAGATGCTCGTGTGTGTGTGTGTGTGGGGGGAAAGTTTAAAAGTTGTTCCTGCCTAGCATTTGAAATTTGTTTCGAAATTATATTGCGGCTTGTTTGCTCCGCTCCTGCTTCGTATGCGTCACGTTGCGTATACGCGCCGTGCGAGCCCCGAGGCAGCCAGCAACGAGCAGACAAACACTATGTAGCAACAACCACTGGATACTAGATACCAGATACAACATAACAGATTCCACCCCCGTGGTCCAGGGTCTCCAAATCCGGCTGCTTCTTCCGCACATTCTCGTAAATAAGTTTCGAAAAGAAAGGCGAAATAAACGTCCCCGGCGTTTATGTGTATTATGCTGCCATACAAAAAGGATTGTTGTCGCTGTCGCCACGATAAATGGCCCAAGAGTTCACATTATGTGTGAGAAATCTATAAAAAGTTATAAAAGTGTCATTAGCGCCAACAATGGGAATGTCGCAGTAGAGGATCTTAGTGCGCCTTTACATCGCACTACGCTCCGCGCTAAAGCCCTACACAGTAATCCTTGTCGCGGCAACTTGTTGTTGCCAACTTTTCCCCGGCTTTGCATTGGCAGTGACCTGATTCGCGCCCCCCGCCTCCTTGCCCGCCAGTAAATAATTCACAGCTAACTAACAAACAATATGGGAGCAAAGTAAAAGGTTTTCCATGTACAATTTGAAAATGTCATATTGTCTACTTAACCCAGACCGCTGGCGCTCCTTGTATGCCTATCTATCATCCCGTTGTTTATCACGCTCCGATTTGCCTTATTGTGCTGCTTTGTTATCGGCGTGCATAATTTAGTACAAAAATGGCCAGGAACAGCACCGTCTGGTTTGGCCAGACACCACGGAGCTGGCGGACAGGCAGAGAACTTTGCGTCTTGATTCTGTCTTCGCGTCATGAGAAGTGATTTTGTTTTCTTAATATGCATAAATGTCTGTTGTTGTGGGAGCTATGCAGCCCGTGATTACGAAATAAATTTGTTGTATAATATATATGAGGGGACCATTTGTATTTTTTTAAATACTTAAAATATAAAATACTTGAATAAAAAGATGAATAAGAAAGAATGTGTAATCAAATTAATCAAAAATATTTATTTGTACTGTACAGATTTATTTAATATAATATGAATAATAATAAATTTATATGAATACCTGTGGCTTGTCTAGCTTAGAATAATTTTTAAATCCGCATTAACCCTAATATCACAAGAATCTATTTTTAGTAATATATATTAAAGGGAATGTATTACATTATATTTTCAATAATCTGGAACATGTAATAAACACAATTTTTAAGCCAGCATATTATCCAATTACTGGAATCTAAAGAATGTCCGTAAATCAGTCGGTGGTTGACTTACCGCGCCTTGTCACTTGGGCCATCCTTTATGGCCAAAGTTTCCTACGGTATCTTCGTTGAAGGCCTGTCACATTGAATCAGAGAAGTTTATTTGCTACACCTCTAACCCCCCAGCCCTGCTAACGTGGCTTGGCTTTGACAAATTTCAGCAAAGTGGATTAATTTGATTCAGGCCATACCCAATGCTGTCCACTTATTAGAGCCGAGTCAAACTTTTGCGCAGCAGATAAGCAAAGTTGTATTGGCCAGATCCGACGACCTGGCCCCACTTCATTTGGCTGGCTGTAATTGGGGCCCGGCCAGAGACAAAGACGAGCAAGTGGAATCAACAGGTGGATGCCGTCAAGCGCTGGGCGTTGACTCCCGGCCAGGGGTAGGGACTGTGCCACTTAGAGCTTCAGAGTCTTTGGTGAAAATGGAGGCACGGAATCCCCAACTTTCGCCGTAAATCTCCATTTCAAAAGTTCACGACCAGTTCGAGATATAAACAACGAGATTTGGCGCATTATGCAAGTGGGAGCATTTAGGCGTTCCATTGTCGTAACATGGTGGCGTTCCGGATTCCGTACCGTTCCCTGGCCACCACGTTCCCGGAGTGGCAGGTGTCCTCGGAGGGGACTTGGCATTCGGGCCGTTGTGGCATTTGGCAGTTGCCGAACGGCAGCCATTGCGCATGAACCACGCCCACTCCTCGCCGCCGTTGCCTGTTGCCCACCTGCGACATTTCGACGTATTTTTCTAACCCGGGACCTTACTTCAAATTCCGGCTCCTGAATATTGGTTTTGGGTTGCATTCGGTATGTGAAGTGGCCTTTAGCTTCACCTTCGGTCCGTGGGCAGTTGTCATTTCATTCGCAACTGGAGCTGCAACAAGATAGCACTTTAATGAGTGCCACATAAATGCAATCTATGAGTTTCCGCCGGCCACCCTGCGTATACGCATTCCTCGGGCCTCTGGATCTGGGTGGGCGAGCTGCTAGGTCCTTTGACATGTGCGTGGATATGTGAGAATGTCGCCCGAGGGCGGGCGGGAAAATATTTAACTTTCACTTTGCTGCGAAACACGGCAGCTGCGTGCATTTGATTATTCGTGTTTGTACAGCAGAAAAAAAGATGGAAGCGAAGGAGCCGAGCGAAAATAAACGCTGCTGGAAACAATCAAAAGTCGCTACTGACAACGGGAATCTGCCCCCGGCCAAGGGCCTTGCTTATTCATTTCACAATTCAACAATCGCATTTTAATTCGTTTCGCCTTCGTTTTTATGCACACGCCCGATCTGCGCTCATTCTCGTTTCCAATCCGCGCTGACATTTTAAGGAATTTAATTTGCAGACGACTCCTTTCTTAAAGCTGCATATTTTGTTCGCAGCTCCGCGCCCGGCATTAAGAGATATTGCGGCGACCTTTCTTTTTATTTATTTACTTTTTTCAGGAGACAAGCGGACGGGCGGGAGAGATAAGCGAATGAAAAAAACAAATTCAGCGACCGATTTATTTAAAATTCAACCCGTCAAATGTCAAGTTGATGCGGGCTAATTAAATCACTGAAAGTGGTTTAAAGGTTGTAGCAGAAAAAAATAGCTTAAACTCTGGGGCAACGTGGCATGGTTCTGTGCCCAGGTTATTTCTTGGAATATACTATTATATTTCCAGACCAGCGAGTTTTTCTTTAGCAATTCAAGTTTAAGAGAGTTTATATAAATTATTAAAATGGTAATCTTCTGAGAAGTACATTACTTATTCCCAACATTCTTAATCCTATCTTTTATTATTAAAAGGACAGATTTGGTTTACTGAAACAATTTTGTAATTGCAATTCAATTTAAATCTTTACGCTTTAGTTTACACAAAACTTTTGGCCACGAGCATACAAACTGATAAATGGCGAATCCTTTTTGGCCATTTCACAGGACATCCCCAGACTTTTTGTCATTTCTTGGCCTTATCTCAGCAGTTGTAAATTTAGTGGAATCATTAGCTCTGGGCTCTGCTTGGGCGCTGAAAGCGTTTTGTTAATTGGGAAACGCACAATATCGTTGGCTGAGTGAACAAGGATGTGGACGTGGATGTGGTTGTGGCAACCACAATGGTCGTTCCGTTCCTCATCTCATCCGCCATGGCAACCGTGGAAATCGCAGCGGGACTGCAGATTGGCGGAGAGGGGATTCGCTGGCGATACGGTTGCCATAATGCCCGTAATTACTTTGTTAATGCTCAGCGTATTATGTCAGCAAATTAAATTATGTACGGCGCGAGCACAGAGCGAGGGTCTGGCAATGCGCTGTTCCTCATTGCCATTGCGGGTAGCATCTGCCATCCACCAGCCGCCTTTTGCCAGCAAACGTATTGCAAATTTAAGAAGTCCGCGCACTTTTAATTTTTTAAAGCTACAAAAGACCACTTGACTGCCGCGACACTTTGGCTGGGGATTTTACGCGGAAGCCTTTAATTAAATGCGACAGACTTTCGGCGAGTGCTCGGTGGCAGCGGGTGCTCAGGAACTGGATTGCAGCCATGGTTAATCCGCTGACGGAGTACCAGCTCGGATTCAATGATATGCTCCGAGGGCGCTGACTCTCAGCTTCGCTCTCAGAATTTCAAGCTGATGGTTTAGCGATTTCAAAGGTAGTTCCACTCGATTCCCATGTATCAAGGAGGCATAAAAAGGCATGCTCTACTAAAAACTAATTTTGTGGATCTATATTTTAATAATTTCTAACACTTTTGTGGATAAAATACTAATAAATCTTTGCGTCTCTGTGCAGTAATACATATTTAACTTTTGTACTTAAATTCCGAGCAAAAAAGCTGACTTTCGCTGATAACCGCAATAATATAAGTAACTTTTACAAAAGTCACTACGATTACAACGATTTTCTAGTGTTTACTTTCGCCAATTGGACCCTCCCCGTTCCTTTGACTCGCTCATTGCCCACTGTTAACCACAACACACTCCAATTACTTTGCCAATTCACCGTGTGCCACAATGGATGCCGAGCAGGAGCGGAATTCCCTTGTTGTGCCTGCACTGCCTTGACACGCTCAGATAATTTCATTGTAAAGTTTAAGCAAATGTTTACCCTGCAGATGGGCGGCTGGGAGCTGGAGCTGGAACCGCTGCTCTTGCCGATAATTGAATTAGGGGTGTCGGCAAGGTGACACAAATGCCAGGAAGGAGAGGCGCAAATTAAAGGCAGAAGAACGAGAGGACGGTGCTGGGCCAACAGGTGATGACTTTTGGCCAATTCCAGCTCCGAGACGGGCTCTTAGGGCTTTAATAATTTAATGTCTCAACCAAGAGACAGATGGCGACTCTTGATCCAATCCGATTTGTGTGCTGGCTGTGTCCTTGCGAGTCCTGGCCCCTAATTGAGTCAGCAGCTTGGTGGAAATTGGCCTGATTGCGCGTCGGGCACAAACCCGTCAGTGTCTCGCTAATTTCGCACATTCAATGGCAGCAGAGTCTTTGGGCTGGCTGGGAATGAAATTAAGAGTGCAACTCCAGTTTATTTAGTCGCTTTTAATTGCATTTGCTTGTTAACTTGATTTCCAGTCGCCCTTTGACTCGACTAAATGCAGCTGCGAGGTCGGCTAAATGCTGTCCACCACAGAGCACTTTCGGGCTAACTCACTTTGCAAAGAGGTTGCCAAAAAGCTTGGACCTCGACTTTGAACTTTGAAGTGACCGCAGGGCCTGCGGCCCTCATGTGAATGTCCTTGGGCTTGACGTCATTTCTGATTGATTTTCGCTGTCCAGTAGTTACAGAGAAAGAAATATCCTTCATTAATTGGGATGCAAAATGTTTTGAGAGAGAATTATTAATAAAAGCTTCGTGAAACGTCTATTAAATTAATCACATAATACTTATATCCTTAAATAAATTAAAATATGCATCTTCAAAAGAGAAAACTATGATTTCTCTAAAAAAAAACATTAGTCTTTTGAGTATATTGATGTCTGGTTATATCATTTAAAGTATTCACAATAAAACCACATTTTCCGAGGATTCGTTTGCCAAGCTTATTAAACCGCAGACACGAAAGCTCTTCCCACCCGATGGAAAATGTCCAAAGAAACGAAAAGCCGCTGGTCAAGTCAACTAATTTCTCAAAGGATTTCGGCTTCACTTAGTTTTCCTTTGTTCGGAAGTGCTTAGAATTTGGGACTCCCCTTCGATTAGGGATGTCTAGTTCGGGGAGTCCGGTCATTGTATTGGACCTGCCTATTAGCCGGGATTTCCTGACGCCTCCTGGGTTAGCCAACTACTCATGTGGTGATTACACTTGTAAGCCGCCAAAACGGATAGTCGAAGTATTGATTTTTACCAGTCCACGGTGCGTGTGAGGAATGCCTCCCGAAGCGCAGCAACAAAATGAATAAGACCAAAGAAGTTGGAAACCATTAATAAACACTCAAGCCATCAGGCAGACAGACAGTGGAGAGCTCTGATTCGGAGCCGGGCTGCTGTCAAGTGCAAACAAAGGTCAGTTTCCTGCACCGCTCCCTGCAACCCCTTGGCCGGCTGCGGTCGGCCCCAGGCATCACTTACCCTTATTAAGTGCCCCTGGATTTCGGGAGAGGCATAAACCACAAATCTGATTTGTGGCCAAACGGAAAGCCAATTCCTCTCCTTTAAACGGACTCCCTTGGGCCGATGTTGGCCGAAATTTAAGCGGGACAAACAAACACAGGAGACGCCAAGAGTTGCCGGGAGACGTCAGCGAAGCCGCCCACACGGATGCCACAATTTGGGATTCCATTATGTGTTCTGTTGACGAATGCATAATTGAATCTAAAGTACTTCATTTGTCCCATAAACACGTTCGCCTCTTATTTGGCTCACTTATAAATAAACCGCAAAAAGTGGGAGCTGCGAAATGCGAAAAAACGAATTGTTGACAGTCGGCGAAAAGCCACGTGCAGGCGGAGGGCGGCCAGCACAAATAGCAAACAGCCAGAAACAACAATTCAATTTCTGTTTAGTTAAAATACACACCCATAAATAATATATGCCTTTGTGGTGGCCGAGTGTGTGTGTGTGGTGTTCATCATCAGGTATTGATATATTGGGCCACATTCATTCTGCGTGCACAGCAATCGGGCGGAATGAAAGGCCCTTGACTTTCTGGTTAGGCTTATTCCGTTTGTTTCGTTTTATGGCATTTCTGCCCGCCAACATTTGTGTGCTCAGCGAACAGGGCCGAGATGGGGGCGCCATACATTAGTTTAAAAGGCTTCCTGGGCCCGTGCACATATTCAATTTATTTAATAGAATTGCCTTATTTGTGTGCTAAATGAATTTGCCGATGAATAGCGGCCCGAATTATGGCCGAGAGTAATCACGAAGAGTTAATCTTGAGTGGCTTACAAATTTCATCCCAACTACCCCCATAATTGTGTTGGGTTGGGCCCAAAACTAATGCTTTAAGCCGTCAAATACCATTCCGGCCGGCGTCGTCTGTTGCCTGGCTGCATGTGTAATTAACTCAATAACATGATAATTATAACGACATCAGATTTGAGCGCTCAAAACACAGTTTACCCATTACACAGCGTAGACGTGACAGGTCCTGAAAAGTTTTAGTTTTATTAAATAATTTGATTATTAGGCAGCGCAGGCAACAGGGCGGATGTGTGATGGCCCTGCTCTGCTCTGCGCATATGTTGCTCCTCTACGGCAACCGAAAACCCACAGTTTTGGGGGTGAGTGGGAGTGAGAGTGCGAAAGGTCGCTGCGACGGAAAGGAAACTTAATTTTCGTGTTGAATTTTTGCATATTTTATTAACCCAAACAGCCGGCAGAGGACGCGGTGCCCCAGCAACCCAATCATAAAAGTTGCCCCAGCGCCGACTTCCTTTAATTTTATGCACAAACAAAAACTCCGACGAAACTTGGGCAAGGGTTTGCTTTTCTGTTTATTCCCGAGCCGAGGAGCGTGCTTAGGATTTGCCAGGGAATGCCAGTTTACACGCTTACATATATATTTAAATTAAATCTTAAACATTGTGTAGATTGCGGAATCAAAGCGGAGGCGAGCGTCTTAGACTCAAATTACAGTTGGATTTTAATCGCACAGATTTGGCAACAGGCAGCTGCCAATTTCCTGGGGCATTTCGGTTATCTGTGTGCCCTGCTCTGCCAACTGGCACGGTCTACTTTTGGGCACCAGTCAGCAGAGTATTTCACGGTCCCAGACTGCGCAAGAAGTCCGTTTTAATTTGCCTTGATCATGGTCTGGCTAACGACTGTCCTGATTTACGAGTGACATTAAGTGCTTAACACGTGTCCGCTTCGCTTCTCTCCGGCAGCCTTAAACTTTCTGCCAAAGTCAGTCAAGGAGCGGAGCGTGCTGTTTGCCTTCCATTTTCTGCCTCTCTCCCAACACGCATACGCCCTGGTGTCCGACGAAGATGCACATGGCCAGCTGAGATAATGCGCAGCAGCGGTCCCTGCTTATCGGTTGCAAATGCAAAAGGCACGTATCGATGCAGACTTCTGCGATTCCTGCGCACCGAATTCTGGCTGCTGCCCAAGGCCGAAAAATGTGAGGGCTCCATGCGGATTTTTGGCTTTCGCATTTGGCCAGCATGAATTCGGTACGAAAGAAAGTTGAGCCACGGTTATCTATTCGCCTGACTGGCGCTGGAGGTAAATGCGAGGATTTGAATTTGACTACAAAGAACGATTGCAAAGAAAATCCCATACCTGAATGCTTTATGGGCTTTAAAGAAGAGACGTCTATGAGAGAAAGGCAATGTATTTCTTCTTTATTTAGATTTATGTTAAGGATTATGTTGAACTTTGCTATATCCATTGCATTTGAAGTTAAATTAAGTCTATATTAACCCAAAAGTTGGTACTTTTTCCCCTTGTAAACCCGTGTGAATGCAGCCAGATTGGCTTTGTTCCATCTAATTTCGAATGTTCGATTGGAGGGCTCATGAACCCGGGCGGGTTGCTTGACCGCCCGGCACATTAGACGTTTCAATCAAAGTGTCATTTCATGTTAATTGCTTTTCTGTTGCGGTTTGGTGCCGCTTGTCCCCGAAAAGTTCAAAGTTCGCCGGTCGAAAAAAGATGTGGGCCAGAACCCTTTTCTATGCATATTTCGCTCTCGCTTTCGGGGGTGGTGGGGGGTCTCGGAATTAGAGTGGTAAGCAGGCCTGGCTTACTATATCCATGTTAGACCTCACTTTCGCATACATCCGACAGATGTCCTCCTCCGTATTCCGTCCCTTCTCCAGATGGGGCTTTGTTCCCCTTTGCCATTTCGCCCCACGGACGACGGCACTTTTTTCAATTTGCGTCTGCCACAATGGGTTATCAAATGACAACGTGCAAAGTGCTCGGCATCGGCACATCCTGCGGATCGAAGGACGCAGCGCTGCTCGAGTCTATTCAATTCCGATTGGAGCCTGTTTCAAATCGATTTTTATTATTTTGCATTTATTTTTTATTCCGATTCCGGCCTGCCTCGCGGTCCCTGTCGGATTCCGGGTTCTTTGTGGATTTCAGCCCGGCATTGTGGTCCAATCAAGGTGACCGTCGCCCGACATCGGGGGGTCGTTAAATCCACCACAAAATCTCCGGCTGTGGCTCCGACTTCGGCGCCAGGACAAATTCTGATTAATCTGAGTCTTTAAGCTCAGATTTAGAGTGGTCCAGCTGCCGGCAGCCGGGGACAATTGTTCGGCAAATGGTTGGCATTTATTACGGGGTGGGGGCCGCCATTTGTCTCCACCGCCCGACCAGAGATGCGGCTAATGACTGGCCCGTAGCCAAGGTTGGTAGTAGGCATGGGCCCAGCTCAGGCAGCCACTCGGAGCCGGCTCTGAGCTGTCTACCCTCATTTGCCTAACTGACATGTCAACACGTGTCAGCGACGTCAGACAGGCGGTGTGTCCCATCATCACTTCGGGCCGTGTGCTCCGCAGGAGCTGTCGCCTTGACTGATCCGTCAGCTTGCCCGCGCATAGGTTAGCAACGCACTTATTGTTTGACTTTATTTATGGAGCGATATTAGAGGAACGGTCTATGGCTGTCGTGCGTGGGACTGACGCTGACTGGCTTTGCAATTGCTCCGCCTTAAGCCCGCCCGGTAGGCCAGGGGAAAAGGCTGACGGGTAAAGGCTAAAGGATAAAGGGTAAAGAGCGGGTAATATATGCGACGGGGGCGTGTTCAATTTGCTTGATGGATGCCTGCCATTGTGGGAGCTCGGTCGTGATTTCGGGATAGAGCTGCCAACTGATGTCCCCATTACGGTGCAGATTCTCCAGAATCTCATTTCCGAATACGGCTCTTTGGTGGAGTTGTCCCGGCCTCCGTTAACTCGTTCCCTTAGAAATGATGACAAACGCATAAAACTGATTACAATGGCATTTTTCAGCATGAAAAAGTATCTCCATTTTCTCGGAAGTCTAACCCGCTCTCTATCTCCCAGTTTTTGGGCTAACATTCAAAACTGAGACTCCAATTACGGGGCGCAGTGTCCTCTTGTATCCTGCGAACACTTTGCGCCTCTTAGCAAGGCGTTTATCGAATTATGATCGATTTTTGTGCCGGGATGCTAGGATGCCTGGATGCGAACGGAGGAGGAACACAAGAAATTGCCGCCAATAGCATTAAATTATTAACGTTTCAATTACGATTTTTAATGGACATTTTTCGCACCAATTGAATTTGCATCGAAAATCTTTCAATTCCGAGAGCCCTGAATGGGGAGGCAAGGACCTGCCTTAATTGAGTAACGAAAGTCGAATGGAAGCAATGAGTTCTGACATCTAGTGCAGCATGTTTACTGTTCTGTTCGTCTGTTTGTCTGCAGCCCCTGCCCCCCAGATGAGCCCTGACGAGATGGAGGCCCATTCGGTGTAACCGCACGCCCCGTACGGGGGTTGCGAGTACTGTTGAATACGTAATGTGATGAGACCAGACGCAACACACAATGTGCCCCGTCCTGGAAATGTGAAGCGAGCCATGTAAATATGTATGAGAGCTTCCACAGCTTCCGGCGTCTCGTTGATAAGCCAAGGAATTTGAGCAGCCTTGACTTACTAGCCATCCCTCTGGCTCCCTTTGTCTTCGCTGCTGTCCTGCTGCTGCTGGGATTACCACCGCCCGAGCCTCAGCATCATACTCGCCTCTCTTCTGGTTAGTTTGCTTTAAGTGTCCGTGTACTGCCTTGGGGCTCGACCCACACTTCGGTGGTGTTTGTGTTGTGGTTGGATTAAAACACACTCCCCCATACACAGACAGGACTGAACGGAAGCCTACACAAAGCGAAAATGGTAGGCAATTCAAGAAGAATGTACATTAATCCAAACCTATTTAATTAAAATACCTTTAAGCTGTATTAGAAATAACAACATAATTATTAAAATAACTTTTACTTATGATATAATTGCTTAAATGGAAGTTTTTTGAATTAATTCTAATGCAAGTATTTGATATTAAACCCTAAAATTGTTTTTGAATCAATTGTAAATCTTCATCTTAAAAACAACAATATTACGTCCTTATTCACATATTTCTCGATGGAATTAAGTCTCTCTCTTTACAGCTTATACTCAAATAATTCAACAATATAAAGGTTGTTGTAAATATTTAATGAAGGCACTAAGTTTGACTTCCAGTGTGTGCATGGATCCGGGGTTGGCAGTCAGTCTATCAAAGTATGCGAAAAGTGTTGAATTTATTTGTCTAACAAAGATTTTGACTTTTCGCTTTTGTTGCTAAGGCTTTTAATTTGCTTGGCTTGTTCCGATTTGCTCAGCTGTGAGTGGCTGCAGCCGGAGCAGAAGGCGGAAGGAGCAGCTTGTGAGCAATTATTCATGCAATATGTCTGCCTGCTTCCAGCCATCACGGCCATCATCTCCTACGGATGATGAACGACGACGTGTTGCTGTGAGAAGCGACTCGGTAGCTGCAGCCACATTAATATTAAAGCCCACTTTTGGGTTATCGGCCAGGATGGACTGACTGCTTACCCTTGCGTCACGTTCGGCTTTAACAGGTGACGTTCCTAATTCGACCTTAACCGAATTAATTGTATCCTTCCGCCATTAGAGCAGCCGGAAGTTGGCCAGAAGCGAATGGCTTACGGTCCCTCGTCCGTCCTTGTCTGTGTGTCGGCTTAGCGCCGGTGTCCCTCGTCCTTGGGTCCCTTTTGTGCGTTTTAATAAATAGCGTTTGTCGCATGGCTTGATTAGCCAAAGGGCCCGGGGCCTTCGGCAAGGCGTCGGAAGCAGCAACAGGTGTCGTGGAAAATTTGACTAAATTTGAGAACAACGCAATTTCTCTCTACGCACGGGGAATGCCGTAAAATTATGCCTGCACAGGTTTAAGCTGGCCCTCAAAAACAATGCCCCAAGAGCCCTGCTCTCCTCCGCTTTCAGGTGCACTCCAGATGGCCGGAAATGTGGCTCCGCTTGGCGATGACAGGTCAGCCTGTTGTGGCGATGACACCGCCACTTAATACGCCATTGTAGGGGCCCCATCTGCGGGTTATGATCCGCACTCGGGAAATTACGCAGCACAAATTAGCCAGGAGTCCGTTGTTCGGCCGTGGTAGGGCGGAAGGATTCGCCGATTCGACAGATTCGCCTAGGTAAATGTAATTTGATTGCTCGGATTATATGCTAATAAATATGCTTTATTTATGGCCACTCCGGCAGTCCATCAGAGCCACTCGGTCCGGATGAGTGCCGCCCGAGCAGCGTCCATTTGTTGGGTGCTCAACCCGGGTGGTTCGATTGATTGCATAACAATAAATTATGCAACGCATCATGATGCTGCTGCTGAAGCCACGGCTCCTCCTTTGGGCAGGTCCTGGACAAGGACCAGTCCGCCTGCCATTCACTTTTAAGTTTCAAGTGCTGCGGGTGAGTGCTTTTAATATTCATCTAATGCACTCGACGCGCTGTTATTCTGCTGATGGGTGTTTCGAGGAATATTCGAACGGCGCCTTGTAGATGTTTTTCTCGCATTTTCATTTCTAGGTATGCTTAATAACTTGCGTAGGAAAATAATTAATACTTCTAATATCTAGGAAATGTCTTGTAAATATATGTTAATTTCGTAAAAATTTGTTTGGATGGGATTACATCCATTAAAACTATTATAAGGGCTAAATGTTCAACCCGAGTAAAAACAAGATTCATATAAAATCATGCTATCAAGCTCTTCAAAGAAGCGCATTTTTCAAATATATTATATTTTAATATTTTATTTTATTTATTTTTATACCCTTGCAGGGTATTATAATTTCAGTCAGAAGTTTGCAACGCAGTGAAGAGACGTTTCCGACCCTATAAAGTATATATATATTCTTGATCAGCATCAACAGCCGAGTCGATCTAGCCATGTCCGTCTGTCCGTCTGTCCGTCCGTCTGTCCGTCTGTCCGTCTGTCCGTTTCTACGCAAACTAGTCCCTCAGTTTTAAAGCTATCTCAATGAAACTTTGCATATAGTCTTCTATATACTCTCACTGCTATATATGTCGGAACGGGCCGGATCGGACGACTATATCATATAGCTGCCATACAAATGTTCGATATATTTTTAGAAAAAAAATTATAACTTTGTTGTTTTTCAACATTTTGGCACCATTTTTTAGATATTGCCATTTTATATTATTTCTGAATTTTGGTAAAAATTTTATGAAAATCGGACGACTATATCATATAGCTGCCATAGGAACGATCGGGAAATTAATAGAAAAAAAATTATATATTCGTTGTTTTTCAACGTATTTTCATCTACTCCGGGATATAAGCTTATTTTATTATTCTAGAATTTTGGTATAAATTCAAAAAAAATCGGACAACTATATCATATAGCTGCCATATAAACCGATCGGTAGATGTATACAAAATGTAAAGCTGGGAATGCAAAACTGTAACTGTCAAACTGTAAACATAATAAGTATAGGTAAAATGTAATGAAATAATATCTGCAAGGGTATACAAGCTTCGGCGTGCCGAAGTTAGCTTCCTTTCTTGTTTTTCATTAATTTGGCTTGCAAGATATTGAAATCAATGTTCAGAATCTCCCATAATAAAAGCTTTTCTTTATTTAAATTATGGGTCTCTTAAAAAAAAAAACAAATAAGTAAGCAATATAATGAAAAATGTACTCGTAATCTGGAGCTTAGTTTAAATATAAATATTACAAATTTAAAATATTTTTTTAAGGTAAATTTAACAGCTCTCCCATAGTAATCTTTACGGAAATGTTGAACAACAATGACTTTCAGGAATCCCTGAAAGTCCTGAATTTAACTTCTCATATAGGGTATCAATGGCTTCCGTGCTAGTTCCACCTTAGCCACCTACACATTCTGTACTAGCTTCATTTTTCTTTGAAAACTGCTGTTGCTGATGCTGCCGTTGTTTCGAGTTTGTTGTTGCGCCTGCAGCAGGCAGCTAGCAGCAGCTGCAATTGAATCCTTCACCGCGATGGTGAAGCAACTGGGTGGGTGTGTGTGTTAAGTGTGTTGCACCTGGCCGTGTTCGGTGCTCAACTTAGTAGGGTAATCATTGATATGCCAACGGCAAGCCAGGAGCAGGACCTGATCCCGCACTCGGATTACGCATGCAGCTCGCTGGCCCACGTGACGTATGCGCAATATGGCCAGCTGCCGCAGATGCAGCCAAGTTGTTTATGCATTCATTCTTATGCATCGCCTTTGATTAAGTGTCTCGGTATGCAAAATGCCTTTTCCCATTTCCGTATGATGCGGGGGCTATAAATCCGTCTGATCAAGCTATTTATAATCCCAAGGACCGATCATCCCCGCATCTTAATGGCGGGCGAATCGAATCGAATGGAATATTCCCTTTGAGTAGATCTGTTTGATTGATTGGTTTTACGCCCTGTCATCTCGGCTTGTTTTACTGCGACTCCGCGCCAAATGTCAGTGACTGACTGACTGTCTGTCTGGCAGCGAGCAGTGAACTCCGGGCTGCCAGAGGCTACGAAGCCAGACAAGTCAGAAAGCGTGTCCTCGGCTGCGGTTTAGGCCTACGACCCTAATTGGGCTAATAGGGCGCTGGTAATTATAATTTAATAACATCTTTGCCGGCTGAAAACCCGCTCGTGTTTGCCATTAGAATTCTCGGTGTGTGCAATTAACAGCCAGGGCAATCCGGAAGGAAAGCACAAAGGGCGAACGACTGCCGCCCCCAGCAAGGAGCCCGACCATTTAATTGTAAGTCAAACAGTTCGCTGCCGAGTTTATGCAGTCGAGATTTAATTTGATTACACGCTGAGCTGGAGAGCAGGGCAAACATCTTCTGATTGCCTGAATAAGCGATGAGGAAGCCGTCCCAAATGGGTGAGAGTCGGAGCCGGAGTCCTTGGACACAGCGGTCGGATCCTTAAACGGCGGCAGGTGCTAGCACATGTGCACGAGCCCACTTGCGTATTATTAATAAACAAATTACGCAATTAATAACACACGCTGAGCGCGCAGCTGGGAGCAAGCTGTGCAACAGTAGGTGCATCCTCGCAACCGCTGCTCGCCATCATCCCCTTCGGTATCCTCGCATCCTTGAGCTAAAATTAAGAGTCGCTGCTGCAGCTGAAGCCGTGGACTGCGCGCCGCGAGCTGGATATTTATGGCCGCGTGCAGGGGCCACTGGTGCAGCCATAAATGGCTGAGTGAATTGCTTCTGAAGTGCGGGAACTCGAAAGTGGCCACTGAGCATCAAGTGCTCCGCATCCTTACGACCGTGGAATGGGGCCAGGACACTGAACTGAAAATGTATAAAATTGTGCCAGCTAGGCATTCTTTTCCCGCTGCCTCCTGCGCATTCGCCTGCTCCTGGCTGTCGCTTCCTGCGTAGCCGTTGTCTTGTGCGCTCACACGGAAAAGCAGACAAAATGTATCTGTAACAGCGCAGCCAGAAATCCAGGATAACCGAGCGAAGCGAGCGAAGGACGACAAACGAATATTTATTACAGGTGTTTGCCTTTGACTGACAGAAGGCACAATCTGGCGCACACGGCAGGGCAGGCGCAGCGAGCAGGGCGGGCAGGAGCTTAGTTGCGGGCACTTCCAGGGAAGTATCCAGGCTCCGGGACACTCGGCTTTAAGATGGGGGCCAGCCACACTTCGTTGCTCGATTGTGCCTGCAAATTGATTTGGCATCGTCGCAAGCCACGAGCATCTCTTTTATCTGGCCAGGCAGATTCACGGAGGCAATACCTCAAATCCGATTTAGGGGAAACCCAAATACGATGCAAGCCCAACCGGAATTCCTGGAAAATCCGACACCCAGGGCTGTATATAGAATGGCTAAAAATAATAACAGAAGCCACAGCCGAGGTTTCTTTTTGTTCAGCGTGATGCTTTAAGGGGGCCAAAAGTGCGGAATTGCATTTTTTACACACTTCAGCTCAGCAACAGCTGGAAAAAGGGGACAATCAGCGCGCCCAAGTGGATTTACCTTGGTTATGCAAATCCAGGTAAGACTTGCTGCAGCTCTGTCTGTCGGAGAAGGATGTTTAAGCCGGCAGCTGAGATTTATGGACCGCCGAGCTTTTGCTGCGCTGAAAGTAACCCAAAGGATACACATCATCATTGTGATGGCGGTCAGTTTGATTAGGCCACAGACAGTTGGGAAGTCAGGGGGCGGAAGGGGATGAGCTGGATGAGTAGGAGGCTGTTCATGTGCTCGTGATGTGTAATTAATTTTCGGCAACATCTGTTTATACTAATTAGAGGCGATACGAGCGCACACATGCCGGCGAGGAGGCGTGGCCCCGGGCGGGGCGTTTTCCTTTCATTTATCATTATTACCGGACTAGCCCGCAATGGCCCAAAGGTCAGCGAGATAAAGGCTGGGAGGTGAACCGATTAAACGACCAGAAATCAAGTGAGTAATGGCCGAAACAACTCTTGCATGGCAAATGCCTCCGTTCTCCGCCACCCGTCGGAGTCGTAATGAGCTCGGAATCGAGTATTGGCCATTGGCGGAATCGTAAGCCAAAAATGGCTAGAAAAAGGGAAAAAATTAAATGGAAAACTTGTACATAAAAAAAAAGATGGTAAAAAGCAATCAACGCCTCGCAGCTCTAATGGAAAATTGGCCAAAGTTCGGGGCGAAAATCGCAAAATTGAAGTCGGGCAACTTTGTCATAAAATGAAATTGCAAGAAAAATCAACGAATGGGATAATCAGAATAAGGATGAGCGGATGCCCCATCAAAAGGGGCCAGTGTGTGTGTCCTTTTTCAGCCATCATTCAGGCACCAGACACCAGGCAGCGGGCAACGGGCATCCTTTTGACTCGACTCCCGGCCGAATTTGCCAATTTATTATGCGTGGTTTCTTTTATTGGGCCGACGACTGTCGCTGTCTGTCTGCCCCTCTGCCCGAAAGGTTAACAAGCAAAAAAGCGTCCTCGCAAATCAAAGGGAATTTTAAGGAACTGGCTGCAGGCAAATGCAGATTACGGGAATCAAAAGCTTATAATTAATCAGATCTTCCTGGTTGTGCCTGGGAAAATTCGCATGCGATTTTCCCCGAAAGCGAAGCGTCTGTTGCTGCTTCTGAGGCGGCCTATAGGAAAATTCACTTCTATTTGGCTGAGCGCTGTTCCGTGTCCCAGGTTCCGCTTCCCGTTCCGTTCCGCCGTTCTATTCCGCACGTTCACAAGAGGCCTGTGACATGGTACAATTACTGAAGGTGGTTTAGGCGGCAATAAACGACAATAGGATTAACCCATGGGTTTGTTAGGTGTAAATTTGCCTTTTATAAAACAGAAAGTTGAAGTTTTTAATTTTATAATTGTTGATACATAATATGTAGTTTAAAAATACTATATATATTTCGTATATACATACAAAAAAAATTGTACCCACACATTTTGCTAAGGGATTAGTTTCCCAATATAAATTCATCTGCCACAACCTTTCCTGCCAAAAAACCTACACAAACTGACAGAACCCGAACGCTTCGACAGCCGACGAGACTACCTTCGTAAGTGTTTCATGCCATGGCCTGTGGACCGCCAACTGTTGGCAGTTAGTTCATTTTCAAAGCTCTGCCGCGTCGGTTGTGCCAATTCGCCCGAGCGGAGCATTCTGGCTAACGGTTCTTGCCGACGGCACATAACGGTACATTTCCCTGCTGTGTGGGTGTTGTGCGACTGGTGGGAGTGAGTGTGTGTGAGTTTGCGAAGTGCCGATCGCGTACAAACAGCTGTTGCCACCATTTTGCGAATGCAGTTTCCGCTCTCAGTTCCTGTTGAGTCCTTGTGCGAGCCAAAGGGATAATGCCAGATACCAGTTACAGTTTTAGGCCCCGTATTGTGCAAATGAAACCACAAAAGGGTGATGTCTCTGGCTTTTATTAATACCTAGATTTAAGCCAAGAGCATCTAGCTGCATACGTGCTTTCCGCCCAATGTAATATGCATGAAAAGAAAGGGAGAAAAACCCAAACGAAATTTTAATATTCGCAAAAAGCGCGACAAGTGAGTGAGTGCATTAATTGTGAACTCGCGGGTGAGTGGCGACGAGTGTGAATGTGATTTATGTGATTCTATGGGGTTTTCTTCAGCGCCGTGCTTGTTTGCGAATCAATTCGGTCGCTTTCGTTTCGTAATTCCCTCATTAGCAAACAATTTTCTCTTCTGTCATTCATTGACTAGCTGCAATTTTCATAATTGTCATTGCCGCTGTCACAATGCACAAATGCAAAAATAAACATAGCTGTTTATAGATGCCCCGAACATGATGTCAGCCGGCAGAATCCAAATTCTCTGGGCTAAATGTGCTCGGCAGTGACAGCAAATAATTGTTTTGCCATAAACTGCCAGCTCACAACGTGGCCAAACTGTGCAATCAGCAAATAAAGCATATTTCAATCAAATTCTAGCGCAAACAAACTATTAATTTCACGAGCCCGGCTTAGCAACGCCCCATCGAAAGATCAACACACCGAACACTGAGCCGAGCCATGGAGATTTTAGGCAAAATGCGTGCAATTACTCAACGCCTGACAACGAACTGATTGCCCCCAGAGAGCGAGAGCGAACACAACCCGCGGCAACCAGTCGAGGGGCCGCAAAAAAAACACAAAAAATATATATCAATCGGGCGAGCCGGTTAACGCCTGCAAGTGCATCGGAAAATACAAATCGAAAACAACATCCACCAAGCGGAGCGGCAAAAACTTGACCGAATTTCCAAGTGCTTCGGCGACGGCAGGCGGCAGCTTGCTAATCTCGCCCAGAAACTCCGATCCGATCACAATCGCCATCGAGATCGCGATGATTTATGCAGGTGAGTCTGCTGGAGTTAAACGCACTTTTCGCGGCATTAAGACACTGGAAGAAAGTTTTGATCAAAAATACAGAAATACTTTTTTAAGGACGCTCAATTTTGGGGTATTTATGATCTCTTAGGGGTACTGCAAACTATGAACCTGTGGATATGAAAGGCATTCAGTGGAGATTGTTATGGATTGGTTACATTACAGAACGCAAAACAATTCGTCTTTAACAATACGCTTTAGTGCCATAACGGTATGGCTATAAATCCATAGAGTCGGCTAATTACAAACCCATATCAACATACACGAAGGCGACGACGTAATTAGCAGGAGGGGCAGGCGCGTGGCATACAAATTACGAGGCAAAATTGAAAAATTCGTCAACTGTTTTGTGCATTTCTGCGGTTTTTTTCACACAGAGCTTAGCACGTGCCCGACTGCCTGCCGCCCACGGTTACAGATTTTGTTTATTCACTTTCGGTAGCCTAATTAACTAAATTGGCTGGCCCGTGTTGACAATGGAAACCAAAGTGTGACCGTCCAGGGCACTTGGCAAGAGTTGTGGCTCCGCCTTCGGCCCATCTTGCCACCTTTCTCCCGTCTTCCTTGCCGACGCCGAGTGTGAAGCTTAGCAGACACAAAGGCCAGTTGACAGGTGAAATGGGAGCAAACAATGGCAGTTGCTTTGACAGGGCCCACAAAGGCCCGACGGGCCGACCGACTGAGCCAATAATGTGGACTTGGACAGATGGGTTGGCATCCCAACCGAGCGGGAAGCGGGGCAAGCTGCGGGAAATGTAGTAATAAATAAGGTTTTTTTTTTTTTTAATGTATCCTAATTTATTTCAACTTAAAGTGAGAAATATAAGGCAGCCTGACTTTTATTTAGTCATTCCCAAACATTCGCATATGCGGCCAAAGTCACGATTCTCTGACATTCATTACCCCGTGTAAACCAAAGTTTTAACTGATTATAAAAGCAGCTTAAAGGTTTTTAACTTTGCAATGCCCTGGGCAAGATAGTGAACATTAATAAATACTACATTGTTTCCTATTTTACTTAATTATTGGACACCTTTTTTAAGCCAACTTACTAATGAAATGAAGTTGTTTGTGGAATTCATTGAATAATTAAAAAGTAGAGCTTTGTGAATATACTTTGTAACAAGTAAAACAACATTTCAAAAATAAATATTAAATATTTAATGTATAAAGATTTGGACTCAAGTTTTTATGAATATTTATTACAATTCTTCTTCAAGTTTATTAAAAGTTTTGTTTTAATATTTTCCCTTTTAAATTGACTTATTTTTAAAAATGTAAGTAAACTCTAAAAAAATTGATGCATTTTTATGTTGTTATATAATTTAAATTAATTTTGTACTATTTATTTTTACACAAATAATAACAGAGAATTTAAAAGCGTTTCAAAATTTCTTTATAAACTATTTTGAAGAATTTATTTGTTGTTAAAAATAATTTGGCACCAGTCTTAATTTGCAAAATTATAATTCATGTATATTACTTAAAAAGTAACAAATGTTTACTCATTTCTATAAGGAAAGTAATTAGAATTTGATTTTTAGTTTAGTTTCTATGGGAGAAACCGCGCTCCAACCAATATCCCCAAAGCTGTTAAAGTCAGCTTCATGCCTTTGGGAACTGGGAGCTGAGCAGCGGAGCTCCAAGTGGCAACAAAGCTGGCCCTAACATAATTCGGTGCTGTGTGCAGCGCTCTGTGAAGGCATTCAAATTGCTTCGCTGTCCAGCTGAAACAACAATGCCAACCTACGTGCATAAGCCACCGAAACCTGAGATTCTTTCGCCCAGTCGAACACAAAAGAGCGTCAACATAGAATTGTGCAACCAGCAGAGCAAATGACTTGCCACTCGGCCGGAGGGTGAAACTTTACAACAAAGGGGGTGAACAGCAGGGGGAAGCAGGTGGAGGGGCACTGGGGAGGAGCTGGGGGAGAGCCCACACGTACGCTGAAATAAAACAAACCAAACCAGTTGAAATATATTAATGGGGCGGGCATGAAATTGTTTTAGGTGTTCGCTGCCGCCGCCCTGTGTGTGTTGGCATTAAACTTGACATTAAATAACAATAACCCGGCAATAAAACGGGGCAAAATAAACGGGGAATGTGCAGGAGCAACCCTTTCACTTTCACTTTCGCCTTCAATCCTCCACTCGCCGTTTGTGCCAGTTTTTGTGCCACTTCTCAGCCCTATTGCGAATTTCTCACCTCGCGACCTGCTGGCTGCTTGGCACACGCGTCGTATGCGCAATGAGGCTTCGGGGGGAGGCAGCAGACAAACGACAAGAAAACAATGGCAAACACACGATATTGCGTATGCGGCGTGTGGGCCGGGTATCTGCCAGAAAAATCCCCAAGAGCATGCGGGCCTCTGAATGGGAAGTATCTGCCTAATGTATTTAACACTCAACGAGCACTTTTTACGACGCCCCCACCAAAGATGCTGGGATGCCAGTGCTTTTTGTTTCCTTTTCATTCGCGATGATTGCGCTCTGTTGCTTAGGTGGAAGGCAATCAAATTTACCATGGCGAGATCTCGTAAAAGTTTTGATTGACACGCAGTCGCCTGCAAATTAACAGCTCATTGCAATGCAGCCACAAAGTGGAAGCGATGCCAAATGAAGCATGAAGGGCCAAGAGCCAAACGGCCAAACAGCCAACAGCCAAGGGCAACTGGAACGGAAATGAGTTCACTGCTCGTGGCGGTGGGCTTAGCTCTTGAAAAATCACCTAATTCATTTAAATAAGCAAGGAGATGCCGGCGCCGAAAGCAAGTCCATTTGCCGAAAGGGACGTGGCCTCTTGCGCTCGGGAAGTCCGAAGTCGCCTTGGCTTTTATCTGCAAAGATGTGGAATGCCGTCGAGTCGACAAACTAATTTAAAAATCCACTTGCTAAGCGTTTCCCACCTCTAGCTCTCCAGCTCCCAGCTGCCAATTCCATGGAGAGGCACTCTCCGGGGCCTAGGCTATTTATTTTTTCATTCCCTGGCTTTTATGATGATTTTGCACTGCGTGGCAATAGTAGAGCAAACATTTTAGCCCTCGAGTGTTTAAATATAAAGCGGAAATGAGCTTTACTCCCGGTCCTTCGGCGCTCCACCTACCAGCTTTTCCTCTCGGCCGAAACGTGCCCAATGAACTGAGGACTCGCCAAGAACTTTTGCCAACTTGGATGAGTGTCTATGGGTCTATATGGAAATGCTAATTAATGGCTGCAACTTTCTTTGCCAGACACTTTTGAATTAATTGCACACCTCCACGAGCCACGAGCCAGTGCGATTCGTCTGCCCTGCTATTTTTACGGCCCCCCATCCGAGGTTCGAGCCAGACTCGAGCCATGTTTGGGATCCCAACACCCGGCCACGCCCAGGCACACGCTGAAATCGTAAGATAATGGATATGAGCAGAGCTGCAGTCGCTGTGCGATTGCATCGGAGAGAATAAAATACATTTAGTTGTGTGAAGGAAAACAATTTATGGATTTCATTCCGATTGTTTTGTCATGTTGATTGGCAGCCCGAATTGGCAACAACTCATGCTCTGGCATCTCGCCCTATCCGATCGAATCCGGCACTGAACTTTGCTTCTCCGAACCCAGATCGAGTCAACTGAAAATCGAATTTGTTTCCTGGGCGTGTGTGCTCCGGAATGTGTGGCTATGTAATTAATCTAATTAGCAGCTATGTTTGTTTCGGGCTTTGTCTGCCATTACGTGCGTGTTGAAAGCCGAACTCCCACCCATTTCCAATCCGAATGAAAGCCTTCTATGCATTCACCACAGTGGCATTCATTAGTTAATTGATCAAGCGTGGCGAAATGTGACTATCTTGGGGTTTAAAGCCTGCCCGCCCATTCACTCAATTTAATTTTTCAAAACTGTTTTCTAGTGCAACGAGTTTTTGTGGCTCAGATTCTGGCAGGGAAATTCTTTTATGACAGCATAAAATCCAAACACAAATTATTTCGCCCATAGAAATACAAAAACTGCGAATTGTGGAGGCTGTGAAGCGAAAATACGAGTCCGAACGACGAACATACTGCGACATAGACGGACGCAGGCTTGAAAGGAAAAGTTGTGCCGGCATACATGTGTATTCTTTTGCATATATAGGCACTATATGCCAGGACGATTCCGGCGAGAGTGTGTGCAAACAGAGAGGCAAAGTGCCCAAAGCGTTTTCACAGTCAATTTTGTATGTAAAGGCAAAGACAAGACAACGCCTGACATGTGTGCGCTGGCGGAGGAATGGGATCGGGGAATGGGATCTGGAAATGGGAGTGGGGATGGGGTTGCCTGGCTTAGTGTAAATTTTTATATTTCGTTGTGCATGGCACATAAAACCTTTTGTTAGCAGAGCCGTGCTGCTGCTGTGTGTGCGGGTTAGTGTACATTTAGGACAGCGGCAATGAGCATGAAAGCCATTAACTACCAGCATACGAATGCGTCCATATTTTAGGTAGTTTTCGGTTTAAAAAGCCTTTAAGGTTTCGCTCCCCAAAACGATCACACTTGAGAAAACAATCGAGTACATCGCTAAGAAAAGAAGAATTTAAAATTTTCATTTATTTTTCGAATTATATTACTAGTCTTACGGTATTCTCAGTATAGAAATTAAATCTTACATTGCGGAAAAATCATAAGAAAGTCTTGCTAAGGTAATGTTTCGACCCTTTAATGTAGAAATGTTGGACAGGATCAATGGAAATTGCATTATCCATTAGCTTAAACGTTTATCTTCCATGGGTACCGGGAATCGAAACTAAAAAAATCTTTCTTTATTCCCATCCTTGATTGATTGTTCTTTACTTTCAAGTAATCTGCTGCTTCACTTGTTGTATTAAAAATAAATTATTCCAAGAACACTTGCTCACATATGTCTAAACAAAACCTCGCCAAAAAAGTAGTTTTGTTCAAGTGCGGTTGTAAATAAAAAACTTGACTACATTTAAATATACTGTGCTATGATTTAGTATAATAATTGCTTTAAAAAGTTGGCTTATTAAGCTAGCTTAATTTTCCTTTAACAAGTATCTTGTTGACGCCAAGCTTAGTCAGTTTGATTTAGAAATTTAAATGAAAAACTATATTTTATGCGATTTTGCAGAAAAAAACAAAAACAACAGCCAAAAATCAAGCCTAATAAAGCTATTCTTAAAGACAAAATTCAGAAAATATATTTAATTAAATATAGTTACTCTAAAACTTAAAAAACCAAAACAGCATTCCCATGTAGCTTCCTAAGAATACACAGTTTGTTGAAATCAATTCATGCGTGCTCAAAGGCTAAAGAAAACTAAATTATTTCGGTCTTATTTATTCGTTTGGCAGCCAAAAATAAATGTGTATAAACACTCTCGCTTTATTAACAATAATCCTATTTGGCAAGCACAAACTTAGCATGGAGTAAACAAGTCTGCGCCACCCCTGTGCAGGTGGTGGCAGTGGCAGTGGCAGTGGCAGTTGGCTGTAGTGCACAGCACAGCACACTTTTACCTTAACGGCAGCACAATGAGCGGCAACAATGGGGAAACAGAGAAGAACAAACAAATGCAAACACACAAATGAAAATGAGTGCGGACCGAAGGAAGCGCGGGGCGAAGGCAAATGTAATGACACTTAAGTGGCCCTGAATCTCAATCTCTTTGCAGTCGAGTGATTTCGTCTTGTTGGCAACTGGCAGCGCACTTGGTGACCTGGCCGGTGACGTATGTGGATGCGGGTGGTCCTTGGCATTCCTCTCTTTTCGGGGATAAGACATTTTTCTGGACTTTTTACGACCGTCCGGGGTCTCATTTGCGATTTGAACAAGCGGAGCCGCATGAAACATTTATGGCTATGCTAATATTTGGGCATGCACATATTAGATTCATACGTAATGACTCTTTATGTGATTTATTCGGGTTGCTCGGACCTCTCACAATAATTGCATATATACATCAAGGCATATTGCACTCGTAAATTTATATCTCTATCGTTAAGATAGCCAGAAGGAGACACAGGGTCATTAATTAAAAATATTTTAAGAGTAAAAGGCCAAATATATCAATTAAGAAATGAACAAATAAGAGGTAGAAAATCAGCATATATTTTTTATAAACCTATACATACATATACATTAAATTAAAATCTGATTCCTGATTTTTCTGGTCTCTATATTGCAATTCACAGCATTTATATTCCCCTTTATTTATCTGTGTTTGTTTGCCCCTTTTAATTGTGCTTTCTGGTTAAATAATTCCCAACTCCCTTGCCATTCGTACTTTCCACACGAATCCCCTTGGCCACATGAGAACTAAATTAAACCTTTCCTGTCTATTTGCTTGTGTTGCCCAGGAGAGAGCCACTTTTTTGACGTATTCGGCAGACAGCTAATTAGCTTGCCAGACCACTGAATTCCGTATGCAACGCACAGTTCTCCCCCTAATTTGTCGGAAGTCGCTCGCTTTCCGGCTAAGAATAAAAGTGCCTGCACATGACGTGGCATCCTCCGGCAATGGGAGTCCTCACGAATGTCCTCCAGCTCCAGATCCAACTCTGTTGAGTTAATTCCATTTAGCGCACACGAGCACGAATGAGATCGGTGCGTGATGAGAAGCACGTTACGTTACATTACGTTCCCGGCAGTGCATAATGCCATAATGACAGCCACAAAAGGTGGAATCATTATGCAAATGTCGTTAACTTTGCATACAGTTCTCAGCCATTTAATCGCACGGCTTCGCTTCTGGCCGGAGATGTTTTAAAATGAATCAATGCTCTCGTGCCGGGCGGCCATAAGGCAAATATGAATATATTTATTAATAGGTGTCCACTCCGGATGGTCCTGGGTGTGCCGGCTGAAATGAATAGAAATTAGCCGGAGTCGAAGGAAGGCGAATGCTGAATGTCATTAAATACAAATTATGGTTATTAGCGGACTCTGCGGCCCTGCGAAGGGCAGGCCCTGACAATGATTTGACCTTCTTGGCCGGAACGCGCGGAAAATTTAAATGACGCATTCGGACTGGGGCCGGACTGGGGGCACAACTATATTCCTATTCCATTTCCACGTATTTAGCTGCTCGGCCCGAATGATTTGGGATATTTCGGGGACGTGGCCCTATTACAATATTCCCATTAAATATGCGTGAACGCGCCGAAAGCTTCCCGACTCGGTCGCGCCCATGGCTCATTCGGTGTTTACAATGTTGACAGCCGGTTCGGTTCAGTTCCGTTCAGTTCGGGCTCGACTCAGCCTCAGCCTTAACCACGGTCAAGGAACACGCTCAAGTTATTAAACATTGATTACCTATCGATTTTATTCAGCTTGCTCATTCCGCTCCGATTTCGTGCCCTTTGTGTGGGCTGGAAGTTTGAAATGGAAGGGCGGAGGATGGCACAAATGCAAATTACCTGTGAAAATGCAATTTCTCTTCTTCTGGTTCTTGTCACAGTGGCGGCAACGCAGTTTGACATTTCATTTTCGGACGCCAGGAAGAAAGGGACACCCAGCTTTAAGGACAGCTGGAAAATCTCCTGTCAGGCTGACACCCTGTGAAATGTGGAGGAAAGGAATAAATTGCGGAAGAATATTGTGCGAGTTGAACCAAATTAAAGGGAGAATGTCTCCAAGATTGCCAAAGCCGTTACTGCATTCGGCCTGCCAGGCAGAAGTTGCAAGGGCCCACTCATCAGAATCGAGTTATTTGTCAGTTTTTGTTGGGCAACTCACTTATTTGTTTACTTTCAACGCAACTTTGACATCGAGCGAGCGCCGGGCCCGAGAAGTTCCAAGGTTTCTGCACAGTCACTGGCGAAACTTTCCTGTCAGGCAATTAGTAAATTCTGATAGCTTTTGTCAGCTGAGATATTGCCATCCGAGAGACCCGATTGGATTTATTGATTGTCATCTAAGTGGCTGGCAGAACTTTGCAAAATACAAAATCCCCTTTTCACAGAAACGATTTGGACTTTCTGTTGATGTTGCCAATTGCTCTTGAAGCTCCAGCAACGTGACATTTTATCACAGAATTACTATGGCTGCTGGCTGCTGCTGCTCAGTTCAAAATGGCTCCTGATAACTTTCTAAGCTCACCCGGACGCATTGACAGGCTGCCATCGCTTTCATGGTGTTGACTTGTTGAACGATAAATTGCGTATACGCCGCGTGATTGATAAAACGAGCTTGTCCAGTGTCACCCTGATTTAACTCCCTTTACCGTTCTGTTTTGTTGTTATTTGCAGTTTATTTGGAGCACCCGACAGCACTCGCAAATAATTGACATCGGAGTGTTTGCTCTGCACACATTTGATATGTAAACCGCGGGTCGTGCAAACAACAGTGTAAACATCTATATTGGACTGCACGGCGCGACAGTTACTGCCACACATCGACACCCAGTCCCCCGCGTAACAGAGCTGTCCTGGATGGAAGCAACCTGCGGGTGCCGGGGCCCACGAGACGCTCAGGGATCAACTGAAGCGGCGGCAACGGCATCGGTATCGGTATCGGAATCCCTATTGGCACGAGCATCAGCGCTTACCACCGATTGCCAGGCACAACCGCAGCGTCAACATCAGCAGCCACATCAACAACATGGCCATAAAGCAACAGTGTCCAGCAGGCTGTAATTCATGGTTACAACTACCCAACAAACAGCTGATATTGGTGAGTAAAATAGACTGGTTTTGGGTGGGGCATTAGAATGTATCTACTGTTTAATTAATCGCTGCCAACAGTGCATTCATTTTAGCTCTATTTTTATCACCCTCAAAAACCCCTTAAACCAGACTTTGATGTATTAAATAGCCTTGGTTAAAGCCATTTTTCTATGTGCATGAGCTCAGGTTCCCTTTGAATCCCGATTAAGGGTTCATTTACTGGGCCAGAAGTCGTTTCTTTGCTCGTATCTTGATTTGCCTGACAACTTATGGAAACAACGATCAATCAAACAATTTGACTGCGACTCTATTTACCCAAAGGAATTGCGAGGAGTGGAATAGGGAATGGAATGCATGTCGCGCACAATTAGTCAAGCTGGTCGTAGAACTTGCGCTGTGTGTTAAAAATTTAGTTGGCAACATTTCCTGTTATTATTTCCGCAGTTGCTTCCGTTGTGGCACTGAGGCACGCACGTCCTGGCCAGCCAAGCCCCAGCGGGGCTCATCAGGACCAGCGCTGAAAAGGGTTTTTGGCGACACTGGCTGTGGCTGCAGATGTCGCTGTAGTGGCAGTGACAGCTTTAGGCACGTCCTAGTTTTGTGGCCATGGCTGTTGCTGCTGCTGCAACTGTCAGTTGCACATTTCACCGCTGGCGTCCTGCGTCCGTCTGGCATCCGTGTCCTCGTGAATGTTGCAATCAACTCTGACATGCTGATGTGTGTGCCCGACATTGATTATCTTGTAGCTGTCTTGTTGCCTGTTTGCCTAGCCTGGCTGCAGTCACCGTTGGCCAAATGAGCGGCAATAAATCCATGGAATATATCTCCGCCGGAGACAGCAGGAGTCGGGAATCGGGGAATCAGCATCAGCCTGTGTCGCGTTCATGTGTCTCAGGCAGATGGTCGTAAAGTGGCGTGTGCTCAGTCGTAAAACTCCGAGGCGAGTGTAAAAGTCGGGGATCTGTTAATGGCCCAACTACTTAGCATTATCAGCCAGTCGAGCTATTAATTAAATTTTAATTACTTGAAGTAATTTTCATAATAAATCAGCCATTCAAATCAGCTCGGCGAGAGGAGCAGAAGCAGCACTAGAAGCTGGAGCTGCAGAGTTTGGAGGAAGGGTCCTTGAAGCCACTCGAAGCGCACCACTTGAGCAGCAAGCAAATCTCGGCTTATGGGCAAAGCCGGCGAACACATCGAGAGGCTTTGGCCTGTCATTTGCATTTGATTTTCAACTACGTAATTGTATTAGGCGATAACAGGGGATTTTCAGAGCCTTCGGCAAATATTCCCCAGGATAGTTTCAAATGTTAAAGTTCAGGCCCCGCCATCCTCCATGTTTTGGCGCCACTCCCGCGCAATTATCAGAATTAAATTAAAAGTTTTTGCAGAGCTGTCGACGGGCTATTGCAGTTGGCTGAAATCAGCAAGCCGCAAAATTGTTTTATCTGCGTGGGGGTTGCTTTGTGGCTGCGAGTAATGGTTTTGTTTCCGGTTTGTGGCCGCTGCTGCGAATTGTTGCGAATTCCGCTTTTTAATTCAGATCATTTAGGACCCGAAACTACGGGTCCGGCTAATTGGCGGCAACTGGATTTTGTGCCACAAATGTAGCGCTATTGTTCGCTCCGCCGAAGCGAGCATTTTCCCGGAAAGAGTTAATCATGCCGCTGCAGTTATTGAAATCTATTTTTGTCCTTGCTCACTACTGTTTCAGTCAGACTAATTTCAAAGAATTTTCAACAGTGGAACAACGATATTTTTTTGTACAATTTTCCTAGAAACTCCGTCAATTAACCCGAACAATTTCCAAACAAGAAGGTCCTCGCAGAGGTGAACTCTTAGAATCCATTCCATATTAAATTCTGGGTAAAAGTTACTTATATCTGATACTGACTCTGCCTTGTGGCTTTATCAACTTGTTGAGACGCCTACAGCACCTGGCTGTGCTTGCTTTTCCCCTCTCGCTTGCTTAACTCTTCCGAAATCGGATTTTCTGCAGTTTTCTCTGCGGGTTTATGTGTGCTTTTAATTTCCTCTCAAGCTGCGCCACACAAATTGGATTCGGGAAAAGGTGAAACGAAATGAATTTATGCCACTCCACCTGCACTTTTCGGTCTCTGTGACTGCAGCTTAATATTTATTTTATTATAATGGAATTTATGCTTAATTTGTATGCACAAAGCTGTCGGCAAACTGTCTCTATTGTTTGTCACTGAATATACATTAAAAATTCCTTGTTGAGGGAGAACTGCTGGTGCTGCAGCCAGGACACTAAGATAAATAAAATTGTGCTGCAGTGGCGGTGCAATGCATTAATGGAAACGTTTAATTATTCCGTATTTACTAAAGAATTTCTATGGCTATGGCCTTTGCTGATTGCCCATTAGTTTTGTCAACAGCTTTGCTCCTCTTCCCCGGCAAGTCTCTGCTGATTGAAGAAATCAATCAATCCCAAGTGCCTGTGGCTTAATGAATAGAAAAAGAGCAAGTGTCCTTGACTCGAGTATAGATGCAGTTCTAAAACTTCCACTTGTACACAGAAAACCGGTCGCATTTCATTTCTCCATAAATATGTATGATTAACGGCGAATGTTATTCAACTTTTTTACGCCTTTTGACAATTTAATTTCGCCTAAAGGACTCCGTTAACTTTTTAATGCTGTAGTAATTAAATTTAATTTGCTTCAAAGCGCCACCCCTGCGTTGCCACACACTTCGTACTTTGCTTTTTATGTCCTCGTCAACTAGGCGTATGCGTAATAGAACAGAGAGCACGGCAGAGCCTGAGGATGCTCTTCCTAAAGAGCAAGGAGGGTATTAGGATTATAATTATTATTTTTTGAAACAATCTTTTATGTGTTTACTTCTCAAAAAAGTTACCCAAAATCAAGGCTTGACTTATATTTACATTTATGCCGACTCTTAGCACCGTAATTCCCTCAACAAGAGTATTAAGTGTGCAGCAACGCGTATACGCCGCGTGGGTCGCGGGCAAAAAAGCTTTCACAACTCGGTTTAAATGCCAATTATTTATTACACTCGGCAATTTAATGTCGGCGAATTTCAGCGTGCAACTCAATTTGGGCATTTCTCATTATTAGCTGCCACAAAGCAAATTTCGGCATGCAAATTTTGTGCGCCAAGCAAATGCCATCAGGCAGCGCCTTGGCTGTGCTCCGACTTTGAGGAAGGCTTTCTGCCACGACCCCGGGCGCAAATGCTTTTAAACTTTACAACTGGCAACAATTTTGGCCCAGACCAGCCCGGCAGCAGCTCCTCTTTGGCCTTTGCATTCTGTTTGTCATGTGGCTAATTTATGCGGGCCTCGTGCACGCACTTTTTGCCCCCGATTGGCCCTATTGTGGCACACTGCGAGCGGCCCATAGCTGCCAATTACGAGCTACTACCGAATGCCGGAAAATATTTTGATTAACCTTCGCTTGGAGCGGTGCCAATGGAGGTGTTGCACAGCCTTGAACTTGGCCCATGTAATAAATAGTTACCTTCAATCGATACGAATGCATATTTCGCTCTGATTTTCTTTGTTTGTGATTGCCTCCTGCGGTCGAACAGGTTTCCAGGATATTTGGTTTCTGTTGTGGACATACACTGCATTATTAACTACGCCCCACGAACCGGAACAGGTGCCCCGACTGGCAAAACCAGAAGAAGTTGCCAAAAGTTCACACAATCGGCAGCAAAGTGCGTAGCGTAGCTCCCGAGGCGGTGAGGTCTTTAAGCTAATGTATATTTTAATCGATTTGTTGCGTGCTGTGAATATTTCATGCTTAGCAATTACCCCAGAAATCGACCCAGGGGATGTGGCGGTGGTGGTGGCTCCCTCTGCTCTTTTCAGCTGCGTGCCTGGCCCAGTCGGGCCAGCCATTAAAGTCAAAAATAATTTCAAATATTGATTAGTATCCCGAATTGTGCGCGAACATGGGGCCTGCTTGATGGCAGTTGATTGCTTGTTTAGCTGAATGAGTAGTTTATCGCTCGATATGAGCTCTCCTCAATGGGTCTATCAACAATTGATTCGCATGCCAATTCATTCATAGATCCGCCCTCCCCCCCCCACACACTCTGAAAACGACCGCAATTAATTACGGCAATTAAATTGCAATGTGCAACTGCAGCTGAATACCAAGTGGCAGAGATACGGTCCATTCAGAGGTTGCCTCCTGGTCCACGGAGGCCTGTTGACGGCATTGAGTTTCCGCAAGCATTTAATTTGCCATCATTTGGCCAGGTCAGCCGCGGTTATGCTTAAAGGTGGCTTATTTTGTCTTACAAAACAATTAAGCAAATATGCCGGCGGCGTTTTGGTATAAAATGCTCCCTTATCCTATATTCCCTCCCTCGCTTTTTGTTCACTGCTGGCTTTAATTACCCTATTTTTTGTTTTCATGGCTGAAGGCGATTCCCCATTCCCTTTACTTGACTTCTGACGCTCATTAAAGCTTTAAATATAAGGAGAACGGATACAGGAAAAACCACTTTCAGTGTTTTCTACTTAGTTTAGACTTCAATTAAGCTAAAATATTTATGTGTAATGAGCCCGCATTTCGTGAGGTTTTCTATTTTAACGCTCAAGGTTGCTGCGCTGGCTTTGTATTAAAGTTTTCTTTGCTGAAAATTTGAGTTTCCAATTTATTATGGCCAATTTAAATTTTTAAGGTAAAGCTTTAGCAAGTAAGTTGTTGGTTACATTCTGCTGGCATTTTCACAAAAATATTAACAAATTCACTTGAACTTGATTTATTTTTACCGCGAATTATTTTCTATAAACATTCGGTTTAAAGTTTCCAATTATTATTGGTCAATTGCTCTCCTCTCCCTTTTTCCCTTTATTCCTGAAATAGATTTACGCCAAACCACCGCACATTTGTATTTATTGGCGGTGTTTTCCGACCACTTCGTTCACTTGGGGCTATTTATAGACCGCCTCTTTATAAATTAATTAGGCACGCGAGGGCAGGCCCCCGGCGAACAGGATGGGACGGCAATTAGGCGAACTGTCAGCTGGTCGTGGTCTCGCTAACGTTCCTTCTTTGACCTTTTAATTGCAGGCGGTGAACACGGATACACACCCATCTCAAAAGTACCGCCATGAATGAGACAGAGTGCGAGGATCTCATTAAATCTGTGAAATGGACGGAACCAGCCAATCTGATCTCCCTGGCCATACTCGAGTTTATCAACGTTCTGGTCATCGGCGGCAACTGCCTCGTGATTGCCGCCGTCTTCTGCTCCAACAAGCTGCGTAGTGTGACGAACTTCTTCATCGTCAACCTGGCCGTGGCCGACCTGCTGGTGGGTCTGGCGGTGCTACCCTTCTCGGCCACCTGGGAGGTCTTTAAGGTGAGCTTACACAGCTTTACAGCCCTAATGGGTATCTGTTAATCATCGCTATTGTTATCTCCTGAAGGTCTGGATATTCGGCGATGTCTGGTGCCGCATCTGGCTGGCCGTCGACGTCTGGATGTGCACGGCATCGATCCTGAATCTGTGTGCCATATCCCTGGATCGCTACGTGGCGGTCACGCGCCCCGTCACCTACCCAAGCATCATGTCCACGAAGAAGGCCAAGTCCTTAATCGCCGGCATTTGGGTGCTCTCATTTGTTATTTGCTTTCCGCCGCTAGTCGGCTGGAAGGATCAAAAGGTAAGTCCGACCCGCCAGTCCCACAAGTGACCCACAAGTGACCCGATGCGATAAATTAACGAGCCAAGCGCGGTTTGTCTCTGCCAAGTCGAAGGACGAGGGCCGTCGAAATTGAAAGTCGGTAAACTGTTTTTAGCACGCTCGAGCCTCGTAAAGAACCGGCGGGGCCGAAAGTTGCCAAAAGTCGGGCCCAAACTGGGGGCCATTCTGTCATTGACACCATTTTCGGGGCTGAAAGTGGTTGCCCAACCGCAACGACAATGACGACGACGACAATGGCTTGTGCCAAAGACTGCAATCCGGCTCATTTGTGCCAAAATTACCGTAAAACAAGACACGAGCTTCGTCCTTTTGTGGGACCATTTCTAATTTCCCCCTCCGTTCCCGTCGACAGTGCCTCCCATCTCGGTAAGACATTCTTCTTACGCAATGGCACTGATAATGATGTGTTATACATGCCGCCAACATGCTAGGGGGAATTTATGAGCACCCAGTCAGTGGGTAATCAGATCAGAGCCGGAATTCATGGCAGGACCCGGTTTATGGCCTTGTCTCTTGACAGTCTCTAGGCCACATGGCTTCTGCTTAACCGAGAGCTCGTGCCAGCTTCCCAGACATGGCCTCAAGGTGCCGATGCACAGCGAAAAGTATCGCTTCGAGGACTCGATTCGATTCGATTCGATTCAACTCGATTCGATGGGATTCGATTCAATTCCATCCCATTCAGCCTGCAACTGCAGCGGCTGAGTGCAGCTGAATGGGCCGCGTTGAATGGATGGCATTCAGCCAGCCGGCTACCATATTGAAACTCGGTTAGCCAGTCGAGGCTGTTGCCATCGATTATTACTGCGACGTCCCACTCCGCTAGATTCAATTCGGATTCAGGGAGGCACAGAAAGGATGGCCCAGCCAACATGCTCTCACATACAGCTCGCGGCATTTATTTCCCCCGGCTGTTGGCTTTTTGTTACCGCCACCTTTTTGGCCATATTTATGCGCAACACGTCGGCGAATATCTCTGGCAATATAACCCGCTTTAAGTTGCATTTTTATTGGCTTCTTAGCCCGGTGAACAGGGTGCCAGGACGCGGTCGGAATTTTAATGGGGTCCTACGAATATCAAGTGTCATCTGATGATGATCCCAATCCCCACCTTCCTTTCTCTTCCGTTCCAGGCCGTCATTCAGCCGACCTATTCGAGGGGAAACTCTACGCTTTTCTACGCCACCACGATGTCAAGCTCGGAGGATGGCCAACTAGGGTTAGATAGCATTAAGGAAACGCCTCCGTCGCCTGCGTCATCGTCGTCGCCGCCGCCGTCACACTTGGGCAGTGGCCACGCCTACAATCCGTACGATCCCGATTTCGCCCCCATCGATGGATCTGCAGAAATTCGCATTGCGGCCATGGGCTCCACGAGCACAACGGCGGCGGCGGGTGGCTCGAGCAGCACGGAAACAACAACGTCCACGGAGATGGACTACGATCTGCTCAGCTCACCGCCGCATAACAGGCCCCAGACGGTGTCCGGCAGCTGTCCGTGGAAGTGCGAGCTGACCAACGACCGGGGCTATGTGTTGTACTCTGCCCTGGGATCCTTCTACATACCGATGTTCGTGATGCTCTTCTTCTACTGGCGAATCTACCGGGCCGCCGTCCGCACCACGCGGGCCATTAACCAGGGCTTCAAGACCACCAAGGGTAAGTGTGCGTAGCTGGCCATTGAGCCAAACCGAACCACCACCTCCAGATCATTTGGACACGATTGTTTGATCCTTGTCACCTTGTCCTTGTCACGGTTTGTCCTAACTTGTGCGTAGCTAACAGTTTGGTTTGATTCTCATCTCTCTCTTATATTTGTTCGACTTACCAATAAGTAACGTACGTATTACGTAATCACGTAGCTAGTTCATTTTATTCAGCTTTAATATCGATTGCTAAACAGTTTCAACTCTCTCGACGTGTAGTCAATAGTGTGACGTCCCGTTTTATTTTGGTTACCCCAAAGTGTACAGATCCACACAGAGAATTCATGCCAGACACCCTCACAACACCCAGCACCCACCCCAGTTCCAGTTCCAATCCTCGTCCTCGTCCTCGTCCTAGTCCTCATCTTTGTCCTCGTGCCCTGAAAAACATAAATTGTCGGAGGAGTAAATAACAATTCACTCCGTGTACGTGTGTGTCCCTCGGCGGGGCTCAGCAAACATGAGGAACTGTATAAATCGACGAGAGCAAAAAAATAGACAACTAAATTTACATTCATAAATAACTACTCATACGGCAATACCCACACACAGACACTTACACATACACACTTACTGTCGGCATTTTGTTTTTGTGTTTTGCACATAAATAAACATGATAAATAACATTCAAATGAGTAAATATATATAAATATACATATGCATATACACATAGTGAAAGCCCAGGCATTACAGAGTTAACCCCTTACAACCGATTGCCAATAGAGCTATGATTTTGGGCAAGCGAATAAAGTCCCCCTAACAAAAATATATTTATAAATCCTGTACAAAACGGACGAGTCTTAATTCCCTGTAATCTAAATCCCCTCAACATTATTCAAATGAATGTCACTTTAAATTAGCATCTGAGAGCCCCAACTTATGAATATTAACTAGCCTAGTGTGTACCCATCTAAGTGAACATATACAGTGATTAACGAAACTCCAACATGAAATTGTGAATAATCCCAAAGCGCCCCGCCCCCTCCACATAATAATAAAAGCCCCATTTAAAGTGTTTTATCCGGAATCAAGTTCATTTCCCTGTTCGCATCCCACCCGTGACTTTGCTCATTTTAAATTATCACAGCATTATAGCAATCACATGCTCAAGGCAGAGGAGTCACGCATCATAATTAGCATTATTTCCCGTGATGGGCAAAAACAAAAATCGATGAGCATCTGCCGAGTGCTGAGGCAGCACATCAAACAAATCGGCTTAGATAAAAAGGCGGCCGGGATTAAATGAGAGCGAGAGAGGCGGCCAGGACAAGGCAGACATGAAAGCGACCCAGCGACTAAGACAAAAATGCGAATATGGCTTCGTCGTTGTCGTGTGTAGCGCCCGTTGTCTTTGCGATTTCCCATTTTCTGGGGTCTTTTCATTTAACCTGGCTCAAGCTCTGGCCTAGTGCGGGTCTCATGGGTCCCGCGTCCTTGTCCTGGTCTCTTCGGTGGCGATAATCCCCGGGAACAGATTCCGTTTGAAGTTAGCGAGCACACATTGAGCTGGCATTGAGTGTTTATTTTAATATGGGCCAGATTTCTTGCACAGCGCACTTTCTTCCGCGTGATCAGCTCATTGGGCAGCCTGCTCCATATCATTTATCCTTGGAGCCCCAGATGACAAGCGAAGCGCACGCATTGGGGTGATAATCTGCAGTAACTAACCTAATCCCAATACCAGTCCCAGGACCCGCCAGGCTGACCTGACTTTCTGGCTCGCCGTTGGGAAAATCAATAGCCAACCGGGAAGTCAATGTTCCGGCTAATAGATTGGCGGCCCCACAAGTCGCGCTGCCCCAGCAAGTAAGCTGTGAAAATTGCATTTTAAAAGTGATTGCATACTTGGGGGCAGTGAGTGCCGCCATATTGGAGCTAAGTCCATTTGAAAGCTCCCAGGACGAAATGCATTTCGGCCCAGCAGCTTACGTCCCTTCCTCATTGCCCTGTTATTGTTATTGTTTTCGTTTTCGTGTTGCCACTGTCGTGTCGTTAGTTGGCGCCATTTTGAGCACAAAGCTCAGATTTGCCAGCAGCACACACACACACCAACAGAGAAGACAGGCGAAAAACAGCGTGTGGCAGCCTTGAAATATGCTTTGTCTCCACACAATCACAACCACACCCACGCCCATACCCAAACGAGGTAAGACTGCTGAAGAGAGCTGTTTACCAACACAGCCACACACAATGGACGGCTCGTTATAGTTTACCGCGTAAACAGGCGTGTTCAAAATAATAGAGGCCTTGCTGAAAAATATTAATTTCATTAATAGAAAACATCACTGGTTTTTAAATCTCTTAAAAATAGTAACAAAAAAAGTATGCTTAAATTGTCACATTATTAAATTTCAAATTAATTATATTGTAGTCCATACTTTTGGGTAAAAAATTGATTTAAGTTGAGCTTGTGAAGGCGTTGAATATGTGTTGCTTTTGTACTTATAAAACAATTAATTTAAAGAAATATTCACCATATTTTTACTAACAAAAGACGTAACATTTTTTAAACTGTGCCCTCGCCTGTTATTTTGAACACTGCCGAAATACATGGGCCACTTGCCATGTGCGTGCAAAAAGTATGAAAACGCTCCGTGACACAATGCGGGTGGTTCTGATGCTTTTGGCTTAGTTTTTCTACAATTTTCTCGTTTATTTTTTTGGAGGTAGTAGGTCTACCATCCATCCCACGCGCCTTTTCAGTGGCTTTTGGAGGTAATCAAGTTTCAAGTTCAAAACTTGCCGAGGTTCACGGCGTCGACCGGAGGGAGGGTGGCGGTCTGTTATTGTTGGGCTTTAGAAATTTCAAAAGTGTGACCCTGGCCCTATGTCAAGAGCAGAGCTGAACGGAACGTAACGTAACGGCACCGAGCTGCCTGCGGCAGTCAGTCTTGGTGCTCGAGTCTTGAGTCCAGGGCCTTGACTTGCAGCCACAACCACTTGTCTCCTGTCCCGACCAGGCCATCGTTCAAAGGTCACAAGCAGGCAACATTGGCCCGCATAACGCACGTAGAACTGAAAAAAGGACACTCACACATCAATTCTGGGTAATTACCCCGCCAAATGCGCAACTACGAGGGTGGGCTGATAAATAGTCGGCCTAACAGAGAAAAAAATTGTTTTTTAATTCATAAATATTTTATTCGATTAGTGTTTTCTATTAGCTGATTACTGTGAAAGTTTCATGCGGTTTTATCAACACAGGTAATTTTGGCGAGACTTTTAACGCATTCACTTTTGCATTTCGTCAATAAGAATAAAATCGAATATCGTGCTGTCACCAGAGCTTGCAAATAACTGTCGACGGGGTTTTTCCTGTGCTCTCGGTGCGAGCAAAACCGAAAAAGATCATACTCTCTCGCTCTCGTTCAGAGCAAGGGAGTTTTGCTGTCTTCATTTCGGTTTTTTGTTGAACGCTTTTCGTTGAGCTCTTTTTGCTTCGGCCTTTCAATGAGCCGTGCGTAAAGAGCGGGACGAGAAACGTTCGCACACAGAGAGCCAGCAAAAGACCAAGGGACCGAACAGCTCAGCGCGAACGGTCTTCACCTTTGTTTGTTTTTTTTTTTTTTTTTTTTTTATTTATTTTTGTGAACAAGTGTCCATTTAACAAAATGCTATTAAAAAGAATAGAAAAGTTTTAGACAATTTTGTTTTTAAATCGCAACTAAACGTTTAACGATTTGCTTGCCTATGCGTGTGAATGTATACCAATACATACGCAAAAGACTTTTGTTCACTGACCACGGTTCATGGGACAACCGAAACAAAGCAGAATAGAAAAAAACGAGTTCGCTCTGAACGCGCGCGAGCTGATTCCAAGAACTCATGAACTGGTGCTCTCTGAGTCTTTTCGTAAAGAGTGAGAGAGAGACAGATATATGCAGACAATTAGAAACGGTCGACAGTTTTTTGCAAGCTCTGGCTGTCACGCAACCGCTTGCAGATTGCGCAAACCAAAACGAATTTTTTCGTCGTTTTGTGACTGTTGACGAAACCTAGATTCATTACCATACACCAGAGAGTAAGGAACAGTCAAAGCAATGGATTTCAACTGGAGAAACGGCACCGAAAAAGGCAAGAATCGGTTTGTCGGCCAATAAGGTGATGGCAACGGTTTTCTGGGATTCCCGAGGTGTAATTCATGTGGATTATCTGGAAAAAGGCAGAACCATTACGGGAGAATACTATTTCAATCTCTTGGGACGATTTGATTTGGATCTGAAGAAATAAAAGGCCGCACATGGCGAAGAAGAAAGTTTTGTTTCACCAGGTTAATGCTCCCGCTCACAAGAGCTTTGTCGCCATGTCGAAATTGTGTGAATTGCACTACGAAATTCTATCCCATCCACCCTATTCTCAAGATTTAGCACCCTGTGACTATTATTTATTTCCAAACTTAAAAAAATGGCTTGGGGGTAAGAAATTTCAGTAAAATGAACTGGTAGTCTGTGAAACAAACCCCTATTTTGAGGACCTGGACAACTCCTATTTTATAGAAGGTATTGGGAAACTGGAGGATCGGTGGTCCAAGTGCATACGTCTAAAAGGAGATTATGTTGAAATATAAAAAAGAAAAATTTAAAAAAAAACGTATTTTCTTTGTAAGGCCGACTTTTTATCAGCCTACCCACGTATTTAATTATTATTAAATGCCATGCAATCAGGGTCCACCGCAAAGGTGTGGCGAATGAATCGTGAGCCGTAAATGGAAAATTAATGACCGAATGCGGCGGATAATGCTTTGCAATGGAGTGGAAAATGTAAAATGCCAGCAGCATTTTAACGTAACTGGGGAAGACAAAAGTTATACATTTATTTAAATCAACAACGCCGCAGGAGCCGAGACATATCCACAGGCAGTGGACACTGGGAGAGTAAGGCGTTCCCCGGGATTGCGCATTCATATCTAGGCATATTTACATACATTAGGATATATTCGTTATATGTTTGTATACAAATTGTTTGTTTAACTTTCATTTTTCGGGGCATATAAATACATATGTGGGGAAAAAATCAATAGTGGATCCTTTTTTATTTACACATATGCCGAGTTCCTGTTTGCCCTCCATCCCGCTCACTCGCGCTTATTCATGGGCGAACAATATTTGTTCTCAATAGGTTTAATATGGTTTATGCAAATGAAACAGCCGCCTCCTTCGCTTTAAATTAAGATAGCCCGGGAGATACGGCGCTGACTGAATATAGATACATATCGGTGTCATCGCCAATATTTATTCAGCTCAGACCTCCGCAATGATGGCCGTCTGACGGGCCAGGGAATAACAAATAACGAATAAATAATGGCCTCGTCTATTTATATTCTTTCGGGGTAATTACTTAGGCCAATTCAGGAAAAAAGGTACCTGAAATCGATTGGGACAATTCATTTACGGCTGCCCATAGCTTTGTGGCGTACATTTAGCATTTCAATTTCATGTCCTCCCTCTCCTAGGCATTCCCAGCCCACTTGACCTATCCCACATTGGATAATAAATAGCAGAGGGTAAAAAACAAACAAACAAAACCAATAAGCCCATATAAATTAACAAAGTTGTTTATAGCAATTAATTACCAAACATATTTTGCATTTATAAATTATGTGATTAACATCTATAATCCCCTGTTCGAACCATGCCTGGCCCTAGTTATAGTCAACCGAAAAAAGAAACTAAACAAAAGCAAAACAAAGAACATTTGATAAATTCCAATATTTGTACGTTTTTTCTTGTACTAGATTTTTATACTGGAATGAGCCCTTTTCTCTCTATAAATAATAAATTAATACATTTGTAATTGCGATGTATAGCAACGTTTTATTATACTCAATTACTCGTAAGTTTATTCCGCATTATATCTATCTCAATGTAACAGTTCGTAGTTAGTCAGTGTAAGCCAAACAATCTTAACCCAACTCGGGGGAGCTGCTCTTCTGCATCTGCTCCTGCGAATGTATCTAACCGTTCACCACAAGCAACAGCAACCAGCGCCACCGATCGTCCATCTAACCACATGTCCATGTACTATACAAGCTGAATGTCTTACATCCATGTCCACACACCTCAAGACCACACTGACCACCGAATCTCATCCAGAGAGGTGCTCGCGAAGAATCTCCGCCCAATCGCTCCACTCACTAATTGCAGGCAGCCCCCGCGAGTCGGGCAACAACCGTGTGGACGAGTCCCAGCTTATCCTGCGCATCCACCGAGGACGACCCTGTTCCACGCCCCAGCGCACCCCCCTCTCCGTGCACTCCATGTCCTCGACCTTCAGCGTGAACAGCAACGGGGGCGGCGGTGGAGCTGGGGCAGGAGCTGGATCAGCCGAGGATCACCTTCAGGGCGGCACTCCGAAGCGCGCCACTTCGATGCGCGTGTGCCGTCAGCGACACGAAAAAGTGGCCATCAAGGTGTCCTTCCCCTCCTCCGAGAACGTCCTGGATGCCGCCCAGCAGCAGCCGCCACCACCCTCGCCCCATTACGCAGTCATCAGCAGCGCCAACGGACGGCGTGCCTCCTTCAAAACGAGCCTCTTTGACATTGGCGAGACCACCTTTAACCTGGACTCGGCGGCCGGCTGCCCCGCCGGTGACCTGGAGAGCGGCCACTCCAGCAGCTCGTTGGCGGCCAAGAAGCGGGCCGGGAAGCGCAGCGCCAAAATCCAGGTGAAGCGATTCCGCATGGAGACGAAGGCGGCCAAGACGCTGGCTATCATCGTCGGCGGCTTCATCGTGTGCTGGCTGCCCTTCTTCACGATGTATCTGATCCGGGCCTTCTGCGAGAACTGCATCCAGCCGACGGTCTTCTCGGTGCTCTTCTGGCTGGGCTACTGCAACTCGGCCATCAACCCGGTGATCTACGCGCTCTTCTCGCACGAGTTCCGCATCGCCTTCAAGCGGATCGTGTGCCGGTGCGTGTGCACCAGAAGTGGATTCCGCGCCTCGGAGAACTTCCAGATGATCGCGGCGCGTGCCCTGATGGCGCCGGCCACGTTCCACAAGACGATCTCCGGCTGCTCGGACGACGGCGACGGCGTCGACTTCAGCTGACTAATCGGCAGCTACGAGCCGAGTCCTTTGCAGCGCACCGCCTCGCTGCCCCAGGAGGGCACTGGATCCGGTTCCGTGTCGGTGTCGGTGTCCGGATCGGAGCGCCGCATACGGCGTGGTGGCTTCTGCAAGGGGCGCGTTCTCTAGGGGGCGGTGAAGATGCATTTCTCTCTTTTGATACTTTTGTAATCACCGCCAGAAGCAGGCGCCGGTGCAGGCGCACCCGCATCGCACTTTCAAAACTGTCAGTATTCGCATTGAACGACGTGTAACTGTATGGCAATAATTTTCATGTATTTACCTAGCGCTAAGGCCATGTAAAACTACTTATACTTAAACTACACCTATACTTACCCTATGAGATACAGATACGCAACCAAGAGATACACATGTTAGCCGTAAGCAGCCCGTTGTTTTCAGTTCCGTTGTGTAAATGTGTGTTAGGCGCTGGGGCAAAGTCACACGCGTTAGTTAATCCCCAGGAATATTATATATATATATATAAATGAATGTATATGTATGTGTGTATAGCGGCTGTGTAAGTCGGCCGCATTTTCAATAAAAGTTAAAAACTAAACAACAATCGAACTAAGCATACGAAAGCCAAAAACAAGTGCCGACCACGAGAAAAAGAAATTGGCAAATACCAGGGAGCTCACAGGTCACAGGGTGCTGGCATTGACAGCAGGTCAAACAGGTATTGGCAGCTGGCAAGAATCGAATAGGTAATACAGAGTCGACTATTCTTTACACTAGAAATTAAAGCGACTAGGAATTACTAACACATTATCTGAATATCTAAGCGTAAGGGATGTTTACTGGGTTTCTCTCATAAGTCAAGCTGCATTATTAAACTTCTTTTAACATTTTACAAATCGCTTTTATAGCTTTCAACAGATTTTACAACATTTTTCAAGTTATTATCTCATACCATTTAAGGAAATAGCCCAAGAATTATTATTTCTTTTAAAACCCAGATTTAATTGCTCATTTTATTTTCCCAAATTTTAGACTTAATGGTAAGTTAATATTATATTTTTATGATTTTAACAAGACTAAACCTCTTACATTTATTATGTGGAATTCTATTTTGTTAACAAATTCAAAAGACCAAATAATTCCTTTTAATAAAATTAAATTCATTACTTGTTTAATTAAAATGATTATATTCATATTTATTTTTCAAAAGTGCAAATGTTAGGGTAATGTAATGGCATCCTCTCGACTGGCTACTTCATTACTAGGTTTTGGGATCTCCCTCAAATAGCAATCATCTTTGATAGGTGCTTTTCGGTCACTCCCCTGTATGTTGGCTGCCTATGAGCTTTACGGTCTACTGCTCACCAAAGTGTCCAAAGGGATATTAAAAGGCTCGGGGAAGACTTGAACCCACAAGTTCTGTTACTGTGACTTAAAGCCTTCAATACTGCGTCTGACAGTAAGCCAAAGCCATCTTGTAATACGGCCTGAGCCGAAGCAACAGTGCCGGCAACGGCGGGCGTAAAATACTGCATTATTGTGACGATTATTCATTACTCGTAGCGGGTCGAGTAATGAAAATGTATTCAGCAGTTAAACGTGCGTATGAGTAATAAATGTAAGGCAGGCGGCGGCAGCCAACATATGCGCAGGACGAGCGGCTGAGACTGAGAGCGAGAGGACGAGGATTATGCAAATGTGTGTGTTAATGAAATAAAGTTCGCTTTGAAGGCAGCTTAAAGGCGGCTACAGTACTCGGAAGGGCGGGGAAACACCAAAACGAGGACTACGACAACGTCGAGTGCTTGTCGCGTTTATGGCGCAGCATTTGCATAATTACGCGTTTAATTTGCTAAAGTGCAGGCACAAGCGGGCAGGCTGGCAAGCTGGCAGCCTGGCTCTTTGCCAGTAGGCCAAAGGGCCAAAAGCCGTGAAGTAGGCAACGAATTCCGAGTGCGTGCGCTGCGTGCAACGGGGCGTATAAGCGATATTCGATAGGAGAGAGAGAGAGTAGGAGACAGGGGAAGAGGGAAACAAGCAATATACTCGAACAGCACCGCCGCCATGTAATTAATACCTTGTGTACTGATGTTACTTTCCATTTTCCCTCCCACAAACAGGTTCCAAGGGCATCGGCTCACGCTTCGAGGAGCAGCGCCTGACGTTACGCATACACCGGGGCAGGGGCTCCAACCAGCAGGACTCCATGCACAGCAACGGCAGCACCCAGAGCACCACCACCACGCTGGGCACCCCCTCGCCGGAGCGGCTCTCCAAGTACGCCACCCGGCGACTGCACCACCACGACAAGATCAAGATCTCTGTGTCCTATCCGTCCAGCGAAAACATCAGCGAGCTGGCCGGCCACGGTGACGGCGGCGGTCACGAACGACGGCCCTCGGGCAATGCGCTCTTCGCCGTTCACTACAACGGCGCCAATGGACGGGAGGCCACGGAATCGCAGCTGTACCGGCAGCAGCAGCAGCACGGCGGTTCCAGCTCATGCTACCTGCAGGTGGGCAAGGCCCTGCCGGAGCTGGCCAGGAGACAGAGCAACACCAGCGAGGGCGGACAATCCCGCCCCGCCAACAAGAAGATGGGGCGGCGCAATATCAAGGCGCAGGTGAAACGCTTCCGCATGGAGACGAAGGCCGCCAAGACGCTGGCCATTATCGTGGGCATGTTCATCTTCTGTTGGTGCCCCTTCTTCACCATGTACATTATCCGGCCGTTTTGCCAGGACTGCATCGACCCGCTGCTCTTCTCGGTGCTCTTCTGGCTGGGCTACTGCAACTCGGCCGTCAATCCCATGATTTACGCCCTGTTCTCCAAGGACTTCCGGTTCGCCTTCAAGCGGATCATCTGCCGCTGTTTCTGCTCCCGCCAGTCCGTCTCGCTCAAGAGCTCCCGCCGCGGCTCAGACATGTCCGCCATCCGGATCCGGGCCCGCACGCCCAGCATCACGCCCAGCGCTGCGGCCCACAGCTTTGGCGACGAGAGCGAGCTGCACCACTCGGAGATGAGCAACGACCCCAGGTGACGATCGTTCGGGCCCAGCTCGAGCTCGCAGAGCAGCTTGGGCGGGTTGAGGAAGACGAGCCTCAAGGTGCCCGTCTACGAGATCTGTCATCCGCTGGTCATGGAAACGGCCTGCTACTCCTATGTTGAGGCCTCCAGCGACGCCTCCACCTCCGGAGGAGCGGCCAGCGGCGGCGGGGTGGCCAAACGGACGCAGTTGTAGCCGCGGGAGCTGTTGGCGCTGCGTGGCCTGGGATCCGGGGCGGTCCCATTGCCGGGGCAGCGGCCAAGGCGCATGGTCCGCATCGAGTACAGCGATGCCAGGGTCTAGGACTTCACAGAGCAAGAACGGCTGAAAGCACTGAGAAAAAATTAAACAGGTTAATGGGACAAGATAATATTCATTGATTTCTTAGCACTTTTAAAAATAATTAACTAATTAATTCCTTAAATGGAACGTTTGATACTTCATCCTTTTCTTATTTGCTATCAATAAAATTTAAATTTAAAGTGGCTGTTATAACTTCGCAATTCCTAAAACAAAACAGATTGAAATTAGATCTCATCTAATAGTTGTAAATGAAAAAATAATTAATAGTTAAAAGTCGCTTTCATTTAATGCTTTTTAAGAAGTTAACAATGTTTTGTCCGCTATTGAATGTGATTTTTCCTCAGTGTCGACAGTTCTTCCTCGATTTCAGTCCCTTAGAAGCTAATAGAGTCGCTGTGAACTGGAAAAAACTTTCATCCCTTGACAAAAGAAGGCAGAAGAAGGATGTATACCAAACATTGTACATAGACATCGGGTGAATATAGCCTAAGATTGCCAGAGTGGCGAGGAGCGTGTATATAGAGTCTAGCTAGGATATCGCTGGCATTTGAGAGTTGTACCTTTAACTTCCGCATGAATATTGATATCTGATTGTTACGACTAAGCAGAAACCAAATCGTTGCTAACCGCAAATAAAACTTACCCAGTGCTAAAGACTAGCATAGACAAATTCGAAATAACAAAGTGTTAATGTTGTACTCTCAGCTCGAAGAGATTATTCTGAGAAATATCTGTGTCATACATGTTAAACGCAATAAACGAACCCTACCTGCACTAGTGTGCGCATAAGGGCATCTGCAAATACTATATACATACCAATATACGATCCTCGAGTTAAACGTTTTGTGTGCTACAAATAAAGGAAGTTTCGTTTATTCGGCAACTTAAGAAGCGAGTGTTTCTCTGGGTTCCAGGGAAGGGGTTCCTTTGAGCTTTCCAGCAGTCTCCCCGGCAACGGGGCTTTTAATTAAGCGGAAGTACTCGGAACGCAGCGCTACAAAGTCAGAAGGTGAGTGCGATAAAAGAGTTGCAGCGTAAAGAAGCCGCTGAGCTGCGAGCTACAAAGGCCGAATTAAAAGCTGGAATGCCCGCGGCACTTCCGCCAACTGAATTAAAGGCTGAAGTGGGTACAGCACGGAACATAACTGGATGGCAGCCGCGCGCAAGGCGAGTCCAAGTGTGTGTATACCGAAAACACATTCCCTTTGTTTGCTCCCTCGCGCGGCCACATAAAATAGACAACAGAAAATGAGTCGGGCAACTAATTTATGCCCGGAATGGAGATTCCGACTAACTAGGCAACGTTGCCGCCACTCCCCGAGAAATCCAATTTATTTGCCTCACTTTCCGCAACAAGAAAGTGTTTTATTTGATGGAAATCAATTGATAAAACGCATTAACTTGGAGCTAAAGTTTCGGGGAGCCGTCCCCATAAAATCGGCAGTCGGGAGGAACCATCACGGCCAGATAGCGCGGCGAACACCCAAAGTTTGGCTATTAACCTTAACAAGATATTCAGAGTTCCTTAACAGCGCTTCACTCGCTTCGCAAGATTCATTCTGCAGGCTTAATTAATCAAATTGAATTTAATTTTCGACAGCGGTCCCCGTTTCTAGGGTTCCTTCAAGGAAAAACAATTTGAGCACCTTGGAATTCGGGCAATTCGCCAAAGTTTGCCATGAAATAGCCATGTATACATGGCAAATTTGCATAAATGTGGCAAAAAGTTAGCGGCCCGGAGGCAGGTAGTTGATAATTGGGCCAGCAAATGGGAGAACCAACCGGGGGTAGACGGCATAAATTACAAAACTTTCTGATTTCATTATGCCAGCCACACATAAACAGAGGACAAACAACCAGTTCAGACCCCTTTAAGCGCTGCTCGTTGAGTGCGAGCTCCCCTGTCTCAGCCTTGGTTAAAGCCATTTAGAAGGGCCTGTCGGAGTTGGCCGAGATGGCCTGGCGGCAGTGAAGCGTATGCCGAATGGTTGGCTGACCGGCTGACCAGCTGTCTGAGTGCTTTCGGCTTCGCATCCATGTTTGCACTTCAAGGTGCAGGATAGATGGACGCCCCAGCAGACACAGACACAGAAGCCATCGGTGCTGGAGGCGGAAAGGTACCTAGCTCCTCCCAAAACAACAATCGATAGGGCAAACATGCCAATCCCTCCCCAAAACAACAACAACATCCAGTGGAAATAGAGGGGACCTTTTAAGCGAATGGGGCAGAGGAAACGAGGCAAGTGATTTCGTTCTTTAATCGATTTCATTGCGTTACCCTGATTTTTATCATGGCCCAAAAATTCCAATATTTTCCTGAGCTTAAGCTTCAACCATATAGGATTTTTAACATCATATAATAAACATTTAATAATTTTTAATACCTCAAGATCCTTTTTATTGCAACAAAAAATGAAAGAACTTTTAGAATTAACAAGAAAGAAACAAACTTCAGTAACCCGAAGTTTAAATATCCTTGCGTAAAGCAAATAATTAAAAATTAGTATATATTTATGAAAGATTTGAGAAACGAACGAAATTTATTATTTTAAAGTACATTTCAAGGAATGTCTTTTAATTTTCCGATCAAATCAAGGGCAGCTACAAGATTAAGTGGTCTGATTTAAATAAAAATTAAAACCGAAATTCTAAACTAACAAAAATTTACATATTTCAAAGTATATAAAAATATGTTGAAAACCGACAAAGCTATAATTTTTTTTCTTTTCATTAGTCAGAAGACTTTATGCAAAGTTGCATTCAGATAGCTTCAAAACTAAGAGACTAGTTTGCGTAGAAACGGACAGAGGAACTTGGCTAGATCGACCTGATGCTGATCAAAAATACATATACCTTTTAAGGTCGGAAATGAGTTGCAAGCTTCTGACTCAAATTATAATACCCCAATACCCTGAATAAATATTTAAGTTCCTATAAGTCATACTCCTTTTTCGTACAAATTTGTATATGCTTTGTAGGAACTTCCAGAAACTTTCCTAAAAATATGTATGAATAATTCCATTTATACCAGTCCCTTCTTAGCAAAGCTCAACCAACTTCAGAGCCTAGAACAGAATAGTTTCTTAAATAACAACATAACATTATACCAGTTTTGTTTTTCTTTGCGCTTACTCAGCCCCTTTGAGCAACTTTAATTTTGCATCAACCACTGAGGGAAACAACAACAGCCAGGGGCAAAACAAATAGTAAGTCAGCTTGCAAAACTATAAAGCGGATTGACAAATGGACCGGAAATAAAAATATAAGTACGGGAGCTTCCTGGTTCGGAGCGCCATAGAGACATTTCCAACCAGCAAGAGAGCCGCAGGAAGCCGAAATCGAAAAAGTGAAGACAGCTTAGTGGGCTGCAAACTCTGCGAACTGTTTACACACTCTTACGGAGAAAAGTTTCGCATTCGGGCGAATGGCCGAGAAACGTATCGAATTGTTATCTGAGCGCACGGTTCAGTTCAGGGCTCAAAGCTGCTGTTGGCCTTGTTAAGTGCAAAAGTTTGGCCAGTTGTTAGTTAACGTTTTACGATAATTCGAAAAAGTTTCAACACTCTGAAATAAGGAAGGGGAATCGAATTACTTTATAGTAAGGACCTCTTAAATTTCGCACAACATAATTAATGCATATGCAAATGTTTAGAGATGGGAGTGTTAATTTTTAAAAAGTTTTTATACGTTAATTAATTAATTTGGATAAGGTTTAATATATGAGGTATACTGTACCGATATTTCACACGAAAATAAACATATAAATCCATATTTTAAGGTTGCGTTGTATGTGCTCAATCGATATTTTGTTTAAGATATCGGATAAATTTTCTCAATTTCGTTTAAATGCTAACAAAAATGTGGTTTTAGTTATGTTTAAATTATTATTAGTAAAACAAGACTAATAAATTTAACAATACATATAGATTATATCACTATTTTATTGTTAAATTCGATATTTTTCGATAAACCAATGTATTTTGAGTATGAAATATATATATTTATGATTTTATTCCCAAGTGGAGCTTTCCTCTCGATAATGTTTATCCCTAACTATAGGAACTATTCCCCAGTAAGCTAAAAACTATCAAAACCAGCTACCATCACTGAATGTTCTCAAAAGATATATTTGTAATCCTCAATTTCTTTGAAAGGACACTCAAACTCTTTCTAATCGGCCAAACCCTTGTCAAGCTGCCGACTTTCTTTTTTGGCAAATACGAGTATTCTCCGGGTCTCCGCACACGCACTTAATTGAGGGTCGGTTGCTGGAGCTATTGGCGCCCTAACCACAGCCAGCCCCAACCAGAGTGATGACAATTTGCGCAACGCGTTAATTCCATTAATTTACGCCTAATTGTTATGGCCGCCTGAAGTGCAATCAACGGACAGACCCGCCGGGCGACTGTTTTGTTAAAATAAAAAAAGAAGCGAAATAATACCCGGCACGCACACAGGCGTCGTCGAGGAATAACATCGAGTCGAAAACAATTTTTGCAAGCCATCCACACACACACTGGGGTCGGCCCCTTGGGGGAGAAGTCCGGCGGTGAGGCGTTTAACGAACAAGCCAGCGAGTCCTGCCATTTGCAGGACCCTCGTGCGGTCTCTCCGCTGTCAGCCAAGTGCCACCTGCCACCTGCCAACTGCCAACTGCCACCTGGCCGGCCATTTTGCAGTTCAATAACCCATTTCCTTTCCGACTGGGCCCAAAAGAACACAAGCGGCAAAAAAGATGCCGGGAATTTGAAGTTGGAGTTGCGTTGAAGAAGCCAATCCACAAAAATGGCAAACAATTTGCTTTTATAGCAAAACAAAAAACAAAACTCACAAAAAACAGAAAACATTGCGAGGATATCCTTGAGCCAGGACATTTTTCGAGTGCTCCTACCCAGCCCCTCGAAACACTCGCAGTCGATTTCCGCCTGGATTTGTTCGCTTTTTTTGTTGGCTGTTGCTCTCGTTATTCCCTTTTTCGCTTCGGATTTGTGTCACTTGATAAGTTGTTTAGTTATTGTTGCTGATAATTTGTTGACGGAAGCAGACGTTCGGCCCAATTCAATAACTTATTTCGCTCGATTCAATTATGATCCGTCAGAGGTCGACCAAACTAATCGCTGACTGGCACTGGCTTTCACACAGCCGTAATTTTATTTCGCAGATTGGATCATTGATTTGGCATGAGCAAGGGAAACAGCCCACTACACAGAAAAAATTATCGTGGGTAAGTCCAACCATTTCGTGGGTTAAAAGGTAACAACCAAAATCTTGGGTTCCATGAACTGTACGCTGCAGTATAACGACGTAACACGTTACGTAACATGTACTGCTCTACAGTACATGGAACCACGATTTTGCGGTTAAAAAGCGCCAAACCACGAAAATTGTGAAATACACTATTTTACTATTTTACTGTAGACTACCGCCGACTACAGTAATTGCAGTTCATATTACCACCAAAATAAAACCAAAAATTATTTTAAAATTTTAATAGTATTTTTTTAATTACTTATTCTTTAAAAATATTTACAGAGGGTCTTAATTAATATTTTTTTAATTACTTATTCCATAAAAATATTTACAGAGGGTCTTAATTAATAATATTATGGACTTATATATATATATTTCCTATATTATGAATAAATAAATTAAATATTAAAATTGTAAATTTATTAATAAATAAATATTAAGTCAAACGATGATTATCAATACTCACAAATATATATTTGTCCATATTTCACATCCGAACTGGTACTTTTGTCTCGACTATAGCTTTTCTGAAATAAAAAGTGATTTAAATAAATTTGTTTATTAAAATTAATAGAAAACGGCCAAATATTTTACTTACATTTTGTTGATACCATTTACATAGTTATGTTTTATAGTTACATGTGAATACTCTCACCTGAAAACAAAATAGAAAAGTATAAAAGATTTAATTATATACATATGTATATCATAATAAAATATAAAACAAACTGTTCTTGGATGTCAGTGCCAGCTATCTTGCTCGCACTCGCCTGAGATGGTTGCCATCGCAAGTCAACAAGAAGCCAAAAAATACATTTGCATGCATGTACATGTCCGCTGATCGCTATTCAAATTGTAAAATAAAGAAAAGCAATCAAGGATCAGTGCCAAATATAAGTTTTTACATATATGTAAATATGTATATATTTTAATCTGTATACTAACTTTACTTTTAAAAGCGTTTCTTCTTGCGATCAGCAGCGTACGTGTACTTGCATATGTACATACATACATATATGTACATATATGTATGCATAAATGCATATGTATATGTACATATGCTAATTGCGGATCTAATTATACTTTAAATGATTGTTTGGGAACTTACCGAGAAATGTGGGCAATAGGTCTCTGAAGTCCCACTCCTCCAAGGCAGCCACTTCGTCAATATCACTCATAACTTTTACTTTTAACTTTTTCACTTCACTTTTTCGCTGCACAACTTCTCGAAACCGACGCCGCTTTTTAAGTGTGCCCGAAATCGTTTTTTCAAGAAACGCTTGCTATATACTAGAAGTTTGGAAATATATACCAGAATTATACCAGAAAGTATTTTAGTGGGCAGAAAAAGTAATGGATTTTCATAAAATATTTAATAAAATTATAAAATGTTAATGTTACTTACCTTGGGAATGCAAAAATACATACACGATACCAAACAAGATAAAGAAACACATAAAACTTTTTACGTTAAACCTACAGTATTTTGACTGCAGCTGACAGTTACGACAGTTCGCAAAGCCAACAACAAAAAACACACAGAATCTCGTACGTAAGGGTGACTGTAATTGACTGTCATATAAACTGTCGTGCAGTCACCAAATCCAACAACAAAATACATTGACAGTAGCTTTACTGTTATTGAACCAAAAGAAATTGTTCATTTAACCCACCAGAATTTTTTCTGTGTAAGTAGGTTCAGATTATGTATATAAAAGTTAAGTGATGCCCGCGGTCATTTCTGTGCAGGAAAAACCAACTTGGAACGATCTAAATTACCAGGAAAAAGTAAAAGAATACAAAAGTTTCTCTCATCCAATTAGCCCCGTGACCCCGAGCACTTTGTATACATAAGCTAGAAATTAAAGCAAAGGTCAGGCTAAGCGTATCCCCGTATTTAGATATTTTATTTAGGCTGGAGGAAAAATAATTATTTAAAGAAGGAATGCCACTCCTACACTTGGCATTTACTTAGTCAAAGAAATGTAAGTGTCACGAGTTTGTATTGCTATTACTTTTGGTATTCCTTGGTATATCAAAAAGACTTTAAATATATACAATATATTGAATTTATTTCAACTCGACTATTAATTAAGAATATATACATCTTTTACAGCGTTGCAAACTACCTGCAAGGACATAAAAATGAGTAGGTTTTAGTGGGTCTGTCGCCCTTATTTTTGATCACTGTTGGAGGGGGGCGGCTTTAAGCTGAAATGCACTCGAAATAAGAACACGGAGACTTGACGGGGTTTTACGCGACGTGCGTCGATGTTTATTAGTAAAAGGAGTAATTGGTACTAAACTATACAAAGGAAACTATAGCTAGGGAGAGCGGATTTGAAGCTCTTTGGACTGGAAGTCCCGAGGAAGAGGGAGAGAAAAGGAGAGCGTTCGGGATCACACTGGCTCCCGAAATTAAACGCCTTTCTGGCGTGAACAATCACAAATAAAATAAAATAAGCCTCAGGCTATCGAATTTTTAGAATTTCTTTCCGAATCCTAATTTATCAAATATGACATCGCTAGAAATGATTTAATTGAATGCAACTTTTGCAGCGAGTGACAGCAGATGCTGCGGGCACCATCGAAACTCATTTGGCGGCCATTATCCGGAAGTTTACAGCCGGAAAAGGCACAAAAGACACAATTTTCGACTCGGCCTGTCTATTGTCTGGCCGCGTGTTTGCCATGCACAGATTTATAGCTTACTCGTAAATCGCTCCTGGGACCGAGAGACGCCTCCCTTGGAGAACTTGAAGCGCAGATGGCCCTGGTCCTCGCCCACCTGGGCGGGATTTCCAGGTTTTATGACAGCCATTTAAATATTTGCCGTGTGCTCAATGGCTCTTCATAAAATACATTTTAATTTTCGCACAACTTTAATCCCACACACACATACACGAATTTTATTTAAAGGTAGCAATGGAGCGTAAACAAATTGTGGGCTATATTAAGAATTATATCAATGAAAACGCCGTTGGTCGTGCCATTTATTTATTCTTTTCAGTACGCAATCTATCATTCCCTTGGCTCGGCCTTAAATATTGTATTGAACTCGAGTCCACATGACCTCACATCAATATACTTTCCGGCACACAAAATGTTTTCAACTTTTATTCAATAAAATAAATGCGAAATTTCCAAATACTTGATGGCTTTGGCATTAAATTTAAAGTTCGATGGCTTCCCGGAAATGTTGCTTAACTATTTGAATAATTTGGTGCTTGAGTCGCAATACACAAACTCGTGGCGAAAGTATCTCATTTATTTAGTAGGCGGAGTGGGTTATTCTCGTCTTCAGCTCAGATCGAGCGCGCCAGCGAGCATTTTAAAAATTCGGTCAATCGTCTGGGTGGGCAAAGGCTGACGGAGTTCTTGCCACGCCCCCTCTCGCTGGAAAAGTCGTCCGCCCACCCGTGGCTACTCGGATGGATTTTGAATGCGAAATGACTGAGCAACAATCTCCCGGGTTCTTCTAAATGTCAACCCGCAATTGAGCGGGAAGAGTTTTTGCCAGTGACAGCGGCAAGATAAACAGAAACCCTGCCGCTCGGTTAAGCTGTTGCACTTGGAGAAAATATCATGCATTTGTGGTTTGAAATTTAATGAACTTAGTTAGGGTCAAGGAAATATGTTTCTCATGTAGTTGATATATGAAAATTTGTGGATAATGTTGCTTAGGCAGAATATCCGAAGTAAGGATGACTTGAACAATTGATAGATCGATACTGTATCGAACAAAGGTCGATGTATAAGGGAGTGTTTTTACATTGATAAATCGGTCTAAAAGGTAGAGACTAAACTATCATTGATTGAAATAAATAGAAATATATTAAAATAAAATCGATATATTTACAAAACGATACGATATTTTTCGATAAATCAAAGTTCAATAAACAAATACCGATATTTTCGATACGATTATTGTTGTCAATATATTATATTCGACTTTACCTCTAGATTTACATATGTACATCCCTATTTTCAAGTAGTATAATTTTTAGCTCGCTTTTAATAATTATTTTTTTTTATTACGAACTTGTAATAAATGTAAATTAATCAAATTATCTAAATTCTAGTCAAATAAAGAATTTAACAAATCAGCTCGGTAAGTGGGCTTTCATTAAATTTATTATTCTAGTTAGAAAGTAATATGGCTTCACGATAAAATTCAGTTAGTTTTAGTTAAATTATTTTAGTTTTCGAAAAAAAAAAACAAATATTTAAGTTATTTCCATGGAAATTATACCTGCTGATTTCCTGTGTAACTGCTAGCTGCTGGCTACCGGCCACCAGGATGGCATTAAACAGTTGCATGCCACTCAACGTGGCCGTATCGCTTTCGCGAGTTTTTGTCGCAGTTTTGCCAAAACGAAAATTACACAGCGAGGCCCACTTTCCGCTTTCCACTTTCCATTTTCCGCTTACACCGAACATCCGTTCGCCCTGGTGATTGTGATTCTGGTTCGATGTGCAGTTAAGCAGAGTTCTGGCAACTGTTGTTGCCGGGGCAATGGCAGTGGCACAAAAAATGCGCCAATCTCAAAGTTGGCAGTTGCTGGTTTTTGTGTTTCGTCGGCGGAAGCATGACAAGCCTGCAAGTATGCTACGCTTTTTGCGCCACAACTTGCGGAGCAGCCAGAGAGAGCCCGCGGCTCGGAGCTCAAGTGGGCCGTACTTGGCCGGTTGCCTGCCCCAATGAAGTTGTTGCCAAGTCGGCAAATGCAGAGCGACTGTTTCGGTGGCCACGGGAAACGACTGTTAATAAGTTTTGGCCATAAATCAATTGCCAGGCCGACGAAAGTTGGCAATTATGCACAGTTTATCAAAGTTCGCCGGAGCGCATTCGCGTAATTTGTAATTTCTGAATAGTAATCAGTCGTTTTTGCCATATTTTTACTACTTATGAAGATGAAGGGTTGTTTACAACAAGGTATTTCTGTCTGTAATTCTTGTTCGTACCTATTATATAAAAGTATGTTTAAGTATGTATATTTAAAGTCAAAAGATACTTGTAATCCTTTTTAAATTTTCCACCCTAGGCAACTGTCTTGCCTACCTGAACTCTCTTGGAAAATAGCTTGCTGCCATAATGTATATAAATACCTCTAATTGCACAAGAGTCTGCGTTGATGTACTGATTGAAAAAACCCCCGGCCCTCTGGCTCTGCCCACGCAGTCCTGGCCAATGACGCAAATCACCGCTGAGTGTCTGGCTGGACCGCCTGGAAAAGCCACTGAGAGCCGGCGAGGCGCAACAGTGAATTGGTAAACTTATCACGCAATTAGAGGCCCTCACACCTGGCCATAATTTATGGCCGAGAACAGGAAAGTAGGCAAAACAAAAATTAAAAGCTCGCCGAAAAAAGAGCGCGAAGGAGCCCAGTAGCATTATGTTATGCATGGCGGCCACGGCGGACTTGAAAAATGATGTGTACGTTTCCCAACTCCGGAGTAACAAAAGGCAGGCCTCTATTGTTTGTTTCGGGTCTCGCCACGGGGAACTTCAGACTTCCGCAGCCGCCGATACAACAACAGGCCAGCAGCCGGGTAAGATTAATGCGTTACAATAAAAGATGATTTGTTTTTCGGGCCTGCCTGTTAACAATATGCCCGCCAGGGTGAAGAGTCAACAACTGGCGTTGAAAAGCCAAGCGTCGCATTTCCCAGGTGTCCTGCTCCAGGGTTAGCCCCAGGCACACACTGCGTATACGTGTTTTTCGGCTCTCTGAGCTGCATGCAAATTGGCTTGCTTGTGGTTTCGATGATTGGTGTTTAGGCTGTTTGAGCGGCGCAGCCAGGAAAGCCGCCCCGGTCCCGTACAAGGCCGGAACGAAATTGAGCCATTCTGTGCGAACGAGCTGGGCAAATATGGCAATAAATAACCCGGCACCGAAAGTGGATCTTGAGCTGCCAGCGCGCCGCCGTCTTAGATGACACTTATAGGCTTTGCTTGACGTCGTTGGGCTTATTACCTCAAAGGGGAATCAAGTGGCGTTTCACTCATCTTCATATACAGCAGCCTGGCCATATTGGATTTCAAATAGGTGGGGGTTGGTGTGGGGTTTCCGAAAGTATGTGCTTATCAGCCAAAAAAGAAAACATGTATCCCTTTGCCGATTTTATTCGGTTAAAGGCTTAAAGGTAAAGGGATAATTAAACGAAGAGCTCTGGCAGAGGTGGGGAAATTATGGGAAAGGAATAGCGGCAAGTACATAAGCTATAAAATTTAAACTTGAAGATTTGGATACAAATAAGGCAATTTTTTACATAAATCGTTAAACACTTGAATTAAAAAGAAATTTACGCAAGGATTTCTTAAGGTTTAAGAAAAATTTAAAGAAGTTATAATCTTTTTGTAAGCAGAACTCCAATCGAATTTCCTTAGGGATTCATCAAAGACCAGGGACAGATATTTTTGGGGTTTCAGCAAATTAAAAGGAAAATTGCTTCAATTTATGCGCACTTATGCCACATCACAGTTTTGTCAACTACAACCAGAGAAAAATGTCCATTTCTGATGCGTAGAAGATTTCCCAACCAAAAAAAAGGATTCCCTGTGACGAGGTTGTACGGCTGCTCCTCCATATTTCCTGATGACTCATCGAAATTATGGGCGGGCAGCTTGTGCTGTCGCCATATCAACAGGTTGCTCTCCGCGCGCGGCCCAACTCAAGACGGATGACGGAATCGGGGACGGAATGAGGCTCGAGTCCGGGTATTTGCGTCATCATTGCGAGTGGAAAAATGGTGAAGGGCTGCCGTAATAATCTGCAATGCTCTGGAATTGTGAATCCCCAGGAATCGAGTAAACAGATAAAACGGTCTGGCCTCCGCCAATGTCTGCCTCGTGTCGCGGCAGACATTTATGCAAATGGGCGTCTTCGCTCAATGAATAGCGCAGAGACACAGCTCTTGCCGAGGACAATACATTCAATTACCAAGGACTGCGCCAAGACGAACAACCGCAGCCGCAGCCTTGCCTTGGTTACGTGTTTGCTCTTCCCGCCTGCTGTCACGGGCATAAATGACTTTTGTCCTGCTGCTGCACTGAGATTGCGGCTGCTTCAAGTCCTTGCTGTTAACACCAATTACAAGACACAACACGACAGGATGCTGGAGCTGGAGCAAGTAGTTCCGCCGCCCCATTTCTTTTTCCCCCCGAAGTCGGGTAGCCAAACCACCCTTCTGCCTGCTGGCAGTTTTCAACTCAATTTATGAAAACTCCACCCCTGGAGAAGGACCCATTTTTGCCTCCTTGGCGTCAATGGTCTATGCGTAAATTGCACGCCAAGGAACGGAATCTCCGGCTGATAAGGGATCAGGCGAATAAACTGGAGCAAATTGATGCCAGACCAACTGGCGGCAGACAGCCGATAAGTCGCCTAATGTCGGCCTGCAGTATTTATGGCATATTCGAAGGCTTTCCATCGGGATTCGGGCTTAGCACTTGAAGTCTGTTAAATTGGTTGGTATTTATCGGGTGGTATTACACCCCATCGAATATTATTAGAAATATTGTTCTGTATATAAAGCCCATCCTTCTTTGCTGCCTAAAAGAAAATTGCAAGAAACAAATTTTTAAAGATAAATTTGTATTATTTTCTACATATTAATTAATTGAGAGGTTATAATAAAATATTTTAAATAAACTACAAAATATTTCATCCAATAAAATAACGATTTTTCACTAAAAACTCAGCACTTTGTAGTGTAGTACCATCTTAAAGTCAACCCAAAAATAGATCCAACCACCCGACAAAAGTCTCATAGACTCCCAGTCATGTTACGAGGGCTATTTTCCGTTTCTGGTTAGCTGGAAGCCCCAGGCACCGACTGTGCTCGTAAATGCTTTGGTCATTAGCCATGGCGTGAAAACCAATAAACGCGACGGGCCTATAGGGGGAAAGCTGGAGCAAAGCGGACCGCAAAAAGACAAGCTCGCAAAAATTGCAATCAAATCAAAAACTACAAAACAAAAGCAAAATGCCTTTATGATATGGCCATAAAAGCAGACCAGGCTGTCCCAACAATGGGCCAATTTGCGGCGCCCAATAAAAATAATAAAAATATTGCAACTTTTATTAAAGCCAACCATTTTGGCCACACACTCAGTGTAAGCTCTTTAGTCACTTGTTTGTCTGTCCCTCTTGTTTACGTTTGCCCTCTCGCATTCTTTTCTCCGTTGCGGCACGTTTATGAGTTATTATCGGGACAGTGAGTGCCGTCCAGTGTGCCTGTGGTTTGAAGTCCGGCGCCACGCCCACTCCCCTTTTCGCATGGCTCGCATTGCACAAGAGGGAGGCTTTAATAACAAACCCTTGATTTATTGTGCCTTTAATGTGGTTTTTGTCTCGCTGTCTGTCTGCTGTGTGCGTTTCTCGCCACTCGTATTATTATTATTGATGATTGGGCCCACTCCCTCACTCTCTCTGGTCAGAAAAACAGGAGTTTGTGTCAGGTGTAAAGGCATTTCAAAGCTTTGATGGGCAGGGATTCCCGCTGGGCTCCATAAATCATTCGCTGGGGGCTGTCAACCAGAAATTTTGGATTATTATTAAACCTAATCCAATATCCTTTCCTATCCCATTTGGTTGGACTTTATATTTCGAGAAACTTTTTAATAAATTTCCATAAATCGAAATGCAATCGAGTCCTTTGGCTCAATGTAATGACCTCCGAAACGGTTTTCCAATGAATTTCCCTCGTAAATGTGTAATCCACATACTAAATATGAAAGCTTCCTGCCATTTAATTCAGTTCTCGGCCATGCTTTTTACACTTCAGAGCGCCTGCACTGGTATAACTTTCCACATCGCACATACGCCCCATTGCCCATTACGCATTCGCCCAGTGGTAATCATTTCTGTAAACTGTTTTCGATCCCCGCCTCCTGCGGTCATCCCGCCATCCCACATGACCAGCATTCCGAGCACGTAAGGAGACCTTTTCGCCCCTTTGATGCCATTCAGAGAGCAGGATACAAATGGCCGTCCGAGCGACAACTTGACTTGACTCGTCTGTCAGGCGGCAAAACAAATGGAAGAGCGTCAAAGCCGCAGAGGAACTATTTATATGCTGCCCCAGGCGTGGTCGAGAAGGCGGTGGATTTCGATGTGTAAATGCGAGTTACCGATGGATGAATAGATGGATAGATGGATGGATGAAGCGATGGATGGATCGCGTTTATAGGAAACATATTCCGGCGCATTGTCTGCATCTGCGGTGCGTCTTCGCCTTGATTAATCGACAGCCGGCGGACACTGCCGTCGGGTTTTTTGCAGTGCCAGCAAAAGGAATCTCAGTCAACAGAGCCGGCATAATTCCACGTGCCCGTCGCGTTCCTAAGTTTCCTCCTCTAATTGGCAGAAACTTTCTTGTGGCAACTAGCAGCACCCACACACGCGTTCGCACCACTGCTATCTCAGCTGCGAGACGCACGGATGGGCAAGCAAATCCCCCCACCCCAGACCAGGACGACTCCATCACCTTCGTGGCTGGTCGCCCCTCCCCAGGCTCCTCCTGTGAGTAATGTTGTTGCTTGTGTTGCTAAATGCCAACGATGACGGGGAGGGGAGCAGGGGTGGAGGACGGGAATGCGTCACAGGACGATGATGATAATGGCCTCGTTGCCATTACTTTGTTTAGCTGCCTGCTGGCGCAGCTCCTCCTAGGGTGTGCGGCTGTTGTTGCTTCCAGCTTGTTGGCTTAATTGATTTAGCTGAAGCTGCACAGAGTTTAATAGTTTCTCATCATTTATGTGGCAACCGAGCACACTCTGCTCGGCCTTGCCTCGGGTTCACTTTATTTGGCGGGCCGTTTAATTTCCTCCAGCACTGTGCTACACATTTCAACGCGCTGACAGGGCAAACCGGTTGTGGGACATCTACTCCCATCGCATGCAATCGAGCCGGGCTATTGAGTCAACGACAAATGAGACCAATGGTCAACCTCCCTGCGGAGCTCGGATTGCCAACTGACGCCTCACAGCCATGAATGGCGTTTTATCTAATCCGCGGCAAAACAGCGCGCCACGGGTAGACGCCGGCAGTTGGTGCATTTAAAAAGCCATTTCAATTATTTATGAGCAGATTAGGCATTAAGAAATTTCAAGAATCTGGTCTGGATGCTAGAGTCAGGGAGAGAGTGTCGATTCGCAGGCTTAACCGACTCATTCGATGCTCTTCAAAGACTGAGAATATACATACTAACTTAATTTATATAAGGGATTGGTTATAGTTTATCAAAAACATGCTTTTATTTCTTTAATTGTTGAATTATACGAATATTTAAATATTTTCAGTAAAGATATTTCTTTATTGGTTTATTGGGATACGGTTTTTAAAGTGAACTTTTCGTATAAGAAACTCTTTAAGCTATAAGTAGACTTATTTAAATTATAATGTTTTTATTTTAAGCTCATTTCTTATAATATATTTTATGGACAGCATTAATAGCATCCATTTATCTTGTAAGTGATATTGATTATTAATAAATAATTGATTTAATTGTTCCAGAGATTAAAACTTATCGAAACACAAAGTGTTAATACATTTCCCAAATGGTATTTCAATGTTTTCGATTTGTTTACATCACCCTTGGACCTTCTTCTGCGGAGCGGAACCTTGGCTGACAAGAACTCCATTTATGGCCCGTATCAATCAAGAGGCCAAGATCAGGTGTAATTCTAACTGCGTCTTGGCCGGCTGCTCGGACCTCTGGTGCACATTACACACATTAACGCGATCATTGTCTCTCGCAATTGCTGTTGCCGCAATTAGCGTTGGTAGCACTTGATTTATGCAGCTGCCATGCAAAGTGGCAGCAGCTTCCAAGTATAGACAATGCCGCCGATCGCAATTAATCAGCGCTCTCGCACTCCTCGCAGTATAAAAGCGGGCCTAGGGCATTGCCAACAGAGTCAGTCCCGCCGTGGAAGCAGTCGAGCACGGACTTGAAGGGATTAGCAACTCTATAGGATGCGAACTACAGTGGTGAGTGTGTGCGGACCATGAATGGCAGGAGATGCCTCATTTGGACTTTACCCTACAGCTTCTTTTGCTGGGCCTACTGGCCATCGGTTTCTTGGAGCAGGGAGCTGGCCATGTCGTGCCCCTAGTTCTGCCGGCAGCTGGCACCTATCTTCTGTCTCCCCCGGGACAAGTACTCCTCCTCGTGCAGCCCCCACCCCCGGAAGATGATGGGTCCTACAAGCCGCCCTCGAGCGCTGAAGATGGCCTTTGGAAGCCGCAGCCTGGCCTGGAGGGCGAGTACTCCGAGCCGGAACTGAGCCAGAGTGGTAGTGGAAGCGTCAGCGGCGTTGAAGCCGCCGAAGGGGCTTCCCTGAGCACCGATAGTTCTGGATCGGCCGTTGCCCAAGATGCCACGGCGTCTACCGCCGAAGCTGGCGGAGCTGGAGGAGCCGGACAGGCGGGTCAAGGGGGTGCCATTCTCGGAGGAGCTGGAGGTGGTGGTGGAGGTGGTGGCGGTGGCAGCGCCGGCGGTGGTGGTGGCGGCGGAGGGGGCGGTGGTGGCGGAACAGCCACATCCGGCCAGAGTGGCGACAACGGCCAGCCGGGAGCACCGAGTCCGGCGGGAGCCCAGCCCGATGGAGAGGATGGCGCTGATGGCGCCGATGGGCCCGACGGCCCCGATGGCTCGAAGGGTGGAAAGGGCGGGAAGGGTGGAAAAGGAGCGCGCAATGGAGCCGGCGGAGGAGGAGGAGCCGGAGGAGCTGCGCCCCAGCCAGCGCCGGCAGTGATTCCAGTCCAGGCCGTGTTGGTACCCGCTCCCGTCTGGGCCGATCCAGAGGTGAACCTAGTGTAAGTCCTTAGATAATCCATCGAGTTCCTTTGCTCACGCATTTTATTTATTTCCAGTCACGCTGCGTAGATGCAGGTCGACCTTGTGCCATTTGTGTTAACCCCTTCCGGAAGCCGATTGAGTTCCCCTTAGTCTTAACGCTAGTCAATGTTTTCGGAGCTCACACTTACCCTAAGCTAAGGCAAGCGAATATTAAAGTTCGATTACAAAGCACTGGTCGCAGGGCTTTAATTGTTTCACACGTCGCCAGTCGGGCAATAAAGGTCACGGGTCAAAGGCAGCTTCCATAATGGAATCGGGACGGATATCTAAATTCGAAATGAATGAATATTAAAACAACATCAGCATCCGCCAATTACAGGCCGTGTTGTTTGAAAGCTTTGACAGCAGCTTTCAGATGTCGGGTTTGGCTTAGAAGCCCGCATAAATTATGCCCGAAAGTAGGCAATTCCATTTACATATGCTTTTTCCTAGCCGTGTTTCCAGGCGAAAATGCTAATTGCACCGTCAATCAGTTGATGTTAATTTTGAAAGCGGAAAAACATACGCATATCCCGGGGCCAAAATGCAAATACCCGAATTTCTACTCTGTGTCGAGTGTGTGGGCTGCAACTCTTAATATTCAGGCGGGAAAAAGGTCAAGTAAATTCCACACTAGGCAACTTTGTGACCTTTCCGGATACCTTCCATTAATGTTTTCGACACATTTTGCTCAGCTATCTTTATTCGTGCGACATTTTCCTTTTTTGTCCGCTCAGAAGGGCTTCTTATTATGTCGGTTTCCCCGCTCGAGCATTTGGCGCGAAACGTTAGAAATCGAATTTCCTGATGTGCAACAATAAGTCTCCGCTTGCCGTGTGTGCTTTCACTCTTTGGAATGGAGCAGGGGCCAAGGAGGGTTTTCTTTGAAATCGCATCAAAGTGGATAAGTGCAGCCGTGACAAAGTATCTGAAAGTACTTATTCCCGGTTTCGTTATTCGCTGACTTAAAGTGGATTGCTTAGAAAAAGGATGATCAATGTGAAAAGACAAAAACAAGGCAAGTGCTTTGCAAATGTTTGCCAAAATTTAAGCTTTGAGTGGGGGGAAAATGCAGAGAAAAGTCAGGCATATTGATAAGGGAAGACATTATGTCTATGTATTTAATGTTTGATTTCCACAACCCTTCTGAAAGAAAAAACGTCATAACTTGAATACTTTAAATAGTTAACCTTAATTAATGTGGAATACCTGTCATTATTCAGATAATTATTTCTCCTTAAATTTCTCATACATAATCTCATAGATTCCAAACAATATACAAATGTGCCTTAATAATGTTTCCAGAGTATCTGCAATACGGCTTCCTTGCTCCCATATGAATAGATCGTTCTTAGAATTTCCTGTTAGTTTTGCCTTTGGGTCTGCATAATATTATAAGTAGGTGTTGGTGCCTCTCACAGACATACACTTTGTTTTAATAACAATTACCAATATATCTCGACACTCCTGGTATTGCAACATGTATTCAAAGCAGATCAATTAGGCCATAAATTAACGCCTCAACCATAAATTAAATTGATGCAAAACATAAAAGCCATTTGACCAAAAATATGCAAAATGCACCTCTTGCAACGCCCACCATAATAATAAATAAAACCATAACGAAAATAAAGACAACAGCCTGGCTAGAGCGATGCCAGAATGCTGGGCCCCAAATCGCTTATGGATTGTGTTCGCTTAAGGCTTGTTTGCTCAACGGCTCCGTGGTGCTGCCAAGTCTGGGCCCTGGGCGGAGGGCCAAATGCCACACAACTGGCCACAGTTCTGCCCAAACCGCAACGGCCTGGGATCGAGTTGCCCAACAGCCTGGCATGCAAAATGAAATTCTTCGATTCAAATGAAATTTTGAAAGCTCGGAATGAGAAGTGAGTGCAAATCAGTGCACTTGCGGCACTTGCAATAATAATGTTTGGCCAGAATTAGTTGAGTCGGGCATGCGGCTGCCGCAATGAATGCCGCCGTTGCACATTCACTTTTGGCTGCACCGGACCACGCCCCAGCACTGGTGGTCAGTGGGGATTGACCAGGCCACCGCTACCGTTTTGCTGGGTGCCAAATATTCTGAACCACGGATAAACAATCGCATGGCGGATAAATCTGACAATTTCGGCTTTTATGCACTGCATGGCGTGTAATTAAATTAACCGCCGGGTCAGTAACCGGAGCGAAGCCACCGACCACTCAAGCCCCACCTGCCCCGAAGGTCGAATTCGATTCTAGACTGGGTTTTGAGCACCTATGCCGAGGGTATTGCCATTTTGGCAAGCCTTTTGTAAGTTCTATTAGCTGCTACTCATGAAAAGTTAACGATGAATTAAAAAGAAGAAAAGAGTTTAAAAACAGACACCATATCCTGTAAAAGGTAGAATGTTAATATATCAAAGTTTTGTTTAATGTTTCGACCTATACCTACATTTTTGTATGAACAATCTCAAAAAATTTTGAACCTAAAGAAAGATTTTGAAGACTTTATTAAATCATTTTACAAAGCGTTTACTATATCATAAATATAACAAATTATTAAGCTTAATATTGACAACGGATTATACATATGTGGACAAAGGTTCCTGTTACAAGGTTCCTTGCCTGGAAATTTTAACTCCCTTCGTATGTCGATTCAGAAAAACACTCAAATAAAATAATTTAATAAAATGTATATAGAAAAGTTCCTACAAGAGTACTTAAAACGTAGACTTTTGCATGTTAGCCTTCGGTCTCGTTTTAAAACTGATTCCATTTAGAGCCACTTTTAGCAGACAATTGGCAGTAAATTGAAATGCCAATGCATGTTTAATTAAATGGCGAGCTCCGAGCAACCAGCCCATCCCAAGCAGTCCCGAAATTTACGATGCACGGAGAGGATGGCCGAGCCCATGACGTGGGAGAGGTTCAGGCGGCCTGTTTATGCGTGGAAAATTGTAAATCGTCTCTGGTTCGCGTGAATGTGTGACCTTTGCGTGCCAGCCGAGGGTTGTTAATTTTTAATTAGTTGCTAGCCGTTGCCAGCCTTGCCGCCCGCTCCCAAGGTCGCCGATTGGGCCGAAAGGTTGCACTTGAACTTATGTATGCCCACCCATTGCCTCTTTTCGATAGGGACTTGACAAATGCCTGGCAATCTATTTGGCCAAATTGTGTACCCTGAGCTCCATTCCGTCAATAGTTCGAGTCACCCGGAGTCGAGTGACACATTCCCGCACAAGACACACAATTTTGCAAGCGGCTGGACAAAAAATACAAGACTCATACCGCATTGATTGATTGTTTACTCGCTCTCTGTGTCATGCCACATGCAGCTATCCTCGCCTGGGACCACTGTCCCCGCCCACATGCCACCCGGGAATCCAACGCCCTTGCTGAAGGCATTCCCACACGGCATGTGTGTGTCTGTGTGCGAGCGAATGCAAATTTCAATCGTTGCATTGCAAATATTTATGTTCCTTTCAAACGCTTCCCCACTGTCAATGCAGCAGCCAGTGTTGTGGTGGTGGCTGCGGGGGATGGTCCTGGTATGTGTTCCGTGGCTGGGCTCGGAAGGGGGCGCCATGGGCCAGAGTTTAAGGGCCCCACGGCAGCAAAGCGAAATGGAATTTTGCCAGTGACAGAGGCAAACCTCATAGCAGGATGCCTTTTAATTAATATGACAAAACAATAGAAATAACACAAAAATGCTTTTTGAAGATAAACAAATGGACGGAACTCGGTATGGACTGAAGTCGAAACTTTAATTAAGAGGGACAAGGCCTTCGTCAAAAAGTGGGTAGTTGGGTTAAAATCTATTTACGGCCAGAGACTGCAATCAAAAGGCAATAATGTTTGGCAATGTCTTTCAAAGCTGCCTGTAGATCAAATCTAATTCCGATTTCAGCCCCGCACTCATACACCGCACCGCACCGATAAAACAAAGAATGTAATAATACAGAAACACTAATTCCCTGCGATTAAGCAAACTGTTGTAATTGTTAGAGTTTAGTAGTCATTAAAGTTAAGTTAACTCTTGAAATTACAGTGACTCATTAAAGTAACCACCTGTACAAGTTAAAATAATAAGAGTAAATTCAGTGCATAAGAAATACCCATCGAAAACAGCATTATTTATGAACGGATAGTTTAATAATACTATAAAATAAATTATATACCTTTAATAATCCCCAGCATAATAGGTAATTAAACACTCTGTTTTGTGATCAAATACATTTTTGCAGTTTATTTGTCTGTTTGCAGTTTCATATAAAATATAGATTCATATCTGGTCAGATACATAAAGATTACAACAGTTATTTACAACATACTCGTACAGCGTTTCTCAATCGAAGTAACAGAAGAAAAGAGGGGGGAAAAGAAGGTGGCAGCAGAAAAGAGGCAAGAGACAGGCCAGTACAAAGAGAGGTGAGTGGATAGGACCCTCGGGTGCCAATCGATCGAAACTCAGCAGGCAAGGAGGCCGTTGTCTTTCCAACAGCCTCAATCTCCCGTGTGTAGTTGCTTCAGTTTTCCGTGCGGTGTGTGTAGAGAGTGAAAGATAGAAAGATATAGAATGGGGACAGGAGGAGAGATAGTCGGGAATGCTGCTTCAAGTCGCGCATGGTTACGTATACGCCGCGATGGCTTCGGTAGTCGGTTAGGCATAGAGTGTATAGAGATGCTCGTCGTCGATCGAAAGTTAAACCTCGTTCCCTCCCGTTCCGATCCGTCGTCGACTTAGTAGTGGTCGTAGTGCGCATGGTACTGGCCGTCATCCTCGTGACCGTTTCCGCCGTAGTAACCTCCGTGTCCGGCACCACCATGACTGGCGGCGGCCAGGGCGTTCAGATGCGCGGCGCGGGCGTGCTGCACCTCTGCGGGCTCCACGGGCACTCCGTTGTGGATCACCGGGATGTGGATGGGGCCCTTATGCGCGTAGCCGGTGGCGTAGCTGTTGTGGCTGCTGTGACCCTGCTCCCAGCGTCCGTCGTAGTGACCATCGTCCCAGGATCCGTGGGATGCTCCGCTGTGCGCGGAAGCCTGCGACACGGCAGCGTAGTGGGCGGCCTTGGCGTGCTGCACTTCGGGAGTATCGACGGGCACTCCGTTATGGATCACGGGCACGTGGTAGCCACCGTGGGCAATAGGAGCAATGGCGTGGCCAGAACGGGCGGCGGCGTGGGCCGCGAAGTGAGCGGCCTTGGCGTGCTGCACCTCTGGAGTCTCAACGGGAGCACCGTGGGCATGGGCCACATGACCCAGGGCCTTGGCGTGGGCGGCATAGTGCTCCGCCTTGGCGGCCTGCACGTCGGGAGTGTCAACGGGCACACCGCCATGTGTCAGCGGCACATGGGCAGCCTGTCCGTAGGCCCAGCCTCCGCCGTAGATCGAGCGCTTGTACAGGTGATGACCACCGGCGTTGTGGGCGGCAGCGGCATGGGCAGCGGCATGGGCGGCCTTGGCGTGCTGGACTTCGGGAGTGTCAACGGGCACTCCACCGTGGGTCAGCACCGGGATGTGGATGGGTCCGTGGGCATGGGCATAAGGCACATAGGCGCCATGGGAGTGAGCAGCGGCGTAGACGGGAGCGGCGTGAGGAGCCTGCGGGAGGTTGGTGCCCACGGCATTGAAACCGTGGTGCGGATCGGCGGTGTAGGACACCGACTGCACGTGACCATGGCCGTCCACGTAGGAGTAGGAGCCGTGCGTGGTGCCGTCATGGCCGCGCGACTCGTGCTTCTGTGAGTTGGGATCGGCGTATCCGTAGGAGTAGGTGTGGCTGTGCGGGTCCAGGTGCTGGTACTGTGTGGAGACGGCTCCGTGCCAGGTGGCGGACACCGTCGAGACCAGCAGAGCGGCGGCAATTAACTGCAAAGAGATTTTAATCGATTTAAAATATTCATTAAAGCAATGTTTCTTGAAATTGATCTTTAATTTCTTGAATATCTTTAATAACAAGAAGACTAGCTCGAAGTAACTACAATTTTTCCAAATTTTTACGATTAGATAAGACATACTCCATGGATTAGCTAGGTAATTACTTTTGCGGGCGCCACCTTCCCTAATCTCTAATCGCAGGTGTCACTCAATGGTCTCTGCTGTGGAGGCCTAATTGCAGGCCTGGCTTTTCCTGAGCTTGCCCCAACGTTTTTTCGTCGCTTCTCTTTCGCCATACACAGTGGCACACTCATCTCTCCACTTTCCCCCAAGACTCGCTTTCGAGCGAGTGCTCTGGAGCGCAACCGTTGATTCGATTCCGATTCCAAGACACAGATATTACCGCATGCGGGGCTATTATGTACCATATATTATGTGTCAGCAGGTGAGTGGGCCAGTCGGAGCAAGGAGGGGTGCGATGGGTGGAGTGGAAAAACGGTTGAGTAAACTGTCGGACATGCAACATGTCAACGGCTTATCAACGGGATTTCGCACAGAATTTGACGGGGGCTCATGGTTTTCTGGGTGGTTTGCCTGGCTCTCGGCTCGGATAAGTGGCAGCGGTGGCACAGGTGGCATTTAATTTGGCATGGAATTTAAATGAATCGAATTGAATTCGGAAAAACTATGTATCTATCCTAAATGGTCATTTCTAATGGTCATGAGAGCATACATTTGGTGTATTTACTTGAGGATGCTTATTGCTTATTGAGAACATGTTTTTTAAACACCTTTCTTTAAGTTATAGTTTGTGGTAACATATTTGCCTTATGAGATTAAAGGATAATGTAATCACTTCCAATATGTAAAATAGTATTAGTCTGTAAGCGAAATTCTAGGAGAGTTATTCTTTGAAATAAATAAGAAGTGTGAAACCATTGCTTCTTATTAAAATCACCAACCACAAATATAAGTATCAGCCTTTTTTTAGTAAAATATTATGGCATTTGTATATCTTATACTTTTAAACTAACAAAAAGCAAATAGAATAGGAATTACAATTTATGAAGATTTCTTGAAAACATACTAAGAAACAGGTTTATTTTATAAATATTTAAATAAAACAAATCTTTTTTCTAATTTTCAGTACTTTCTTTACTTAATTTAAGTGCCTAAACTGATTCTAAATGGACACTGGTAATTATGAAGAGTAAATTACTTGAAAACAGTTTTTAGTTTTTAGTTTTTGCTCTGTTATTCTTCACTCAATCCCCACTTTATTTCTATATTTTAGTCCTCAGCTCGACGTTATCCTTTAGATCCTTGGGCGCATACTTACAAATGGCTTCATTTTTATTTAGATCACACGGTTGAGCTTCGAAAAGGAGTTCCGGGGGACACACTGGGGTTGGGCGGAAAACTAACTACACACGACACGGCACAGGGACTGGTCGCTGGACGCTGGTTGAACCTCCTAGAACCACGACTAGGACTGTTAACGAACTGTGCCGACTGCTGGCTGGTGGCCCTAATATATACCGCCCGAGATCGGAGACGGAGACTGGAGCAGAGCAGAGCAGAGACACGAGCCGCAACATTGGTAACACCAACAATGGCAACATTGGCCAGTAGCCAGCAAGAGCCAAAGCGAGCACGAGCAGAACAATGCGGGGCCGGGAGTAATCGAATTACAACGTTAATCGCGGCTCAAAGCGGGTTTTGGCCAAAGCCGAAGTGGATACCGAAGAATGTGTATCGATCGCGGGATTGGTAGGAGAGCGCGCAACATGTTGCTGGCGGTGCAGTGCGCGGCGGCAACATGTTGCGCGAGCTCGTGTTCCTCTGCTGCGTTTGTCACTGCGAGAAGTGCCGCCGTGACCTTGCTTTCAACTCAATCACCTTAATGGCCCGATCGGCGCTTGGTCTATTCGGTGGTCTTTTAGTGACGAAGTGAGACTTCCGCGGCGCAAACAATTAGCACTCATTATTTGGGCCCCGAAACAGGGAATGGGATTGTGATTGCGGCTGGGACTGTGGGCCGGGGGCGATGTTATCGCGGCTTGCCTTTCCAAAAACTGCCCAAGAGACCCGCCCCGATCAAATTAAAAAATTCTTAGCCGCCGCCACCGCCACCACCACCGACGTCGTCGCCGCTTGCAACATGCCACAGTGCCCCAATGCCCCAACGGGGGCCATAACGAAATGTGAGCTGCAAAAGTGAGCAGAAAATATCGAAAAGCTGGGCGTTTGCCTCTTTAATCATTGAACTGCATCGGAAAACGAAGCGAAAAGTTTGCAAATTAAAAATAAAAACAAGAGCACGGCCCAAAGAAGCCAGCGGAAAACAAAAGACAGAAAAATGGCATGGTTTTCTAGCTGGCCACTTTTGGCCATTGCCGCCACTGCTGCTGCTGCTGCTGTTGTTGCCACATGTTGCAGCATTTCTTTGCAGTTCGCCAATCTTGATGTTGCACTCACTCACACTCACAACTCGGCGCTATTCGTTGTCTGCCGCAATATAGCATAATGAGTGCCTGCACTCTGACTGAATTCGATTATTTGCATTCGATAAGGCGAGTGCCCTGGCTGTGTTGCATGTGCGGCATGTAGCACGTACCACGGTGCATATCGAATGTTGACTGTTGCCTGTTGAATGTTGAATGTTGAATGTGGCACTGGTGTTGGTATTGGCCCCGGCGCACTTCATACGTTTGTCTCGGCAACTTAATTTGTTCAGCTTCGCCCGCCGCCAATTTAATTTGAATAAACCAAATGCAAACTGCTCTTTTGAACTCGGCAATACACCCGCAAAAAAAACCATAGCGATTGCTATACTTTCTTTACAGATCAAATTAATATTATAATATTTTATGTTATTAAAAACAGTATTTATAAGCTAAACGATACTGATTTAGATTTATAAGAAAATTATTTGCAATTTAAGGAGGCTACAAGTACAACATTTAAATTATTGTTATTTTATTTAAACCTTAATAAAAATAATAAAAAAAATTTAAGATAGGAAAAATTACACGTTTTTGAGCGTTTTCATAAGATTTTATGGAAATATTATAGCTGCAACTTTCCTTCTTAAATCCGCATCAGACAGATAGTAACGCCTGAAACCTTGAGTTCAAAACCAGTTGTTCTGTAATTTTAGTTCATATTTTGTGATCCAAGAATATTATTAAAAATGTATTGTTTATGTTTGTGACTTAATTAATGTTTATTATTCAGTGCATATTATTTTTTTCAGTGCACTCATACGTGTGCGGGCGGCAATCGTTTTGGGGCGTGTTTGACATTTTTGCGGTATGCGCAACATTATAAATTATATTCCCGGTGCCACTTTTGTTTTCATTTTATTAGCTCGACCCACTGTCGACAGCTGTGGGCTGGATACCTTGCTGGCTGGCTGACTGGCTCAAGTGCAATCCACACATTTGCGAGTCGAGGTGCCCACCTTCAGCCAGTTCCAATCCAATCCAATCCAGCTCCATTTGCGCGCGTAATTATTGTCTTGGATTTCCATCTGCGCAGTGCATGGGGTGTCGGGGATATAAATTCTGATTGGTATCTGGGCGAAAATTAACTAATTACACGGTAATAACACGTATTATGCAATCAGAATCAATTTATCTTAATGCATTTCTAATCTAATGCAGAAACTATGAGTGTATTTTAAAGTAGACGTGCTCGAATTTTCAACCAAGAATTTTGAGCTCAAGCTAAGTGGGAATGTCCTTAAATAGTTCGAAACTAAATAAATTTGCAAGTTAATGGATTCCCTGTTTAACGGCTGCCTAGTAAAGTTATTTCTTATGGCTGTAATCAATAGTTATGAGTTTCTTTTGCTATAACCATCAAACGAATATAACGCATACGCAACGATGACTCACTTGCCTTCAGAATGTGCGGGAAATTGATTGAGAGTGCTTGCCGTTTTTGGCTTACTCACTGTTTGTATAGCACGTACCAATGCCAAACTGTCTTTCAGCAGGGAAAAAATGTTGAAAACAATTTCTGTGTCCCGCTCAAGAGCCCCTGCCCCAGAAGGCTGTCTGTGCGGACTTGTAGATTTGTAGATACGTAGATACAGGGAAAGGCTAACAATGGCAGGCCGCAAAAAAGACTGCAGTTCTGGTGGGCGTAGGCTGGCTGGCCAGAACCTCCCTTGCTGTCTTTAGTACTTGTTGCTTTTCGATACATAGTATGTATGCAAATTGGGCCTAGATGCAAATCGACATAGATGTTATTCGATAAATTGCCATGTCGATTTCAGCTCTTATTTAATTGCTGTTATTTACAGTTATTTACGGGCAGGAAAAGCACACTTGCATCTGCATAGAATTACCTGTGCGCGTGGGCAGGTGTTGGCTCTGCCATCGTTTGTCTCTCAATTCCATTGAAATATTTTCACATGGCTAAATCATGTACAATTAATTGAACTAGCTGTTAAACAACATAATTAAGATGGAAGCCAGCAGGGAGGCGATGGGGTGCTGCTTGGCCACCAGTCAGTCCACCTGCTGACCAATTGCGACCCGGCCGGCCATTAGGCAAATGAAGCATGGCCCGCTTCTAGTAGCGGCAATTAATAGCAATTAATATTTAAAATTCTGCCCGCAAGACAATAAAATTCTGCATGCCGTGATGCAACAGAAACTGGCTTGGCCAATAGCAATTGCATTCGGAATTAGCTTGGCAACACCATCATCGATGCCTTCTGGCCTGGTCACGCATCAATGAACCAAAAGACAGTGGGTTGAAAATCTAATGTATATTTAAAAACATAAATAATCCTCTGATAGTTAAGACAGAAATTGTGAACAACATCATAAGCTAGGTCTATCCAAACAATTTTTCTTACGTGTGTACATATATTCCATGTTTCAAATTGTCCCATGGTACCTATTTTGGCATTGAAATTCTTCAGGCAATTGGTCTGGCTCTGACTGCCGGACTGCCGGTCTTTCAGACGGTCTGCCCTGCTTTGCTCAGCGATGCAGTGAAGCGTGGAGTGACTTTTTGGCCAGACGGATGCAATCAGCGCGCTCGCGGGTGTAACTGCCCTCCAGGGAATGGCCAATAGAAGGCAATAGCCAGAGCAATCGCCTTTGTTAATTCTTTGCCTGGTTTTTGTCTGTTTTTTGTTCTTACACAAACTGTTGCTTCGAATATTTGCGGTTAATTAAAAATGTTAATTGCTGGGCCAGCGAGAAGTAAGCATTCCCAAGGTACAGGGTGTTAGGACCATGGCTCTTCCACCACAATCACATGTCATTTAGTAGTCATAAAACCATCAGTTTAGAGATTGAGTATCGCAACCATGAGATCTAACTGTAATTGCCTTGTAAGAACACCCTATACTCCGCCACGCAAGAATTAATTCAATGTGCCAAGCGTGCAAAGCTAAAATAAATCATTAAAATTTATGAATTTAATTGGCTTCAATTATTGCCACAGATAAAATGTAAAGCAAACTGCGGGCGGCAGGTACAACGGCTCTAATAGAATCGGATTGAATCGCTGGCCATGATCAGGCGGTTATACTCACTTGGCTTGAGTGGCCGCTGCGGCGATTGGATTCAATTGGATTCCATCAACGGTGGCCACCCTAACGTGGAATTACGAAAATTATGGCCACGAACTTTGGCCAACATATCATTAGGGTGTAGCTGGCGAATGAACCTGGCCGAGGGGGCACCGCCATAGGGGCGGAGCCCTGCATTCACAAGTATGCTATCCATAACCATATCTGATTCGAATCTGAGAATTCGAATCTCCATCTGAATCCGAATCGGAGTCTGCTGCTGCGACTGGCATTTGTCACATGGCGGGTAGGCTAATTGGCATAATGCTGGTGGGGGATAACCATACCGGAGTTGCGGGCGTGGAGGGCAGATAATTAAATTGCAAATTTCCCAGAAAATGATTGATTGGAAACGGTTCGGTGCTTGCATCGGAGCTGTAGCTCTGGGATGCCGCTGGCTGCAGTTGCTTGCCCGGACTTATTCCGCGATGGGCGGCGTGGGAGGGTTTTCAGCGATATCCGCAGCCTAGAAACTGGTCAAAAGCACCAGGTAGCAACCGCATTTGACACGCCACCAAACGGGTTTGCTATTCACATGCAACATCTGGGCCAGCAGCGAATGGCTGGCTCACCAGCTGAGTGCCCCGCCTTTGGGCTGGGGAGGGGGGCTTGGACCGCTCCCACGCATCACCGGATTCCTGCAGTTGACACACACGTGTCCTGGCCAAAACGCCGCACAATCACGAAGGCCCAGCGCCGTTTTTGGCCAAGTTTACGGGCCAGTCAATTTGATATTTCCATTTGCTCACAACGCAAATCCGCCGCATGACAGTCGCCATTCCGCATGCCGCTTTGCCGCACGTCACCCGCATTCCCGCGCCGCGACCCCATGACCATAAAGTGCGCACAAGCGAATGGAAAACATTTTTGGAGGCGCGCCCTCCAATCTGGTCCGTGTTATTAAAAGTCGCCCGGAAAAAAGCGAAGCGAGACACGAAAATCTAAAGCTAACCCACATGCATAAAACGAGACCTTAAAACTCCAAGCTGACCACCCAGAAGTGGACGTGCGGTGTCAGCCGGGTGCAAATAAAGTTGGCCAACAAAGTAAACGGCGAGGATGGAGCGTAACGAGTGCCATAAAACCCCCTGAGAACGGTGCGCGCTGATGTCTATTTTATTCCCTGAAAGAAGCCATAAAGAGTTCCTCGAAACTTTAAGATAACTGAAAAATGAAGCCAGCTGGGGGAGCGGCAAAGACCATCCTAATTTATTGCTTCTTTGTCGCGGACATAACAATTTCATGCTTACATCAAACCGGGATTAGAGGCCATGCATTCCGGGCCTGTCAAACCCCCGGGCCAAAGACCAATATTTCAAATCGAGCTCATCCCGCAGGGCTGTCTCACGTGCCGAGGCCCACGTATCCGGACACTACGAAGTGGCACCTCCATTATTCATAGTACACTTACACAAGCCAACAAAGGTTTCTTTCAGATTAAACAGCCACTGTTTTTTTTTTTTTATATTTAAATATGACTTTATAAGTTACTATTCGCCATTTCATTTGGTAGTTTATTTATTAAAAACCCTAATAAAATATGTGAAGCACTCTTATATTACGACTGACGGTTATACATCTTGCCTAGTTTTTAACTAAATAAATATTCTAATATAACTACTTTACACCGATCATAATGGAAGACCCCATTTCAAACCCTGTCCTATGTTAACTAGTGCTCGCTCAAGGTCATGCCAGCGATGCCCCCACGCAGCCACCGTGATATGATAGTCAAATGCCGACCCCTGGCATTATCTCAAATTCGATTCGAGGGAAAAGCGAATCGGTCTCTTTGGGCTCTTATCCATCTGTCAAATCGCATATCTGACAGCCCGGCAGCCACCCCACCTGCAAGACAACGGAACGAACGGCGCTTTCGGGGGAGATGTCAACTAAACAGGCGGCAAAGTAACAAAGGTCACGTTCGGTGTCACAAGAATGAAACTTTTCAATTGATTGATCGGGTCGGTGGTTTCCAGGTTTCAAGGCTAATTAACTGCGGACGGGAGCGGTAAGAAATTGTGATCCGACTCAGACTACGGCCCGGTCCCGGGCCTGACATTCCCGTGAACTACAGCTAATTGGCCCGGCTATGTTGGCAACTTGGCTACAGGTTCGCGACACTGAAAGGGATTAAAAACTAATTAGGCGAGCGCGTAAGGAAAGGACAAAGTGCAAAAGTGAGCTACAAAGCGAGTCTGCGAACAAGAAAAACCGCAGAACGGCAGGAGGTTATCCTCTGCCGGGGTTTAAACGGAAAAAGAATGTTGCAAATTATCTGCCTCGGACAAAGTTCTAGGAACTGACTATCCGCTCAGAGCCTTTGCAAAAAGGCGACATCCCTACATTGAACGCAGTTTTCCGCCGCCACTAATTGCTGCAATCCCATTTGCATAATCCGCCACGGCAATTGATTAGCACAATCACAATACGTACACAGGTTGGCACACCAAGTGTGAAAGTCTGTCAGAAAAATTGTACACGGCACCGGCAATCGAAGCAAATCAAATGGAATTAAATTGATTCGAGTGGAGTGCAGGCAGCATTGCAACACGTCAACCACATTAGTGACAAGTGTGGCAAATTGCCGCCGACCACAGCAATTACTCTCTGGGGCTCGGTGGTTCGGTGGCTCAGCGGTTCGGTGGCGCATGCGTGGTCGGCCACCGCTGCGTATACGCAATCTCAGGGACAGCCCCCAAATAAAACCAGTCGCAGTCGTGCAGTTTCCCGCAAAACGGGAATTCGTGTTGAAAGTCAATGCCACGGATTCCATTGAATGTCGAGGTGAGGTGCGTGAAAATCGAACACGCGTTGGTTGTTAGCTGGAAACAGTCTCCAGTCTAATTGGTTAGCAACTGAACTTCTAGAGTTCATTGGAACACTTGAACCCCAGACACTAGGTGTTGCTAATAGGAGGTGCGAAAGGTAATTGTTTGATAGATAGGATTGAAAGTATATATAAAAATATATATTAAAATGCAATGGGACACCAAGGACATATACATAAGTATTACTTCACATATGTTCTGTGAATTAGCTCCTTAGTAAGTATATTGTTAGTTTAGGAAAAGGTTGATGTAGCAAAACATGATCTCATAAGCACTCCAGTATTCCGTTTTTAAAGACTCACTGTTGCTTAAAATAAATTCAACAGAAATCAGTATCTATTAGCAAGTTTTCATCACCACCTCTGATATATATGGACGCTCATTGCCCAACACTTGTGTGCTATCTCGTTCGTTGCAATAACTAACTTTAATTGGTTGCTAGTCCTAAGCAGTTCATTTCTCTTAAGCTGGGAATTAGTTAAGCTCCATACATTTCCATATCAATTTCCTAAGCCTGGCTTGGCTTGGCTTGTTGCAATTTGGCCAACGACAGCCACGGCAACGGCCACTCGGAGTCGGCATGCAAAACAATATAAAGCATATCAAATGCCAAACGGCTGCGCCAGCAACACCTCCGCGCATGCGCAACGTTCGCCGGCATCAGCGGACGCAGGCGCGACGCTGGCGGGTGGTCCGCCTGTCAGTGGGATACAATATTACCAACAAAGTGCATAAAATCAGCAAAAGAATACACAATGAGAAAATAATCAGGAAGCTTAACTCATAGAGCCCTAATAGGTTGAACTTGATCAATTTTCTCTCGTGGAAAAAGTATATCTAATTAATCTTTAGTATATGTACATATATATATATATGAGCACATGTTTCACAAATATTGCTGTTTTGTGCATAACTATATATGTTAATAACATTAAAAATAAAGTTTCCTGTCCATCTATATTTGTAAAAGTCTCTTAAAGCATTTTATATTACAACTTACAGGTTTTGTTCAGCAATGGAAACCCGTTTCTACATTTATTTGAATTAATCTATTTGACTTGATAAATTAAGAAATTCAATAGATTTCGAAAATTGATAATTTGTATAAATTATATTTACGGCTTTTTGTTTTTATTCTCCATTTAGATGGTTTTGTTAACTCCACTTTTAGTTATCTTGAATTAATCAACATAGATCGAAGCTCAGATTGTCTAAATGAATTCTATAAAGATAACTAGTACCCGGACTACATAGTACTAGTACGAAATGTTTTAAAAACAAATTTCTAAATATATATCAAGACCCCTTTAGACCTGTTTTTCTGGGTGTAGCAACGAAGCAACGAACAGGCGCCGCAATTGCCGACGCCGGCAAAGTGCAAAGTCACGGATGAATGAGCCAGTCGGAGAGTTGGCTGGAACTTTGCTTCAGCGATTCGTTTTAATTGATTTTGTTTTGCTGCAGGAACTGTGCTCATAAAACGCACCGCTTCACTCCCCACCTGACCACCGGCAAGTTGGCCAGAAAACAAGAAGGAAAAAATCACCGCTTGGCCAACTAATTTCGGCCAAACATGACCGGGCGCTGGCCAAGGAGTTGGCAAATATTTGCGGCCATTTTCGGCGTCTCCTAATTGTGGGCACCCTCTCGCTGGCGTTGTTGTTGTTGCTGCTTTTGTTGTAATTGGCACGGTTGGTAATTCTTTTTTGGCTAATTTTTGGATATTGGATTTTCGTAGCTTTGTATTTTCATTTCCATTTCCATTCGAGCGCCCGCTGCTGACAATTTGCAATAGTGCAAAGTTGCAGTTTGTTTGTGTTTATGTTTATGCAATCAAAATTCTTGCCGTTCCCGGGGGGCGAAAAAAGCTGAAAAACCTGGAAATGCTGGGAAACTAGCAAAGGCTCGAATGGCACTTGTGGGTGCAATTGTAATTATCCTAATTTATGTTGTGTGGCGGCCGTTTTAATGCAGCTTTAGCGGCTCTGACCGCTCCTGCTGCCCGGGCCTATCTGCCCCGCGATTCTGAAATGCGGCGCAGATTTATTGCAAATTATCTGGCAGCCTGACAATGATCGATAGTGCAAAATTTATAGTCGCCACAGCCGTGGTTTCGCCATTATTCGATTTTTTGGCGCTTAATAAAATAAAGCCGGCTCTATTTGCCGGCTTTCGGTTTCAGTCAAAACGGTCGCCGCTGTCGATGCTGACGGTTGTGTTTCACAAATAATTAGACTAATAAATGAGGCCGCAATGCTGGTGTGCTGGGAAGTGCATTAGTGAAATGGAAATGCGGAAAACGTGAGTGGCCACACACACAAACCAAAATTAATTGACCTGTGCCGAGGCTGATGGTAATGTAATTAAAAAAGTTACTTCACCGCCGACGCGTCATGAAAGAATTTAAATACATTAGCTGCACATAACGAAGTTCTCAGCGTCGTCCACTCAAGTTAATTAAACATCCACGGGGCACAATGCGAGTGCTAAATTATAATTAATTATTAAATGGCCCCATAAAGGGCAATCGTATAAAACAAATCAATTTATTCGGCAAACAGCTCGTGTCATCTGAAATTCTAAATTCCCAGGGAAAGGGCAGCGCCGAGCTAACATGACTGACAATAGCCAAGTTCAGGTGTGGTCTTAGCCAATCAAAGTGTAATTGAAATGTTCTTGTCAGCTGACAACAATTAACGTGAGTGGATAAATCAACGATTGTGCGGCTAAGCGGAGACAAAGCCAACTCCACTGATTTATGATCTTTGAGCGCGGTTTAAATTAATAATATAATGTCCGACTGCCAGTTGGAGTTGTCAATAGCGCCATTGTGCTCGATGAAAGTAATTAGCATTTTTAATAATGAAACAGGTATGAAAACATGAGTACAAACATACACAAGGTACACGCAATAATTATGATACCATTTATTGTTAAATTAAAGTTATTTCAAGACACTAATTATTTGTGTCTTATAAGTACACATGTGTTGCACTTCTTTTTTAATTGGTCTTTTTTTATTTTATTTTAAATTATGTTTTTATTATTATTAGATTTAATAAATTTTATACTATTAGATTTAAATAAATGCTCTTAGCTATGGGCTTCTTATAACTTTGATTTGTCAAAAAAAATTATCAATGGGAATAGCTTTAAATGAAAAATCCCATACCAACCATACAGGATTTACAAACTTTTGTTTGTGGATTTATAGAAATTACTCTATTTTATTTAGAAACCTGTATTTTTAAAACTTATTTATTCTTTTATAATTAAAAACCCCCTTCTTTTAAGTTCAAATACGAACCATAATACGAACTAAAAATGAAAACTAGTCCTAATCACTTTACATATAGGCGGCTTTGTAAGGAAGATCAACTCTGAAAAACTCAGCTTATATACGATCTCCTGTGGACAGCCAAGTTAATGGCCGTGAATCAGTCAGAAATCAATATAAGCCAGTTGGAACCCAGTAGCACCAGCTGTTATCAAATGTTTTTGGGCCCTAAAACAGCAACTCCCGAGCAATAACAAGCAGATGCCTCAGTACCAAGCACGCCGGTGACCGCAAAGCTTTGCTCCACTCCGAACCTCAATTCAGTTTTAGAACGACTTTGGAACGCGACGGTAAAGCTGGATAATCTCAACCTAACAAATACAGAATACATCTAGCAGTGTTCGGTGGTCCTTACAATCCAACGTGGCGAAGTGTGGTCCAACCGCAGTTGGCTAAAATGTGTGAGTGAGTGTTCTTTACGACTTTTTGACAGTTTCCGAGTCGAAGTTCAGACTGTTCCAAGGGCCACGAGCTACAGTCTGTCATTCGGCTTAAATCTATGGCTGGTACTCGACCGGTTTGCCCAGGAGAAAAACCAGGAACACTTTCATACATCACGATGTGTTGCAATCCAGGTGGAAACTTGTTTCGGTTGCATTGGATTAACCTTGAAGTGCGGAATTGCGGAAAAGCGCCCTGCAAACAAATATGTTTTTAGTGAAAAGATTTAAACTAAAGGTTTGGGAAAACTGTTAGTATGGAAACTTAATCCAAGTCAAGACAAGCTTTTTATGAAATGCAGAAAATCAGATATTCCTTTAAAAATTGGAGAGGTCGCAATATATACAAGATTTACCTACGTTTCAACACCTTTCGTTTAATGTATGTAGTGCTTCCTGGAATCTATTTACCAACCTATAATACGTTTTTTTTTTTTTACATAATGTATCCATTTAATGCAAATTCGATTATTAAGTATTATACACGTCAAACGAATAATAATATGTGCTAGTCTTTTTAAAAGACCGCTCAGTTTAAAAATGATTGAAAAAGTTATTCGACAACTTTATATTCAAATTTATAAATAAAAGTTATTTGTAAATTTTTACTTTACTTATAACACTTATAACACATTAGATGACATTTTTGGCAAATGCCATCCCTGATAAATAGTCCTTTTGTTCTATATATGAAATCCTAATATCAAATCCAGATTCTATATGGTTTTCCCAGCTTCCATGTACCAATTTCAGTACAAAATGTTTTACATTTTAGACTCTATATTGATCTATCTATAATTCTATAGTCCTTATGCAAGGTGATCACCCTGCTCTGAAAAGGGTTAATCATCTCTAATACCGAGTTAGCATCTACTGATTAATGTCTGACTACGGGTTAGCCTAATCGATCCGGTGTCGACGACCTTAGTTGAAGCTGGAGTTCCCCGAAACGGAACCGCAATTGATTGCATACACTATATGCGAGTACGAGTATTAGCAATACTCGATACCCAACCGGTGCTGGGTTTATTTACATCAATTGATTGATTCACGACTCGTTCGTTTACCTCTGGCAAACCTGATGCCGCCACCGAATGAGTATGGGTGCTTGTGCGGTATCACATGTTGGCTCAGTGGGTCACTCGTCGACGATTTGGTCTTGAACCGCAGATCAAGTGAACACAAAAGCCAATTGAAATTAGAATCCATCGGAGCGTTGGCAAATTGCATAACATTTGCACCAGGGCCTGCAGGCCATCCCGGGCACAGTTGCAGTGTGCGAGATTGATAGATGGACCCCGGTCCCGGCTAATCTCGGTCAGTGTCGCTAATTAAAAGGTTTAAGGCTGAAATTAGCATATGAAGCAATGGTCATTTCCCCCGTCATCGGGCACGGGTACTCCTCATCTCGCACAGATATGTACGTACTTACATGTGCCCACCTGCGTGTTCGCTGTCCATGAGAGTGAAACCCCAACATGACGTGAACAAAAGCCGGCTCCCTCACCTCCCATTCTATAAATGGGCATATGCAAAGCGTTGGGTGCGAAGGGAGGCGGAGCCCGGGCACATTAGATGGCATCGCATGCCGCCAATTACCCGCATAATCTTGTAATACTAACCCGAACCAAATGCCCGCTCCCACTCCCGCGCCTGCCTCGCACACTGAAGGGCCAATTTGGGCTTCGGTTACGCCTCGCAGCGCTTTAATTCCCCTTAAATAGTGCCACACTATGTGGAACGGGGATTACAGCCACCCGAACACGTGTGACTGGAGTAGTTAGTGGCGCCCAATGACGCCATCTCCATTACACTTGAATGGCCAGGCTTAACGGCTGAGTTATGAGAGCCGCTGACAGCCGCCCCTCGAAGGGCGGCGATTCCGTCTCGCAACGGAGCGAATCTGTCTCTATTTTGGATTCTTCCGAGAGCCACTTGGCTTCGAGCCAGTGGATCCACGCGAGTGTGTCCGTCGCCGGTCCGGGCAATTGTTTTGTGAAATTAAATTAAATTGATTGAATTTAGACGCTATTCGGGCAGAGGTCAATGCGGAGGTGCATGGGGTAGTCGCTGTGCACGGCAAACAAATATAAGCGAAATGTCTTAATTAATTCAAAACTTAAGATTAATGGGTTATGATTGCGGTTCTAAAACAGGGGAGGCCAGGCAATAAATGTTAGAATTGCATTTGTTTAAGTAAATATGAGAACAGTGGCTAGATATGGGGAAAATAGAGGAAGATTTTGCCTTTAAATTACAATTTTAAATCTGTGTCTGATGTGCGGGTGTTTGTAGAGGTCGGGTGGAGAAATTTGCAGACATGAGCATTAGGGCTTTAAGCACACCTATTTCAAAAATACAAGCAAATGTAAATTAAACTAATTTTTAAATATTTATTTTCGAATGTGAACTAATCTTATTACTAATGTTTTATGAGTTGTTTTAAAGTTAAGGTGAAGAGAGAAATATGAATATATATATATATATATATATACATATATATTTACATATATATACCCTATAGTGTATAGATAGTTCAGTGATACGATGTCTCTAGTGGTTCACCCTCATTTTCTTTTCTATGGGGCTGAAAGCAGATAGTACATACATCGAGGTTATTTTTATTAGTTATTCACATTTAGAACACTAAATACTATTGCAGGTATACTAGTATTTAAATGATCTTAAATATTTAAGCAAATACATTTTTAAATATTTACTAGGAAAAACCTATAGATTTTCTCTGTGTAGACCTGCCACCGCGTCGCGTTTGTTATTGTTAGACCCAGTGATAATGACATAAATTTCTGAACGATCTGCTTTGTGACCGTTCCTGTTGATTAACGGCAAAATAAAGGCGATTTAATGAAACGATTGAGGTTAATGGGTCAAATCAGAGCAGGTATCTGTTGGGAAATCCAGATATTTCCTGTCCCAAGATCAGCATTGCATAAATCTTGGATCGAACGAGATAAGTAGACCCACCCCCGAGGCACTCATTGAAGCGCTGCTGTCGCCGCCGATGTTGCTACTGCCTGATGTTGCTAGTTGCTGCTGCTCATGTTGCTGCTGCTGCGACTGATGCTACCGCTGATGTCGCTAGTTGCTGCTCTCGCCACTCAATTGCTTGTCGCGCGCCGTGATTGCGCATCCCATGCGGCCGCTTTCAGTTGGCAATGCGAGCGCGACTCGGCCGCAGTTCTGTGCCGTCCAGTCTCTGGTCTGCGATCTCCAGCCTCCCATCGCTGGTCTCCGAAATTCGGCCCCCGGTCGCCAGTCTCCGGCTGCCATTCTCCGGCTCTCCATTCTCGGTTTAGATTACGTCCCGTTCGGTTCGCCAAACTGCGTCGCGCGAAAATTGCGTTTAATTAAAGTATAAAGGCCAGCGAGCTCCTCAATTACGGCAGCTCGTGGGATGAGTCGCCACAGCCAGCTGAAGCTAGCGATGCCCTCGGTGCACGGGTCTCCAGCTCCTGCTCCGCATCCGCATCCGTCGAAGGATCGGAGCGTGAAGCTGGGACTTGGTGTCAACCAGCGGACGGGTCGGGTGCAGTGGTGCCCTGGCCTGACCTGCTGCAAACTACTTCTGCTGCTTCCAGTGGTGATGCTGCCCCTGACGCTTGTGCTTATCCTGATTATGCGGCTGGACGGAATGCTGGAGGCGCTGCAGCTGAACGAGCAGAGGATGCGCGAACGTCGAGAGTCCGCTGCAAAGGTGCCCAGCTACTTGGAGAACTACGAGGCTTTGCAGGCGGAGGGCAGCACATACAATGAGCTAATTAACGAGGAGTTCCTGTTACCGTCGGGCAAGCGAGCCCATCATGAGCTTGAGGCCGCGGAGCGCGATCGACGATGTCAGCCCTATCGGTACGGAAACGGCGAGACCCTGGAGCTAGAGGAGCGCAGCACACTGATGAAGGACTCGCGCACTTCCTTCTTGCCGCAGGGCATTCCGCGCGAGTGTCTCGGCATAGACCTGGACATCAAACCCCTAGACAGCAACCCCAGCGTGTCCCAAAAAAAACGGTTCCAGGACGAGACTGCCTACTGGCTGGAGCGGAGCAGGCAGCACCGGGAACGGCGCGAGGCGGAAGGCCATTCCGGCGAGGCCAATCCAGAGCAGACGTCCCAAATCAACGAGCCTACCGCTGCACTGCAAAGCTTCTGGAACGAGGAGGGCACCCGCGAGGGCATCCGCATGGCGCAGGCCATGACCATGAAGCGCTACATGGACACCAAAGTGGATCCCTGTGTGGATTTCTACAAGTACGCTTGTGGCAACTGGGAGAGGCTGCACCCGATACCTAAGGACAAGGCTGGCTTTGACACTTTCGAAATGCTGCGCGAAAGCCTTGACCTTGTGCTGCGCAATCTCCTGGAGAAGAATGATTCGCCTGCTCAAGCGGCCGAGCCGAGGAAGAGCCGGGTTCGGAACACGCTGTTCAAGCTTAACGAGCAGGGAGAGGGCGAGGGCGAAGCGGACCAAGCGGCGGAGCTGCGGGCTGAACGTCTGAAGCGGCATATCGTCAGCCAGAGGCAGTTGCTCAATCGCATCCTCGTGCGGTACAAACGATACACCAACGGAACCAAGCGGAAACGCCTCATCGATGCCACCCGGGAGAAGACCAAAGAGGAGGAAGCTGCAGCACCTACCGTCGCGACGAAGGAGAAGTCAAAGGAGAAATCGGACACTGAGGAGCCAATAAACGTAGCGGCCACCAACAACATGCTCCAGCCCCAGCACGATGCCCAGCTGAAGGCCAAGAATCTGTACCGATCCTGCGTAAACAGCCAGCTGTTAGCCAGGCGGGGCCTGGAGCCACTGCACACTCTCATCCAGGAGCTCGGCGGCTGGCCCGTCCTGGACCAGCAGTGGAGCGACGCCAACTTCAACTGGCAAGTTCTGGCTGCCACTCTGCGGCGCTACAACAACGACATCCTCATCGTCCAGTGGGTGGGGGCGGACATCAAGAACTCCGAGGAGAACATCGTCCAGTTCGACCAGACGGGCCTGGGCCTGCCCACCAGGGAGTATTTCCTGCAGCCCAGCAACAACAAGTACCTGCTGGCCTACCAGCGCTATATGTCAGAGGTGATGCACAAGATGGGGGCCTCCAAGGCGGACGCTCAGCGGGTTGCCACCGAGCTGGTGGCCTTTGAGACGCAGCTGGCGGGGATAACGGCTCCGGCGGAGCAGCGGCTCAACGTGACCAAAGTAAGCAAATCAATTGGAAAATCGAGACTTTTCTTATTGTTCCATTCTGCAGCTCTACAAACGGATGTCCCTGGACCAGCTGCAGGCGTTGGTGCCGGAGATCAAGTGGCTTACCTACCTACAGAGCCTTCAGGATCGTGAGGTGAGCGGGGCCGAAGAGGTGGTCATCTACGCGGTGGAGTACATGGGCAAATTGGTGACCCTGCTGGAGGAGACGGAGCCCCGCACCGTGGCCAACTACATGATGTGGCGTTTCGTGCGGCATCGCATCAACAACGTGGACGATCGCTTCGACGACATCAAGCAGCACTTTTACCACGCCCTCTTCGGCCGGGAGGAGAGTCCGCAGCGCTGGAAGGTGTGCATCGCCCAGGTGAACACGAACATGGGCATGGCGGTTGGCTCGATGTTTGTGAGCCGCTACTTCGACAACAACAGCAAGCGGGACACCCTGCGGATGACGCACGACCTGCAGCAGGCCTTCCGAGACATCCTCAAGACCACCGACTGGCTGGACGCAACCACAAAGCAGCTGGCCGAGGAGAAGGTCAACGCCATGTCCCTGAAAATCGGCTACCCGGACTTTATCCTCAATCCGGGTGAGCTCAACAGCAAGTACGCGGGAATCGATATCCACCCGGATAAGTACTTTGAGAACACGCTCAATGTCCTGCTCCACACGGCCAAAACGGAGCAGTCCAAACTGCACGAGCGGGTCAACAAGACCAACTGGCAGACGGCGCCGGCCATTGTGAATGCCTACTATAGCCGCAACAAGAACCAGATCATGTTTCCCGCCGGCATCCTGCAGCCGCCCTTCTACCACCGCCACTTCCCCAAGTCGCTAAACTTCGGCGGCATCGGCGTGGTCATCGGCCACGAGTTGACCCACGGATTTGACGACAAGGGACGGCTTTTCGACTGCAACGGCAACATTCACAAGTGGTGGACGGACTCCTCAATCCGGGGCTTCGACGAACGCGCCCGCTGCATCATCGCCCAGTACAGCAACTACACAGTGGAAGAGGTGGGCATCGTCCTCAATGGCGAAAGCACGCAAGGTAATGTGGATTCTATTTTGTCATTTCCTTGAATGTATCCCAATACTACAAACATGTATATCATTTATATATTTATTTCCAGGCGAGAATATCGCAGATAATGGTGGCCTGCGCCAGGCTTTCCATGCCTATCAGCGCTGGATGCAGGAACACCCCAACGAGGTCCCGGACGAGGTTCTGCCGGGCCTCAACATGACCGGACCACAGCTCTTCTTCCTCAACTTTGGCCAGGTGTGGTGTGGAGCAATGCGGCCCGAGGCCATACGGAACAAACTGAACACGGCTATTCACAGTCCGGGTCGCTTCCGGGTGATCGGCACGCTATCAAACTCCGTGGACTTTGCCCGGGAGTTCCGCTGTCCCGTGGACTCGCCGATGAACCCCTCCAAGAAGTGCAGCGTGTGGTAGATGCGGGAAGTCTACAGCTATAGCCTAAGAGTATTATTCACGACGTATGCCACGCAGTCCTAGACCAAAGAACGAAGGCATGCCAATTGGTGAGTTCACATCTAACCCCAACCCCAGTGGCACCTCCCGGGCGAGGCTCTAATTGCTCCACTTCGAGCGCCACTTAGTGGAGAAAGTGGCGGTGTCGGGTGTGTACGCAGCTCCTTATAGCTCGTTACCCGGCCTGGTGCTGTGGTGCCAACAACGACATCGCACTTCAATTGGGCGCCGGCACCCACTTAATTAATGGTGATTTATGCGCAGCAGTTGGTTCGGTTTCTAGACAGGGGGACAAACTTCTCCAATTGTCTTTCCAATGAAGCTGCAATTGGTGCGTGACACTTGGAATGCCACCGGGGTTGGAGTGCAGTCCCACATATAGCTTATCTTTCCCCCAAAGAGCACCATTAACGCCTCCATCTCGATTGCAGCTTTTCAATTGACAGAACAGCAAATTGGCGAAGTCCCAGAGATGTGTGCCGAGGATCGAACGGGATGACCCCCTTCACAACAAAGAATATGTGCCAAAAATTATAACTTGCTACTTTATATATTTTCGATAGCCCTTAACTATTTATATTTGTAACTTGCAATAGTTTAGTTTACGATGCAATTTATGTTTGTGATAATTCTAATTAAATGTAAACCACCAGCACTTTGTTTTTTTAATACGAAAGTACGCATGATTGCTCAACACTGGCAGCTTTCAAGTTCAAAACAAATATTTTTGGAAACTTTTTGAGTGGAATTCGTAAGGCAATTATGAGTGGCCGCCCATTCAGTTGGGAACGTGCGCTCGGCGACTAAGGAACTTCAAAGATATCGCGCTAGTGGGTGATCCAAAAATATACCTATATATTTATATATACCCGTCGTCGGCGAGGGGAAATGAAAGATTCCCATTCGAAACTTCAATAAATGAGGACAATGCAGTTCAGCTGGCTGATACCAATTATACTCTGCCTTCACAGAGTGCAGGGTCAGTTCTATGGCGGCAGCTCCTTCGGTTCACCTAGTGGCCAAGCCATTCGCCTTGGTGAGTGAAAGAGCTCGAAGAGCTCTCGGCAGCTTCCTCTCCCGAATTTATCCGACTCAAACAAAGCACGCAGGCCTTATCACCGACGACACCACCGACAGAATCCGTCAGACCTTTGAGCACGCCATATCGGTGGTCAACAATGAGCTGGGCGTTCCTTTGGCGGGCGAAACGGAACAGGTGGCCTACGGAAATTCAGTCCAGGCCTTTGCCCAGCTCTGCAGGCTAATGCAGGTGAGACAGCGAAAAGCATTGAGAATTTTTTAATAAACACGCCTTTCTAGGGCGGAGTGGGTGCCGTCTTTGGGCCGGCTGCCAAGCATACAGCCGCGCATTTGCTGAACGCCTGCGACTCCAAGGACATTCCCTTCATATACCCGCACCTCTCGTGGGGTGCCCACTCTGATGGCTTCAACCTGCACCCGAATCCGGAGGACATAGCTCATGCCCTCTACGACATTATCAACCAGTTCGATTGGTCTCGCTTCATATTCTGCTACGAGTCCGGTAGGTACATCCCAGAAGCCATGAACAATCATTTCTAATTCCCAACTTTTTGCTTAAGCTGAGTACCTGAACATTTTGGACCACCTCATGACCCTTTACGGCATCAAGGGACCCGTCATCAAGGTGATGCGCTACGATCTCAACCTGAATGGCAACTACAAGTCGGTGCTGCGTCGAATTCGAAAATCGGAGGACAGCCGCATCGTGGTCGTGGGCTCCACAGAGGGAGTGGCCGAGCTGCTGCGCCAGGCCCAACAAGTGGGAATCATGAACGAGGACTACACCTACATTATCGGCAACCTGGACCTGCATACCTTCGAGCTGGAGGAGTACAAGTACAGCGAGGCCAATATAACCGGAATACGAATGTTCTCACCTGACCAGGAGGAGGTGCGAGATCTGGTCGAGAAGCTGCACCATGAGCTGGGCGAAAGCGAACCCACCAATAATGGTACAACAACTTTTTGTCTCTCAGGAACTTTAGAGTTCCTTGGGATATTACAAGATCAACAAATTAAATAAGATGTTGGTTAGTAATAGTTTTCCCCTGTAGGCTCATCATCGATCACCATGTCCATGGCCCTCACCTACGATGCTGTGCGAGTCATCGCGGAGACAACCAAGCACCTTCCCTATCAACCCCAGATGCTCAACTGCTCCGAGCGTCATGACAATGTTCAGCGCGATGGTTCTACCTTTAGGAATTATATGAGATCGGTAGGTGAACCCTCGAGATCTAACAATATCATCCTACGAATTTTTTGGAATCGTTGCAGTTGGAGATAAAGGAGAAAACAATAACAGGCCGCATATACTTCGAAGGCAATGTGCGCAAGGGATTCACCTTTGATGTCATCGAACTGCAGACGAGTGGACTGGTCAAGGTCGGCACCTGGGAAGACGGAAAGGACTTTGAGTTCCAGCGGCCACCCCAAGTGATCAACTTGAATGACATTGACGACGGGTCGCTGGTCAACAAAACCTTCAAGGTTTTAATCTCTGTTGCAGTGGGTTGATTGAAGCCACATATACTATTTTTGCAATTACCTAAGAAAAACTTACATTCCAGACAAAACCCTATGCCAGTCTCGTGGAGAGCATTGACACACTTATTGGCAACAACCAGTACCAGGGTTATGGAGTGGATTTGATCAAGGAGTTGGCCGACAAGCTGGGCTTTAACTTTACATTCCACGACGGTGGCAATGACTACGGTTCCTTTAATAAGACCACCAATACCACCACTGGAATGCTCAAGGAAATTGTTGAAGGGGTGAGTTATCGTAAACACATCATTGAATGCCCTCACTGACAAATATATTCCTATCAGCGAGCTGATTTGGCCATCACCGATCTTACCATTACATCGGAGCGGGAGGAAGTCATCGATTTCTCCATACCCTTTATGAATCTGGGTGAGATAAGAAATCTATAAAAATAGTTCAGCCAACTCTAAATAAATATATTCTTAAAATCCCAGGCATAGCTATTTTGTATGTGAAACCCCAGAAGGCTCCGCCTGCCCTTTTTTCCTTCATGGACCCATTTTCCTCGGAGGTCTGGCTTTATCTGGGCATAGCCTATGTGGGCGTCTCCCTCTGCTTCTTTATTCTGGGGCGACTTTCGCCCACCGAGTGGGACAACCCGTATCCCTGCATAGAGGAACCCGAGGAGCTGGAGAATCAGTTTACCATCAACAACTCTCTGTGGTTCACAACGGGAGCTTTACTGCAGCAAGGATCGGAAATTGCTCCCAAGTAGAAATATATATGACACACCGGCTATATGCTTTAATTAAAACTCTTTTCTTAGAGCCCTGAGTACCCGCACAATCTCTGCCATTTGGTGGTTCTTCACTCTCATCATGGTATCCTCATACACAGCCAACCTGGCTGCCTTCTTGACCATCGAAAATCCGACTAGTCCCATTAACAGCGTTGAGGATTTGGCCGATAATAAGGATGACGTTCAGTACGGAGCCAAGCGCACGGGATCAACAAGGAACTTCTTTTTGGTAAACAGACCCACTTAAGGCTCTCGTGATTAAATGATTAGATCCCCATTCTCATAGACATCAGAGGATCCCATCTACATGAAAATGAATGAGTACATGACTGCCCATCCAGAGATGCTGATGGACAACAATCAGGATGGAGTGGACAAGGTCAAGTCTGGCACCAAGTACGCCTTCCTCATGGAGTCCACCTCGATCGAATTCAATACGGTACGAGAGTGCAACCTGACCAAAGTGGGTGACGCTTTGGACGAGAAGGGTTACGGCATAGCCATGGTTAAAAGTGGGTACCATTAGAGACTTCCCAAGCTCCCTGTAATTTTATTTATGATCCTCCAGACTGGCCGTATCGCGACAAGTTTAACAACGCCCTGTTGGAGCTGCAGGAGCAAGGTGTCCTGGCCAGGCTGAAAAATAAATGGTGGAACGAGGTTGGAGCAGGAGTTTGTAGCGTAAGTATCTGATGGATATTTAGAGCAAGTAATTAAGCGACTGCCATAGGCGAAAAGCGAATCCGATGGACCCTCAGAGCTGGGCGTGGACAATCTCAGTGGCATCTACGCTGTCCTGGCCGTCGGCTCTGTCATCTCGATAATCGTCGCCATCCTGTGCTGGTGCTTCTTTGTGTTCAAGAAGGCCAAGTTCTATGCGGTAAATATCATACTAAACCTTTGTTTCTTGCGAGATATATATTTGGGTAATCTGTATTAGGTTCCTTTCTGCGATGCCCTGGTTGAGGAATTCAAAATTGTCATCCGCTTTTCGGAAAATGAACGAGCCCTGAAGAGCGCCCAGTCTATATATTCCCGAAGCCGCAATTCGTCGCAGTCGATAGACTCGCTGCAAACTGATTCCGAGGAGAACGAACAACCTGAGGACTAGTTTTGAGATACTTGCATGGTATTCTACAAATTCTCTCAAAGCTTTCTGAAACTTTCACTCGGAATATTGTCCAAATTGACATTTTGGAAGCATCCCTCAGTTGCGGCCTTTTACTCAACGTGCTCGGTTGTGCGGCAATCGCGAACGATTTTATTTCTCTAAACTAATATGTACATATAAATATATATTTGTGTTGAAAATAAACTCAATTAGGAATGCTTTTCAATCAATTTAAAATTGCTTTGCTTATTATTTTCCTTAAAATCTCTGCGAAAAACGCTCAATATGACAACTTTGGCGGCTACAAAAAGTTCCAAAATTTGGAAAGTGTGCCAATCGGTAAGTAATTTCGAAGAAGCCAAAAAAATTAACTCAAATGAAAAATGTGTGTCGCGGGCAAAGTTTTTTTTATGCAGTTCCAAAACAAACTGTTTTCAACGCGCGATTTATTTTTAATTTCTCATAAAGGGAACAAGAACAAGCTGTTCGTTTTCGTTCCATCAACGCCGAAAGCTCATAAAACGGTTTTAGTATTTGTTTGTTTGTTTGGGTTTTCCGACCGAATGGGACGGCGATTAGGTCAAGTTGTTGTTTATAAACAAACCGGCAAGAGCGAAACGGCGGAACTGAGTAAATGAGTGGGAAATTCTTGATTTCAGGCCTTCTCACCGACCAGAACACGGACCAAATGAACATTGTCTTCGACCATGCCATTGACGTGGCTAACCAGGAGGTGGGCACTGCGTTGACATCTCTGAAAGCGGAGGTAAACTACGGGGATGCCTATCAGAGCTACGGCAGACTGTGCAGGATGCTTGAGGTAATACACAATGATGCTAATATAATATATGTATATTTAATGAATTATTATTTAAACGATATTTTTTATTTAAGAATATTTAAAGTAACTCATTACTTTTTTTAGACTTTTAGACTATTAAATATTTTATAGAATTATCTATTAAGCAAATATATCTTCCTTTCTTTCCACTGGAATACCCCTTTGACTTCCTTTCCTGACAAACTGTTTTAAATTTAAATTTCATTATTATACCCTTGCAGGGTATTATAATTTCAGTCAGAAGTTTGCAACGCAGTGAAGGAGACGTTTCCGACCCTATAAAGTATATATATTCTTGATCAGCATCAAAAGCCGAGTCGATCTAGCCATGTCCGTCTGTCCGTCTGTCTGTTTCTACGCAAACTAGTCCCTCAGTTTTGAAACTATCTGAATGAAACTTTGCATATAGTCTTCTATATGCTCTCACTGCTATATATGTCGGAACGGGCCGGATCGGACGACTATATCATATAGCTGCCATACAAATGTTCGATCAATTTTTAGAAAAAAAATTATAACTTGGCTGTGTTTCAATATTTTTGCACAATTTTTTAGATATGGCCTTTTTTTATTATTTTAGAATTTTTAATAAAAATTTCATGAAAATCGGACCACTATATCTTATAGCTGCCATAGGAACGATCGAGAAATTAATAGGAAAAAAACTATAACTTCGTTGTTTTTCAACGTTTTTTCATCTACTCCGGGATACAAGTTTATTTTATTATTCTAGAATTTTGGTATAAATTTCATAAAAATCAGACAACTATATCATATAGCTGCCATATAAACGTAGAGAAAATGTAAAGCTGGGAATGCAAAACTGTAACTGTCAAACTGTACATATAATAAGTATAGGTAAAATGTAATGAAATAATATCTGCAAGGGTATACAAACTTCGGCGTGCCGAAGTTAGCTTCCTTTCTTGTTTTTTTATTATTATTATTTGTTTATTATCATTTTTTATTTTTCAAAAATAAATTTTTATTTATTTCCACTTAAAGACCGGAATTGCGGGGGTATTTGGACCCTCATCACGGCACACTGCCGTCCACCTGATGTCCATTTGCGATGCCATGGACATACCGCACATCTACTCCTACATGAGCGAGTACGCCGAGGGGTTCAATCTGCATCCGCATCCGGCCGACCTGGCCAAGGCCCTGTATAGCCTCATAACGGAGTTTAACTGGACGCGCTTTATTTTCCTCTACGAATCCGGTGAGACGCCTTTGTCCAGGACTTGAATAGAGCGATTAATAATTCCAGCATCGCTCGCAGCCGATTACCTCAACATTCTGAATGAGCTGACCACGATGTTCGGCATGAATGGGCCCGTGGTCACGGTGCTGCGATACGATATGCAGCTGAATGGCAACTACAAGCAGGTTCTCCGCCGGGTGCGGAAGTCCGTCGATAACCGGATTGTGGTCGTCGGCTCCAGCGAAACCATGCCGGAGTTTCTGAACCAGGCCCAGCAGGTTGGAATTATCAACGAAGACTACAAGTACATCATAGGCAACTTGGACTTCCACTCCTTCGATTTGGAGGAGTACAAGTACAGTGAGGCCAACATAACCGGTCTGCGCCTCTTCTCGCCGGAAAAGCTGGCCGTCAAGGAGCTGCTCATGAAACTGGGCTATCCCACCGACCAAGATGAGTTCCGAAACGGTGAGCAGAAAAATATTTAATTTTCACTGTTCTAAATTTAAATGTTTATAAAGGCTCCTGTCCCATAACCGTGGAAATGGCTTTGACCTACGATGCAGTTCAGCTGTTTGCAGAAACCCTGAAAAACCTGCCCTTCAAGCCTGTGTCCCAGAACTGTTCGCAGCGCACGGAAAGCGTTCGGGATGACGGCTCCTCTTTTAAGAACTACATGCGAACGGTTCGATGAATCGAATAAAGCTCCTTTCGTAATGAATACTTATTTTCTCGCTCTGATTTCAGCTTCGACTCACAGAACACCTACTCACCGGACCCATCTACTTCGAGGGAAACGTCCGCAAGGGGTACCACCTGGATGTCATAGAGCTGCAGCCCTCGGGCATTGTCAAGGTGGGCACCTGGGACGAGCAGAGGAATTACAGAGCCCAGCGACTAGCTCCCACTACCGCCCAGTTCGACAACATCGACAACTCGCTGGCCAACAAGACCTTCATAATTTTGCTCTCGGTGCCGGTAGGTAGCCTCAGCCACCAGAAAGCAAAACAAGTTTTCCAATCTTGATGAAACGCGTTCCAACTGCAGAACAAACCGTACGCCCAGCTGGTGGAAACCTACAAACAGCTGGAGGGCAACAGTCAGTACGAGGGCTATGGCGTGGATCTAATCAAGGAGCTGGCCGACAAACTGGGATTTAACTTCACCTTCGTGAACGGTGGAAATGATTACGGGTCATACAATAAGACCTCGAATGAGTCCACGGGCATGCTGAGGGAGATTATGATGGGGGTGGGTGAGGAATGTGAAACAAGGAAGCCCAGTTAATTACCCTTTCCCCTTGCAGCGCGCTGACTTGGCCATCACAGACTTGACCATTACCTCGGAACGCGAAGAGGCCATAGACTTCACCATTCCCTTCATGAATCTAGGTAGGAGGGAGGAGGATTTACTTAAGAGTATATAGTACATTTATATTACTTGAAATTTTAGGCATAGCCATTCTGTATCTGAAGCCTCAGAAGGCCACTCCTGAGCTCTTTACCTTCATGGACCCCTTCTCAGAGGAGGTCTGGTGGTTCCTGGGCTTTTCATTTCTGGGCGTGGCCCTGAGCTTCTTTATATTGGGCCGCCTGTCGCCCAGCGAGTGGGACAATCCGTATCCGTGCATTGAGGAGCCCGAGGAGTTGGAAAATCAATTCACCATAGGCAATTCCATTTGGTTTACAACCGGAGCTCTGCTCCAACAGGGATCGGAGATCGGACCAAAGTATACAGATTCTACTTCCAGAAATCACTGAACTCAATGTTTTTCCTAATCTCTAACGCAGAGCCCTATCCACCCGCACTGTGGCCAGCTTCTGGTGGTTCTTCACCCTGATTGTGGTGTCCTCGTACACCGCCAACTTGGCTGCCTTTTTGACCATCGAGAAGCCTCAGAGTCTGATCAATAGCGTTGACGATCTGGCTGACAACAAGGATGGTGTGGTTTACGGCGCCAAGCGAACTGGATCCACTAGAAACTTCTTTTTGGTACTGTCCTAGTGCTTTACGTCTTCGGTATTATAGCTGATTGCTGTTTTCAGACATCTGAGGATGAGCGCTACAAGAGGATGAACAAGTTCATGACCGAGCATCCCGAACACCTCACCGAGGACAACCAGGAGGGCGTGAATAGAGTGAAGACGAACACGCACTACGCTTTCCTCATGGAATCGACTTCCATCGAGTATAATACAAAGCGCGAATGCAATCTAAAGAAGATCGGCGACGCACTGGACGAGAAGGGCTATGGCATAGCCATGCGAAAAAGTAGATACTCAAGAAATATTCTCTTGAAATCATCCTGCTCCACCAAGATGCTTCGCTTTCAGATTGGCCACATCGCGACAAGTTCAACAACGCCTTGTTAGAGCTCCAGGAGCAGGGTGTCCTGGAAAAGATGAAAAACAAGTGGTGGAACGAGGTGGGCACTGGCATTTGCGCCACCAAAGAGGATGCTCCAGATGCCACGCCCCTGGACATGAATAACCTGGAAGGTGTCTTCTTCGTGCTACTCGTTGGCAGCTGCTGCGCCCTGCTCTACGGAATTATCAGCTGGGTATTGTTCGTAATGAAAAAAGCCCACCACTACCGCGTAAGATTTTAAACTGATTTTGTTACAAAATCCTTGAGGATTCTGTTTTGCCTTTTAGGTGCCGCTACGCGAGGCCCTCAAGGAGGAATTCCGGTTTGTCATCGATTTCAACAATTATATTCGGGTGCTGAAGAGCTCGGCTTCAATATACTCCCGCAGCCGTCAGTCCTCCGTGGCTTCCATGGCCCCGGAATCGCAGGCTGGAGAAAGTTAAAAACTTTGTTTTTATTTTTTAGTTTTTATTTTTTATTTTATTAAAAGTTTATTTCGAAAAATGGAATGCTTGTCATTTGGGGGACACAAGAGATAGTCGTCGCTAAAAATATTCAGCCATGCCACTGAATGGTGAAAGAACAGCTTGCGTATAGTAAATAAATAAAACTAGTTTGAATAATACTGAAATAAATCCTTTAAAATTTGTTCAATAAATATTTGATCTATTTAGAAAATTCTTGTTTTCATTTAAACAATAATAATTCGGTTGAGTGCTTGAACTTTTACCGTTAAATATATAAATTCGTTCAATACAAATTCGAAAGACAATAAACTGGAGTCATAAATGGAGCTACCTTTTTAAAATATTAAATACAAATATATGTGTATACATATAAAATATAGTATAATATAATAAAAGCGTATATTATTTATATTGCACCTAAATATTTGTAGTTTTAATACAAATTAAAACAAGAAAGGAAGCTAACTTCGGCACGCCGAAGTTTGTATACCCTTGCAGATATTATTTCATTACATTTTACCTATACTTATTATGTTTACAGTTTGACAGTTACAGTTTTGCATTTCCAGCTTTACATTTTCCCTACATCTACCGATCGTTTATATGGCAGCTATATGATATAGTTGTCCGATTTTTTTGAAATTTATACCAAAATTCTAGAATAATAAAATAATCTTATATATCGGAGTAGATGAAAATACGTTGAAAAACAACGAATCTATAATTTTTTTTCTATTAATTTCCCGATCGTTCCTATGGCAGCTATATGATATAGTCGTCCGATCCGGCCCGTTCCGACATATATAGCAGTGAGAGCATATAGAAGACTATATGCAAAGTTTCATTGAGATAGCTTTAAAACTGAGGGACTAGTTTGCGTAGAAACGGACAGACGGACAGACGGACAGACGGACAGACGGACATGGCTAGATCGACTCGGCTGTTGATGCTGATCAAGAATATATATACTTTATAGGGTCGGAAACGTCTCCTTCACTGCGTTGCAAACTTCTGACTGAAATTATAATACCCTGCAAGGGTATAAATATCAACGACTATCTATCCCTCATGTCCAGCACTTTTTCAAATTTTTCAAGATTTGTCCGTGTGTCGTTTAAGTGAATTAATATTATTATTAAAAAAACGTCAACAAATAATCCTTGCGAGATCGAATTTATGTCCAGTGCTTGGCGCGCCACAAAAGGCAGTGGATGTGATTGTCCACATCCGCCGGTGGCAAGGATTTGCCTGCACCATGTGTGGGTGTACTGACGGCCGAGCAGGCGGCGGAGGAATCGGCCGAGTCCACGTAGCGAGAGATCAGGGAGCGGTACCGTCGACCAATCGTGGCAATCAAAGGCACCTTGTCATTGGTCAGCGTTATGATGGATTTTATCTGCGGGAAGCAGGAAGAGCGATTAGTATCAATCTTAAAAAAAAAGATTTTCTAGACCTACCTCATTTTCATAGGGGCGGAAAACACTTATCGGTCGCAGACTTTGCAGCTCGGCCACGATCAGGCAACCCCAGGTGGTGCCAATGTACAGCTCCGTATTGTGAGCCGCCAGGGCCGAGATCTGGCACTTGATCAGATTCACGTGCTCATCGATGGCGATGCTTTGCAGGGACTCGGAGCACGGCAGCAACTTGGAGCAGTCCAATTTGTTCTCGATGCGCTTGGAGGCAACGCCCCACTGGTACACCATGCATCCGGGATAGAGGCAGCTGAAGACGTGACTGTCGTTGCTGCACATCCGGGCCACCTTGACGTCCTCTATCAGGTTGGGCTCCTCGCTGTGGCACAGCGCCTGATGACCAGACACTCCCGTCTCGTTAAGCGGAAAAACATTGATCTTTCCGGCTATTTCGCCGCACCACAGCTCGTAGGTGCTGAAAAGAGCGTTAATGGACAATCACAGCAATCCCAGGATATGACCATGTAGCCACTTACCCATCCACAAAGACTGAGCAGGCGGCGTGCAACACAAAGCCGGAACAGATCTCCGTGAGCACAAAGGAGCCCTCGGCAAAAGCGCAATTGCTGGGCATCTGCGTGGCATCCACGAGAAACACGCGGCCATTGTGCGTGCCCACGGCCACGCGGGCAATCCTCTCCATGTAGACTAGACTTATCACAGCTGACTTGATGGCCGGATCGAGCATATAGGAGAACAAGTGGGCATAGCTAGAGGTGCTATATGCATGCAGGTTGCCGGAAACGTCGCCCATCCAAATGGCTTCGCCCACTAAGCAGCAGCACAGCATGTTGACTTTCGGCGAACGCTGAGCGGACCGGGCTCGAGAGTGGGCGCCATTCTCAGGCGTCTTGGGCGGAGCCACCTGTGGCTGCGGCGAACAACTGATGCTGCTGCACTGCAGCAGGCTGCCCGAGGGCGTGCAGTCCAGGATGTCAATGCGGGAGCCAAAGGAGGGAAGCCACAGCTCCAGGCCCGATTGTTCCTCATCGCCCACCAGCGACCGAAAGACTCCGCACACGATCTTCTCCGTATGCGGCAGGGCAACCACATCCAGCAGGTGGATGCACTCCGGGGCACTAAGTATGGAGACAATCTGACTCGCCGTCGGCCGGCGACGTGGCTGCTCGTGCCAGCAGAGCACCATTAGGTCCAAGCAGCAAGTGGGAAACTGCGTCTCTCGCTGTGTAAGAGCCGGACGGCTGCCCTCCAAGATGCACTCCTTGATGGACTCGTGGCCTTCGAACGGTTGTCGCAGGCTGATGTTTTCGTAAATGAACATTCCAAATGAGAAGCAGTCCACCTTCTCAGTGTACTCCTCCTCGCCATTGTAGCGTATTATCTCGGGGGCCATAAAGCCCTCCGTGCCGCCGAAACCCTTCGCTCCGCTGGGAGCTGTCTGCCTGCTAATGCCGTAGTCGGCAATCTTGATGTGCACATGATTCCGTGGACTGTCCTCCGTGTGCGGCTGCGGCAATTCCCAGACCAACACGTTCTCCGACTTGAGATCGCGGTATATGATCCTTCTGCGATGCAGATACTCGATGGCACGTGCTGCCTGCAAAACGAGGGTCTGGAACGTGTGCGGACCCATGTGGGCTCCACTGCGCCGGTACTGCCGCAGCAAGGCGTCCAAACCGCCCAGAGGAGCGAGCTCTAATACCAGAGCCAACGGCTTAATGCAGATCCCTACCAGGGGCACAATGTTAGGATGCTTGAGGGTCAGCAGCACGGCCAACTCCTGGCGAGCAGTGCAATAGGCCTTGCAGGAGTGCTGCAGCGGATCACGATCCCACTTGCCCAGAGCCACCTTGTAGGCCATTAGGGCACTCTGGAAATTAAGCGGATATATATGGGTAATTCTCCCGAATGAATGCGTACAAATGAATGAATGCATTCGACATCCGAGAATCGTTTATATGTTGCCTTCGATTAATGCCTAGTGTGAATAGTACTCACCTCCTTGGCCCGGGCTCCTGGTGGCACTGGTTGCAGCATTTTCATGGCCACCGCCTTAAAGGATCTGGCGCCTCTGATCTTGCAACTGGCCTTGAAAACGAACCCGAAGGCTCCGCGACCCAGCAGGGACCCCTTGATGATGCACTCCGTGGGAATGGTGTGCTTATCGGGTATGTCGGCAAATATGACATCCGGAGCTAGCTGGGCCATCGACTGCTCCAGGTGCACGGGACAGCTGAGCTTGCTCTGATTGTAAACGGACAGGATGCACTCCTCGATCATCCAGGCGTAGCAGACATTGGAATTATCTGGCAGGGGATAGCCCGGGTGTCCGTCCACCGAAGTGTTGCGCGAGGAACCGGCGGAGTCAGGTCCCACGCCCGAGTCTGCATCCGAGCCAGCGCCCAGGGAGTCCTCAGAGCGGCGCTCCCGCCGGGCTGTGGCGTTGAGATAGGCGGAGAACACATTAAGAGCGCCGTCCTCACCGGGGTCGCCAACGCCATGCAGAAAATAGGCGCCTGCCCCGCGCCGGCTACTCCGACTTGGCCTATTGCATCCGATGGGTGGCATTTCCCGATCTGCTGGCTCGCTGGTCTGCTGCAGCTGCAGCTTCCAGAGACAGCGGGGACACAACACCAGGCGGGTGATCAAGAAGCGCCCCTCGGAAGTGTGCACAAACCGAGTACCCAGCGAGGGATACCAATCCTCCAGCAGCAAGTCGATGTGGTCCACTGCCAGAGCTAAGAGCTTGGCCACTTGTGACATTTGTGGCTGCAGTTCGGCCAGCAGTTGACGTTCTCTATCGTCCACCTCCTGCGATATGCTCACCTGGAGCAGGGGAAAGTAAACCTCCAAAATGCTGGAAGAGGTCAGGTTAACATCGCTCCAGATTCCGTCCAGCTTAAGCTTGAAGCGATTGCCATTTGTCCGAAAGGGCTGCGTACGCTCTGTGCTCTGAAAGGGCACTTCCCAGATCCGAAATATTAGGATGGGTCCATAATAAAGGGCCAGGCCCGTCTGCCACAGATTCCACTGGGTGTCCTGCTCCAAGGAGGTACGCAAATCAAAGTCCACGAATTTCTGGAATACATATAACATAAGCAACAAGTAATGATTCAAGTTATATTCCTACTTACATCTTGGGCAGCCACGTAGACGCCACGGATCGCCTCGATGATCTGCTCATCGGCCAGTATCCGCGTGATCAGGCGAGACCAGAAGCCAGAGGGGAAATAGGTCATCAGCAGAACACGCCTCAGGCCCTGGACAGCCGAAGCAGCAGCCGCAGAAGATGAAGAAGTCTGAGCTGACCTCGGCTCGTAGATCAAGTTATTGAGATTCACCTCCTGTGAGACGGAGCAACCCAAGTTACGACCGCGGGAGCGCTGTGACAGCTTTACTGTGGTGCCAGCGTTGGGCGTGCTGGCCTCTTGCAGTGGCAGCAGTGAGGGGATGAGCAGAGTTCGTGAGTCCCAGGTTAGGGCAACCTCAAACTTGTTCAATAAACTGACAATGTAGCTGGAAACATTTGATTAGTAATTACATTTGTTTGTAATTATAAAGCCTTTGGTTGAAGTTTTCTGTTGTAAAACCCACCTGCGATTGGTATTTCCCTGAACCTGCACACTCCGAAACAGAAGTTGAAGGTCATCCAGCTTCATCACGCCCGTAGGGGCAAACGGATTGATCTCACGGACGGTGACCACATGGGCCAGCATATCGCACAGCCACTGAGGATCGAGGAAGTAGTAGTCCCTGAGCGTGGCGTCATCGTAGTGCAGGAGGACACCGTTTTCGTGGCACCAGGTGGTTGCCTGCTGCAGCTCGGCGGCATCTCGAAAGCTCTTGTAGTTGTGCAGTCGCATTTGCTCGGTGACCAGGCGTCGATACTGCTCGCCATCGAGGACCGGATCTCGGCCAGCCGCGCGAAGATTGCAGGCAATTACGTTCACAATATCCTCGAGGGCGATATAACTGGCGGGAATCTTTTGGAGCAGCATGGGCTCCTTGGAGCCCGGCGATCGCAGCTGCATGGCGGTGTCGTAGATGATGTTGGCCAGCAGGTGGATATTGTGCAGGGTGCGACAGCTTATTTCTATGGAGTCAATCACCCGCGGTAGCCCGATCTTCTCCGCATCCGGAATGGCTATGAACTTCTCCCGTATCATCTGCTGCAGCTGCTCCGCCTTCTGCGGAGAGATGGACTCGCCCACCGCATCGAAGTGGGTGCCGACAATAATCACAGGAGAGTTGGGAGCCCTAGCCTGGATGTTGCCCAGCCACTGCAGCAGCTCGGCCAGACCCTTGTGGCCGTCGCTTATGCGCCAGAGCACCAGATACAGGCTCCTCTTGGACAAAAAGTACTGGTGGGTGGCGTAGTACTCCTTCTGGCCGCCAAAGTCCCAGGTGCGGAACACTACCGGGCCATGGGAACCGGGTGCCCGCTTCCGCTTCTCGCATATCCAGGTGCCAATGTCCACGCCCACCGTGGATATGTTCGCGGCGGACGCGGAGGAGTTGCGCTGCGACCGGGATGTACTGCGAGCGTGGCCCATTCTTTTGGCCCAGTGGTTCTCACTGGCGCGGGATCGGTGCGAGCTAGAGCTTGAGCCAGAGCCCGCTCCCTGGCGCAGCAGATCGAGCAGAGTGCTCTTCCCAATGCCAGCCACGCCCACCACCATCAGCTTCATCCGCGCGTACGGCTGGGCGTCCTCGTAGATGGACTTGAGGTAGCCCACGATGTCCATAGTCTTGTGCTTCTTGCTCTCGATCATGGAGCGCAGTGGCTCCTGCAGGAGGCAGCCGCGCGTATTCAAGTTCCACAGCCGCGACAGCAGTCCCAGATGCGGCGGCAGCTCCGTAATGTTTACATTCCCGCTGATGTTCAGCACCGACAGACTGCTCAGCTCGTGCAGCGAGGCGGGGATTTCCTTGAGGCAGTTGTTGGTCATGTCGAGCATGGAGAGATTGGGGAAAATCACCTTGGACCGGTTCACGCCCACCACACTCCAGTCGGCATCCTCGCTCTCGTTGAACAGCGTGCTGGCGTCGTCCGTCGACAGCTGGATGCGGGTGAGGAGATTGTCCGCCAAGATCAGCGTGCGCAGCGATTCCAAACGCAGGTGTCGCCTGTGCCGGCACACGCTCTTCAGCACCGATGCTCGGAAGGAGCTGGCGGATGTACAGCTGCCCTTTGAGGACGACGACTTGTAGGGCACCTCCTCCTCCGGCAGTTGGACACAGCTGTAGCACAGCAGGTGCGGATCCGATTCCGTGATACGCGGCAAGCTCGGCCAGCATGAGATCTCGTTGTGGCTCAAGTCCAGCTGCTTGAGAGTGGCCGGATAGCTGGTCACGTGCCCCATGGAGCGCAGACTGTTGTAAGACATGTTGAGCCTGGTCAGGCTGACCGCCAGGCAAGGCAAGGCAGCCGGAATGCTGGTGAACAGATTGTTCGCTATGTTCAGGCTGCTTAGCTGCGAGGAGCTCCCCACACCCGGGCCCGTCTTTCCATCCCCGAAATCCTGCTCGTGTTGCTGCCACTTCAAATCGTTGTCGGTTATGTCCAGCGAGGCCGACCAGAGATTGCGATGGGTGAGCCGCTGCTGGGTCACATTCCGCGGCTTGTTGGACGGAGGCTCCTCGAACGACTGCAGTTGCAGCTTGTCCAGACTCAGCAGCGAGTTGCTCGTCTGCATGGGCGGCACGGGCAGGTCTCGCAGCAAGTTAAAGGCCACGTTGAGCTCGCGCAGCTTGGGCGCGCGCCACAGGTCAAAGGGGAGCTGCTGCAGCTTATTATTCGATACATCGAGAATGGTGAGTGCGGGCAGGTGAAAGACGGCCGCCGGCAGCAGGGTCAACTGGTTATCCTGCAGAAAAAGCTCGTCCAGCACGGGGCAGGCGTATTCCTTGGCGCCTTGCATGGGGGCCGGCAGCTCTGTAATCCTATTCTGGGCCACATTCAGATACTTGAGACTAACCAGGTGAAACAACTCCGGCGGAATTGCTATGAGCACATTGTGCGAGAAGTCGATGCGAGTGATGGCGGTCAGCGAGACCTCGGTCAGCCTCGGATGCGACTGTAGCTTGGGATTCAGCAGCAGGACTCCACTAACTAGCCAGGGAACCCTGACTACGGACAGCTGGACACTGGAGCCCAGGCTGTGCCAGTCAATGATGGTCGGCACATTGGGGAACATGGCGCTGTACGATATGTTGCTGGTGGACGGCAGGAACACGTTCACCTCCACCGGAGTGGGCAGTCCCTTCTTGTTGATCTTGTAGTCGGAGTCCGGGTGGACGCGTCGGGCCAAAAGACGGCTAAGGATGGCCTCATCCCCGCCAGAAATGGCCATTCCGATGGCCGAACCGTTGTCATCGCGGGCTCCATGCTTCAGCAAGAGGTCCAGCATGGCCAACGACCTCTGCTTGCAGGCCTCTGCAATCGGGACATTACTTAGCCCGTAGATTTCCTCGCAGCACTTCGGGTCGTTGTGATCCTCCACTGGCTTGGCGACAATATTCGGGTTTGCTCCGTGCTGCAGCAGAGCTTGCACGACGTCCAGGTGGCCGCCACGAACCGCGGCCAGCAGAGCCGTCTCCCTCGCCGCTCCGCACAGCAGATTGACGTTGACCGGACACCGCTGGCATTCCGAGGAGTCTGGGGTAGCCTGCTCCTCGGGGCCATCCGATTCGCCGGATATATGCAGCTTGGACATGATGGCCTGGATGCCAAACGAAATGCGTTTCCTGGTGGGCGTGATGGGAGTGCTCACCGAACTGGCGGCATTCGAGTCTCCCAGGGTGCGTCGGCAGTGGAGCTGCCACTTGAGCAAAACCCCGACCAGCTGCCTGTTGCCCAGGATGCTGGCTATATACAGACTAGTCTGACCGGTCACATCGTGGGCGTTGGCGTCGAAGGGTAGCCTCCACTCCCACAACCCCTCCTCGTCGCGATATGTCTGGTAGAGGTAGTCCGGATAGCTGTAGCCAATGAGAAGCTCCAGCAGCTTGATGTGTCCGTTGATGCAGGCCGCATGCAGCGGCAGCCAGCGCTCCACAGTCGGTTGCTGGATCAGTTCCGGGAAGCGGTCCAGCATCAGCCGGGCGATCCCCAAGTGACCGCTATGAACGGCGGCGTACAACGGGGAGTATTTGGTGACAGCGTGCGAGCGGCCATCGGCCCCGGCGTCCAACAGTCGCTGAGTAATGCTCTCGTAGCCAGACTGGCAGGATCTGAAGATAATTTAAGGATAGTACCTCGCTGAAGCACACGCTGTGTATAGTTACTCACATGAAGAGCAGGGTGTTGGCTCCCGACGGCGCCATATTGACAATTATCTGCCGTTCCGTTCCCAGGGCCGCCAAGAGAACGCGAACCGTACGCTCATCTCCGGCACTTACCGCAGCTCGCAGCTCTCCGTGCTTGATCTGGCGCACCTCCTCCCGCGCGTCTGAAAAATGATAGCAGTAGCATTCATCAAACATATGTCCTGGACGGTGTAGCGGTTTCAATTTCCCACCCCGGACCGAGGACACCTCAATGACCTCATCCACGAAATAGTCGCAGGCCTCTAGGGCAGTTTCGGTGCCAGGCTTGGGCTGTTCCATGCTGAACTTCCAAGACATAATTATGTAACCCAGCTCCTAGCGGCCGAGCCAAAACCCCGAGAACCCAATTGACAGCTTATGGCATTGGGAGCGGAGAAGAGAACCGACCGCGGCGCTGGTAAAAACTGAACTGAACTGAACCGAGGCGCGGCGCTGGGAATAATCGATGGGCATTCATTGATGCGTTGCCCGGGCCACGTTTTTTCTGGTCATTGATCCAAGCCGTATTTTGACGCACTGCGCAAGACGCAACTAACGAGGTATGGCGCAACTGTTGCACGTGGTCAAGGACTGGCATTGGATCGGGTATGTGGCGCTTGTTTATGCCGTGTTTGCCTTCGTGTGGGTGTCGAATGGCCCAGAGTGGTTGCAGCACACCAGTTGCTTCTATGTGGGCGGTGGCAATTCAAATAAACAGTTTTGCGCGCCCACTTTTGCAGCGCCCACAGCACAGTAGTCACCCTGTGTGTACACGGGTTGTTGAAAAACCAATAACAATTTTGTAGGAGTGTAATTGCGCCACTTGAACTACCATTAATCCGCATGTTCGAGCTCGTTTGGCATCCAGCATGTAGCCAAGTTAAACATTAAATATATTTTAGCACATTTCGAAAGCCTTTAGGCTAAATACTACCAGCTTTGCAGAATAAATATGCAAGCCTTTTTGCACATATTTATGTATCCTACCTTCATCCGAATCGCTCATTGTTCATTATCTTTTCCTCTTTACTTTAATGGGCTAAAAATACATAACCCTTATTTTCGACGCAATTATTGTTTTAACATTTTGCGAAATTTTCACTTTGTTTACATTTTTTCTTAGTAAGACCAAATCCGTTTAAGTTTACAATACCAGTTCTTGAGGAACACCCTGTGTTTTGTATACCAGTGGCAGCACTTGAGCGACCAAAGTTGCCAGACCTTCCGTTTCCGCTTAAAAAAATTCAAAAACAACGAATTAATGGGTTCATTTATAAATTAAATTAACAGTAACAACAATTACTTGTATTATTATTCTTAATATTATTAGTTATCTCCCTCTTGCTCTTACCAGTGGGACAAATTATTAAGCAAATATAAAATAGATTAAATAAATTGATGGAATATTCTTTAGTCCACCTGATTTAGTCCCCCCTCACCAGCAACCGCTGAATCACATAACCTGCTAGATGAATCATCAGTGACTTTGTCATGCGTGCATTCTTATTGTTAGAATCCAGCTCAATATAAACACAACACGTTTGACTTTATATTCTTGTTGATTTAATATTCTTTCGTAGCTCTACTTATCACTTTAAAAAGGGCAGAAAACTCGAGAGGGTTGGTCAAGTAAATATATCGGAACTCAAATATAAATTGAGTGCAATCATGTGATTATTCATATTTTTACACCTATATAATAACTACTTTAAAGATATTAGTTTCATTCACTGTTCAGTGATCTTTTTCTTTTTACTTTTGGACTCATCAAGTCTCGATTTCTTTTTGCAAGCATTATTCTTAATGCAGTGCATTGCTTTTTGAAGTGCCTTTATCGGTGACTGGGAACTGTCCGTAAGTCGAATTGCCTCTGAAATATGATTTTATGGTTATTAAGTGTTTAATAGAGTATTTTTGTAGATACTATACCTATAAGAGCAGTGAAGAAGAACCCGTAGTTACGCAGACCCTTTTTTCTGCTTACACCATCAATGTTATAGTCTAGAATTAGTTCTTCAGCCATTACATTTGACAATGTCTTGGACAGCGACTTATAGCTGAATAGACGCTGCATTTCACTTATCTGAGAATCACGGAATGATAGATCTTTATTACGTTATTAAAGTTGATGCATTGACTTACGCATTCATTTTTGAAAGTGTGTGTCTCCCCAATCTCCTTGTCTATAAATGAAAGATCAAATTCAGTCCTTAGTGGAAAGTTTAAATCGCTGCGCTCAAAGTCTTGGGTCTGGTTTCCTTTCGACAATAACTCCTTCAGCCCGACAACTGCTTCGGTGAGCCATGTTACTCTCTCATTTAGAGTGTCTATCTCTCGGCGCAGCGATTTATTCTCTTCTGAAAAATGTAAAAGGCTCGTTAAACCATGGCTATATTTTTGTTAATGAAGAAAGTACCTCGAATGACGGCAATTATGCGCTCCTCTGATGTCTGCGGCTGCTGGTCTAAAGCTTTGGAAAGAACACATTTAAAGTTGGTTTACAAGGGAAATACCTTAAATGTATACCTTGTGTGCCAGAAGTTCCCGGAGACAGCTGATTACAATCTAAAAAAAATATACATTTAAAATTGGTTTACAAGAAAAATTTGTCCATTAAATATATACCTTGTGTGGCAGTTTCATCTGCAGTTTCCGAAGACTGCTGTTGCTGACCGTATTCTACGATATTAATTTCAGGCTCCAATTCAAACTGCATCATCTTGTTGGGCCACAAAACATTTGCAATTACTTATTCACAACAAACAATAATCTGTCAGGAGTTTTACATTGTAAAATAAAATACCACAGAAAACGGAAAACCAAGTGATATCTTAAAGTTTTCACAAAACGGTCACATTGATTCAGACTGTTGCTTTACAGATGCGTTTGTTTACGAATCGTCTTTACCTAAATTCCAGACTAAAGAGAAGGAAAACACAGTTGGGAAGCTTAATTTTTTAAAATAATTATTATTAATAATAAGAAGCCTTTAATTGAAACTACGATCTTGTGGTACAAATATACGTTATATGGCATTTTCGAGTACACGTATGGTATTTTTTAGCAGGCGAGTCGCGGTCACACTGCACAACAATCCAAATAAAAGCAATTAAATATTCTTTAATCAAACTTCAATGTGCTCCGATCGTAAGGTGCGTTTGTGAAAAAAAGTGCAGCACATATGGCCTATCATGGCCACCAATGGATGCCGATGCGGAAAGTCAAGTAAGCAGCGGCGGCGGCACCTCTGCGAAGCTCACACCCAGAAAAAGTGATAAAGACGAAGAATGGCCAAAATGGAGATGGCAAAACAAAAACAAATGGGACGCGGCGGAAAGTTAGTGGATACTAGTGCGGTGAAGTGGTTCTGGGGGATGCTCGGTCCTCTGCAGGCGCATGTTTGTCTTCAGTGGCGGTGGCGGCGAGTGCACTTTCCATTTGGGGCCATTTCGACTTGGAGATGATGCCTCGTAACTTTTGTATACCCTTTCCGCGAACTGAACTCAACCTGTTTGTTGGTGGAATTTGCACCTCCGCCCATGAACTGTGCCTGCAGAGCACACTGCTTTCGATTATTTCGGAAATATATGACTCGCATTCTACCACCTAAGACCGTCCAGTTCCAGTTCCATCCGCTGGCTAAGCCCATGGCAGTGAAAGTTAGGGTATTACAAGGTCGCCCAACTAGGTCCGTCTGAATTCTTGTTTTTGTTTTTAAGTTGACCCCTCCCCCTAACTTATTGCTGTGTGATTCATACTAAATATAAAGACGTTTTTGGCTTTTAACAGGAAGCTAAGATGTATTTAGATAGCTATTGGGAACACAATCCTCTGGTAAAAGAGATCCCCAGGTAAATCAAGGTAGATAACTTCTGAGAGCTAAGCGCTGGGCGGCTATCGCAGTCTTATCTGGGGGCTGGTGGGTGATTATCATCATTTCCGTAATTGAACACCAAACAGCCGATCGGCAATCGCCGTATATTTGCTTTCGAGTAACCCGGGCCGGCGCCACCTTCCGATTTATTATTCACAGAGATCGGCATGACTAACATGAGACTGCGGCGCTGATTTAAATGGAAAACTTTGAGAACAACAGAAAGTCCAGGCTGTTGATAACGAGAAGAGCGAGAACCAAACTAACAACTGCATGCAAAGCCGGACAGTGGTACCGGATTAGCCTCAAGAGCGGAGAGTGAACGTGAACGTGACGACGACGAAGTAGTAGTTTATAGGAACCCGGCTCCCCCAGAGCCTTGAGCCAAGTCGCCGCCGTCAAGATGATGGAGATACCGGCGTATGTGCTGCACCCGCAGCACCATAACCAGTGCGTCAAGCCGCCGTTGGACGACGACACTGAGGAGTTCTGCATACGTTTCTCCGTCAATCTGTGGAAAAACGATCCGCCCGAACATGTGGACCTCATCTGCCTGCTGCCCAATGGGCATCTCAGGATGCTTAAGGCCCCCTCGACGACCACAATCCGAGATGTGAAGGTGAACATGGTCGAGCTGGCCAAGCAGAGCGAACCGTGCTACATGATCAAGGACGCCTGCGACTACCAAGTGTACGGCATATCGACATTCAACATCGAGCCGTACACGGACGAGACGAAGCGCCTGTGCGAGGTCCAGCCGTATTTTGGACTGCTCAGCCTGGGCGACCGCACCGATGCCAACAGCTTCTCCAGCGACTACGAGCTGACCAAGATGGTTAGCGGAATGATTGGCAAGTCCTTTGATCACCATCGGACCCAGGTAACGCCCGAGATCGACGACTTCCGGCTGAACATGTCGCAAATCTGCGACAACATAGAGACAAAGCGCGGCAAATACACCTGGCAGGACCGCCTGCTCTATGAGCATCCGCTGCGACTGGCCAACTCGGGGAAGATGCCCGACCTGATACGCGAACGGCATCCGACCCGAGCGTTCCTCATCGTGGTGAAGAACGAGAATGACCAGAGCACCTTCACGCTGTCCGTGAGTGAACACGATACGCCCTTCTCGCTGACCGAGAGCACCCTGCAGAAGATGAATCGCTCGCAGATCAAGATGAACGACCGGGTCGCCGACTACATACTCAAGGTGAGCGGGCGCGACGAGTACCTGCTCGGCAACTACCCGCTGATCCAGTTCCTGTACATCCAGGAAATGCTCTCGGACTCGGCGGTGCCCAATGTGGTGCTGCAGTCGGTGTACCGCCTGGAGTCGTACATAAATCACCACAATGTGCAGAACATGGTGCAGAAGAGGCCGCCGCGGAAGCAGTCTGTTCCGCCCTCCCGGCCGCCCATTTCTCTGTGGGACATGGGCAACTACTTTCAGCTGACTTTGCACAGCATCTCCAACGTGAACTACGACAGGGCGCGCGCCTTCAAGGTGGGCGTGCACGTGGGCCTCTTTCACGGGGAACGGATGCTCTGCGCCCAGCGATCGACGGACTCGCCCAATGGCAACTTCGATACGTTTCTGTTCAACGACCTCGTGATGGACTTCGACATACAGATGCGTAACCTGCCGCGGATGACGCGACTGTGCATCGTGATATTCGAGGTGACCAAAATGTCGCGATCAAAGAAGTCGTCCAACAACAAGGACATTGCACTGAAAGACGTCTCCTACAACAAGAACCCATTGGCTTGGGTCAACACCACGCTGTTCGACTACAAGGACAACCTGCGCACCGGGCGTCAGACTCTCTACACGTGGACGTATGCGGACGATATCCAGTCGGATGAGGTCTTCCACCCACTGGGCACCGTCGAACCAAATCCGCTGAAAGAGGAGTGCGCCCTGGTGGACATCACATTCCAGAGCAGCGGAAGCGGGACCGTGCGCTACCCCACCGAGGAAACTGTGCTTCAATATGCCGAAGAGCGCGCCCTTGCCAGAAGACAAGAGAAACAGCAGCACAGGGCGGAGCCAGAGAAGTATCTCAGGGATCTGATAGCCAACTACACGGGTCTGGATAAGATCTACGAGATGGTCGACCAGGATCGAAATGCCATCTGGGAACGCAGGTAAGGCTGTGGGGAGGGAGTTCACTAGAAATAACTTGAATAACTAAAATTATATCTCTTTTTATTTTTAGGGACATAATTCAACGCGAATTGCCCGAGGAGCTGTCCATCCTTCTGCACTGCGTTTACTGGAAAGAGCGTGACGATGTGGCCGACATATGGTTCCTGCTCAGCAAGTGGGAGCTAATCTCCGTTGAACGCTCGCTGGAGCTGCTGGATTACGCCTATCCGGACCCAGCCGTACGAAGATTTGCCATCAGATGTCTGCACTCTCTCACGTAAGAAATATATCTAAATTGCTGAGCTTTAACGATTTATTGCGTAGTGAAACCGTGGTGCAAATTAGCCGCAGGAGTCTTGCATTCCGTCTCGAAAATTATCGAGTCATTTTTAAATTGTTTACCCATCAGGGACGAGGACCTTCTGCTGTACCTACTTCAACTGGTCCAGGCAATCAAGCACGAATCATATTTAGCCAGTGATCTGGTGGTGTTCCTGCTAGAGCGAGCGATGCGCAATCAGCGCATTGGGCACTACTTCTTCTGGCATCTGCGCTCCGAGATGCAGACGCCGTCCATACAGATGCGATTCGGTCTCCTGCTGGAGGTCTACCTCAAAGGCTGCAAGCATCACGTGGCGCCGCTTCGCAAGCAGCTGCACATGCTGGAGAAGCTGAAGCAGGGCTCCGTCATAGTGAAACACGGCAGCAAGGAGAAGGTCAAGAGTTTGCTGCAAAACTTCCTGCGCGACCAGCGCAACGAAGGCGTCTTCCAGAACATCCAGAACCCGCTCAATCCCAGCTTCCGCTGCAACGGCGTCTCGCCGGACAAGTGCAAGGTGATGGATAGCAAAATGAAGCCACTGTGGGTGGCTTTTGAGAACGCGGACCTCAACTCCGACGCTGTACACATCATTTTCAAGAATGGCGACGATTTGCGCCAGGACATGCTCACCCTGCAGATGCTGAGGGTGATGGATCAGCTGTGGAAGCGCGATGGGTAAGACATTGCGATACCAAAGGCCTTCAGAACAGGATTACTCTGAAATTTGCTCCTCTCCCCACAGAATGGACTTCCGGATGAACATCTACAACTGCATCAGCATGGAGCAAAGGCTCGGCATGATCGAGGTGGTGCGGCACGCAGAGACCATTGCAAACATACAAAAGGAGAAGGGCATGTTCTCGGCCACGTCGCCGTTCAAGAAGGGCTCCCTCTTCAGTTGGCTTAAGGAGCACAACAAGCTCCCCGACAAGCTGAACCAAGCCATCAACGAGTTCACGCTCAGCTGTGCCGGCTACTGTGTGGCCACCTACGTGCTGGGCGTGGCAGATCGTCATTCAGACAATATAATGGTGAAAAAGAACGGACAGGTGGGTGCCAAGGGGGAATCTTTTAGAAGCCAAACCATTTAACATTCTGTATTTTCGTTATTCTCAGCTCTTTCACATTGATTTTGGCCACATTCTGGGCCACTTTAAGGAGAAGTTTGGCGTACGACGGGAGCGAGTGCCCTTCGTGTTAACGCATGACTTCGTCTACGTAATCAACAAGGGCTGCAAGGACAAAGACAAGGACCGGGAGTCGGACGAGTTTCGTCGCTTCCAGGAATTGTGCGAGCGCGTAAGTCGAATCAAATCGAAAAAGAGATGGTAGACATTCTCTATGTAATACAATGTATTTTGCAGGCCTTTTTAGTTTTACGGAAACACGGCTGCCTTATTTTATCGCTGTTTTCAATGATGATTTCAACGGGACTGCCAGAACTGTCTTCCGAAAAGGACTTAAACTACCTTCGTGAGACTTTAGTATGTCCTTTGGCCTCTGTATTTCAGAATTTTGGCTCCCAACTTAATTCCTTTTCGTTTCAGGTACTAGACTATACGGAGGAGAAAGCACGCGAACATTTCCGGGCGAAATTCAGCGAAGCTTTGGCCAACTCCTGGAAGACATCCCTCAACTGGGCCTCGCACAATTTCTCCAAAAACAATAAGCAGTAAACATCTAGTAAACACACGCCGGCATCATGAATCGTCATCGTTTCAAAGTCCAAATATCTCGCAACTCAACTAAATGGATCAACCTTTTTTTTCTGCATGCCGCCTGCCTCTCTGTGCCCCCGCAGCTGGCGTAGTACAATTTCGCATCTAATTCATAAAGTTCAAAACTATGTGTTCACTATGTTAGGCCGAAATATACACAATCCCCCTCCCACTCCCACTACCCCCCCACATACACAGACGACCCCCAACCCATAGCTGATAATGTCGCTCCCATAAGTGCTCCAATATAATTTACTGTCCACCTTGTACACTTAAGTGTTCTCCTATTCTTGTAATTCGAATCATTAACGACCCCTGGATCCCGGAATTGTTTTGATGTCTAGTTATTCATTTGCCGTTTCACACTCGCGCATGCACGTGCATGCAACAAATTGTATCCTATTATGCTATATTAATTTAAGAGACATTAACTCTATAAGTTTAAAATTAACGATTTTCTATCCCTATATTACAATTAATTGTCTAATACATATTTTTTGTGTCTGCTTCTGTCGCCACCATCAACATTTTTGTGTTATCCGGTTTCGTTTTATAATGTTATTTAATATTTGTAACGTAATGTGTAAATCGCTGGATAATTGCAATTAAATGAAACTATTTAAATTCATAAACGAACGAATGTATACAATTTATTCGAAACATGAAAAAATATAGACACAATGTGCTGCTACGATTACAATTGCCGTATTTTTCTTTTCAATTTACAGTTCAAAAAGTGTACGAAACCCGAAATGGAGTTCCTACATAAAAGTGAGCCCAAGATTCACGCAAAAGTTTAAATAAAAAACAAAGCTTGCAAGGTTGATTCTCATTTCACCAAAAGTATAAAAAGGATTCCCTAATAAAATGCGCATATTTATTCCCTTGCAGGGTGTTATAATTTCAGTCAGAAGTTTGCAACGCAGTGAAGGAGACGGATAGAGTATATATTATTGATCAGCATCAACAGCCGAGTCGATCTAGCCATGTCCGTCTGTCCGGTTCTGCGCAAACTAGTCTCTCAGTGTTAAAACTTTTCGAATTAAACTTTTCATATAGTCCTCTGAATACTCTCATTTCTATATATGTTGGAACGGGCCGGATAGGAGTACTAAATCATGAACTAAATTATGAACTTCGGAGGACTATATCTTATAGCTGTCATAGGAACAATCGGGAAATTAATAGAAAAAAATTATAACTTTTATTATTTCAGAATTTTGGTATAAGTTTTTTGAAAATCGGACAACTGTATTCATTGCAAACTGCAAGGGTATATAAACTTCGGGGTGGCGAAGTCAGCTTCCTTTCTTGTTTATTATCTAATCTTTGCAGCATCTGAAAAGCAAGTGATTGACAAAAGTCATATATGTTTCAAATCAAATCACAATAAATATCTTAAATTATTAAAAATAAAATATTGAATAAATTTTAACACAAATTTACATCATCATTAAAATTAAAACAATAATCAAAATTTTGCAACAAAAAAAATTTGAGCTTAAACTCCTTTTTTAACCCAATTAAAACAAAACTTTCCAAATTGAAATTAATACAATTCAATTCGATCGAATAATCCACTTGAAAACTGCAAGGGTATAGAAACATCGGCTTGTTAGGTAAACGTTAAAATAATTTAAAAGCGTTCTTTTATTTTAACTTAATAAAGTAAGGGTTTTTAAGTACATTTTATTTACGATACAATTCTAAGAAGTCTTGGTAGTTTTGTGAAATAATTACTCGTAGTAGTACTGACTCTTATGATCAGTTTGGGCTGTCATTATAGTCCTTTCAGTCTGCCGCCAGGATCTGTTTCAAGTCTTTTAGCGAGCCGTTGCCATTTGCAAACACCGATTATTTCATCGAAGTTTTCTTAAGACGCAACCCTTTCTAACAGTGGCTTTGGATCGATTTCATCAGTAGACTATATAGTTCGTATAGTGAATTCGTTCTCTAATCCCCTCCCTGGTAGCCACTGAGCTCTCATACATTCCTCTAGATATTACTTACTTTTTCTGGGGTTAAACAAGTTTATATATGCCCTTAACATACCACTTCAGGTACAGGATTATAGATTCCCACATTTCGCATTAAAAAACAAAAAAAATCACTTCCAAAATTTTCCATTTAAAACAAAGTAAAAACATTGAAAAGTTAGTTGTCATACATTTAGTGTAAGTTTTTTATTGACATCAAGTATTCAGTTTCAGTATATATATATATACCTATATAAAATATAGTTCTTTAAAATTAATTTTGTTTCCGCTACTTTACACGAATTTCAGCATCAAAAGATGCAGCATTACTCCATATATTTGAAACCCTCTCGATTACTTTATATATATTTCACTTGTTGCCAACATTTTTTTTCGGGTTTTGCCACACATTGTTGGACAATGCACATGGTACATGTGTTTAACATAGCAACTCTCGAAAGACGTCCGATATTTCAATTATAAACACTACGATTCAATAAAACAAAAACGTCGTACACAGTACCGTTATACAAGTAAAAATAAAATAATAGTCCCTAGGCGCCTAGCTAACTAATCAGTAGGTAGTAAAGACCGTATATGGAATTTTCATGGAAATTTTTCATTTTATTCGTTTGGGTTATGTTTTTTACGCTTGCTCAAAATTCTACCAGCTTTTCGGATCGATTTAAATCAGTAACCGAAAGTTACTTAACAATTTTATTTCCGAAATTAAAAGCCGCTAGGATTTTAAGCAAGCCATACGCTGCTTTTAACGGCGTAATTGTGCAAACCCTTATCGACCTCTTATGGAATCCTTTAGTTTTTAGTCTGTAAAATATACAGTATATTGTTAAAATCCTTTATAAAAATATTTATATTAAATATATTGTTTTTTCGTGTATCGGTTTACTTTGCTGTTGTTGTTGTTGTGTAAAAATACTGTATTTACAATTACAACTATTTTCTTACACATTAACATACTAGTAAATATAAATAGTCATTTGATTTTTATATAAATAATTTAGAAAATATGAGAAACCGCGTTTTGTTTTTGTCTTTTTGCGTTTAGGAATATGTTTTCGTTTTCGTTTTATTTGTATCAGTTTCAGTTGTACGAATTCCGGTTTGAATTTGTCTGTTTTAGGATTTTTCTTACATTCCCGTTGTTTTGTGTAAATATGTTTATTTTTGTACATTTTCAATTGTTTTTGATTGGGCGTCAGCACGGACAGTGAATGTGTATTAAGTAAAGTTATACATTCCGTAGAAAGTTGTGAAGGTTAACTTTAGATCGGTTAACGATTTAAACTTCAACTTCACAAATGATTTTTTGAAACAAAATATGTATATTTATTTTTATTTACTTGGCATAGAGCTAGTCAATGAATTTCAAAAACAAATAGCATGCAACTCATCAAAATTCTCTACTAAGAGTCTATTCATCTTGAACACATTCTTTGAATAAACTCGGAGTTTTTCATGTTCCAAAAAGTATTCGAAAATGTCTTGTGAAAAGTGAAAAATAGGATACGGAATCTGTATATAATCTACTCAATACACATTGCTGGCGATTTTGCCTTATTGGATCTAAATGTTTAGAATATCTGTTAATGTTTCCGTATCTATCGATCTGTTACAGCAAATTTGTTGTTAATTTATTCTTTTGTATCCCTAGTTTTCTTGTAATCTTTAAAGGCACGAGCTTTTTATAAAAATCTGTTCATGTAGTTTATTTTTTTAAATACACTTTAAAAAGTTAGATGCTGCGATCTATAACTTAGGGTTTCTTGTTTTTTTTTTTTCTAAAAAAATTCAGGTTCAGTCTGTTTCAAGGAAATGTTTTGATGAAAAAAACGTAACTCTTTTTGAGATTCTTCAAGACTTGCATTTTATACATCCTACAGAAAAATGCTGTAAATAGTTTTTTTTTCATTAGTTGGCATAGAATAAAGTTCCTTTGCATATTAAATATGTTAGTCAAAATTCCATTGTTTTTGTAGCTGATTTTATAGAAACGTATTGGAACGGCTAAAAAAAAACTTGGTTGAGTTTCTTTCTCGTAGTTTCCTTCTCTTTTTGTAGTTTTAATTTTGGGTCTTAGTCGAGAATCTAGGATAAGGATTAGGGCTAAAACAATTAGGTTAAAACTAAACTAGCAGCGAACTTATGAGATAATGTTACGTGTAGTTGAATGTCATCTTAAGCGCTACTAGTGCGATAATGTACTTAACTCAATGGTTGGCCCAGAAACTGGGGCAGCTGGGGCGTGTGTATGTCTCAGTGCTTTGACAGATTCAGTGGTAAGTCTGGAGAAAGAAGGAAGAAATCCAAATTATATAAAGGGTTTTTGTTTATATTTGATTATAGAGTGCTAATAAGGAATACCCTATCATAAAACCAATTCACACAATATCTAGCTATAACAAATCCCAAACGTTACTGCAAAGTTTTAATAGTTTTTATATAGAAAGAAATATCATAACCATTTAAAAACTCTATATTTAAATCAAACTAGAGATGATTCGAATAGGGGTAACTCTCCAGAAGGAACAACCTCGGCCAAGAGTTAAAGTTCTCTAGAATGATTCTTTCAAATAGTTACATTAAAAAGTACTCCAATTGATAATATTTGAAAGAATTTAGCATACTCCAAAACAAATTTGGAAATATTCGAATGCTAATTCGAGTAAACGCTATTTTTCATTATGCAAAGAGTAGAGAGAAAACCAAATATGTATGCTCTTCTTATTTACTTTACAGGTACAGTACATAAAGTACAAACCAAATACATTATTAAGCACTGTCTTCCTTCGAAAGTTTACTTTAATAGAGAACCGAAGAAACTATTATATATCTTGTTTTACCTTTTACGCTCTGATTCTGCGACAATAATATCTGATGTGTTGCTCACCTGAACTTTGTTCATTCCTTAGGCTACTAGTATGAAACATTGCGGAGGAGCTGGCGCCAGGAGCGGCCGCCAAGGAGGAGGCGGAAGCGCTCGAGCTGGTCGGCGAAGTGGAGGCGGTGCGATGACTGGACGCTGCAGACATTTGGTCGGTACTACTATCAGTCAGTTTTGGCGTGGCCATGTGAGCGGGCGAATGGTGGGTGGTGGTGGTCAGTGCAGCCGGGTGCGGATGCTGGTGGGGATGATGGGCCAGGTGCGGATGGGTGTGAGGACTGGAAGCGGGCTGCCCAAAGGCGGCGGCAGCAGCTGCAGCTGCCGCCACAGCGGCCGCTCCGTTGTAGGGAAATGTGTGATACGGCGACGGTGGCGACAGTCTCGCAGCAGCAGCAGCAGCAGTGGCCGCCGAGCTGCCGGCCTGCGGATGTGGAGACAGCAGAGGTGCCGCTCCTGCCTGATAGTGGTGCACCCAAAGAGGATGCCGCAGGGCCGCCAGCGTGGATATGTACGGGTGGTACAACGACGAGGGAATGTAGGCGGCTGCGGCCGCTGCTGCTGCCGCCGCTGCCGCTGCAGCTGCGCTTCCCGACGTTCCGGGTGCCGAGGTCGGACTGCCACCCGAACCGTTTCCGTTCATTTGAGGCGGCGGCGGATACATGTAGTAGTGGAGTGGTGAGCTGCGCTGCAGGTGCGACTGCTGTTGCTGCATATGCCTTCGGTCCGGTGGCGAGGCACTTCGGTCACCGGGCGAGGGACAACTGCTGCTGCTGGCAGAAGGCGAGGCAAACTCCCGACGAATCGAAGCAGTCTTCTTGGGCACTGTACGCGGCGTGGTGGCAGGCGAAGCTGGTGAGGATCGAGGCGGCGATAGATCTTGCGATGCCGAACTCGTTGTGGAAGGACGCCCTGTTCCCGCTCCAGCTCCCGCATAAGGATCTCTGTAGAAGGAGTGACCATAGTCCACGGGCAATGGTGACCCCGCAGTGTACGGTGGCGAACGCTTCTTGGCTCCAGCATGGGAGGGGGACTTTCCCCCGCCACCTCCATTGCTGCCGCTCACATCCGGTGACTTCGGAGAGCTCAGCAGGGCGCGTGGATAGCTCGAGGAGCTGTGCTGGTACAGGCTGTGGTGCGGGTGATGCACATTACTGATGATGGCGGCCGGGTGGTCGGCGCTCTTCTTAGCAGACGAGGAGGAGGAGGAGCTACTGCTGCCACTGCTCCCGCCCAACAGCGAGTGGATGCTGTAGGAGCTGTTAAGTCGAGTTGGTGGTGCGGATGCAGCGGCTGGCGATGTACTGGCGGCGCTGGAACCGGGGCTGGGACTGGGCTTACCTTGGGGCGGGGCCAGATTCATAGGCGCCGCCTTGCCAGTCGTTGATGATGTCGATGATTTTGCTCGGCTTCTCTTGCCACCCGCTCCGCTGCCGGTGCTTGCCCCCCCGCTGCCGTTATTTACGCAGCCGTTGTCCTCCAGCGACACCTTCTCGAACTCGCGAAGAATGCGTTTCCGGGGCGACACGTGCTGGTGGTGGTACTCGACTAGACGACTGGCTGGCGATGCCGACGAGGGGGGAGAGACCTAGGAAAATGGTAGATGTAATGGTCAGTAATGGTAGAAGAACTCTGGCTTTCGAGGATCTCACCTTGTGCGTCAACGAGTGACTTAAACTGCCGATGGTTCCGACACTGCCCCGCTCTGCTGTCGCTGTGGCTACCGCTGCTGCCGGTGTCTTGGACATTTGAACAAGGCGTGCTGGCACGCCATCAATTAGTTTTTGGATGATGTTGCTAAGCCTGGGCCGAGGTTTCGGTTTTGTTTTCCCGAGAACCGCCTTCATGTTGCCGTTCAGGTCACCGCTGCCACCACCATTCACGGCACTCGAACTGACCAATGCCGGATGCGCTGGCGTGACTTCCTCATCCTCGCTGGTGTTCATCTTCTCCACAGTCTCGTCTTTTGGTTGTGCCTCAACCTTTGGAGTGGGCACCGCTTCTCCTGACTCGTTCTCATTGCTTCCCTCCACCTTGGCTTCCTTTTTGGGCCCTGGAGCATCTTCCTTGTCTTTGATCGCTTCTGCTTGGTCATTTGTAATCTCATTTGCTAAGGCTTCCGGTGTGGTGCCACCTTCAACTGTCTCTGTCTCTGATACAGCTTCCGCTTTCAGCGTCTCGTCGCCATTTTCCACCTTGACGGATGCCTCGAAGATGGGCTGTTGCTCCTCGCTGGTAGACAGTGGCTCATGGGGTCGCCGCCGCCTGCGAGAGGCTGTTCGGAGCGCAGCCGTGGCCAGCGCACTATTTCTGGGGCGATGATAGTACAGCGACAGCTCCGTTGAGATGCCGCGTCGCGGTCTGGACTGTTTCCAGGGCTGGTCCCGCTGCCAGGGCGAGGATTGTATCGAGCTATTGTCATCCGAAACTGTAATGGGAAGTGGGGATATATTGAAAGTCTTTCAGAATAGGGAATAACCAATTTACTCCTGGAATATATTTGAATTCCATAGAGTACACTTTAATAATGGTTTTAAAGTTCGGGCAAGGGGACACCTAAAAACTGTTTATTCAGGAGACAGGATATACTTACAGCTCAGCGATGTGGAATTCTCGTTCTTTGGATACGTTGTGGTCACCGCCGACGTCGGAGTTACAGTGGCCGAGGTGGCAGCCGATGGCGGGCGAAAGGTTTTGCGCGTGACCGAGACCCAGCCGCTTTTATCGCCCTCCTTGGAGCGTGCCAGTTCCAATATGAACTTGCCATCTGTTGATTGGTGCACAATATTTGACAATAATTATATCATTCAGAGGAAATTTAGGGGGGGGGTGGAAAAAAGCTTAAGACTTGCCTTTGAAGAACTGCAAACGGCCGCCGTAGCCGCCCCAGCTGTTATTGCTGTTGCTGTGAGTCGATATCGGATGCCTGCCCATATCAAAGCCGCTGGAACTGGAGCTGGCGCTGGAGCTGATCCCGCTGCCCTTGCCGCTCTTCGCGGTCACTGTTACCGTTCCCGCTACCGCTGCCGAGCCTGTGGACGGCAGAGAACCAGCGGCTGCAGCGGCGGCGGCTGCAGCACCGCCTAAGGAACTGTAGTCGAGAACGCCGCCCAGGACATCGACGCTGGGTTTGGCGAGAGCTCCAACGCTTGTCGCGGCCACCGCAGCGGAGGCCGCCATACTGTTGCTGCTTCTTCTGGGTGTCTTGGCTGTGGGCGTGCTGGCATGCGGCAAAAAGCCATTTGAGGGGGTGGAGCTGGAGCTGGATGAGGGCGTCGGCGTCGTCGTCGTTAGCGTCTGCGTCCTGGTCGTCAGGGGCGGTGGCACGGGAAAGCTGCCGTTCAGACCATTTTTCAGTAGAAACTTTGCTGCCGCCTCTGCAATTATGCTGCAGTTTTTGTTGCTCTCGTTGCCGTTGTTGTTGCTGCTATTTGCGTTGCTGCTAGTGTTGTTGGTATTGTGGTTGTTGTTGTTGTTGCTGCTGCTGCTGCTGGAGTTGGAGTTTGAGTTGTTGCTCGTGCTGTTGCTGTTACTGTTAATGCTACTTTTATGCTCATCGGTCATTGTTGTCTGTTGCACTTGTTACGCTTGTGACGTCATTTAGACTGGGCCTTCAAAGAAAAACATTTCGGGTATAAATCCCTCGCACATTGCGCCCTCGATATTTTACTGTAATTCGCATTTCCAGTGTCTGTCTCAGGCAATTTAAATACGATTTTCATTGTTTTTGTTGTAAATTCCTCGCGCACAGTCCGCGGCCGGGACAAAACGCGTCGACGGCGTCGCTCACCAAAATATGCCAGCTCGGCACGGCGTCGTCTAGCACCATTTTCATGTTTTGGGCAGCAACCCAACCGAACCGAACCTTCCGTGTTCCGTTCCGTTCCTTTTATATTATTGCACACACATTCTTATTGCATTTGGGCCATCGCGCGATGCGATCTTTATGCGATTTCACAGACACACACAACACACACGGCTAGCTGCTGGAACTATGGCAGCGGGCGGAGGCAGGGCACAAAACGAAGTAGGAAAAGGAGGAGATAAAATGGAAAAAACGTTCTCCAATTACCGTCAGCAGATATCGGTATCCGATAGTACGCGTGCGAGGCGGTGGGCCGAGGGTGCCCGGGCGGGGTCAAAAACAGGTTGAGCAGCTCTCTTTTGAACCAATAAACTAATAAATAAATTTAAAAATTATCAACGAAAAACGCACTGCTCGGTGCGCACTGTGTGACCGTGAATTGAGAACGGGAAAATCCCAAAACGCCACTCCAATAAAAACAAAGAGTGGCCTCTCGCTGGCGTTTCGCTTGGCACTCGTTTTGCTCTCGTCGCTGCCAGTGTGACCCCCACTAAACGAAGCGAAAAAATTAAATCCATAAAATAACGAAGGTTTTTTTTACTTTATTCTACTGTAATTTTTTTAAAGATTTAATAAAAAACTAAGGTTTAATAACTAAAACTCTATTCAGTTATTTATATAGATTTTAAAATAAGTTTGTTTTCTGCCTCTTGGCGTGTAAATATAATTAAATAATAGTAATTCACCATCATTCGGTTTAAATTTTCATTTTTCTTTAAAATTAGGTTGTTTTTAAGAATGGAAAATAGATAAGTAGTGTCTTTATAACGAATTTTCAACATGTTCTACGTATTTTCTCTGATATGGACATATATATTTTTAATCTGTCTCCTTTTAACTACTTTTGTCAGGAAAATAAATATTTTAAATTCGATTTAGTAACGGTTATCCGGATTTTTACGGTTTCTAAATTATTTTCTAGAGATCTGTTTAATTAATAAAATGACTTTTTTGTAAATGGAGCTTCAGTTATTTTTATAGATGATTTCTAAAATACATCTTACATCATTTTTACGTCTTCTAAAGTCTTTTCTAGAGATCTCTTTAATTTCTACAAATTTTATGACTTATTTTTAGATTTATTCAAAGATAATTTCTAAAATACGTCTTACATAATTTGAATCATAATCTAAGGTAAATAATTTGAATAAACTTGAAAAGCAAAATAATATTTAAACTATTATTTATTTATAAATTCAAATGTTACAATATTCAAATTTACAAGGCGAATGAAATGTGGTCTTGTGGATGTCTTCGATTAACCAAGGATCGCTCTTGAAATAAAAACGTACGAGAATGGCTTTATATAATTACAAATAAATAACTTTCGTTGGTGGGACTAGGATTAATTACTTTTCGTTTTGATCTCAAACTTTCAATAAAAATTTTAAATATTTCAAAACTAATAAGCAAAATCTATATTTTACAGAAGCCTTTTAACTGCTTAAAACGTTATATTTTATTTTTAAAAGACTCAGCTTAGGCCGGGGATACCTAAGACATTAAATAATTTAATTGTATTTAAACAATTTGTTGTATTTGTCATGGATAAATTGTACAAAGGGATTGTTGTGAGATTGTAATGAACACATCAGCTTATTATTACTGAGATGAGAAGCCAAGGGCATTGGTGGAATTGGTGGCACCTTCGGGATCTGAGTTGATGTAGTCCCAAATCCACTGATAGTACTTAAGCAAATGCAGCACAACGTTCCCCAAATCGTATTCGGTGCCCGTGTCCTCGCTGAACCGCAGAACCGAAAGGGCGACTAGGAAGTGTAGCATATGAATCCCACTGCACACCATCGACGCCATTCCCTGGGAGTGCAGATGATTGTACTTGAAGTATGGGTGTAGGGGCTTCTGCAGCTGGTCGTTGGGCTTCTTAGTGGGTTTGATATATTTAAAGTCCGATTCGGCGTCAAATAGCATCAGCATCGAAGAGATCACATAGACGAAGCAGCTAATCAGCGAGCGCAGGACTTCCTTGGACATCGAAGGTTGGACACTTGTGCATAGATTCACACCGGCTATTAGATTTTCCACCCCGAAGATATAGAAGCACGCCAGGTAGCCGAAGTAAGGCAACTCCTGGAGCACCGGCAGAAAGTTTTTGTAAACCACATAGAATCCGGTCATGTTGAATCGCATCAAAACCATGTGGGCCACCACCTCCATCATGTAGAAAACGAAAAGCATCGAGCGGATTTCATTAATGAAGCGCATTTTGAAAGAGATTAATTGGGATTTTACATGACAGTAAAATCAATGCTATGATGTTGGTCTTGAAGTGATGTCTATTTTAAATATTTCCTTGAAACTTCGCCATATCAAATTTAAGTTTACATCTCCATCCTGATGATTTAACCATGTCCATGTCCATCCATGTAACCAAGACTAGTTACACTACTGCAGAGCTTTATTTTGTTGTTTTATTTCAAACGAATAAATTAATTAAATTTATGATAATTAATTATTGTTTAAAAGCAAACAAATAAAGATAACGTTCCTACATCCAAAAGAACCTTTCGGGATGCAGAATAAAATATTCACATTTCATTCAAAATCCCTAAAAAAAAGTATTTAAAAGTAATTTCACTTCCTACTATAAAAAATTGATAATTAATAATCAGGTTATTCCCTTGACGACTGAGATATCGCATTAGTTAGTGGATATCTTCAGCTGTTTTTATGTTTATTTATGTTTATGTTTACTATCGCTTTTCATCTTTTATTTAATTCAGTCATTCAGTCGTCAAGGGAATACCCAGAATATTTTTATTATTTCAAGCAACTTGTTTTGTGTCTACGGCAACGATTCGTGTGCAAAGGACGTACTTTTGTATAAAATAAAATCCCAAACAAAATTTTTAATCCCAACACACATTTGCAAACCCATTATTTTTCGTAGAATAAAATATTTATTTAGTAATTAGTCCGGAAGGTAAACATTAAGCGATAATATGGTATTTTATGATAAATTCCCTCACTTCATCTAGGTAAATACTTATGGTTTGCAAGTAAGTGTCTTTTATTATTGCGTATAATACTGTTTGCTTGTCGTTAATCGAATTACTTTTAATGGTGAGCTCGGGCGGGATAAAATATATATATTTAAGTAGCCTTTGCATGCGGAGGAATACAACCCTTCTTCTTCTGATTCTTAAATTTAAACACAACTCGTTTTCCGTTCCATTTGCAATCAAACTTCCCGTTCAGGAGTCCTCCAATGCAAAATATAATGTAAATCTTATGCGTCTATCATGTCGATTATCAGTTAGTTAGGTTAGTTTATGTATAGGCTATATTCGATTTGATATGGGCGAGAAGTCGTCGATTGCACGAGAATGGCTAAAGGCTAAATAATAGATATAAATGCTTAGTGGATAGATATTGCACAAAGTAATCGTAAGAGGGCACACACGAAATAATAAATTAAATTTAGTTTTGCTTTCCGTTTGCCAACATAATTTAAATATCACAGACGTTTTGCCAATTGTTTAACTAATTTGCCGTTTTGCTTGTTAATTTTGTTGCATGCCGAATCGGGAAACACAGAGTGGTGAGCGAGAATTAAATCGGACGGATCCAGCCGCAGGATCCAATACATACATATGCATATACCTAATTGTCAGTCAAATGTGAAGAAAATCAAGTCTTGCTCTTGCGTCGAGCGTGGCACATACATAATTGCTAAAAGGAAAACTGGAGCCAAGCCTACGAGGGTGAACTGCTATCATTGTTATCATCTATATGTGTGTCTGTCTGTGTGTGAGTACCAAGTGTTTTCGAACTTGTGGAAGAATCTGCAAGGAGATATTGCAGCCTAGTGCATATTGTCCACTCTGCCCGACGGCAGACCTAATGCAGCGCTCAGGTTGAGTCCTGGTGGAACACCAACTCCCACTCCAACGCCGACTCCCACTCCTGATCCCACATTGCCCTCGCTCTCGCTCTTCCACGAGGAGACGGGTATGTGGGGTGCGGGCAAGCAGTTGCGCAGCGTCTGCACGATCTGAATGGTGTCCATGAGGGCTGCAGAGGACGGATGGAGAAGCATTGTATGTACAATCACTGGCAATCGAAACCGGTTACTCTGGTACTTACTCTTCTGCAGACTCTCGCTCTGCTTGCCATAGGGCTTGCACATCGAGGGACGTATGTAGGTCTTCATCCGCGACATGTTCCGCATTAGCTCCGCAAAGATCCGCACAATTTTGTCCTGGCCCACGGCCGTGTGATCAATGCGGTTAGCATCGCCAGTGGCCCAAGCTCCATTGTGCAGCGCCAGTAGATCTTTGTTAGACTCTATCGAATCCAGATTGGAGCTAAACAAAACAAAAAAAAAAAAAAAAAAAAAATTATGGTGCAAATTAAAATGGATAAATATAAAATCAAAATTAAGCATTATTTTTGATTTTTATTTTTAACTTTTCGCTCAAAAATATTGATTATTCGCTGATTTAATTAGTTTAATTAAAAACAAGAAAGGAAGCTAACTTCGGCATCCCGAAGTTTGTATACCCTTGCAGTTAGCAATTGGAATATTAGGACAAGCCATTATGGATATATTAATAGAAACAAGAAAGGAAGTTAACTTCGGCACGCCGAAGTTTTTATACCCTTGCAGATTGGTTTTGATGTTTATAATATAGATTTAAATACTGAAAACACTCACAAAACAGAGTTTCACTACATTTTACTAATACCTATTATGTTTACAGTTTGACTGTTACAGTTTTACATTCCCAGCTTTACATTTTCTCTACATCTACCGATCGCTTCTATGGCAGCTATATGATATAGTTGTCAGATTTTTATGAAATTTATACGAAAATTCTAAAATAATAAAAGAAAGCTCCATATCTCAAAGTAGATAAAAATACGTTAAAAAACAACGAAGTTAAATTTTTTTTATCTATTAATTTCCTGATCGTTCCTATGGCAGCTATAAGATATAGTCCACCGATTTTCATAAAATGTATACCAAAATTCTGGAATAATATAAAATGGCTATGTGTCAAAAATGATGCAAAAATATTGAAAAACAGCCAAGATATAATTTTTTTTCTAAAAATTTATCGAACATTTGTATGGCAGCTATAGGATATAGTCGTCCGATTTCATTCAGATAGCTTTAAAACTGAGGGACTAGGCTATATCGACTTGGCACTTGATGCTGATCAAGAATATATATACTTTATAGGGTCGGAAAAGTCTCCTTCACTGCGTTGCAAACTACTGACTGAAATTATAATACCCAAGGGTATAAAAACTTGACCTATTGAAAATATCATAAGTCCACATGTAGGCTGAAAATATTCTATAATGATAAATCGGTTTTAAGAAATCGTGTTGACCAATGGGAAAAACGAGGTTTTAAGAAAATCTCAAAAGAAATAATCATTGCAAGAGAGTAAACTGCTCTGAAGAGCATTTCATCTTAGTGACATAACTTTGTAACGACATTGAATATCAAAAAATCCTTTTACAGTGGCGGAAAAAAGTCTACATACGACCTCCTTTTTTGATTTTACCCAATCCTAAAGCTTTTACAGGAAAAGTAATGATGCAGTTTTCTTTCTTTTTTAATGCTATCAGCTCATCTTTGAAGAATTGCTGAGCTGGGAACTGAAAGAGTGGCATTAGAAGGTATTAGGCTGCCTTGTCTAATCTAATTTAAATAATAATATACTTATTAATTATATACCCTTTATAATATTATAATATCGTCTACACTCACCGCAACGAGTCGGTCACGTTCTTGTGGGAAATCTGATCCAGCGAGGAATGTGAGGAAGACGAGGACGATGAGTGCGGCGACTGCGAGGGCGGTGGCAGCGCATGATGACCATGACCGTGGGCTTGCGGAACGCCTCCCGAGCTCCCTGCCGAGGCTGTGCTGGTGGCAGCCGTTGGCTGCTGGTTTGCGGCCACTGCGGCTGCCACTGCCTGCGACTGCATCAGACCTTGGATCTGCAGGTTGGCGGCCGCTGCCGCCACAGCCATGGGATCGAAGTGTTTGGGGTCCAGCTGGGCAAAGACACGTTGCTTCTCCAGTGGGCTGAGATTGCTGAGCTTTTCGAGGCTTTGCTGGGCGAGGACGCGGTTCTGCTGTTGGATTAATGCGGCAGTCAGCTGCTGTTGCTGGTGCTTGGCCTGCGCCTGGGCTTGTTGTTGCTGTTGTTGCTGCTGCTGCTGCTGCTGTTGTTGTTGCTGCTGCTGCTGTTGGTGGTGGGCAGCGGCGGCGCTAATCTGGGACAACTGAGTCTGGATACTGTTCTGTTGCTGCTTGGTGAGATGCTGCAATTGCGGGGGAACTGGCACCTGCGGCACCTTGGCGCCCGTCGACTTGGAAAGGTCGATCTCCACGTTACCCGAGCTAGAGCTGCTGGCGACGCTCGAAGCAGAGCCTGCAGCCGAGCTGCCTGGACCGGCTCCAGCCGTTCCACTGGGCGGCAGGTGGGGCAGACGCTGCAGGAACTCGGGCGTGCTGACGCCTGGATACTGCTGCTCCATGAACGGCATGGGCGAGATGCCCATGTGGTTCTTGTAGTAGCGGCAGGCGGGACTGGGGCATGACTGCACCACCTCGATGATGAACTCCTTCTCCATGCCGAACTGGTCCCGGCCGATGGTGTAGGACTCGATAACGGCCCGCACCGTGGCATCCACGCTCAGGTGGAGACCATGGGGTCCGGACATGTGCTTCAGCATTACAGCGTTGGCGAAGTGCTCGAAGGGCAGCACTATCTTGCCGTTGTCCCGCAGAATGAGCCGACCCTGGGAGTCCAGGGTCAAGCGGTTGGCCAGGACCCTGCAGGAAGGAGTGAGACTGAGACGGGAAGGACAAACGGAGCAGCTCTGCTCTACTTACTGCAGATAGGCGGCGCTGGGTAGCATGGCGTTGTCCTTGAGATCGCTGAAGCACTGCAGCAGCTCGGCGCTCGGATTCCAGCCCTTGTTCTGCAGATATAGCTGCAAGAGCATGTACAGCTTCTCCGTCACATAGCCCACGCCCGGCATTCCGGCGTTCGGCTGCGGCAGCAGCTCTGCGCCCGCCACGCCTCCACTGCCGCCGGGTCCCTTGGACAGAGCCGCCTTCATCGTCTCGGACAGATCCAATTTGTAGTTGTCTGGGTAGAAGTGCTTGACGTGATCCTGTAACGGGCGAACGATTAATCCACACTACTTTCGGTCACTGGGAATCGCGGGCCACAGACACAGACAGACACACCCCATCCACATCCCCCCGGCGCCACCCACTCACCAAATTGTTCATTTTCGGCTGGGGCTACGGACGTCTGGCTGCTGCTTCTTTGGCGGCATCTAATCGCCGCGGCGCCTACGGAGCATCGTGAAATCGAGAGGCTAACGGATGCTGGTGACTTCACCAGTCAGTTTGGGGGACGAGACTGGGTTAGCTGGCGGGCACAAAACTGGGGAAAAAAGTGTATGTGTCCGCCGTCTAATTGTGTTGTCCTTGCAAGGAAGTGGGGAGGGAGGCCAATAGTGTGACCGCCTTGCTAAGCGGGCGAATGTCCTAAAATAGGATAGGTTCGGGGGTCCATGTCTATGTGATTTGCAGTTTTTGTTATTTGTTATTGTTATTTTGTAATTTGTTAACGAAAAAGATGTAAAAATGTAATATTTAATTACAATTATGTGCTCTCTTGGTACCGTTAGACTTGAAAATGGAGTAATCCCTAGAATTGAAGGGGTTAGGCCAGAGCTGCCATCTGGATTGATTTAAAAGTGCTGCCACATGGATGGAAAGAGATGGAAAAGAATAATAATAATAGAATTTGAAATTGTTAATAACGGTAAATTTAACCCACGACTGGCTAGTGCTGACAATAAACCAACCATCTTCGTAATCTATTATTCTGGTAAAATAACCCGACTTTACTTAAACCACAGGAAACTATAATGGGCAAAAGTTTAATGCCGAAATGGCACATGAAATGCCAAAGAACCAAAACCGAAATATTTCCAAACTATTTAAAATCCGTTTAAAATTGCACACAGCCTGAAATGCAGAAAAATAATTATAAGTTTTCCGACTTAAGCCTTCCAATTTTATTGTCAAATGGTATATATATAGAGAAAGAGAGAGAGAGAGATTCAGGGATGGTTAGTGGGTGAGAGAGAGAGGCACAATAAGCGACCCTTATCAACGGTGCCAACCGAAACTGTGACATGCATTGTCATTGTCACAGGGGAGGTCTGTGAAAGGAGGATTTTGGAGCCGAGGCTGTGCCATATTTGCATTTTCCCTCTCTTTCCAGCCGGCATTAACTAGTAAGTTTGAAAATTACCAACGATAACTGTTATAACCGATATTTTGATGCGAATTTGTCAACACTGGTTGCCGTTAATTCAAAATGTTGCCGCCCCAAGAGAGAATACCGTTAGCAATATGCTCACAAAGCTCTCGCTTCCGGCTACAAAATTGCTCTGCGGTGCAAAGTAAAAGTCGTGATCCCACATCTTGGCTAAGGTCAGGCGCCTTTTTAATGCTAGCCAAAGTGAACGGATGCAATTACTCAACTGCTCTGACTCTGGCTGTAGCTCTGGCTCTGGCCTTTGTTGTAGTTTATGCTTGGGCCCAAGTCAATCAGCGTTGTTGCCAAACGAGCGCACAGGTGAATGCTCGCGAGTGGGAGCAAATGGCTGGCGGAGAGCTAGAGAGCGAAAGCTTTAAGAGCGGTTTCTTACCTGCTTAACCTGCTGCTCACGTCTGGCGATAGATGGAGAGAGAGCGGAGCAACGCGGAGTCCGCGCAAGATACTCGTAAACAGGCGGCGGACCAAACCGACTCCGTCAGTCTGCGAGGCCGCCCCGAGCGATCAACACCTGTGCGGATCTGAAAACCCAAATATAAATCTAAACCCACCAAGCAACCCACCGCGCAAACCCACCAATTAATCCACCAAAGGCTGCGTTTGTGCTACCACTTAGCGGACTCTTAGCGGGCTCTCCCATGCAAATGAAGTGAGTGAAAAGCGGCTGAGAAAGTGAAAAGTCGGGCGGAATGCAACTGCAGAAGGCGACCCTACCAGATGAGCCCATCCCCCAACATTCGAATTCAGAGCAGACCCATTGAGATTCCAAGCGCAGCACATGCCCATGCCGCTGGAACTGTTTTAGCCAAGAGCGAGGAACAGGGGAGCGAGTAGCAGGTTCGAGAGATCAGTGGAAGCCCAAACAAAACAAACCAACCAAAACAGTGAAGCGATTCCGAAAGCGGCAGCCAACATGAATCAAACGCAAGTGAATAATTTTCTCAAGTGCTTCCTGCAAATCGATGAGCCCGCCGGTCATTGGATATCGCGTCATGACGACGAGGAACACGATCACGACCACGATCACGACGATCATGACGAGGAGGAGGACGATGACAGCGGTGTGCTGGTGGCCAAGGTCACCGCCATGGTGGTTCTCTTCTGCGCCAGCACCATCTGCGGCTCCATTCCCTTTCTGCTGAACCGCTGCTACCGCTGGACGGAGAACCAGACGAACGCCCGGTCAGCGATTGTGGTCAAGTGCCTGCTCTACTTTGGCGGCGGTGTCCTGCTGGCCACCACATTTTTGCATCTACTGCCCGAGGTCCAGGAGGTCGTGGAAGAGCTACAGGAATGTGGCATCATTGGAGAACTTACCTTCCCACTGGCGGAGCTGCTCATGTGTTGCGGCTTCTTCCTTATGTACTTCATAGAGGAGGCCATGCACACGTACGTGCATCACCATCAAAAGGACGAGGCGGGAGCGGCCTTTGAGCGTGGCCACAGCATCCGGAATAGTCACCTGCTGAAGCCCACAGAGGCCACAGCGCCGCCAGCCAATCAAGTCACGGGTGCCGGTAGTGCCACCTCGGAGCTGGGAACACTTTCCGTGCAGAACCTCCTGCAAAACGATCTTGAGCAGCAGAAATTCGCCTCTAAGCCCCAGAGCCAGGCCAATGGTCATGCCCATGGTCATGCCCATGGACATGGACATGGACACGGACATAGTCATCTTCCTGTGATAGCAGACGATGCCTCCGCCGGAGACATGTTGGCCTCATCGCTGCGCGGACTCTTTATCGTGTCCGCTTTGTCGCTTCACGAACTCTTCGAGGGCATGGCCATCGGATTGGAGGGCTCCGCCAGCTCCGTGTGGTTCATGTTCGGAGCCGTTTCCGCCCACAAATTGGTGCTGGCCTTCTGCGTGGGCGTGGAACTCATCGTTGCCCGTACAAGGCTCACGCTAGCAGTGATCTACGTGCTGACCTTTGCTGTGGTCAGCCCCCTCGGCATAGGCATTGGCATCCTGATAAACCACGGCCAGGAGACCACTGGACCCAGCCTGGTTTCGGCCATCTTGCAGGGCTTTGCCTGCGGCACGCTCATATACGTGGTCTTCTTCGAGATCCTCTCGAAGAACAGGTCCGGTCTGCGCGCCTATCTGGCCCTCTTTGTTGGCTTCCTCGTCATGTTCGGCCTACAGCAGCTAAGTGAGTATTCCTTTTCTTTTAACATGAATTCTGAGATATTTAGAATTAGAGTTTTGGGTAGTTTTGAATAGCTAAAGGAAGGTAATAAGAATTCGACGAGAATTCTTTAAATAACATATTTAAGTTATTTATTTTCCTAATTAAAACAAATGAATATTTAAGTCTCTAACTCATAAACATGGATGCTAATATACAATATTTTTCATTATTTATATACATAACTAAATCTTCGATCAAATTGTTTTCTTAATTTGAAAATTCATAAAAATGATTTATTAAATATTTGCATCTTCTAATCAAGTTGTTGTTTACTATTTTTCCGTAAAATTGATGAGACATTTTTAATTACTAATATTTTTGCCGTTAATTAAAGTTTATGTCCATGAAAAAATGCATGTAAATTAAGCGGTTTTAACTAAGGGCTCATAAAATTGTTTACTAAATGTCAGAACCGACTACACAGTTCAGATAAATTATCTAATTATAATGTAAGGAAATGTAAGGAAAGGCATAACCTGACTAGAATTAGAAAAGTAGGCTTAAGTAACTCAACAGTGGGTGTTTTCTTATCCGATTAGACAACTGTTGCTTTCATATTTAGGGGTAATTAGTGACCGTCGCCGGACTGTCAGATGAGATTCTTCAACCGGAATTCGATTCGGGTGAATTGGGAACAGGTTCTACAGTGGCTGATCCGCTGGACACTGCGTGGTTGGCCTTGTAACAGACCTTGCTGCGGTTTATTTCGCAAGCGAGTCTGTCTGTCTGTGTACCTAGCAAACAGGTGGAGCAAAAATCCCGTGCCTGCCATGAAGTCATCTCTTGCCGAGATCGGGGTAGCCCCCGGCGCGAAAAAGCACCGGCAGATTAGACACTCAGATCCATCAAAACATGGGGCACAAGCTCACGAATATGTGGTTACACCACCCGCATGTGATTACCAGGAATTGGGAGTCGGATAGTGAATATATAGGCTCGATAAGGCGGGACAAAGCGATCGTAAATCATCGCATAGATTCGGGGTGATTGAAACACGCTCGATGGAACCCACTTCCTGAGGCACTCGTACCGAAGGGCTTGGCAATTGAAAATATGTGGAAATGGGGTCTATCAGAGATTACGATTGGCATACTTTTCAGCTTAGATTCGATTTATAAGCCAAGTACTACTCAAGATTGTGACTAACTCGTGTGCCTTCTCTTCTCTTTTACAGCTTCCGGTGGCGGACACGGCCACAGTCATAGTCACAGCAGCTGCTCGGCCCATACGGACGACCACCATGAGACTGAGACCAGGTCTGGCTCGGACCACGTCCATGATCACGAGCACGACCATGATCATGCCCACCCGCCGCCTAACCACAACCATGCCGAAGAACTGGCCGCCGTCCATAACTACGAGCAGCAGCTGCAGCTCCTGCGACAGGTGACCCAGAAACTGTTGGAAGCACACCCCAAGAAGGACGTCTAGACTTTAAGCTGCAAAGCAGAATTTTGATCTAATTTATATTGTAATATATGTATTTATCTAGAAATAAAGCCTAAGATTAGTTAAAGTAACATTTCAACACGTGTATCCTTGGAATTTCTTGCATTTTTAACATTCCCAAGTTATAGTTTTCATTGATAGTTGCCCTTGAAACTTCAATTTGTGTAGCGGAATTTCAAAGTCATTTTCTTTAAAAGAAAACACTAATTCTTTTTAGCAAGGTTATCTGACTTCCGAAGCTATAGTATATCGAAGCCTTCTCCTTATCCTCGACGAGATCTTTGTGTTTTATTTAAAAAACTCTATTGATATAAAGACGATAGGCAAGTGGCAAGTATGTATTTACATAGTTTATATATGTGGTCTATATAAGGCTAGCTTCGTAATATCGACTTTACAATTTTCTGAGTTTTTTAACATCCCCGTTATATTTTATCTAGAAACTACGGTTATGTGTGTTTAGCGGAATTTCAGTCATTTTTTTTTAAAGAAAACACTAATTCTTTGTAATCAAGGCTATCTTACCTCCGAAACTATTGTATATCGAAGTCTTCTCCTTGTCCTCGACGAGATCTTTGTGTTATATTTGAAAAACTCAGTTTATTGATATAAAGGCGATATTCAGAGGTAAGTATAAGTAAGTACCTATATGTATCTGTACATATGGACTATAAATGGCTAGGTGGTAATTGGGGTTTCCCCAATAGCAATTGCCTTTGCCACTCTTTGTGTGGTTTCTGGACAACGTATTGCACACAAAGAGGAATATTGCTCAACGGAGATATTATTATATATTATATATATATTATTCTTTAATGAAATTTACCTTTATTTTGACTGATTTACCTAAAATGGCACCATAAACCTATTGTTAAAAGGGGCAATATCTTTATTATTTTTCACATCAGCAGTTAATTTCTTTATAGCTCTAATTAATTCGTGATTATTAACGAACAAATAAACAGAAAGACACAAGGTGTCAATATTTTTCTCGAGTCTTCTTTGTCATAACAAATAAAACAAACAATTTTAGGTATTACCAATAACAAAAAAAATTATGGTTGACACTTTGAGAACAAATCAACATAACTAACTAGGGCATACAAAATATTTCGAATGCAATATTAAACTTAATAAAATTCTATTACGTTTTGTGGTTAAGATAAAGTCAGACTTTTTCTCACTTAAAAATCACCTTGTGTCATGGGTAAAAAGTCCCAATATTGAACTATAAATAATATATTTCATAAAAATAAAAAAATAACTTTTTCCTACTGAAAAATCCCCTTGTATTTGTCATGAGTAAAATTCCCAATATTGAAATGTATAAAATGTATTTTATACACTTTGTTACTGGCCATTATTTCTTTTAAATTTTGTTAACAAGAATGAAGAAATTATTAATAAATATTATCGTTATGAGGTGACATAAGACAGGAGAATTTTTATCTTCATATGGAATCTAAAATAACCAAATATTCATATCAAGTTCTTTAAATCATTTACCATTAAAGTATAAACTTAGATGGCTTCTACAAATGTGAAGAAAGTGAAGGGCATTTCTAACTTCGTTTAGTGCCAAAACAGTAATAATTGTTTTCACGAAGTCATGTACATATGCTAGAAATGCCTGCTATAAAGCGAAATACGTGCCTGGGCATAAAGTTCCCCACATCAGATTATTGCAACCCAGGCCCCGTTTGCGGTACAGCGGCTATATTCTCGACATTGTGAAATTTCAGCACGATATCTCTCGTTGGCAGAGTGCGAATCGTAAAGTGGCTGACTGAAATAGATGGTCGAGGAGGCCTTGTTGCCGAGGCCTGTTCAGTGTTCATCATGTGATCGGCTTGTTATTGTCGCCCCAGCCCACAACAAATACAATTTCAAGCTGATAACTTTGTTGCTTGCGTAAATTTTTAACACGATATCTCCGCAAAATGCCCGCAGACCGGTTTTGACATCGGCTGGCTTGCTCTTGCTCTCCGGACCGGACTGCTATCTCTCCGTGTTGTGATAACTGAGATAAGCGCATGTTCTCCGCCGGAGCCAAACTGGCAGCCATCTGCCCTGGTTCCCGGTCCCCATCCCCGGTCCCCGACTGCACCGGAAATTAGCGCCTCAAGTGTCAAGTGTGAATTGGCAGGCGGCAACCATACCTGACAGCAGATCAAAACAGCTTCGTGGCTTAATTAGCGCACTCTGGTGATCTTATTGACATCTCCTAATGATGATGAAGTCGATGATGCTGAGTGACGCCTCTGTTTCCAACGCATGCCGTACTCGGAACTTCCCTCTTATCGCTCGCACGCTCGCTCTCCCAGCCAGATGTTATCGCAGCTATCTCAGCGGAGTGCACACACCTTAAAAGTATTGCAAAATTATTGCCCAATGAGCTTAACGGCAAGCGGAACAGTTAATCTCTAATGTTCTTGCCTGATAGGCAATGCCTATATTATCATTTGAACCCATGCTCTTGAACCAAATACACCCAGAGAGAGTGTTTGCAATAAATCATAAAACCCCGATTGGTATGCGATAGTTAAGATCGGGGAAACAAAGAAATAATTCTTTTATGTTTCAATTGGGTACTCTGATAACCGGTAGTTCGTATACGTAATTTCCGAATTTGTATTTTTAACTAAATATCAAATAAAACGAATTTGATTTGTTTCTTAGTGGTCCCCACCAGTGGTGCACTTGGGTGTTAAAAAAGGGGGTATTTCATAAGGAAACGACTGGGGTTATCTTGAAATTATTACATTTTTATAGGGATTCTCCTTCCAAAATAATACGGAGAAATAACTAATTTATGTCTTAATTGGGCACTCTGATAATCGTTAGTTTGTACGCGTAATTTCTGAAGTTGTACTTTTAACTAAATATTAAAAAAACAGATCGGAATTAATTCTTAATGGTTTCTAAAAGGGGTATTAAAAAGGGAGATTTCATAAGAAAATGTGTAGTTATCTTGAATTTATTATTAACATTTTATGTGAATTCTCCTTCCAACATAATAATGATATTGAGATATGCACAAATATTCATTATTATATTCATATGTAAAAACAGAAGATCTACAAAGAATCGGGTTGACCTCAGCCTGAAAGTATGTAATATATTTTTCACCATATTTAAATAAATAAAAGCCACAAAGGATATTCTCTAAAATAATATAGTGACATGATGAGGAAATAAAACAAATTATGAAGGATGATAGTTACTTTTCAACTGCCGCAACTCAGTAGCTCATATATTACCCCATAAATCTTGTTTAGCTGTAATTGTCTTTCAACTTGGGCATTCCCTAAAATGTATGTAAAAAAACTAAACAACTTAATAAATCATGAAGTTGTGATAAAAGTTTATTATTTGCAACTGTTTTTACGTTTTGACTTTTAATACATTTGAGTTTATATATTCATTTTCAGAGTTAATGGTACGACATTATTAACGTGGCCGATACAATATTTTTGTTTATTGCTCGTTTGCAAGCGGGTTTGCTACCTAACGTCTTGGGGTATTTTAGGCTTGGGCGGGGCTGGGGGATCTCTTAGCAACTGTAACGTATCTAGTACGGCATAAATATGGTTTAGTTCTCTAATAAATACACAGTGACAACAAATTGTTATGCATGCTTTGCGTTTGTTCCTTTAGCAATGAGAATGGCCAATAAATACAATTTCACTTGGATTGGCTACAATTAATCGAATTCTTTGCTAGATTTATACTCAACTAATTTAACTTTTAACCAATTTCGCTAAATAATTTATTTAGTTTCCGTAGCATTCTGTACTGGCTGCTGCTGGGTTTAGCTTATCAATTTATGTACAAATTAGGTGACCTACGAGCTAATTAATTAAAATGTGTGGCGGTTACTATAATGTATAAATATTGCAAGCCAAATAATTGAACTTCACACACACACAGTTTGGTTACAAGAGTCTAAACGTAAGTAGATAATAGATTAAAACACAGTCTTATTTATGTATGAAGAAATCCAATTGGGACAAATCAAGTAGCAGGGACTGGGGCTAGAGCTGGAGCAGGCAAGCAAGGTACGCATAGGATATGTATGTGGAGAGTTCCCTTCCTGCGGCATCATCTTTAGGCCGCTGCTGCGGGACTCACTGAGTGCGTGGGCAAGAATCTCGGCGTCTGCTGCTGGTGGGGCTGCTGCTTCCAGGGACGCCGCTTCAGGTGCGTCTGCTGCGAGCCAGTCAATCTGCAAGAGTGTGAACGAGTTAGACCCATCACTTGGAGTTCAGTTGCTCTTGTACTTTGCTTACCTGTTGTACTTGGACAGCTTGCGTCGCTTCATTGCCGGCAGCCCTTCCATGTCCAGTCGTGGTCCCACGAAGGCGTAGTTACCCACGCTTCCCGAGAGGGGAGCTGAAACGGAGGAAAGAGAACAGGAAACAGCTCAAGTCACACATCAACTGGGTGGCAGGTGAAGAGAGGCTTACAGTGCTTGCGCTTGTTGTTGCGATGCACCTGATTGATGGCACTGGGCAGCTGCGGGGCACTGGTTCCGCTATCCAACTGGGCCTGGTGTCGCCGGATGCTGCAGCTGCGGCCTCTACAGCCCTTAAGCTGATCCAGCGCATCGTGCATGTGGGCTCTCTCCCCGGGCGTCAAGCCGGCAGCACGATTTGTGGTCTCAAAGCGATCTGAGAAAAAGTACGAATATTTATTCAATATTTATTCAGACTTTAAGCCTTGTCTAACTTACCTATCGTCAGGTTGTAAAAGGTGATTAGGCCCGTGGTGAACTCGCAGTAGAGATAGTTGTGGGTGGCATTGATGGTCCTTAGGCAGGAGTAGGTGTTGTTGTTGGCGTTCATGCAGAAGCAGAAGGGACTGTCGTTCCACAGCGGGGCCGTGCGCCAGTGCTGGTTGTCATGCGAGAAGCAGTTCATCTTCTCCGACAGGCACTCTTTCTCCAGGCGAGCCTTCTTGATGCGCTTGCGCTCCTTCTTGCGCTGCCGCTCCTCCTTCAGTTTCCTACGCGCCTCGCGGGCCATTTCCTTGGAATCCGCATAGCTGAAACATATGAGAATATGGCCTATTAATTTTGCACCTGCAGGGGAAGTAGAAACACTTACCTCTCGCCCACATCCGGCTCGCAATAGCACTCTGCCCGCGGAGAAAAACGAGGCGTCTGAGGCTCCAATGAATCCAGCAGGCCAGCGTTGCCATAGCCCCGGTAGATCTCCTTCTGGCCAACACCGACATTCGGCTTTGCCGTGCTGCTGCTGATCTCTGTGAAGTAGCTCATATTGAACTCCGGCCCGGCTCCACCATCAACCACGTTCTCCTCGTTTCGCCGGCGGTTCTCCTGCCTTCTGCCGGATGATCCCGCCTGCTTGTTGCTCTCCCGCAGCTGCTTCTTCATCTCCTTCAGCTTGCCGATCTTGTCCTTCAGCACCTTGATCAGCATGTCGATCTGCATGCGAGAGGTGCGCCACGTCTTCTCGTCGTCGTATATTACGTTCGAGCAGTTTACCTTGCCCGAGGTGGCGTCCACAAAGCAGCGATGACCTTCGGTCTTAGGGAACTTCTCGCCCCGACTGTTGGGATAAGAGCTGGAGTTGGTCAGCAGTCCGGGACCGTGCAGCTCGTGCTCGTTGAACTTATGCTCCAGGGTCTCCAGCGTGGACTGTATCTGCTGGATGACCTGGGCGATCATCTCGTTGCTATTCGCAGACAACTCCCGCTTAGTGCGGTGCGAGTGCTCGGTGAGCATATCGACCGCCTGGTGGAGGTCCAGCAACTCTTCCATCTCGTAGGGCAGCTCTGTGTGGAACAATTCGCGCTTGTTACGCCGCCTGGTGTGGCCACCGTGATGGGTGCGCTTGTTGACGCGATGTAATCCTGCGGATGGCGCTCGAATCTTGGTGTAGACCACCCCGTCGGAGGTGAAACAGGCACAGTTGCGTTGATACTGCTTCCGGGGCATGGCAGCCAGCTGATGCTCTAACTGGAGCTGAGTTGGATTGGGAATGATTAATGGAACTCATAAATAAAATGTATGGTAATGATGCTTACATGGAACTTGCACTTGTGCTTGCGCCAACGTCCATCCTCGTTAACACACTTCCACTTCTGTCCAGGCAGGCAGTTCTTTAGCAGGGCAGGATCCGAGCACTCTGAATTCAGGCGCATCATCTTGGTTATGTAGGGAGCTAGGGGAAGATCATTGTCCTGCGGCTGAGGGAACTCCTGATCGTCCAGCTCCTCGTCGGCCTCCTCAATGGCCGCGTCCTCGAGATCTTCCTCTTCCAGGGCCGCGGCAGAGCTGTCCATGGCTCCGTCTACATCGTCCTCTTCGTTGTCTGTGTCCACATCCTCCTCGCCATCCTCAAACTGCTGGGTGGTGGAGCTCAGCAAGGTGGCAGCAGTGCTGCTGCTGCTGCTGCTTCTGCTTGAGACCGTGGTTGTGCTCTCTGTTCCAGAGTCCAGGAAATCCTCCAGCAGCGAACTGTTGACCAACTTCATGCTGCGTCGTTCGGCCTGTAGCCGTGCCCTAGACTCGGCTATCTGCTCTGCAGTTTCCCTCCGGCCGGAACTTTCGATGAGGAAGCTGTCGGGCCAGTTGTCCCGCACAGCGCGGTTCCTGCTCAGCAGTAAGGGCATGATGCTCCTGCCGTCCATGTGCTGCGGCGTGGGCACTCCACCCATGTCCAGGAAAGTGGGAGCCAGGTCTACATTCAGCACAATCTCATTGACCCTGAGGAATAGGACTTCTTTTAGTCAAACCATCGAGAAAAGTTCAAGCCACTTACACTTTAGAGGCCTGAATGCCGGGACCTCGGATGAGGAACGGCACCCGCACGTCGAACTCGAAGGGGAAGCTCTTGCCCTTGATCAGGCCAAACTGTCCCAGGTGGTAACCGTGATCCGAGGTGTACACAATATACGTGTTGTCCAGCTCCCCGAGATCCTTCAGTTCGTTGTAGACCCGCTCCACGGCCACATCCACGCTCTGGAGCGTCTGCAGTCGCTTGGTCATCAGCAGATTAGTGAAGCGCTTGTGCACAGGTTGCATGGGCTCGGTGACCCGCAGGATCCACTGCTTGTCTGGATTCGGAGCATGATCGTAGGATGGAGTGCTGAAGGTAACGGAAAGAATAATCAATATTCAATTCAGAAAGTAGGTATACTCACTGGTGGGTGGTCACATTGAAGAACAAATGACTGTACTGGGGCGCCGAATCCTCTGGACCGTGGGGAGCCGGAAAGCTCATTGTGAGGAGGACGGGCTTGCGCTGGTTCTGCTGCTTGGAGGAGCGCAGAAAGGCGATGGAATCATTGGCAATGAGATCCGGATAATAGTCCTTGGCGTAGTCGAAGCCATGCTTGATCTTCTGACCGTTGAGGTTGATACTATAGTTGTAGTACTTCGAGTTCATGATCAGGCCGCCCCACTCCCGCCAGCCGGGCGGGATGTAGGAGCCATTGTACTTGTTCAGGTACTTGCCGAAGTAGCCAGTCCGGTAGCCGGCATTCGACAAATACGTGGCGTAGGAACGCGTCTCGTGCGTGGCCTGCCACTGGGGACTGGAGCAGTTGTCATTGTTGGTGAACACCTGGTGGTTATGCACGTACATCCCAGTAAGCAGTGAGGAGCGCGCCGGGCAGCACATGGGCGTGGTAGTATACGCGTGCCGGAACTCGGCGCCGCCGTCCCTTAATAAGCGCAGGGTGCGCGGCATAAAGTTCAGCGAGCCTAGCTCCACGTCCTGGTCGTCGGTGAGGATCAGGATAATGTTCGGTCGGCGCTCACGGGCGGCATTGGAGTCACGTGAAAAGCGCTTGGCCGCGTGACTGCGCTGGTGGTGCTGCCGGTGGTGCTGTGCTCCAGCTCCGGTTCCCTGCTCCCTGCCGAGGACGTGCAGCACAAAGAGGAGCAGAATCAGGCTGCTAATGGCCAGGCGCAGGCTGGAGGGCTGCATCATCATCATTGCTTTGGGGGTAACTACTACAGCTAGGATTTAAGACCAAAGTCGCCCTCAAAGAGCGCTCGAAACGCAGAGAAATAGCATTTTGTGTTTTGCTGGCCTGGAAAAGAAAAATATGGAGTTAAAGCGTTAAAGGTGGCTCGTATTTATTTTTAAAGACTGTAAATGATTTTCCCTTTAACTCAAGCATCTTCTTGGACCTGATTTCGGCTGCAGCTGCCTGTTTTGCAGCTGCTGCTTTGCCTGCCTCCAAATTTCATGCACCAGTTGACCTCGACGGTGCCTCGACTCGAGTGCCCTTGCCACCAAATATTTGCCAAGACAGCTTGGCCAAAAGCTAAATCAGAGCGATGCACATTTTGTCCACTTATCAGCAAATGCCGGCGACTGTCAGCCAAGCTCTTAGACCCAGTCCCGAGTCCGCCCCCGTCAAGTGTATTTGCGTCCTTGCTGAAATTTATGTGCCACTTGCCGTTAAGTGAACACTGCACAAGCAGTGGCTTTCCCTTATCCTGCGGCGGATCCACGTAAATTTCCTTGTGCAGCTTATGCCCTCGCCTGGCATTGAGCTGCCAGCCACCCACGCAACCTGCATTTCCTGCGGCGGGACACAGTAATAAAGGGGCGGAACAGGGAGGTTTACGGCTTACTGCGGCCCGTTTAAGTGTGATTTATGTGGTCGCAATGCCGCTGTTTGTTGCATTGTAATTGCCAGGTAACAGTCAGTTCTGGCCACTTCTTCGAGAAGTTTGTTCGAGAGTCGAACACCATGGAAGCTCCACTGGGTCGCGACCTTCTGCATACGGCAGGGCACTTGACGATTCGACTTGGGCTTGATGAAGTGTGTTCAGCGATTCGGCACGCCGAGAAGAATTATCGCGGGGCGCTCGGCTCCACTCACTAATTATTGCTCTTTGCGTAAGTCTCACATTTCGAGGCTGAAACTCAAAGATCTCGCCGAATGTCGCCGATCTCTGAGCTTCCCATAGAAGCGAACTCACCCAGTGGCCGCTCTCTGCGCTGTTCAAAAAGTTAAAGTACGAGAAGGTGACTTCTCGGAGCTCTTTTTCAAAACACGAAGTATCTTTAAACTCTTAAATTCATAGAGTAGTTGCTCTTAAAACCCACAGTTGCCCAGCCCATTCTGCAATCCCTCAGTTCAGCTGTTGCATAATCAGAAAGAGTACTTCCTGCCAAAAGTTTTTGGAGTGGAGTTCGAATTTGACATGCCCAAACGGAGGCCAAATTGTATTTAAATATGCAGAACAAATAATGCAAAAACAGAAAAAAGAAACGGGCCACTGCAGGTTGCAACAGAAATATCTTATAGCTGGAGATGCCCAACATCCGGCGGTGGGCCAAGACGAATAGGCGGGCATCCCACTAGATGGATGGACGGATGGGAGCCAACTCAATAGGCCACTTGAGCTCGGCACAATAGAGATTGCCGCCCACCAATGGCAAATGCAATATTTCGCCAGGCATTTTATTTATTTATGCTCAATTATGCTGCATTCCTTTTCTTTTCCTCCAATACCAATCGCAATCGAAATAGAAATGCCAACTTGAGCAGAGCAAAGCCGGCTGAAGTGGGTGCTCCATTGGCGGAGCAGCTGGAGGCCCTCAGCCACTTGACTAGCGAAACTTCCTTGTTTCCCCCAAGGCTGATTTTGGCCCGTTTCGATAGACGGGCCCGGACTGGGAACGGGTTTGGGCCCAGCATGACCCAACAGTCGCCGCCGGCCCTAAAAGGAAAACATGTTTGTGGCCAAACAGACCAAACAAAGCCGGCTGAAGGGAGCCTGGATCCCGGGTGCCTCTTTTTGTGCGGCACCTTCCTGTCGCCTGCTGACAGACGTCACGCATGCGCAGACGGCACTGGCAGCAGAAGGAACAGGAGGAGGAAGGAGCAGGCGACGGCGGCTATCCCGACCTGGACCACAGTGAACGTGTTCCCGACTTGGCAACATCGGGCAAACTTGTCTTACCAAACTCAGCTGCGGCAGCCGCACAGATTGGCGGCTTGGGGTGAGGATGAAAGCCAACACGATTTCCTGATTCATTCATGAATTTCATGACTTTTGTTTTGTGTCCTTCTCCTTCCTGCATTCCCCAATTCTCTCTCTGGTTCCCAGTGGTCCGATCCCAGGCAATTCCATCTTCTGACGACCAAAAGTCGTGCTTGTTGCTAGGCGATCGTAAAATTTTATTACAGAAATTTTCTTGAAGGAAGAAGCCTTTTGGTTTTTGCGAAGTTTCAAAGTTAGTTATGGTTTCGCTTTTTATGAGTGGATAAAAAAAAACAGATGAATTCTCTTTATAAATTAAAACCCAAAAACAAGTTATTTGAGAAAATCAGTTGGCCATGAAAATCCTTTAAACTAGTGGCAATTGTGAAAATATTTCATAGTAAATAAGTTCGTTTTTGGAAATATCCAGGAATAACTGGCTCAGATTTTCACGTAAGAAATAACTTTGTTAAATAAACCAAAAATAAACCAGCTGCTGATACGTAAGTTGGTATAATTAAACACCTCTACTATATTTAATATATATTAAAACCACTCTTATTTACAATTTCTTTAGGAGAAAAGATGAATTTAAAGAGTACTATAGTTCGGAACTTTTTCGTTTTCCATCCCAATAAGAACGAAGAGGAATGCAAACTTTGCCGGAACTGTTTCAAGGGATCCTACACAACGAATATGGAGAGACATTTGCTGCAGTGTCATGAGGCAGCTTACCAGAGCGAAATGGAAAAGAGTATAGAATCTAAGCTCGCCGAAGAGAAAATGAAATTTGAAATAAATATTTCCCGGCGTGAAATGAAAGAGGTCTACCAGCAGATCGTCACCCAGCTGCCGTCTGAAATTTTGAAATCGGCTCCATTTAAGACATTGAGTGAACAAATCTTGGCCGGATTAGAAATGAAACCTAAAGATGTCTTTAATGTACAAAAACCATAAATACCAGACTTATAAAGTCTGCGCTTATTTTATTTAAAGGTTGATTTTATATATATTTTCCTAAAATAAAAATGATGAATTATTAAACAAAAGATTATGCAATTGGTAAACTGATCCTTGCTCTCCATTTTATTCTGCAATCGCTGTTCAGACTTGGTTGACTCTGCAAATTTGATGCATATAGGGTTTATATTTATATAGCTTACGACGTGACAATCCAACTGCATATCAAATAAGGCGATCTGCCTTATCCAGTGGACAAAGTGATTACACAGCAAATAGACTTGGACACGGAACAGAAGTCAGGCCAGGAGGAAAACCTGAAAGGGAAAGCTCTGGCCTGGCTCTGGAAAGACGGCTTACCAGATAGGACAGATAGAGGCAGGCACTCAATTAAGTGTAAATACGTATTTCAATTAGTCTGCTCGAGAGTGCAGGCTTCCGAGATTTATGAATATGCAAATAGAGCGATGTCGGCTAATCCGACAGTTGCCAGGCATCCAGATGATAAATTCCGCCTTATCAGCACTGCATCGCATTGGCAGGAGGAACTCGGTGCTGCTCATTAGCGGACATGTCGACGGCTCCAAGTGGATTAGAGCTGCAAAGAGTGGAGGGATGGGGAACGGGAGGAGCTGCTGCTGCTGCAGTCTGCAGATCGCAACGGATCTGGAGCAAAGTCTGCGTAGGCTGCCAAGTCCAACTTTGCGCTTAATTATGCAATTAACAAGGCAGCCAGCCGGCTAGGGATTGGGTCTGACATGTGACCAGTTGATGGCTTCGCCGAGTCAATTTAACGCTCAACTAACTATTTAAAAGCCATCCCGTGGCGAATGCAACTCCCACTCCCAAGCCCACTCGCATGAGAGTGCCACATCTTCATTGCTGGCTCTGCTGCCTTTCCAGTTCGATTTATGCATATTTAATGGGACCCCAGCTCTAGCTCCAGCAACGGCCCCAGTCTCAATCCCAAAACCGACACCGACACCGAAACCAAAACCGAGACGCCTCCAGTATTTCCAGAGCGGGAAAGCATGTGGCAAGTGTCAAGCGGGCGGGCAGTGACAGGGGTCGACTTGTGGCAAGCCAATTTGCGTTCGGCTCACTCAACTCACAAAACCCCGAACATGTTGTGACAGTTTGTAATGGACTTGAAATATTTAAGTTCACTTTGGAGCTTCAGCCACCCCTCCACCCGATCCCAACACCTGCAAAAGTTTACCAGGTTAACGGATTATGAAAGATGAATCAAGGGGAATCGAGGTTTTATGATTTAACTTAGCCACATTAAAGTGCTTCTTGAATCTGTTTGACAAAGTCGTAAGCCGACGAGTTATGAGAAAATCTATAAACACGCATTTGATACATTAATATATAGGCATCGTTTCGAGGGCGGAATGAGCGATATTCGACAATGTGAACGACTTGGCGACACGTTCACGTTCCGAAATCACTCAGACGCGACAAGTGCTGGACGAGGCCAAAGGAAGCCGCAGAAAATAAACAAAAGTCTGGTGGGCAGAGCGGGGAGTGGGTTGAGTACGATTTGTTAATGGAAATAAAACGCCAAATGTCGTGAGTGAATGAGTGTGGCGTAGCGGAACACATATTCAAAAGTCGCCCCAATAAATTTCAATGGCAACAAATTGTTCGTGAAACGGTTGCCAATAAATCTTGCGGTTTTTTGCGAGTTCGTTGTATTTTGTCAGAATTATAACACAGGGAGAGTGACCAGTGAGATTCACGTTTAGCTCAATTTATGGCCGATTTTCCGGAGGCCAACGCCCTGGGATCGGCCCGTGACTTTTGGTTTAAAGTGTCCGCGCCACATTGCCAAATGAATATTTATTCGTTTTTAATAAAGCCAAGTATGCCGAATTCGCTTATGACTGCAGTTATTTTGTAATCACGTCGATGGCAATTTGTTTTACACAGATTTCAGTAATTTATTTTGCAGCTGCTGCTGCTGCTGGCGAAAAAACAAGAATTTTAGCAATTAACTCAATTACAAGTTGTGGCCCGAACAACTCGTATAGCGTAGCCAAAGGTTAAAAGTGAGGGTCTAGTGGGTATCCTGCAATTGCTCTATTAGGGCTGTCACACAAACTGCGATATTATTTATAAAAAGCCAGGTCGGACCGTAAGAACTTCTATTATACTCGTACATATTTGCTGTTGTTGTGGCATAAACAATTCAAATCCAATTGTGACCCACTTAGCCAGCCGGCAAAAAGTGTCCTCCACTCCACACTCGCAAAAAGGAAAAGGAGCCCTGAGTTGTTGCTTGGGATTTGCATATTTCTTTTGCTGACTACAGAAGTTCTGCTTAATGTGTATAATTTTTTCCTGGAAATCGATTCAAACTGCCTCTGTGGGTATTTCTGTGCCCAATTGAACTTTCTTATCGCTATATTTGTACACTTGAAAGACCCTTATCAGTTCATAGACCCAGGTACAACTAAGACCCCCCAAAAACTATGGCGCATTGAGTGCTGGCTGCTACTTGGCTATTTCAATTTGGTCGAATTTAACAAGAAATAAAATGTCTTAGGCTTCCCAGTTCCCAGCTCCCATTATTGCAGCTCAGCTTTCAGCGCCGGGCGTCAAACGGAAGCCGCATTAGTTGGAAGTTGGAACTGGGAAGGTGCTCTAACCCACGATACAGCGTTTATAATGGATCAGATCAGGTTGTCTGGCCTCCGGGGCAAGGCAACCGCTTTCAGGCAGCGGGTAGTGGATTCAATTTCGTCAGAATTCACCAGGTTGCTGAGGAAGGGCTCAGCCTGAATGGGGAAATCAAGTTCATCATTGTACACTCTTCTTTGAATCAAACGATCATATTAGTTAATCAAAATAAATTCAGTCATAAATAAACACATAAATTTATGATTTAGACGAAACTGTGTTCAAACAAAATACACTTAATTAGTGTGGGAATATGGAGAATAGTTTTATTAAGCTCTCAATTTCGCTATAAAGATAGTTTAAAGCCATTAACCTTGTCTTGTTAGTTCCATGCTACTTATATGCAGTAAAATGTTTATTATCCTCCCACATTTTTCATTTCAGATTTCGGCAAAGTTCATATATCTTAAAATGCATTCTGAAAGTTTGCCAAATATAAAAAGCAAATTAATGTAACCTTGCCATATGTCAGATGCGCCTGGTTGCCAGGAATTACACTATAGAATTTATTTATTATTTTACCCGGGCATCGTAAAAATTCATAATTTTGTAATTAACCAAATTATTACAAACGATATGGCAAAATGTATTTTTTTTTTTTTGTTGGCCCGACTTGCTAGCAAATTTTCTTTTCATTTATCGCACTTTTAGAGTGCATTTTCCGTCAGTCAAAATGTGGGGCTGCAAGGAAAGTGTCTTTGTGAAATTGATGTGGACCTATTAAGACACGCAAATGTCAACATACATTTTTGCGACTGTCAGGAATTGTGACAGGCAAAAGAGGCGAAGCCAAAATGTACTTATATATAGTACGAATTTTAAAAATAGAGGACACAATTGAACTTTGCGGTGAACTTATTTGCAGGTAAGTTTATATATAGACCCACAGCCCGTAATCTCCTATTCGCCGCAAGGAATCCGCACGCCGAAATAGCTCAGTTGGGAGAGCGTTAGACTGAAGATCTAAAGGTCCCCGGTTCAATCCCGGGTTTCGGCACATATCTTTTTAATAACTTTTTTTAAGTACTTTTTTCAATAATTTTTTAATCTTAGTTTATGTTTGTTAACTTTTTCGATTTGCTTTACTAAATATTACTATAATTTTGGTATATTTTTTAAGAAACGTTAAAGACTCTCATTATCAGTTGCTTGATGCCTTTTTTTTAAAATTTATTAATTAATAATATTTTAATAACTTCAGCAGCCGAAATAGCTCAGTTGGGAGAGCGTTAGACTGAAGATCTAAAGGTCCCCGGTTCAATCCCGGGTTTCGGCATTAATTTTTTTAGTGCCGCTTGTATTTATTTTGTAATAATAAACTTCAGATCGATTATATCAGACAGATTAGTATCTTTTTCACCCTTTTAAAATTCTTAAGGATTAAAAGAAGCCCTTGAAAATGTTTCCGTGGTGTAGTGGTTATCACATCCGCCTAACACGCGGAAGGCCCCCGGTTCAATCCCGGGCGGAAACAAATTTAGTCCTAAATCCATTGTTAATGGATTTTTTTATTTAGTAAACTTAAGCTCAATCTTAAATAAATAAAGGTAATTTTTGTATGACCCCGACACTAGTGTCATTTTTCACCTTAGTTTCTTAAATTTTGTAGAAGTTTCTTAGTTTCTCAAATGTTGTAGTAGTTTCCATATTCACCCTACCCAAAAAGAAGTCAAAAGTATCAGTAGCAGGATGCCGACTTCCCCGTCCTGGCGTACTCGGCTCCACTGGAAGCGGACGCTGCTACTTTCGCTGAAGTGCGTCTACCTCCTGATGGTGACAACATTAAGCAGGAAGAGCGCGGCGATGGCCGTGAAGAGCAGCCTGTCCCACAAGCATCGAAGGGGTTTACCGGGGTGGGCTGTAGGAGCAGCAGCACTCACTTGATTTCTGAATGTCCCATTTGGCGGAAATAAACGACAGTTGAGGAATGTCTGTGCACGCTGTCTTAATATGCTTTTATTGGCCAAGATATTCGCGTCGGCTGTCGGCCAGAGTAATTAGACTCCATTAGTGGCCTGCCAGACGTCGCCGCGCTTGTCCCGAAGGCAGCATCACCGCAGAAACCCATGCAATGAGCCCATGTGCCATTTGCGCCATGTGCCCGTCTCCAGATCTATCTCAATCTGCAGCCATGCCCATATCCATGGCCACATGTTGGCGCTCATAATTTTTACGCCATTAGACAACTTTGTGCATAAACTCATTAAAATGTACTCGAGTCTCTCGAAACGAAATGGAGATGGCACTGCTGCTGATGTGGCTGGTTCTGGAGCTGGAGCTGGAGCCGCTATGGCATCGCACTTGGCTAATTTGTCGAGCGGCGTCAAATGACAAGGAACAGGCAGCAGCAGCGGCAGTCTCCCGCTTCACACATCGCACTCTTCATCCTCCCCAGAACCCATAGACATGTGGCGCGATTTGACAGTTTGAGGCGCTACAAGATAGATTGGCTCGCAAAGATGCTGGGGCCTTTGGATCGGTTGGATGAAGTCGAGTCGAGCAGCGGTTGGAGGGCAGTGAAGTGGAGTGGATGGAAATGGCAGTGTCAGTGCAGACATTACGCAATTTGAGACAACTCAAGCAAACACTCGAGTGTGGCCCGCCGCCGGGATGATTATGATTGCGAGCCCGATGAGTTTGTTGCCGCTGATGCTGCCATAACATAATGCAGACGCTAGACAGGCGCTCTGGACTCGTCACACACCACTTGGCTACGTCAAGAGAAGGCTTCTTCATTACCCATACCCTCCTCAACCTTTGGCCCATAGATAGTTGGGTCTGTAAACAAGGCTATTTAAAACACTTTCTTTTTGAAAAAAATTTCTAGGTCTTGGCTACCTCAAAAGCGTGTCAAATACTTTAAGACTGATAGCACACATTTAAATACTATTCCTTGCTTTGTAATTATACTTAAGGAATAATTAAAGATAACAAAATAAATCTATTTTTGTTCTGCCCCGCCTGTTTGGTCACCCGAAAAAGTCCCCAATATGACTGATCATGATTCACAGCCAAGGCCAAGCGGCCAATTGACTCGAATCTATGGGAATCGCGAAGACACTTGTATCTATAAACTGATTATAGTGTCATTACTTATCAGCTAGATATCAGTATCGCTAAGTTCAGACCACATTTTTTTCCGATTTCCAATTTAAATGCGATTGCGGGCCGCGGCTGGGGCCCCAGTAACGAACGAACTACCGAACGAAACCCTTTGACTTACTGGAAATGAGCGGATTTCAGGGCTCTAACATGAGTGCAGGTCCCCTTCCTGTAAAGGAGACAATCTACATTAGCACTGCGCCTCCACCGGAACCTGCGAGACCGACACCTGTTAACGTGACCGTTACCAAGAATGGCTACTGGGCCAGAACTAACAGACAGTCAGCGACGTCTAGCGCGGGTGAGCAAATTGGAAACTTCCAGGGATGGAGCTCGTGACTTGACTAATCGATCTATATATATTCTCTGCAACAGTTTTCTTTTTCCTTGTCTATGGCGGCATGGACTTTGCCGCCAGCTTGGGCTGGGATCCAACCTTCAATGTGCTCTTGTCCACCGAGTTCTCCTATTCCTGGTTTATTGGCGTGATAATAGGAGCACTGGCAGCTATGGCCACCATGGCATTTATGCCCAAGCAGGTCTACTATGTGAGTGATTCAAAGTTATATTATATTCTAGATTTAATAAGTAATATGTTCTCCTTTAAAATCCCAGGTTTTTGGAGGTCTAATGCAGCTTACTGGTTCCATTATTTTTACTGCTGCGCCGGGCGACTACTCGTGCTGCCTGGCGGCCCGCTACGTGGCTGGTGTTGGTATCGGCCTGATCACCGTCCCGTTCATTATCCACAACGCAGAGGTGGCGGCCACCAACCAGCGCGGCGTTACCTCAGGACTTGAGCAATGTGGCCTGGCCATGGGTATAGCCGCCCAGGTGGTGTATACTACGGAGTGGCTCACCCTTAACGATAGCAACTCGAACTTGATACACGGAATTCTCGGAATTATCTTCTCCTTGCTGGGCCTAGCAATGAGTGGTATGGCCATGGAGTCACCGGTCTTCTTTCTGCAGCGCAATCAGGAGCAGAAGGCGCGCAGCTGCCAACTGCAGCTCGTGGGCCACAATACCGGAGCCGCCAACAAGTACTTTGAGGAGGCCCGGATCTACGTGGTGGAGAGCAGTAGCAGGAGCCTCGGCGAAGAGCTGGTCGCCTCCGCAATGCCCTTCGTCAAGCTGCTCTTATTCCGCTGCTGCGTCGCCTTCTCCTTTTCCCTGCCGCTGACCAGCTCTATTATATACAGCAGCCAATTGGTTGAGGGCATCTCCCTCCCCTGGGAGCTGTACGTGTGGGGTGTGCTCCGGCTGATCGGCACACTGGTTGCCCTCTTTTTCCTGGACACGATCGGCCGCAAGGCTGTGTCGCTCGTCGGTCTGCTCTGCATGGCCGGACTGATGCTCGGCATGGCGGGTCTGTACAACGACTTGTTGAGCTTTTATTCTATGGCCCAGATATGCAACATTGGGATGGCCTTCCAGGCCTTTGCCGGACTCTTCATCTGCAGCTCCTCAGTCTACCTGGGTGAGGCCTTTCCTCTGCGGCTAAAGCCCTACCTCGTTGGACTGATCGTGATCGTGGAGCAGGTGATCCACGTTATCGTGATTGCATGCATTGGCTCTGAAGTAGGAGTCAACTTCTTCGCGTACTTCCTGTCCGTGGGCATTATCATGCTCCTGTGCGTTATCTTCTTCGCCGTCTCCATGCCGGAAACGAAGAGAATGACACTGCGGGAGGCCGGCCACAAGTTCCAGAAGTGGTACGATGTGACTATATATTAGGCTTGAGAATCTGGAAAAAACACTCATACCAACTTGTTTCATATTTATGTTTGCTTTTTGAAAATAAAACTAGTTTGTAAATGAATTTTTAAACATTACCAGAAAAGAGTTTGTTTTTATTATATAAGGAAAATTATTTAACATTGTCAATATGTCAACGATATTGAACTTAAAGATGACTAGACACCCATAAAGAACACATTTTATCGGGTCTTTTTGAGGCTTACTTTCACTGGCGATACTTCCATAAGGGAAACTTTATCTAAAGCTTATGACATATTGAACTAATCTCCCAATAGGTTTATATTACTTAGACCTCGATTGGTTCTTTTGGCTTGTACAGTTGTCCCTTGTCCATCAAAAAGAACGGACCGATCGAAGTTAACTGCACTGAAAAGTATGACAATCACTTATATTACTCGTGGTCCTGAGGACGATCAACAAAATAACTTTAACATCAAGGATTTTCAAGGAGAATATATTCGCAAAGCTCAGCCAACAATGCAAAATGTAAATTTACCCATGAGCAATCCGGTTTCCAGTCGCCATTTCAACAAGCAACTCAATGTGGCCTCTGCAGGTGTGTCAAGAGAACTACTTCTATCTATTTCTTAGGAGGAAATATCATTTTCTATTATCCTTTCTTCCCGCAGTGTTCTTTCTGTTTGTCTATGGAGGCATGGACCTGGCCCACAGTGCGGGCTGGAATCAGACCCTGAACACGACGGCCTCCCAGCAGTTCAAGTGCAGTTGGTTTATCGGAGTTCTCGGTGGTTCCATGCTCTCGTCGCTGCTCATGAGCTTCCTGCCCAAGTTGCCCTTCTATGTAAATCATATCTATACTGTATATATAGAGTTATAGAGATAATCTTATTTTCCACATATTCTTCAAGATCCTTGGAGGACTTATGCAGCTCACTGGCGCCATTATCTTCACCTGTGCTCCCTTCGATTACGGACTGCTCCTGGCTGCCCGCTACGTGGCTGGAGCGGGAATCGGCCTAATCACTGTCCCGTTCCTCATTCACAGCGCTGAGGTGGCGGCGGATAAATATCGCGGAGTTAGTGGGGCAATGGAGCAGTGTGGTCTGGCCCTGGGCATCGCCATTCAGGTGATCTACGACACTCAGTGGGTGGATGACAAGGAGGCGTCCGTCAACGAGGTCCACGGAATCATTGGCATCGTATTTTCCCTGTTGGGTCTGGGCATGACAGCCCTCTCGATCGAGTCGCCCATCTTCCACTTGCGCCGCAAGCAGGAGGGGAAGGCCCGCGAATGCCATGAGAAACTCTTGGGAAGCTTCAATCCCTTTGTCGACCAGGCCTTTGAGGAAGCCAGACTTTACGTTGCAGAGAGTCGGGAGAGGACCTTCTTGCAGGAACTAGTCTCCTCCGTGCTGCCCTTCATCAAGATGCTCTTCTACCGTGGCTTCGTTGCCTTCTCCTTCTCCCTGCCCCTGTCCGCGTCCCTCATCTCGAGTGCCAAGCTTACCGAGGGCCAAATTTCCTGCTGGCCAGTCACCGTGTGGGGTCTGGTACGTCTCCTCGGCGCTCTCGTCGCCCAGGGATTCCTCGACAAGGTGGGGAGGAAGCTTTTCTCGCTGATAGGACTGCTCTGTATGTCCATCCTGATGCTGTGCATGGCTGTGTCTTACGACGACCCTGCCAACATCTTGGTCACCTTCTATATGTACCAAGTGTGGAGGCTGGGCGTTGCCTTTCAGGCCTTTGCCGGGGTCTTCGTTTGCAGCTCGTCGGTCTATCTGGGCGAGGCCTTCCCCCTGCGCTTCAAGCCCTTCCTCGTTGGCTATATTGTGGGCTTTGAGCAGACGATTCATATCCTCAACATAGTGGGGTACAACAAGGGTTCCGTGGACTTCTTCTACCGCTATTACTTGACTGTGGGAATCATCCTTATGCTGGGCGTGATATTCTTTGCTGTTGTCATGCCGGAGACGAAGAAACTCACCCTCCGGGAGGCTGGCAGGCGGTTCCAGCGACTATTAAATATACGGTTTTTTTAAGTAAACTACCATTGTTGGCGAAATAAATGAATTAATAACAAACTATTTCTGAAAAGCAAATGAACTATTAATTAATGTACAGTACAAATTCCAGTTCTCCTACAGAGATAACGATTATCTATGACCCCGAATCGGTTATCTGTGACATTTGTTAATCGAATTAATTATTTGGGATTGATAAGAGTTTTCCAACTATTGACAGAACGTCATAGGATGGTAGAGAGGCTTTCCCTCAGTCGCTGGGGGTATACCCCGATTTAGTAGAAAACGATGGCTCACGCTGAACTTTGTACTCCTGAATCCGATCAATTTTAGTAAGTTGGACAGAACACCTCCTGAGGAGAGAGTGAGTAACTCGGTTGCCCCCATGGCCCTCAAATGTTTCTGCAACTAATCACGGGCTTACTCCGAATGAATCACGGCGGCAGGCAGCGGGCGTCGGGCCTACCGTAAATCGGGGAACGCGAGTATCTACCAGCTGATAAAACATTTGTGTATATCAATTATCTGCTGGCTAGATATCAATTATGCTGATAGCTACCACTTACGCAGCCACATTTTATAAAAGCCCGCCCAGTCCGCCAGTAGCTACCAAAACGAACGAATCGAATCGCACGCGCTCCTTAGAAGTGGAATCGAATTTAACTCGCCTTCAGGTTACATAAGTTGGACAACTACCATGACGACTACGTATGTCACCACGGGCCAGGTGCCCGTCCAGCAGACCACCTTCATTACAACGGGTCCCCAGCAAATCCAGACTACGTACATCACCACGGGTCGACCACAGCCACCGCCGCCTCCGACCACCACGGTGGTGGTCACCGCACCCACCACTGGACGCTGGGCGACTGGCGCCCAAACCCAGTCCGGAACAGCTGGTAAGATTAGCGGAACCTTGCAGAGGACATGCGGTTCTATAGATATTGGGAATTCTCTTAGTTGAAATTAATTAAAAATATTTGTTTTCTGAACATTTTTAAATGTAATGAGAGTGGGTTTTTAGAAGTATGTAAGAAAGAGATTCTACAAATTGATGACAAACCATTTTCTTGAGAATTCCTGAACACCTGATAAGAATAATATCATATTATTTAAAAGCTCTCTTTGTTGTACTATCTATGACAATCGCGATAATAAATAAAAGCAGATATTTGAAAGGGGTATTTAAGAAATAAATAAAAACTACTAGAAAATAACTAGGTTTCATAAAATACTACATATTAACATAAATTAAAGAACTGTAATAGTTCAGATTCGGGGTAAAATGTTTGTTCTTCCTAACAGGATTCGAAAGAATCGCCTTTTAGTGCTGATACATATGATGTATAGGGTCGAAAATGGCTCTTTCACTGATTTACAAACTTCTGAGTAAAATTATAATATATAACAATAATGAATAGCATAAGGCTATTTAAAATCCCAAAGCCTAGACCTTCCCCATTGCTCCAACAATACTTATTCAATCCCTTGTTTCTCCCTTAGCCTGTTTCCTTTTTGTATACGCTGGCATGGACATGGCCCAGAGTCTGGGCTGGAGCTCTCTGTTCACAACCACCACTCTTGAGTTTCAGTACAGTTGGTTTATTGGCGTCATTATCGGAGCTGTGGTCTCCGCCGTAACCTCATCCTTTCTACCCAAAATGGTCTTCTATGTTAGTATTTATACATAGAAAATATTACTTCCAGAAATTCCCTGAACTAACTAACCTCCGCCTTTACAGGGTCTCGGTGGAGTGATGAACCTGATCGACGCCATTATTTTTGTGAGCGCTCCCTACGAGTATGAGTCCATATTGGCTGCCCGTTATGTAGGCGGAGTGGGCATTGGCCTTATCACCGTACCCTTCCTTATCCACAGCGCCGAGATTTCATCGAGCAGCAATCGTGGCTCCTGCAGTGCAATGGAGCAGTACGGTCTCGCCCTGGGCGTCGCTATTCAGGTAATCTATGACTCACAGTGGACACAGAGCCTGGACATGACCATCAATCGGGTGCACGGCATCTTTGGCATTGTCTTTACGGCGGTGGCTTTGGGCAGCTTGGCGGTCTCGACGGAGTCGCCGATCTTCTACATCCGCCAGAACCAGGAGCAGAAGGCGCGGGCCAGCCTGAAGCGACTGATGGCCGGCTACTGGACGCAGGAGAACGGCGAGCGGGCCTACAACGAAGCGAAACTGTACGTGGTGGAGGGCAGCAGTCAGGGAGTGGGCGAGCAGCTGGGCGAGTCTCTGATGCCGTTCATCAAGCTGCTGCTCTTCCGTTGCTTTGTCGCCTTCTCCTTTTCGTTACCGCTCTCCTTGTCCATGCTGAGCAGTACCTACGAGGTGGAGAACACCACCATCGCCTGGCCTCCGGTTATATTCGGTATCCTTCGCCTCATCGGAGCCCTAATCACCATTGGATTACTCGACCCGGTGGGCAGGAAGTTCGTCTCGCTGCTTGGACTCATGTGCATGGCCGGACTGATGCTTGGCATGGCTGGAGTTTACGGAGACTACTCGAACATCGCCGACCCTTACTATATGTGGCAGGTGTGCCGCCTGGGCATGGCCTTCCAGTTCTTCGCCGGACTCTTCATCTGCAGCAGCTCAGTTTATCTGGGAGAGGCCTTCCCCATGCGCGTTAAGCCCTTCCTGATTGGCCTGATCGTGTGTCTGGAGCAGGTTATTCACATTATCGTCATCGTTTCATTCAATTTGGGCGCCAACTACTTCTATGGTTACTTCGTTGCCGTGGGCATTATCCTGGTGGTGGGTCTGGTGACCTTTGCGGTCGTTATGCCTGAGACCCGCGGCATGACGCTGCGCCAGGCGGGCGAGCGCTTCCGACGGGTTCACGATGTGATGGCTTACTAATTTCCTTATATTTCTAATATTTGTAATCGCTGGTACTTGCATTTGTTTAGTAAACTATTGCCTTCTGCGAATAACTCTGCTACTGTCTTTTATGCAAATTAATTAAAATATATTTAATCTAAGGGAATTTACCCGAAAAAGTATTTTCCTAAATTCACAGAAAAAGTAATTAAAGGCAACCTGTGTATTGATTTACGATTCTTATTCTTAAAGGCAGCTGCGCCTCTTGAGAATCTACTGTGTAGTCTACATTGGCCATTTGTCTTCTGGATCAGTTTTATTTCATACAAAAAAAATAAAAAGGAAAAAGTGCAAAAATCAAAAATATACTGTACACAAAGTAGGTAAATGTGGCAAGTGTTCGGTGCATTACTCATTCGCCATGTTGACTTCCGCGTGGCCGAAAAAGCAGCCAGGCCAGCTGCCTCTACTCGTACGCATATATGTATTTATGTCTTCTCAAATATTTAATGCAGCTAATTCCCCCTCTCTGGGCGAGCCACTGGAGACTATTTTTATAGGGCTGCGGGCTCTGCCCGGTTTATTTTGAACTTTATTACGGACTAATTTATGTCTCCGCCGGCTCTGCTCTCCGGAGTTCAAACCTAATCTCCCCGCCGGATCAGCGGACACATGTGGATGCAGTGCCTAGCTCCATTTTTGACACTTTGATGGCGCTTTTGTGGTGTTCGCATGTTTGTTTAGCTTTCCGCCGGCGGTTTATGCGTTTTTAATGCACTTTTATGCATCGAATCATTTCCACGACCAATTAAACATTTTTTTTCCTAAGGCGGCAGCTGCTATCTTCAAAGCGTTCAGTTTGTGAAAAGTTTATAGGCAGTGTCAGAGTCATCACTGATCTAAGTTAGTCAATAATTTCATTAACAAGCTGATGCCAATAGGCACCTTGCCGAGATCACTGAATCAGTATAGATACATATGTATATATTCTGATTTTTCTCCGCACTGAAGTAAGGCAACGTGGCATTCCCCAGAAACGAAGCCCAGCCAACAACAAAGGCCCATTGAGGCAACAATAAGGCGAATTATATGAATTACAATTGAAATTATCTTACAAGTGACACATCGACAACAGGGATGCGGGGCCGGTCCATTACAGCGCACAAAAATGCGCATAAAAATTGCATTAAAATGCCATCCCAGACGCGGGGCCTAATGAAGGAATGGCAATAAAGGACAATTGCCAGCAGCAGCAGCGACGAACGATGGGCTCCATGAGAGAGCTGGGAGCTGGCAGCTGGAAAAGCACAGGCAGGCGGCAGGCAATGCCCTTAAATAGAAATAGAGACGAAGAAGCTGGCCAAGATATGGGAACCGCCAAATGCGTGCAGAAATGTTTGCCACATCCCTCGAGTGGCTTTCCTCGACTCGGCGATTTCCCAGGCCCCAAAGTGAATTAAATGCAGACGCGTGATTTTGCACACTGATTGCGAGCACCTTCATCCAGGTTTCCATGGTCCACGGAGGGTGAGAGTTCAAGCCCCAAAGCAGTGCATTTAATTGCCTTGCCACGGGCGAGCGGCAAAGCAACTGCATCTACGAGAACCAAAGTGCGAAAATGGGATTTTATGGACCGGAGCTTGGGCTAATTAACTGCTCAAAGGTAAATCTGCAGGCAGCGCCAAAATGTATGCAGTTCACTTGGAAGCACGAATTAAGGTGAGTCGTTAAATGGGAATTAAGGTGCAGTATGGTATTGTGATGATACAACTCACCTTTAATTACAATATATATTAGACTTCCGCTTGGTCCCGACAAATCTGCAATTCAAACAAGAAGAATTATTCTATGATTAACATCTCAGACTGGGGAAGGAAATAAAGAATGCCAGATAAGATAGACAGCTGGAAATCCTTAATCAAGCAGCAATATCATTAATTCATCTCAATTAAAACAGTCCATGCTGCCGACTCAAGACGGTGACACTTTCCCGTGAACTTTCTGCTCATTTACAACTGACACATTTGCACCTGCCTCACAGCGGAGTGAGCGCTGAATGATTGATAGTTGGATCCGGGGAGGGAGTGAGCCAGCGAGTCCGTCCGTGACCCGGTCGGCACTCCGGAGTTTCCTTAGCCGGGGTAAGTTTCCATCTGTCAGCTGTCAGTTTTGAATGTTGGCAGCCGCTGAACTTGGCATTTTAATTGAGTGCAAAAAAAAAAGCTCAGGGAAATGACTGCAATGCGAATGTGAATGCGAATTAATGGGATTTGCCGGCTGCCACTTGTGAGGAGCTGGAGTGGAGCTCTCCTCCGCACCTGTCAGCTAGGGTATTCTTACTTCGTTCTGCTTGCCAGTTAAGGCCGTCTTGTTTGGCTTTTATTGAACAAACAGCTGCTGCTTAACTGCCTTCTGGCAGAGTGAGCCATTGCTTTCACGTTTTTATGGCTCGACTGCAACGCTGCGTATGCGCAATGTACACCACCCACCTACGGGGGGGCGGAAAGTCGCTTTTAACCCAGTTTGGCCTGCAAGTTTGTTACCTTTCTGCTTTCTGTGTTCCTTATCATCGCCATCACCTCTTGGGAAGTGTTCACTTGACATGCGAACGCCAGAAATCGCAGCCCCGGCAACCTTGAACGATTCAACAAACCAAATTCGAATCGAAACTGCACCCATTGCGTATACGCAGCGTGCGCAAATAGGAAGGCAAACAAGAAGTGAATGGCTGTCGCTGCCCCTCTCCGGCTTGTTTGTCCGCCGATTGTACGGCTGTTCGGTTGTATTTACATACAAGGCAGGGGCAGCGGCAGAGGCAGGCAGGCAAACAGAATGAAAAGGAAAAACATAAACTGTTTTGATTGCAGGTAAACAAACCGACTGACTAACTGACTAAGCGACTGGCCGCGGAGGCAGCCGACAACTCTTCGTTATTGATTGCTGTCCATTTATCATGCCGCTTGTTTATCAACAGGCCAGAACTTTTGATAAGCGCCCAGAACCGGAATCCCGCCCCAAACTCCCCTTTGTGGAGTCATTGATCTTGGGCCCAGCTTGGCACTGACGGCACTTGTGCCGGACTATTGCGCATCTGACTATAAAATAGGAGACACTTTAAAAAAAGCATATCAATTATATGTGAATATATTAAAGGAATATTTAATTTATTTATTGAAAATAAAAGGGAAACAGTGTGGCAAAAATATTTTGTACAACTATCCAAATTAGTCACAATGTTTTATTAGTTTTTATGAATACTCTTTCTTAAAGGTTACACATTAATTGAAATGGAAAGAATTTTTTTGGCAATTAAAAGAACCAAACTAATGCGCAATTTCAGCCATATATTTTTCCACGTGCATAAACAAATCCAGGGGAAACAGGTAGTTGTTGCATGGCGATGATTTCATGGAACAAAGACAAACAATTCGAATGGCAATAATGCTTTTGGATATGCTTCATTGACCACCAGAAGGGAAATGTTACGCACCAATTACCGCCAGTTGAGAGGAGAGTGTGAGACGGCATTCCACCTGAGCTGGGAAATACTATTCCCATGCTATCCATACCTTCAGTATTAATCTCAAATGAATAGTTATAATCCGCTATAATTAGGGGGATTTACATGCCGCATTAAAAGTCTCTCCGCCTCAAATGGCCTGCCCATAAATCTGTCACGAATCGAATAAAAAATCATATTTATGGCAAAAATAACTCAAATCGGTCAATAATCAATGCCGCCAGCCAACTACTGACAGGCATTCACATCAAGACGAGAGACACAGAAAATGTAATAAACGCCCTCGGCCAGAGTTGAGTTTTGATTGAGTTGGAAAATGGCGCATGCAAATCACAATTAGGAATGTTATTATTGCCGTAACTATTTTATTTTTATAGCTGTAATAGCCAGCCATTGCAATCGTAAAACGCTTGTTAATTGATTGCCAACGCGGCGAGGCACTGTTGCCGAATTAATTATTCAGCAATTGAACAATTGATTGAGCGCTCTGGGCACAGCGATTATTTATGGACGTTGTCGCAGGCAGCTCTTGCGAGTGAATTGGTTCGGTTTCCGGTGGGCTCCTTTGTCCTTTTGTCCTGTGCCTGTCAGTTATGGTTAATACATTTAATACAGCCAAGGTGTGAGGCAGGGCAAGGGCATTCGACCTGTGCAAGAAAAAGGGCTTCGAGGTCGGCTCATTTCTTACCTTTCGGCCTGCCGCTGACTTTGACAAAATGAAGTCCATATTTACTCAACATTCTCGGGAAACAAAGCGCATTGAGAGTGCGTTTGAGATATTTGTGTCGATTTGTCAGTGCAGGAATTTGGTTCAAGAATTCGGACGACTCCGAACGGAAATGCCACAATGGACCGAACGGATCCCTGGATTCCTTGTATCATCAAACAATTGGTTCGACAGAAGTCACTTGCACCGGCTTGGAGGCGACCCGAAAGCCAGTTGGTTTTTTTTTTGTAAAATTAATATCCGTAGCTGATCTTATGAATGCTCAGAAAACTACCTGATAAATCGCACTCGCATCTGTTGACAGCCAAACAAATGGCTTTGGCAAGCAAGCACACACTTGGGATTCTGGGAAAGATTTTCAATTAGCACTGGCAAGCATTATGGGGAATTATTAAGCAGCACGCGCTCTCTGAACTCTGCCGTTCAATATGCCAAAGATATTCATAAACGAAACGAACATCAAAATATATATATGTATACAGAATGCATCATTAATCACCTGGCTCCGGCCATTTCAAGATCATTTAGCACGAGATTCTACATATCGGCCGTCAAAAGTTTTGTTGTATTTCGACACCCAAAGCTGGCGCTCAATTTGCACATTTTCGGTTTCAAACGCGTCCGCATCGTCTATAAAAGTGAGGGAATTTTCGGTTCATGTTTGCTTTGGGGAAAAACCACATGAGGTTTTCCATCATTAATTTGTTTTTGCCCATAAACAATCACGAACTTTTATTGATGTTATGAATGCGATTCTGATTGCCCCTTGTTTGTTTATCTGTTGCAGACCGCGAACGAGGAAAATGTGCAACGTGGGATAAATTTAGTGCTTAGTTAGCCATGGGATCAGGTATCCCAAATATTTTCTACAAGTTGTTATTGAATCATATGATGGCGCATCATAAATTATATTAAGACATAAATATATGTTAGTGTTTATGTCCATAAATATGATATTTCACAGACTTTAAAGTACACTCTTATGAGCAGTATGAATATTCGAGGAAGTTTCCAACTTTCCATTTGATTTGTCGAAAAAAAAATAATAAATCTTATGAAATTATCAATGCTGTTAGCAGTTATTACCCCGATTTAATTATGAGATTTAATTAATTTTTTTCCCTAAGGAATTAAGAACTTCGGCAAGCAAAGTCTTACTATTTTCTCATTTTACTTCCATTCTTTTGTTTATTTTTCGATTTTTTTTCTACTAGGCGCACTCGCTTTTCATTGCCCGCTTCATCCTGGCCTGAAACTATGTCTGGAACTGAGACTGTGACTGAGAATGGGAATGGGAATGGGAATGGGTAGGTTTGCTCTCATTTTGCCTTTTTTCACGCTTATTATGTGTGGTTTGTTGTAGTTGCGGCTGATGTTGGTTTGTTGTGCACATATTTACTATAGGTCTGTGTATATGTATATTTTGGTTTAAATGTTGTCAGACAGGATTTTCCACTTTAATGCAGTCGACGTCGCTGCTTTTTGGCGCGTTTTCTGCCGCACAACTCATCATGGATCAGAACAGCCAGCTCCCGGGGCGCCTCACCCTTCTGCTTCTTCTGCTTCTCCTTCACCCCTTGCTAAAGTTGAGCCTGCGTGTCCGCAATCCTTCCGAAGCCGCCGCCACCGCCGCTGCAGCTGCGGCAGCATTCAGGTTAATGCAGCCTTTATTCATACTATTTTTCTAAGCGCATTATACCCCGAGCCCCGCTCAAAATATTAGCAAAAATTATGTTAATCCCCTTTGGGGCGGTAATGCTTCAGCCGAGCTCCGGCAGCCAGCTGAATTAATTTAATAGCCGCTTACAATTACCAGGACCAACCCTTGGACGGGGTAATGTTTTTAATGTCTTCAATGTTTGACGCGATTTAAAACGCGCCTTGCGGCCAGACAGGCCGGACATTAAAATAGGACTGCCAACGGTGTGAGGATGCACAATGGATACCTAGCTGCTCGTGGAGGAGAGCAGAGCTAAAAATAAATTCAGTCGAAGACTCCGAGATATAGATATACTTATGTATATAAGGTCCAAAGTACACTGAACAATTGATGTAAGAAACGAACTACGTTGCAAGTTCGATACAATAAATTGTAGATTGTTTACAAAATATTTTTGGTTTACAAAAAAATATAGTTTATACGGGCAAACTTTTTGTTTCTCCGACAAAAACTTGAAAAGATTCTCGTCTAATGACGACGTTGACAATCTTTGTTTGTTTAAACAAATAAACAATAAGCATGGTCATTAAATTTTATTTATAAACAAAAACCACTATATATGTTAATAGTTTTTAGTATTAGCTAGATTAAATTTCACTCAATCTTCTTCGAAATGCTGAACTATGGTCATACAAGCACTGATCGGGTGTCTCCTCCACTGAGCTTCGATCCCAGACAGCGGCTCTATCTGGAATACTATATATAATAGTTTCCTAAACATTTCAATTAAAATTCATTCAATTCCCAATTAACCCCAGATAGTGCGAGGGCGCGGTCCATTGTCCTTATCGGCTTTCAGTGGAGTAAAGGCGGAGAGGCAGAGGCGCGTTGAATTTGATGTCCGGCTACATGTGTTAATTTACACTTGCCTCTAAATGACATGCATAGAAGCAAGCAGCTGCCCATCCATTGGGCGTTTCAGTTCGATCCATTTCTATACTGGGCCGGACCCCACAACTTAAAGGGGGGAAATGCAAATTGTGGCGTTTAAAAACGCGCACAAATCGCTCGCCGCAATTAAACGGCGCCCCGAAACGCGTGCTCGGATAGAGCCCGCCTCCCGGACGATTTTATGACTGTATTTTATGCGTGCCATGTCTCTGGCGTGGCATCAGCCCATATATACATAGTTTGCGGCTAATGACTCCGCCTGGAGAGCGGGGAGCGGATGCAAATGGGAGTCGGAGACGCCTTGTCCACTCATTAAGTGGTGTTAGGCAACCAGTTCCGAGGACAGCATGATGGATTGCCGGCCAGCTGAATAACTCGGGCCCCGATCGCTCATTCAGCCGGCCATTCATTCATTCATTCATCGGGCTTTTTGGGACTCGAGCGGACCGAAACCTGATTACGGTAAAAGGCCAAAACGGACCGTTCTCGTTGCCCTGGCCTGGTCGATGCCTCGGGGCCAGCGTTAGTCATCGTCATTGTCGCCAGCTCCTCCTCCGTCGCCTCTCCTCCAGAGCCTTAACCTGCGGCTGACCGAATTATAGCTCTCGGATTGCGTGGAGCGAGCAAACCAGTTTCCGCCAGCCGTCGCCGTTCCAGCATCAGCTCCTACTCCAACAGCAACTCCTCGCCAGGCCAAAAAAGGCCAGGAGAAATTGCCGCAGTCGAAACAATTAGACAGCCCGACCAGGCTAGCGGCTACAACTTGTTGCCGCCGCGGACAAAAAACGCAGAGTCTTGCGCTGGGAAAAGTAAAAAGTGTCTAATTAAATGCTTGGCCGCTCAGGCCGCGGGAAATCCGAAGAAGGAATCAACTAAACGAAGTTGGTATACTCTAACCAAATTATAAAAGTAAATAAAATGTTTAAAATATATAAATCAAAGCCTACATGTTCAGTCAGAAAGGTAAATTCTTAAAATAATACAATATCCCCTTTCTGTTTACGAAATATTTGAAATTCTTGCTCTTCTAGCTCAAATATCAGTAGCCAAAAGTCATAGCTGGTAATTTTGAAAACTTGGCCTTCATTTAACACAAATTATTCAGAACTAACAGCTTCAAAACGTTTTATTTACAAGCGACGTATGAGTGTTGGCGAGGTAAGTGAGTTTAGAATCGTTGGAAAATTCCCATTCGCATCCCATTTGTCATTCAGCTAAAATTAAAGGTGATTTTATTCACCGAGAGTGTTCAATGTTTGCTTCCCAAAGTTCTGAACTTAGTCAATGTACCCGATCGAGGAGGAAAGTGTACATCAGGCAAACAACAATTAACATAAATTGCTTACGCGATGCGGCCCATTGAGTCCGGAGAAGGGGTTAAGGGGTCACAGTTGCCGCCCGTCAATCATTCGCGCAAACGAACTGCGACTAGGCGGCAAGGGTTTTCAATTTCCACGCTTGCCAGCTTGCCTATTGCCGATTTTCCAGCCCCGCTGGAAACTACAGAGCCCACCTGTCGCACTACGCCGGCTTGTGCGATAAGCATCTCATCACAACAAAAGATTAACACGCCGGGAAGGGACAAAGATCAGAGGATGGCCAGATGGACAGGCCTCCGATTAGAGACGAGCAGGCGGCGGCAGGGTCTCAAGACAACCTGCCTGCACACAATAAGCAGAGAGAAAAATCATGGGGGATACAAAAATAAATGAACTATAGATTTTATTAGATAAATGTTTTGATTCAAAACTAGTGTCCCGTGTTCTAATTTCTGTCAAGCAAAATACGATAAGATAAGTTAAGAATATAAATATTAGCCACAGTTACTTGTGCGTATATGTATATGACACTTTCTAGTTAACAGAATTTAATACCAGTGTAGCCACAGATCAACCGGAACCGCCAGACAGGCGAGGCCTTGAAGGCCACCAGGTAGGCAGGTATTGTATGCATTTAGGTAGTTGCCACAGGAGGCAACACCTTTGGGTTGACAGATCGAATTACCGAAGAAGCGGCACCCTAGGAAGCTGCCAAGTGTCGGGACGCAATGCCGATCCAAAGTGGGTCACATTACCGAGAGATCGAAATGCATTCCGTGTTACTTTCACTGGCGAATGAGGCGGAAGTGATAATGAATCCGTAGAACAACGATTCAACAGGACGGGAATAGTTAATGAGGCTCGTAAGCAACACCCCGATATCGCATGATTCGATTGGATCAGCCTAAAGCCCTCGGGCTAATTTTAACTTATGATCAATAAAAAAACCTTTCAAGTTCGGAACGAGAACAATGACTCCAAGGGGAGATTCGCTGAGATGGCGTTCTATGTATGTTGTTAATTTTAACGTTCGCAGCAATTCCGTGAGCATGCAAAAACATCAATAAAATGCAGAACACTCACATACCTCTTGTTTTATATATTCGTTCCAAGTAATTGTAACTTCAACACATGAGTTTCCTCGAGTACTGCTCGCCGGCGTTTAATTTCGACACTTCACCTTCTATTTATAGTTTGTGTCGCGCAAAGTGCCTCTCGAATTAGATGATAAACCCGGTAATTGGTTGTACAATCGCGATTACGGGGTGGGGCTGACTAACCGCGGATAGCCCCAGAGTCGATCCGTAGTAGGATAGCCCCAGAGTCGATCCGTAGTAGTTTGATGAGACTGAGGGCGGGGTGTAGCCGCCGCTGATAAGCCGATGGACAACCAACGCACCGCCGTCAATGAACGTAGGGCCGGCCAACCAGCTCGTCTGGATCCCACGAGTCGTGCTCCGCGCCTCACTAACAAAAGACCATCGGCCCACGGATTTGCTCAGAGGTTTGTCAACTATTCCGAATTATTTATTATTTACGGACACTCCCGACGTGGGCATACACTTGGTTTCTGCACAGCGATCTCTCCAGCAGAGTTTCCCAGGCCTTTGACGCACTTTTCGCCCGCAGGCCACGGCACATGCGAGTTGTTGTTAGAGCGCGGGAGTCGCCGGCCGGCCGCCGATGATGAATGGGGAAATTAAGGTACACACTAGCACAGCACAACCGTCCTCGCTGAACAATTTTTTTGAACTGACATTATTTGAACTGCGCGCGTGTCAGTGTTGCCAGTTTAGCTTGGATAACAACCGCACGCCACGGGATTTATTTTGAAACTGAATTCCCAGCAGTGATGTCAGTGATGTGCCGAATTCCAAGGAAAAAAAGCTGACAAAAAAACTGATTTTTAGAAAATAATTTTTTTTTTAATTTTAAGTATAAAATATTAAATCGAATCAGTTATGGTGCTTTTGCAATAACAGCACGGCACTCTGGCCAATTCCAGGGATTGCAAAGAAGAGTTATGAGTAAAATTAAAACTGATAAAAATTGATGAAATAACTTTTATTTTCAAATATAAGTTAAATTATCTTACAAAGTTGGAATTTCCGCTGGTCGATGTTTTTCACACATGAAAAAAAGCCTAATTTGACGGAAAAAAAAGCGGATATGACATCATTGCTACAAAATTCGAACAACACCTGATACTCGAACCACACTTGATACTCGAACCGCTGGTCACTCGTACTGGTTCCAATTCTTTTGAATTTTTGCCGCCATACATCTTGCAAAAATGAAGCGAAACGAAATGGATATCGGTGGAGGGCTCTAGATAGAACCTCCAAATGTAGCAGCTGCCTTCAGTAATTCTAAATAATAATAAATCAGTATTATATTATACTGTAAGCCTCCCTCAGCCTCTTCTTTATAGCCTTTTAAATAGGAATTGGAATAGAGGTAATATGTACCGACAATAGTTACCGGTTCCAGCCTTCCTAAACCCCCAAAAACAAAAAACAGAAACGCTCTTATTTCATCGGTATATATATAGGTATATATTTATTGTAAAGGTGGATTATATTTCAAAAATATTTAAGACTATAACTCGATCGATAAGCAATAAGAACTCGTCATTAATGGGTTCTCAGGTCTAAAATCGCTTCTTTTTATGGTAATTAATTAAATACATAGTACTTGGGGGGAAAAGAAAGATCATGCAAATAATGATGGATAATAGTTTGGGCTTGCGGTTTAACGTTTTTTCTAGTCAAAACATGGAAAACCAAAACACACACGACGTATTCGTCACATTTCGGAGGCAACAACACCAATGGAGACGAAAGAGTTGGGTAAAGAGTATTCGGCCGGGTTCCCAATTCCATTTCTATTTATTTTTTGGAATCTGAATTGATAAATTCTTTAAATTTCTTATTTAAATCTCTGCAAATAGGATCAAATATTGCATCTTTGATTTTTTTCTCAGATTAATCAATTCAAATTCCATGTAGTTGGGTTGAATTTGGAATTGGGAACCGTGCTGAGATTTTATAAAAATGATAAAACTTATAAACGCAAATTAAAAGTAAGTTAAAAAAGATGTGGCAATCGAACATACCGCTAAGAGACGAGACAGAGGGAGACCGGACCACACCAGACCAGGGATCACTATCCACTATCCAGCGTTGGGCGCAAGGCAACGTTGGATGATGCACAGCAAATCCGTGAAATGATAACGACTGGGGCGCGAAGGCCCTGAAATTCGCGGTTCCCTGAAGTGTGCGATTGCAAGTGGTGGGGGTGCGATCCAAAGATCCAAAGGCGACAACAACGCGCGTGAGCCTGTTCCAAGTGAATCCTAATCCCGAGACCGTTAGGCAGATGCCGAAGAAATGGCGAGGCTCGAAGAAATGGCGGCCGAGTCCGAAACTGTTCGCTCTAGTCCTGTCCATGGGCAACTCGACATGGTTTTAACATCCTCTTCCTCCTCATCCTTCACACATCCGTTACCCATTACACGACCAAAGGATACAGAAAATCCATAACAGAGCCGAAAAATGCGAAAATCCTCCTCCTCCTCCGAGGTGTGAGTAAGCCGTGGGGACTCTGCATCCCACGTTGTCCTAGCGAAGGGCTCAGAAAAATCCTACATCCAAATCCAAATCCATTCCTGATCACAATCTCATAAATATACACATATTTATCGAGATCTATACAGACAGGTCCTGCCTCCACACTAATTTAAATCCAAATTTATCCACTCCACTCCATTACATCCAAAAAATATCCTCCTCATCCTCCTCCATTAATCCTCATCCTCTTCATCCACTCTCCAAACATAAACGCGCAAAAGGGGAAGAGAAGAAAATAAAAATGTAAGTATTAATAGTTTGCTGATCAATGTGGTTGACATTGCGATTTGTGTTCTGGTATCTTGTTTTATCTCTTTCATTATAAACATATTTATTCTGTATCGATGTTTGTTTCTTGCTTTTGTTAAGGTAAAAGCTAATAAATTATGCAGCCATAAATGAGGTTTCTATTATAATTGGTTGTGTGTGCTGAGCAAAGGCTCAAAATACAACAAAGGCAATACAGGAAATGCGTCCAAGCGTCCAATTCCCTGGATTACATTTGTCTTTTTCGAACTGTTTTTGTCAAAAATTAAGTATGAATGATTCCGATTCTAGTTCAGGGGAACTCTTCTCTGCTTTTCTGAACTTTTGGCTCAGCTGGAAAAGCAAGTCTTGAGGTTTTGAATTTAGTTTTGCTTTGATGAGAGCTTGAAAGTTGGCTGATCAAACTTGATTTCTTGGCTGATCTCTTGGTTGGTTAGTCAATTTACAATGTGGCTTGAACAAATATTGAATGTGGTTTCTTAATTTAGCTTGCTTTCCCTAAAAATTCCTGCTCGTAAGAAATATTATATATTAATGGATAATGCTTGGTAGTGTTTAGTAATTAGAGCGAGAGCGAGACCTGGAATAGGATTGACGTCGCACTGGCGAGTAGGTGGGTGTTCCCCGACGCCGCGGCCTAGACGAAAAAGAGCGCGAACGCGACCTGCCGAGTGGGAACAAAGAATAAATCATACTCAATACGCTGAACTGAAGGCTAATGCTTACCTATCGCGGTAGTCACGGCCTCCACCACCACCACCGCCGCCGCCGCCACCTCCTCCTCCGCCTCCGCCACTGCGTTCGCCATCACCGCTATCCTCGCGCACCCGTATGTAGGCAACCTCGCCCTGGGGAGTAAAAATGAACAAAGTAGGCGGTAAGTAAAGGATAATTTCAAATAATTTATAAACTCTGCAAAAAAACCTTATGACAAATACGCTACAAAATTCCTCTTCAAATGCTATGTATAGATACATTTTATGCTATAAATATATTCTGCAACGATATGCAGTAAGGGCTCAGCCCCGACTAATTGTAGTCAATTATTCGAAATGAATAATGTATTCGGACACAATAAATTAAACATTTCAATGGCAACAATTGCCTACCTAGAAATCGACCTTTTGGAATAAGAAATAATTAATTTGCATACCTCATGCGAACGAAAGCGCGAGTCGTCCAGCTTCTTAATGGCGTATTTCATGTCCTCGTGACGCAGGAACTCCACCACGCCGGAGCCGTCTTTGTAAGTGTCTGCGAAGCACACGTCGCCGGCCTCGCGCATGTGATCCTTAAGATCCTGCCAGGAGCCAGAGGCCGGCAGCCCGGTGACCATGACGCGGTACTGTGAGCGCTTGGCCGGAGGTCCGCGTCCGCCCATGCGACCGCCGTCACGGCTGCGTCCGCCGTCGCGGTTGCCGCGGTAGCTACCGGGCCCGCCGCCCCGAGGGAACTCTACACGGAGGCGGTAACCGTCGTAGTCGTATCCATCGCGCGCCTTAACTGCGTCGTCGGCATCGCTGTTTTTATAGCACGGGCGCAGAGAGGGCAAGGTCAGAGGGAGGAAGACAAATAAGCTCGGATTAGTTGGGGGTGTCTGCCTCCGGCGGACAGCCTGCTGTGCGTGTGTGTATTCCCATTACTCACCGCGCATCTTCGAACTCGACAAAAGCAAATGGCGGCCCACGCCGATTCTTTAGGTCGACGAACGTCACTTTGCCGAACTTGTGGAACAGATCCTGGATGTCCTTGGTGCGGATATCTGGCGGCAGGTTACCCACGTAGATGCGGCACTCGTTGCGTGAACCCATTTTAATAATTTAATCAGGCGTACAATTGATTCGCGAGCTGAAATTCGTTTGATTTTTTTCTGTCAAAAGATGGCCGACTAGATAGAGGTGGGAGTCATTCGATGGTCACGTCGATTATTTGTTTTGGCCGAACATCGATTGTTTGTGCAATATCGATTATTAGGGCACTACCCAGCATGCTGGGCTCCGAAATATGTGTCTGAAAAGAGCTTCAAAGCGATTTCTGATTAAACACATAAGAAAGAGCGTTTTTGGGGGACAATCAGTGTTTTAAAAACATAGGCTCATAAAAAGCACTGTTGTCTAAGCATATTCGGAGTTAGGATTAGTAAGAAAATAGTAAAGAGCTCGCTTAAAATAACGGAATGTAGAAAACTGCCAATAATCAATGTTTAATTTTTTAACATTTTTTATATATTTTTTATCTTAGGTCAAATAAAATATATATATATATAAACATTTTTTCAATCTAATTTTACAATCCGAAGAGTCAAAAAATAACCTTTTAGTAGTGATTTAAGAGCCTGAAAAGGCTACTTCTAAGGGTTTTCAGACATTCATTTGGAGGGTGTCCGAAAGAACGTCAGAAAACGCTCATATTGCTTTCTGGGTATCGCTTAGCTTTTGGTATTTTTTGTATTCCACTGGCATCACTGGTCGCTTATGAACGAAAGTCTGGCAACACTATACTGCCATTGTGAACCGACAATTGAGACTTTTCCGCACGAAAGTTTGCATTTGCCAAGGAAATTAAGGTAAAAATAGGATTTGAAATGGGATTTAAATACTTCTTTGAGAGTGAACTGACAACCTGCCGGGACTACTAGCAATATCAGCTCCCGGATACTCCAGGAATCACGGCAACAACAAATCGTATTACATAACCTTTTTAAGGTTACATATGAGGGAAGCCGAAATCCGCAATTCTAAATGTTTTAATCCAAATTCCAGATGCTGTCGCAATCCCTGCTGAGTGGCATGCGTGTGCTGCGCACCGAGGCCCGTCGTAACATCGCCCTCATGGCCCCCGCCATGAACAAGGCCTCCGATCCCATCCAGCAGCTGTTCCTGGACAAAGTGCGCGAGTACAAGCAGAAGAGCTCGTGAGTGGATGCCTCCGAACTAGGATTAGTTCCGAGTAGTAACCAGTGTCTCCTCTTCCACAGCGGTGGCAAGCTTGTCGACTCCAATCCCGAGATCGAGCGCGAGATGAAGAACGAGCTGGACCGTGTGGCCAAGCAGTTTGGCAGCGACGGCAAGACCGACATGCTCAAGTTCCCCGAGTTCTCGTTCCCAGACGTCAAGGTCGACCCCATCACGCAGTCCGCCTCTTAAAGATCTTGCGTATGACTTAGTTTAATTGCTTTAAGTTCTGCTGCTGATGTCCTCTCCGAATGCCCACTAAAAACCACGGGATAAAAACGTTAAAAATCCAATCAATAAAATCGGAAAACAAGCGAAATGTCTGTGAAACAAGGAAAAGTGTGTGTGTGTTGCAGAGTCATCTTCACCAAACCTCTTCCATTCATCGCGAAATCAATGTTTTAACGCTTAACATATATTTACGAGTTAACAATTATGAATCGCTTTCAAGAGCCAAAATCAAGTTCTAGCGCGGCGTGTTCAGTGCCTGTTGAACTGTCTGCTGGAGCAGCTGCATCTTGTGATTGGTGGCCACCTTGCTGAATGTACTCAGCAGGGTCTGTATGTCCTTGCCGCTAATAAGGGGCACAAAATTGCCGGCACAGGTGCAAAACTCGGCCAGATTTTCGCGTTTAATCTCACTGCAGCGGGCGCACCGCAGATCCTGGAGCACATAGGACATCATCTTGCGCTGCAGGGCGTCCAACATACGCATCTCGATCTCCTCGTTGTCATAGGCCACATAGCATTGGGCACAAAGCCAGACGGGTCTGAAATGAATTTAAAGTTTTATTTTCAATTAACTTTTGTCGCTGTAATTGCTACTCACACTCCATCCTTCATGGCCCGATGCTTGTCCTTGCAGAGATCTAGATCCCTGCAATGATTGCAGGCCTTGCAGATGACCTCGTTGATGATGTGACTGTCGCAGGGATCCGTCCACTCGGCCATGTCCGAAAACTCGCCGATACCGACCAGCCTCAGCATATTCCGGCGCAACTCGTTAATCTGCTCCGCCAGGGTCTTGTCCACACTGAGCACCTTGATCAGCGTGCGGATGAGCTCCAGGCCCGGACTGGGCTTGCCCTTGCCGTAGTTTTTGTGCAGCTTTAGGATGAAGTCAAAGGCGCAGTGGGACAGGTCACGGATGGACTGCTCAGTGGTCTTCCTCTCGGCCAGGGACTGCATAAAGAGCGTAATGAGCGACTCGAACTTCTCGCGGCACTCGTTTTCATCGGGCAAATGCTCGCCAATGGTCCAGTTCAGCTCCAGGGAGAGCTCCTCCTCCTGATCCTGTTCGGTTTCGATTATCTCCACCGGATCCCTGTTTTCCGCATCTTCATCATCATCCTCCTCATCGTCCTCGTTTCGATCCTGATCAGGACGAATTGTCGTGGACACAATGGAGGAAACTGTCTCATCGATTCCCTTGGGCAGCTTTCCTCTGATTCCTGAGAAATTGGCTTGGTCCATCCAGAGCATGAAGTTCCAGCACTGTTCGAAGCTCAGCTGAATGGAGTGGAACATCTCCTTGTTCCTCAGGCTCTGCACAATGTAGTCCACATACCCGAGGGCATCCGAGACGGACTTCTTGCCGGAGCTGAGAATGATCCTGTTGAAGTCCGCATAGACAATGGTAGCGCCCAGTCTCTTGAACTCGGCAATAATGCGCAGGAACATCTTTCTCATCAGATTGTTCAGGGATCTCCTTAGCGCCGGATCGTACAGCAGGGCGTTGCTGGAGCGCACCCAGCGGTAGAAGTGGACGATCTGAAAGTCCGAGAAGATATTTCTATTGATGGACACCTCTCTCAACCAGCCATTCACCATGGAGCGCATCACGCGAAAGGCAGCCGAGCAGAGGGCCGTTTCATCGTAGCTCGGAAGTGTGGCAGCCGGAACAGTGCCAATCATCTCCTCAAGTGAGGCTTGTGGCATCACATCAAAGGTAATCGCCGAGGAGGCACCCTCCATCTCCTGGATCTTGGTCGACTGGAGGAGAGCACTCACAGCCAGACTGTCCAGGGCCAACTCTACGCACACATCCGGATAAAACCCGGCCTTGTTCTGCACTACACTGATGCTCTCCTCAAATTCCGCCAACAGACGACTGTCATCCGCCTCCCGGCCACCCAGATCCGGCCTGGTACTCGCCGACCACCAGAGCACAAAGTTATGACGCTGCAGCAGCCGGGCGAAGAAGAGATCCGCTCCGAACAGCACCGTGTCTGGCGGCATGTTCCCAATGGGTACGTGGAAATAGCGGCACTGATCTAGCATCAGATCGAGCACATTATTCAGATTGAGGAAGTGACGGATCACTGCCCTCGAGCCCTGGCGCTGCCAGTCCAGGCCGGACAGCAAGCTGGCATCATCGGAGATGTGGATCTGTGCCTGGGGAAACTCCAGTAGGATGGGCATGGCCAGGCTTAGTTTGCGCGCCTCCAGCGCCGTTTGCAGGCACAGCATCGTGGGTCCCTGGTGTTCCTGCTTGTAGGTGGTCAGAGCCCTCTGAATGTGCCGATAAATCTGCTTAACATCCACTTCTATCAGAACCTCAAAGGTGTAATCCTCCACGGGAATCTTCTCCTGCTCAGCGGCGCCTGTGAGATTCTTGAGCAAGGCCAAACGCTCCGCCGTGTACATCTGCTTCATGTTGGGCATCTGATTGGCTCGCACCGTGTCCAATGCGAAGATGTAACCCTTCTTGCTGGGCATCAGGATCAGGGACCAGATCTCCTTCTTGGCCGTCGGTGTGTTGTGCTGGTACAAGTAGATCTTGCGTATCCTGTGGTTGGCACTCGCCAGGTACTTGACCTGTGTCTGGGGGCGCTGCTCCAACTGCTCGATGCTGAATGTCTCCAGATCTTTGGTGGCCAGTTGGGCCAATCGTCGTGCCTCCTCCCGTTGTACGCCACAAATGCAGCCCATGTCCATGAGGGCCCGAAACTCTAGTGTCATCTGAGTCTCGTAGATGCCCTCGATATCGGGCGTGGCCAGATCCGCCAGCATTCCCAGGGAGTTGTCCCGGAAGAGCTGCTCGGGGACGCTATACCGGTAGAGATTGAAAACAGGCCTGGATCGGGGTAGAACTCTGTTGACCTTGCGCCACAATTGACCCTCCTCCGGGGGAGCTGCACTTCGCTGATTCACATAGAAGATCCTGGGCACCGTCAACTTTATCCTGTGCAGTTCTTCGCCTATCAAAGCCCACACGGTAAAGTGGCCAAGATCATCAATGGGCACCAGTTGCAGGATTTGCCAGGGTTGGTCCAACAGCGTGCGCTGGGCTCGTCTCAGGAATCCTCCCAAGGTAGCTGTTGATCCTGTTGGCCGCACCACGGGAGCATCCTCGCCGCGAGATCGCTTACTGGCCTGGCGATTCCGCTGGCGTTGATCGTATTGCCACTTCCACTTCTTCTTCTGGAAGCGCACCCATTCAACAATGGTTTTCCTCGTTTCCCCGATCGGTGGTGGTGCTCCCAAGGCTTGTCGCCAAGTGGTGGGTTGCGGTTGCTCTTGCTCCTCCTCATCTCCATCCTCCAACTGAACGCGCTTCCTCTTGGTTACCATGGGACGACCTGAAGCCTCCTCACCGCCATCTCGGCCAGCCAAATCTTCCATATCCGCCAGCTTATCCTCTTCAGTCACCATGGGTTTCGGCTTGGGCCTGCTGGTGAAAATCTCGTTGATCCGGCGCTGCTTCAGCACATCGTTCTTCTCCAGCATCTTCTTGTGCAACCAATCCGGATGCTGTACCCTGGGCACAGGATTAGCCAGACCCTGCAGGGCCGCCGGAATGGTGATGATCTTTTGGATGGTGCCACCCAATCTCTCGATATAGTAATTCCAATCGAGCACGTCCCGAATGTCGGCATCGCCCATGGTGTTGTCCTTGAGCCAGCGGCGCAAGTGATGTCGCCTCACACTCGGCTCCGATTGGAAAATAGCCAAGGGAATGGCTCTCTCAGTGACGGGCGCTCCCTCCGGTTTCTTGGATATAATGTACTTGCAGGCCAGGCCGGCATCCTTGACCATCTGCTCGCCCAGGAACTCAGCCAATCGCTTGGCCGTGGATATGGATGTGCTCTTTTGTGCTCCATATTCCTCCAGCTTCTTGGACATGCTCTTGTTCTCCGCAATCAGTTCGAAGAGCTCCGAGTCGGGCAAATTGGATCCCCTGCTGTAGAGGACATCTAGCCAATAATCTGCTACCTTGGCCACGGATGCATAGCATTCTTCCAGGGTGCTGCCAGCCAGGAAGGCCTCGAAAACAGAGCTCTGGAAATTCTTGATCAGCTGCAGTTCGCCGCGTCGCTTCACCTCAAATCCCTTGAGTTCCGCCAACGAGCCATCAAAGTTGAAGACGGCGTATCGTTTCTTGAGCTTCTTGCCCTCCTCCTTGGCAGCTGGCAAGACCATGGCCAGGTAAGGTCCATCCACCTCAAAGAAGATGGAGTTCTCCTCGCGAATATCATACGTGGGTTGGTTATCCTCCTTGTCCTTTCTCAACTCATGGTACTGATCGTTGGTAAAGTGATCCTTGACCATCGTATTGAGCACGGCGTTCGGATAGGATATGTTGATCTTTTTTTTCTTTTCGTGGCTGGTCTGGATGGTAAACTCCTGGGGAAAGGAGCCGGGCAATATACACCATATACCATCTGTGTCCAGCTCCAGAGGACGACCCACTCGCTCGATAATTTCCCTCGCCTTGGTGATGATATTCGAGCCAGTGAGGCACACGATGCCCGCCATGGGCATGGAGTGCCAACGGGCTCCTCTTCTCATCACATAGCCGTAGAAGGAGTTCAGGATGCACTTGTGGGCCAGCTGCAGGGAATCGTAAAGCACTTCCCTGCCCTTGGCGGCCTTGATCTCTGCTGCATCTCCGGATGCCACAGCCGCATTCACCGATGCCTTGGCCACCTTGGTGAGTCCCTTGTACTCGTAGCGCCGATCTCGAAAAGCACGAACCGTGTCCACGTAGAAGCTGTTCTCCTTTTGGCAAATGGTCGAGTTACGGGTCTCCAGTTTGGTCAGCTTGGTTTTCTTGTACGCCTTGCGGCAGTAATCCGTCAGTCGCTTCTTCTCATACGCCGCCTGATCCTCCTTGGAGAGCTCGTGGAAGGCACGCTGTGGTCCGCCCGGAAAGAGTGGCGGAAACTTCTCCGTCTCCAGCTGTTGCTGGATGCGCTGAAACTCGTTACGCGAGGCGGGCAGCATCTCGCCGCGCCACAGCCAGTCCATGGAACGCTTGCAGCGAACTCCCGGCTTATTAAAATCGCAGGCGGCGCAGTCCAAGTCACTGACCATGGCCGAGGGCTGCAGGCGATTGGTCAGGATAATGTTGGGGTACATGGCACCCACATCCAAGTGATAGATGACAGGCTGCTCCAACCGATTGGGTATGTCGTGCAGACCCTGCAGTCCCTGGACAATCTCCTGTCGCACCTCATCCAGATTCAGGACTTTTTCCAGGGGAATACCCTCCTCCACTTCGATGGCGTGCCGCATGACGGCATCCACCTGCTCCTGGAGTTTCTTAATCATGGCGGGATCCAGCCGGAATCGACAGGGTATATCAGCACGAAAGACGCCCGATTCCAAGGCCTCCACATGACCACCGACGTACGTCTCCGAGTCCAGGACGTGGCCCTCGTTCGAGAGCTTGTTCAGCTCGCTCTGGTGCTTGTTGGGATACACAATCTGGGCGTGGTAGGCCTCCACCATCAGCAGAGTCTCGCAGAGAGTGCCGGAACCCTTTCGCAGGATCTCGTCCGGTTCCATGGGGATAATTGTATTCAAGGCAAAGATAAACGGATGCACGTACTTCATGTACAGATAGTAAGTGGCCACGGCATCCGACACGGAATAGTTGGCCAGCACCTGGGGCTGCTCCACCGCCATGCGGCACATGTCCTCCGGATCGAGCTCTACGGGATCGTAGCGCAGCTTCGCCTTGGCCACTGCCTTCAGGCCTTGGGAACCGACGGGCAGATAGGAGTCTCGTTTCACCCAGCACAGGCAGTCCATGTGAATGGAGGGGCGACTCAGATAGTTTCCATCCCTCACCTTGGAGAAGCCGATCTCCTGCTTCATGTCCAGGTCATAGACAGCGGCTCGCGTCTCCACGAAGGGCCAATCGAAGAAATCGCCGTTGTAGGTGACCACGATGTGCGGCCGCACCTCCATGATGTGGTCGAAGAAGCGCTGCAGTAGCTGCATTTCGTTCTCCTCGTTGAAGACCACGAAGTTGCCCTCGAACTCCGGCTTGGGGGTGTACTCGAAGTCATCCACATTGGAGGAGATGATCTCCCTGTTGGTGATCAGGTAGCCCTGGCCATCGATCATGTACGAAATCATCATAATCTGATCCGTCTGGGCATCGGGAAACTTTAGCGGCAACTTCGTAGTCTCAATATCAAAGGCCAGCACCACGGGCTCGGGTCTGTCCAGGATGTCCGGCCGGCAGGTGATTGTGGGCAACTCCACGCCGCTCCTGCATCGGATGTTGTACCACTGGCCGCAGAAGATGCGTAGATCAATGGAAACGCGCACGTGGTAGGGCACATCGTGCTCCCGGATGTCCACAATGCAGTCCAGGTAATCCTGCTGCCGCTTGGCCAGAGCGGCGTCCTCGGATCCAGCCGAGGATTGGGCCAGCGAGGTGGCCAGCATCTGCATGTAGTAAGTGTTGGACTTCTGACGCTCCTGGTTCCTGCGCACAGCAGACATCAGTTCCCTGCGCACCTTGGTCATGGCGGTCTGGTTGAGAAAGGAGAGCTTAATGTACTGCTGCTGCAGGCCAGACAGGTGATTGGGCAAGTCCAGATCCTCTTTGCTGATGTGCTCCAGGCTGGAGATCTGGCCGGAGTACTTGCGACCCAAAAAACGGGCCACCTCCAAGTGCATGTTGTCCTCCGGACGGACCAGCAGGTACGGCTGATACGCCACAGTGCACTTGAACCGCGATCCGTCCATTTGGATGAAGAACAGATCCAGGGCGGCAATGAGTCGCCTGTCCTCATCCAGTACCTCGTTCTACGGAGGGAATACCTTGATTAACCTGGTCTTTGGTGGATTTAAATGACCATCCGACTCACCGAATGCATGTTGATGAGGTACCCCGTCCGTTCCTGACTATCTTTAACCCGATCGAAGCCATATTTCGAGTCGATCTTGTCATTTTCCCGAGATTGGCGATAGCCAGCCTCGTTGAAGAAGTCGTCCCTAAACAAAAGATCAGAAAAATCCACTGTGACGCTGGGATTTTTATTAAAATGATAGCTTACCCCTCCGTTCTGTTCTCGCTCACGAATTTCCCCGTGTTCTGGAGCACTTTGGCTTTGCCGAAATCAGCCATATTGTTGCTGATTTGCGAAAATAAATAAAAATAATAGTAAATAACAATTTGCCGCCAAAAATGAAGTGTGACCAGACCGAAAACATGCCACAAGTACAACTGGTAACACTAACGCACTAATTTTACAGTTTCGCAACACTTAAAGATTTCGAAAATTGGCGGGCTTGTCAAACAATTTCAAATTCACACATTTATTTTCTTCGTATTTTAATTTTAAATGAAGTATATAATTTTCTTATGATTTTTCTAAATGATTTCATTAAAAAACAATTTAATTGGAAAGCTAACAAATTATTCATAATTAAAAAAATATATATCTCTTATTTATTAATAGAAATTTCTCAAAATATATATATTTTTTTGCTTTGCAAGATTATTATTTTATTAACAATACTAAGCAATAACTTATAGATCTTTAAACTTTTTTAATTATAATCCAATTTTTATAGAACTAAAACTGTAATTTTAAAGTCACAAAATATGCTCATATCTCGTATTAAGAATTATGTTAAAAAACAATGAAGCTATAAATTTCTCAATTGTTTCTATGACAGCAGGATGAAATGGTCCGATTCTGGCTGTTCTGACTGTCCAGTATTTCCACATGTGGCTTGACCACTTGAGTTGAGTTTTGCCTGTGGAACATGTGTGCTGCTCTGCGCTTTTCCAACTTCGGAAATGCTCATTTTCTTCCACTACTTCTCCCTCTCTCTTTCGATCGCTCGCACACCAGAGCATTCATTCATAAAAATCCGGCTCACCTACACGAGTTGTAAAAATGCAGCACAAGAGGCAGACTGAAGGAGAGACAGAGACGGGGGGAGAATAATCAATGGGGCTGCTTTTCGAGCTGACTTCCACTTCGCTCTCTAAGCACTTGTCGCCCCCTTTTTATTCTACCTTTGTGGCAGCAATTAAATTGACAATCAGCAGCCATATTTGTTGCACGTGTCTCGCTGTGTTTCGTTATGCAAGGCTGCCTCTGGCCAGGAAAATCGGGAATCGCGCTGTATCCCGAATCTTATTGCCCCTTTTCTGTGTTTTCTGGGTGCAGCTGGTTGTTGCTGCCGCCCCTGCACTGGCATCCACTTATGCTTATGCTTATGTTATGCCTGTGTGTAATTTATGCGAAATGCGTTGCCAGAATATAAAAACACCATCACTCTCTCCTCTCTCTCTTTCTCGCGTGTTCCCCTCGGCACACATAAACCTGTTTTTGTTTTTGGTCTGCAGCAAAAAACGATCGCCACTCACACCCACACTACAGCTCACGCACACTATCGCACATACTACACACAGTTCTGAGGCAGCAGATTTTTTTTAATTTGTTGCTATTTTTTTGTCGCAGCCAACACTTTGTTTTTGCTGCTCAAAATATGTAATTCTGATTTTCTTTATTTTATTTTTTGCGCATGATGCACGCTCTGTGGGTGTGTGTGTTTAGTGGAAAATCGCCCACGCTCGCTGCTCTTTCAAGTGGATCGCCAGTGACAAAGAAAAAATGTACATAATAATTATATAGCGCGAAAAACTCTCGATTTTAATAATTTGCGATATTTTGCGTTTGTTATCAGTTGAGTTCTTCTTCTTCCAGCGCTCCTCCTCTCTCTGCTGTTTATCGCTCTCTCGTGCTCTCTGGGGCGCTCACTCGTCGGCTAGTGTTGCCAGTTTTGATCGCCATACAAGCTAGATTTTTAAGAAAAATAAGCTAAATATTAACAAATTGTAAGAAAATACGTTAGCCAATTGCATATGTTATTATTTTAAAAATTAAATAAATGGCAAATACAATTATTTCTAGAATTAATATATAATATTTACCTATACATTTGCCACTTCAATAGACTTTTCCATGTACCTTTATGTATATAGTATATATATACTATATACTGATCTCTAGCGTGAAATAAACTAACATGGCAACACTGGCGTCGGCGTCGCGTTGGCGTCGGCGTTGACGCTGCGTCGGCGTCGCTGCCGCCTGTTGCCGCTTGTGTTTTCGACATTCGTTCGCCGACTCTCTTTCGGGCTGCGTGCATACATAACGGTTAATGTTAGTATTATTGTTAATGTTAATTTAAATAATAAATAACAAATACTAAATACTTGCTAGCAAAACAAAATAGAAAAACCTATGAAATGATTTTGCCAGTGTTCAGTGCCTTTGTGTGTTTGTGAATGCAATAGATCGCGTTGTGAGAATTTGATTACAAATCGAAAAAGAATCCAAATTACTTGTGCAAAAATATCGAAGAATCCAGTTGAAACCGCTAAAAAACCGAGAGATACTTGGCCAGAAATCATCTAGAAAATGCCCAAAAACCCAAACCCTTGAAATCTATATCCAAAATCCATCATAAAACCACAAAAATCTCCTCAAACATCGCGTGTGTCGGTGCGGTGTATTTGTATCTGTGTCTGTGATCCGGCGGCCTTTTTTTGGTCTCTTTCGTTTCGCGTCTTATAAGCCGAGCTGCTAAACCGACATCCCCGTCCCGTTCTGTCGGACGGAGTTGCTCCTTTCGTTGCTGCTTTCGTCTTTGTCTCCGGCACGTAATCTCTCCCTCTCTGGCCCTAATCAACCTGCTGATCCCACCGGAGGGTTAAAGCACACAAACGCACACACGCAGAGGGAGTGCGAGGGAGATAGCCATCGCGCCGGACTCCTGGCTCGATCGAGATTGTGCGCCTAATTTGAAGCTGTAATTAATTTGGATACCCTAATAAAAACCCAACTGAAAACCCGAAAAGATCAAGACTAAGAGCCCCAAGAATCCCCCGCACCTTCTGTTTCTTCTGAGGGGCGCTACTTTATTGCCCCGCACCGGTGAGTAAACTGAGCTGAAGTGTTGAAAACAGTAGTTCAAGTATCTTTTTTTTTTTTTGTTATTTTCCCCCATGTAAACCCTTTTCTGGCGCAAGTGTGTGTGTTGCCTGTTTTCTTGAATGAATCTAGGAAAAAAAACTGGTTTGGCTACCGAGCGATTCAGCGATCCCGCGATCTCGGCTCGATTCAGGATTGCGCTGGCTCTATAAACTCGTTGTTGGCCAAGACAGAATTTGAATTGGTTTTCTACCTCTCTTCGCAGCCAAGTTAACTAGCTTTCTGTGTGTGGTGTGTGTGTGTGTTTGTGGACTTCCACAACCCTTGTGGGAACGCAATCGAAATTACTACTGTTCCTTTTACAGCTTCCGGTGCTGCCGCCACAAATGAGCTTGAATGGCCTTTGATCGGGATCCGATGGTAAAGTTACATGCCTAGATTCCCTTACCAACTCCGTAATCGAGAATGTGTGAACACAGGCATTTGGGTTAGAATAGAATAGAATGTGGACCAACGAACGCATTAGACAATTAAGTATCAATAAAAATGATACGAAACTGCCACTCTTTTTCGGTTTTCGAGCATGGAAAATCAGAGGGGAATCAATAGGAGGGACCAGCACCGCATAATTGGGATATTCCTGTCTGAGTCTATACTTACCTGACATCAAAGGATTATCTGAATATAAAATTAAATTGACCCCTTGATGGGTATATTAAATAATTGTAGAATATTCTTAATTTTAGAACTGTGGAATCTTCTGGAAAAATTATCTTGTACCTGATCATCTTAGCTAGGAAAATGAATCACACTACACAGTAATTGTTTAAAGCCATCTTCAATGAATTTCTAAACTTTTGGGATGTTACTTCTTACTTCTTTCTCTCTATATTTATTAATATTTGATTGTATAAACTAATTTTTTTTTTAGTTATGCTGTTTATTTAATAGTTAGCTAGATCACTTCTTAACAAAATTACCCCCTTACATTTTCTAAATCGATAATTTGCTGTGTAACGATCACTGAATTACGATTAAACTCAAGACTTAATCGTTTTTCTTGCCTCTCGAAAGACGTTTAAAATCCTTATGTCCACAACAATCAATTTCAAGCTACAAAAGATACACAAGGGAATGATAAGAAATTATTGCCATAATCGATAATTTGATCTGCGACGATCGTTGGATCATAATTGAGCCGCGTTCAGCCTCCCTCGGTTCCGTCTCTCCATCTTTCCCTCTCTCTTCTCTCTTTCTGTCTCCCTTGAAAGCAAAGACCAGTTCAAGATCCTTTTCCATAAATACCCACAGACAATTACAGTACAGTGAATCTTTGGGCTGGTTCGTTGCCCCATGCCACGTTAAACTCGGATTCTGCGTCGCCGCGTCCGATGCTAAAAGTATCAACCTGCTGCAGACAGGCCGAGATCGAGATCAAGATCGATCCCATGACAAGACAGATACACAAGGCACTCACAGATACATACAGATGCAGATAGAACACATGTGCGCAGGCAGGCCGAGAGGATCATCGTCGTCGGATCGGAGAAGAAGGTCCCTTCAACTTCTTCTCTTCAAGAAAGGGCGACTCTAAATGTGTGTATTCTACCGTTACGTACACACCGAAAAATTGCACCCCTATTCGGTTTGCTGTCTGTCTGGCCGAGAGGAGTGTGCACCATATCGAAAGATGATCATATTCGTTTACAATCTGTTCCTCGAGCATCTGCTGTGCCCAGACTCCGGCTAAGACCCTCACGGAGGTGCGCTACTCCCGCTTGGTCCACTTACTCCGCCCTCCCAAAAAATTGCTCTTTTCCAGGGAAAACATATGCTCTGCTTTTCGATTCGTGTGGTTTTTTGTTGTCGCCTGTATTTTTCGTTATTTTTTTTTCGTTTTGGTTATCTACGTGTGTCTGGGCGATAAGGAGGTTTGTGCCGATAGTTTGGCGATTGCGACTCTTTTTTGCTAACGACCGAATGGTTGTTTTTTTGGTGCTCTGTCAGCTCTAAGCGCTCTTCAAAAGCATTTGATCCCATTAATAACTATCCTTTTGCTTGCCATTTTTATGTGATTTTCGTTTCATACACAACTGAACTTTCCTCCCTATCGATCGGTCAGTGGGGAATTCACTCAACGATAACAATGATTTGTTTAAAAATGCACAATAAATCGTGGAATTCGCCTCTTACCGATAAGAACAAACGCCGAGTTGAATGTATATAATGATTTAAAAAGTAAATAAAGCAACAGCTTATCATGGTGGTGAAAAGGTAATTCCCCTGGTTCCAATTTATTTCTAGATTCTTGATGCTAAGAGCTATTAATTTAAGTAATTGCTAGTTAAAGTATTTTTTAAATGGTTTCTACATACACAATTATCTACTCTTAAATAGTTTATTTTATACCTAAACATAGCCTATGCCATTTTCTTTCCCAGTTCAGTCTTTGCTCAGAATTCCTGTTCCTGGGTGCAATAACATTTCAAAGACAAATTATGAATATGCCACATTTTGGCTTCCCTCAGCCACCTAAGAAATCAATTAGACTTGCCAAAAAGTTGCCAATTATCTTGGCCACTTTTATGCGTCAATAAATTATTTTCGTGTGAAAAGCGCATTTAGTATTTTTACCATATTCAAAATTATATGCAGTCTCTCGATCTATATATATCCGCCACCAAAACTACATACATACATTCTACATATATGTATGTATATATATTGTGTGCAGATTTAGTAATGTTTTTTCTTTGCGGTTGCTGTTATTGCTGTTCTACATTGAATTGATTGCACTGGGGCGGACGGTGGCAGGAAAACTAAGAGTAGCGAAATAAATCAACTTTTTGTGGAATTTGTGGAGCATTTGGCGGCGGCAGTCGCTGATTTTATTATCCATTTAAATGTTGATTAACTTAAATTCGTTTTTAGTGCACTCACTTGATCCGCACACACAATTATACATATATACATATATGAATATATATCGGTTAGCGAGCGTGAATACATAACTGTGCTGCTTGACTGGGGCGTTTCAGTTGGTCCAGCAATGAACGAACGACCACGGACAAAAATCAGCAAATCAAATCGAAATTGATTTCGCAAGAGTAAAAGCTCAAATTTATGCAACGTTTTTTCATTGCTCTGTTACCCTGACACAAGAGGTATTCTTTTTCAATCCCAAAATTGTCTGTTCATTCAAAAGAATCTTACTAATTCAGATACTACTAGATTTCATGAAAACTTTTTAAATAGGAAAATGTTGTAGCTTTTGCAACATTAAAGAAAATTACTTAAAATATCTGTTAAATACATTAGCAAACCTCAAACTCTAAAAGAGTGTTTAAATCTTCGTTCAGAACACGAGGGTTGGTTCTTTCTTTTCTCTATTTTGTACTTTATTTTGATTCAGTTAGATCAGCGGGAATATGGCGGAATTTCTTCAACCCATACTCACTCGCTTATGTATATATAGGGTGGATTTACATATGTGTCTGTACACGACTGATAAGGCGGCTAGATAACTGTTGGCCACACACTCGCCATGTGCCAGAGAGAGAACAAGACAAAGAGAGAATGAGTAGGGAATCGAGCAGAATCGTCACCGATGCGACGACAGTATCCACACATTTGCATAACGTATCTAATTAGGCGGCCAGTGCTTAAAGATACTCCTCAGATTTCCCCTCAGATATGCATATATATGTATACTGGCGTGGGGCGATAAAGGTCGAGATGCGGGGGCGTATACCGCAAGGAATACATCTATATCAATGATAACCTATGACTTAAGTCGAGAATTGCCAATAATATATTTGAGTTTAACCTTGTAAAATGATAAGGCAGGTAGGAATAATGAATCATAAAAAAACATGGGTTGTTAGTGATTTATAAGACAAAATAACCACCAAATAAGTTTGTAAAGATTAATTAAATATCTAAATTCTAAAAACATTCAAAGCAAGAGTCTAAGGTTAGTGCTCCACTTCTTTAGCTTTTTATTTAGTTGAGTTATCTGAATGCCTTTTATCATTTAAACTGAATTTAAGTAAATATAATACTTAATGCGTAATTTCTGGACTTTATCGCAGGGCTGTGGTATTTATAGTGGCATCGGGGCAGCTTCAGTAACAGCTACTGAACCCTCATATGGAGGTCATTGGGATTTCTTAAGCTGCTCTTTTCTGCTCTTCGCTTCTCTGGAAAGCCTTATCTTGGCCACTTCCGTTGATAAAATTCCCTTAGACTTATTGTTGTAATTATTATGGATTTGAGGTTGCTAGCATTAAACAAATTCGGATTTAATTGTATGCCGATTTTAAGTGTACTTGGAAAATGAATCTTCAAGCTACAAACTCAAATTGAAGAAGGCTTTGATAAGATGAATTTCCCATGAGCTTGTATATTATATATAGTCCTCAGGTTACATTTGAACCTGTACTCTAAAAATAAGATCATTTTCAAAGGACAAATCTTTTTATTACATAACCACAAGAGCAATTCAAAAATACATTTCCTCCCCAGCAAAGCCACTAATTGGGCAATCTGGGAGGCAACCTTACCAAATTCGTGTGATCTTCACATCCGATCTCTTTGTGGCGACACTTCAAAGTAACTTTTCATGTTTCCTTTGAGACTCGCATCACATCGCATCGCTCCACGATGATCAACCGGTGCTTGGCCAGGGCAAATATTTGAGAGCTCGAAAAGAACGAAACCCATTAGAAATATATTTAGAAAATTGAAACCCTTTGACTCGGCTCTGTCCTCCGCATATGATGGAATGGATGCTGAGTAAACAAAATAAAAGCGTGCTCGTATATGCAAACCGCCTCGTCGGCTCCTTTTGTTGTGGCTGTTTTAAAGGTAGTGGCGGACACGTTTGATGTTGCACTGATGGGGAAAAGTGTCATAATTCCCCGAGTCAACAAAGTCGGATTGGGCCAAGAAAGAGGTGCGAACTGTGCGCCGGCCTGGTACAGGGACTGGGACTGCTAATGGAGTGGGAGGTGCCAACGAGGTCCAATAAACCTGGCCGGGGTAACAAGCCAATAATTGAGCGATAATTAAAACACCTCACACCACCTTGCTCAGTAATAATTGCAGTGATTTGTTTATTGAGCAGACCGCTAATTGTTTCTTTATCTTTTCTCCGTTTCTCCCCCAACCAGATGCCTGCGCAATATGGAATTGGCGATTTGTAAGACGGATCTGTCTTCCACGAAATTTATGCTGCCCCCTGCCCTGCCCGTATCCGCCGCCATTGGAACCTCATCGGCGGACACCTCAACTGTGGCCCAGTTTGATTCCTTCCTCAACGCTATCAACGGGCATTTGTTTAAATCGCCGCCCAGCCATCACAATCTTCATCATCACCATCACAATTTGGCCAGTAGCTCGTCGATCCTGAGCCACCATCACAGCAATAGTAACAATAACAGTAATAGCGGTAACAGCGCGGGCCAAGTTAGCAACATGAGGATGAAAAAGAACCGCAAAGTCACATTTCTATCCAGCCTAGTTGAGGTAAGTGAAGGAATTTTATAATTTGAATTAAGCTAAGCTTTGGTTAGGCGGAAATTTCGTTAGCAATTGGATATTCCCTACTTCTATTCAGATTAAATTATAAAGGATAAGTATTCTGCTTTAATTTAAATGTTTTTTCAATAAATAGAGGAACCCTTCAACAATCTTATATAAAAAGTATCTAAAGTTCGGCTAAGTCACTTAGCTTCTTCAAAACTAGGTAGCGAAGACTGCACGTCGCTGATCGACAGCTGCATAAATCTATAATTTCTATATATAACTACGAATAAGCGAATTTGCTGATCAAGTGATCGATAGCCTGTCCATCGGTATCTATGCCAGTTTGACAGCCACTGCAGTTGGATTATTGGTGCCTCAATGACAGCGCAATCGATTCCCCTTTCGCGAATGCAGGGCACGTAAATCGAATTCTAAATTTGGTAGACGAAACAAAACGCAATTATTATGTATTATGCTTTGTGGCTATACTACTTATTCGCCACTTCCAACACCCTGCAAAAGAGGGGGGATTTTTATAAGCTGAATTTATAAAATATTTACAGCCACCAGACGTCGAGCTGTCACTTGCGATCTTAGAATTGATTTTAAAAGTGAGGGTGTAGCCCATTCGTTTGCATTCCATGGGAATCTTTTGTGTAAACAATCTTTTGTTTATTTGCTATAAAAGCCATAAGCGTGCCACTTGGCTTATGACGCATCTCTGGATAGTAGACAAAAGGCATGATCAAAATTTGGAATATGTAGTTACGCCTTGGGAAATGGGGACCACGATGCAGCGTAACCGAACCAAAAAAGTCAGGCAGCCAACAATGGAGGAACCCAATGATCGTAAGGCTTCACCCAACGCAGTTCCTTGCTTTTCTTTTCACTCTCTGTTTTAATATCCTTTCATCGGGTAAGAATACTTTTTAAAGTTTGTTGAAAGTCTGAAAAAGAGGATTTCTTAACTTGAAAATAATTATGGAAAATGGACTGGTAAAAATACTTATATTCTAGAAATCCTCATATATTAAAGCGAATTCTATCTACCATGAACTTTGAAGTCTCTAACGTTCTTTAAAAATTATTTATCGAATTATTTTAATTTATATTCTCACACCAAGAGTATTGAATTTTCGTTTTAAAAATCAGTCCTTCCTTAATTCCTTCACTCTCTCTGAGGATTTTTTTTTTCGTGTTCCACCTGAACTTGACCAGATCGGCTGTCAGCGGTCCCGAGTGATGGCATTTGACACATCGCCTGCGGTAAGCATATCCGCTGGCCCGCCAAGCCGTTGACCACTTTCATCCGGTTGGTCGGGGCCAACGGCCAACAGGCTGATCCTTTCCCCCCCGCACAATCCCCGAAAAGGACATGCGCATGCTCAGTCGGTTGGAAAATGCAGCCAGGTAATCCGATCCCCAGTGTCTGGCTAGGTCAGAGCCAGGTCTTGGGTTTCCACTCCAGCCAGCCCTGCCACGTAACTGAAGCTGAACGAGAATCACTCAAGCTGGGAGAGAGCGCCTGTGGATCGAGGTGCCCAAATTGGGTTCCAATTCGAGTCAAGTTGAGTCGAATATTGTGGCTAGAGGGATTCGCTCACGAATTGATTACGATATTTACGGAGCATTTCGTTTGACTACGCTGACCTCCATTATCATTAAGCGACACACATCCAGCCTCCTCTCCTCTGTGTGTGCAAGTCAAACGTACAATTCAATTTATTAGATCGCCTCCAGCACGATGGGACATCGCCACCACATCGCATTGGGGCAGTCCACTGTCAATTGCCGGCAATCTATGCCACGACTCTCTGCTGGCTACGGCTCTGATTATGCCCGAGTCTCAGTTTTACGTTACACTTTCCCGACGAGGGGCGCACACATATGTATTTATTCGTATTTTGTAATTGGGTAAAAGTGGCTTGTTTATAAATGTGTACAACACAATCATGAATGCCTTGTTGACTGCCGATCATTATAGTGAAGATGAGGCGGGGAATGGAAATAGAATAGTCCAGCAAGGGGGAATAACAAATGATTTATATGAAGACTACTAGGTGAAATACATATATAATAAGGTGGAAAATAAACAAAATGTTATTTGCTGAATTTTAGATATATGATATTTATTTGTACATACCTAGAAATATATAATAAGCTTGTGTTTTCGCTACTTCTTACATAACATCAATTTTGATGATGGTTCAATTGGGGAAATCAATGAATGATGAAATTTCAACGTAGTTTAATTGTAAACAAGTATTTAATCTGATTTTATAATCAAGAATGATTAAAAATATAATAAGTTAGAATAAATAGTGAACATTTAAACTTTTAATGTCTTATATTTAGGTATAACTTTACTAAGATAAAATCAGTTAACTGGTTACTAAGCTATCCAAAATAATACTATTAAAAATATTAAAACTCCCTTAAAATGTAATATCCATTACAGTCCAAAAACATCTTTATTAAGGATGAGCCAATCAGCGGCTGCAAGGATCTGCCCATCTGCAGTTTATCGGATATTTCAGATCATGAGGCGTCGTTGGGTGAGTATAATATAAAGAGCCTATTATTATCATGACAATACATTGTGCGGATTGTTTACTTTGGCCAAGTGCTTAACCCATTTGCTATATCGGTTTCGTATTCTTTTATACGGTTTTTTTTTACTCTTTATTTTTTGTTGGTTAAATGGCATTTCGAGGTCTGGCGAGGCTTTTGATAACGCATTTCCAAGAAATGGAAATAATTGAAGAGCAAAATGTTGTTGAAAAGCAAATGTTCAACCATTATATAGTTGTGGCCCTATCTTGACTCATACGTGGCTATATATCTATCCACAATACTGGGAAAGATTACTTTTGTTTATATATAAGTATGTATGTATGTATGTACTGCATCCATCACCAATGGGGCCTGATCCCCTTCGGGGTAGATTAGGAGTACTTACTTGGTTTTAATGAAAGTATATTATTCAGAATGGCAAAAAATGATAGAGTATGAAGTTTCCTATAAATATACTATTGAGATATTCCCCAACATTCTAGAAAATTGCTAAATGTGCTCAGAAGGACATATTTCAGTCGCCGAAACCGAACATAATTTGGCTAGTTGTTTTTGCGACTTTATTATTATTTTTTTGCCTTTTGAACTGGGCGATAAAAAAGGCAAAAAGTAGTCAGAGGCAGGGGGCTGGAACGAACCAAATAATTTGGCGATAAGATAAGCTAACAAAAAGCGTGTTGCTGAAAAAGAGAACCGACGTCGAAAAAAATAAACCTTGCCGAAGAAAGATATTTTGCCAGGTTCCCCCAGAATGGGTGTGTGTGTTATAGCAGCATATCGTGTGCATTTATTATAATGTAGTCAATGGAATATACATAATTCCCTCGCATAGTTGGGTTCATATTTCAGGGAAAAGTCACGTCGTTTGCTTCCGGTGGGCCCAGCCCCCGACACCGAGCTATAGGCTCCTCCTCGGCGAAGGCAAAGTGCCAAGCGAACTTACACAGATTCATTCAGTCACTCAGCCACTCATTCATTCATTCATTCATTGGCTCCTTTGGATTCTTCTCAAAAAAAGAAAAAGAAAAGAACGAACGAGATCTTGCTGTTGAATACATTTGCATGGGAAATACACGAAATAAATATATGAAAATGTGCAGTGCTACCTAAAATGCCGCCCCCTTTCAGTGGCTGCTGCTGCTGTCAATCAGGCAATACGTCAGTCACTCACTCACTTACTCTGTCAACTGTTCGTATACGTAATGTGACAAACATCGCTGCCGTTTTTGTTGCTTTTCCCTAGCATATGTCTAGTATACTTTAGCTATTATTACACGCACACTCTGAAACAGCTTCATTTGTACGTTTGTTTTTGTATCGGACAACGTTTTATGGTAATTTGTTATGCATCTTTTGCTCTGTTGTTCACGAACCGAGAACAATGTACGAAAAATGTGTTAATAATGGGAAATTCTCGTTGTTTTTTTGTGGGTAGCACTTAGGATATGCAGATATCGTCAGTTCAAAGCTTGATGTCGAAACCAAACCAATAATATGTTGTTAATGCAGGGAACTTCCGAGGTATTTATTTAAAGACAAGTGTATTGTGTTTGTTTGTATATTTTTTCGGGTAAAAGCTGAAGCTAAATACAATTTATAAATTAAATAATACAATTTTTTATAGTTCATAATTGATACCAACAAACTGATCTGAAAAAGTAGGGAAACATTTGGTCCTGACTCTACGTAAATATATCTTTGCATCTTTGCATCTCTCAATTTCTTTTTTTTGTATCTGTATCCGTGGCACACATCGAACCCAATGCACTGCCCCAGCTGTCCAAGTCACTGGCAGAGAAACGATCTTAAAGCTGTTTAATGTTTATAAAAACAAATAATACAAATCTTGCTGGGGATTCAGTTTTTTGCTGCGGCCCAAAACGGCGAGGCAGCCGCCACCGAATGAAAAGGAACCCGAAAAACGTAAAAAGTATTTATGTATTTATGTCTTATCGCTGCGTAGAGATCAACAAAGCGCAAACAATTTCAATGTCAACGCAAACCCAAGACTAAAGTCAGTGCCCAACTAAATATACAAATGGCTAGTGTACACTGGGGTGGACCTGAATGGTTTTACGTAAACGAGTAAAAAAAAAAAAATATTTTTAATTAGCTTTAAAGATGCTTCTCAAGATAATCACTCATACGTAGTGTTGTCTCTGTTTTTCTGTGTGTACAACGTGCTTTCTTTATAAGCTCATAGCCTATTAATGGTTTTTAATAAAAACAAAAACCTATTGCGTAACAATATTATTAATATTTATTACTCATACGCAGTGTGGACTTAGCTTTAGTTTTTTTTTTAATACTTTCCAATTGATTTTATGTGAATAATCCGATAAGTTTGCCCAAGCAAGCTGAATTTAAACGGATTGCTGAAGATTTTAAAGGATTTTTTTAAAAACTCTTAGTTTACAAGAGGTCCACCCTACTGAGCCTATATAAAGGTATGTATGTACAATTCTACATGCGTTGATATGTATTAAGATACATAAATATATACCTACATATGTACATACATAATGTGGGACCCGAGAGTCCCTTACTGAAAACTGAAAACGGCTGGCAGCATGAACTTTTCGCTCGTCGCTAGAAGATCGCGGCCATAAAAATGGCAACAAAAATAAAAAGGGAAAAATAAAATAAAATCACGAGAATAAAAACAAAAAGCAGAGAAAACATGCAAAAACGGCGACAACTGCGCAGATGCTGAATGGAAAATGGGGATACAAAAAATACAACAAAATAAAAAGGGGGAACATCCATCTCGGCAGCAAAAGATCGGGAGGCAACACGTAAATTTAGTTTACATTATGTAGCGAGGCTGCCCTTATTTTAATTATATGCGCACACAGATGCCCGTACAGTGAGCCTTTTGAAGGGGGATCGTTGTGTCTTATTAACTTTTTGCAAAAGGAAGGGACTGGTTGCTAAGATTTTGACTGTATTGACAAAAACTAGATGGACAACGAGATGACTAATATTGATATCAAACAAGTGTCACAGACTAAAAGATATTCACAAACATTACAAATACAGTATAAACTATTCCCTGATATGTATTTGTTGACTGTATAGAGTGTTTTCTGTATGCACGCACACTCGCAACGCCTTTAATCATCTCTCATTAATCATAAACTTTGGAAATAACAAGAAACAAAACGAAATGAGCGAAACGAAATAATAAATAAAGCAAATTAAATTTTTGCTTATTTAATATGAGCTATGATTTGTACAAAAAATATTATTAAATTCTCAGAGAGATATTGGGCTCCACCAAAAATGAGGGAGAGAGGCAAAGAGCGATAGAGTGCTCCTGAGAGAGTGGGGCGTCGGCGCTGGCGTTAGCAGCGACGTCAGCGTCGTGAGCCCCACAACTTTCATTCATTTTGACGCTCATTTCATTCATCCCAGCGCAGTCGACGTCGAAGCCGACGTCGCTGCTCGCCAGAGCTCCCTCTCTGTCTCGCTCCATGGCTCTCTTGGGGCTCTCTCCCAAAGAAACACGTTCGTTTTCATTCATACTCGGCCAGGCAACAACAACAAAATTACTAGCTGGTTCTGAAAAAGCAAAGCAGCTATGGAAATAAAAAAAAAAATTAAATAAAAACTGTGGCGGCTTTGAAATGCAGTTGATGAATGGGGGGAATATGGGAATGAGAATGGGAATATAAGGCAGCGGCGAGTGGATCTTGTTTGTTGGTTCTTCTCTTCTTTTTTTGTTTTTGTTTTTAATTCGATAGCTGTCTGTCCATCTCGCTCTGCCATTCGGTATATGCTGATGCTTCCTCTGTCATTTGGGGCTTGACGTTTGTTTCCTTCCTTTTTTGCGTGTGTGCTGCTGCGCCCCTCTTTCTTCCGATCTGCTCCTTCTCACTCCTTGTCCATCTTCTAGGCTGGTTCCTGCAAACCGGCTTCGATTTCTTCTCTTCCTTTTCTTCTTTGCTTTGTCTTTTGGGGTCCCTCTTTAATCGCTGCTCCAGCTTCTTCTCCTTCTTCTTCTTTCTCCTGCTGGTGCTGTCACTAGCTCTGCCCCTGCCCGTGGGCGCGTCGCTGACTTTGGCTTTAATTTTAACTGCAGTCGATGTTGCTTTCAATACCCTTTCCCATTTTGTTATCTCTGTTCTGATCAAAAGTTTTCGAAGTTTTCAGTGAATTATTTCCTTTATTTTAAAAATCGAAGTTTTCATTTTTTTTTTTTTAAGGTTTTTAAGTTTTCTGAATCGTATATAATATAAAATTATAGGGGAGAACGAACTAAATAAGTGTAGAAAACTTCGGCTTGAAAAAGTTTGTTTTTGTCTTCCCTCTCCATTTGTTTTTACTGCTTGTTGTGTATTTATTTTGATTTTTAGCTGTTCGCTCTGAAACCAACTTCTTATTTATTCATAATTTGAACTCCCCCTTTTAGCCCGCTCCCCGTGCAGATCCCCCATCTGCAGCCGCCCCTGACTCCACGCACAATTTGTGGGCAGCTGCCGCTGCAAATGGAAAAGTGGAAGTATGGAAATATGTATGGAAAACTGGAAAACGAGTTGCCAGCAAACAACAAACACACACACAGTTGCTCGTGTTTCTGATTCCAAGTTTTTTGTTTTAATTTCAGTTTTTGTTACCTTTCAAATTTCTTGTTCACAGATCTTTTTTCCTCTTTTGCGGTTGTCGTTGGTTTTAGGTTTTTTTTTGTTTTTTGGTTCGTGGAACTGCTGCGTTAACAACTTTTTTGGTTAGTGGTGTTGTTGTTGTTCTGCTGCTTCTACAATTTTTCATTCATTCATTCATGCATACGCACACACACTCACTATTTGTGATTTTCGTTTCGTCGTGTTTGCTTTTTTCTCGCCTTGCCTTTTTCGCGGCTCTTAGCTGTGAGTGTGTGCGTAAGTTTCGCCTGATTCTGTTTTATTCATTCATAAATTTTTACAGCATTTGAGGTTTTTATGAAGGCATAATTCGCTGCATTATTCGATTTATTTTGGGTATATGGAAATTATGACTATGCTTCGTTATCAAAATATTAAAATAAAACCATTAATTAATGCATTTTTCTCTCTGTAGATATTCAAATTCAAATGTAAATCGCTTACAAAAGTCAAATAGACTTTATCTAATCACGTTCCCTAGCCGTCTCTGCTTCCATTTTCATTTCCATTCATCCCAAACCCCAAAAAAACCAAAACAATGTTATCAAAAACGTTACCCAAATCCAAAGCAAACCGCTTTTCCAACGGATGTGTCTAAATTAAGTGCATCCCATGGACAAATTAGCAGCGTTTATTGTTACAGTTTCTGTTGTTTTTCCGGATCTTTTAGTCTTCCAGTTGGATAGAGCGTTCATAATGCCCAGAGCCCGGCGCATGGCTAATCAGCACGCACCGAATTCTGTAATGGAAGTTACAAGATCGAAAATATTTACGACGTATACCAGTCGAGCGATGATAAAGCCGTCAACGTAAACAGCTGAGCCTGCAGTAAAGCCAGGGTGAAATGCTTACAAGATCGCCGACAAACTTCTGGGGCGACCCTCGTGCGCGTGCGACCTTCACGAAATTTGAACTTTACCAAATCGAAGAACACTCGCTCTCGTGCGCCCCCCAAAAAATCGAAGAACTTGGGTGTTGAGTTAACAGAGAGCAGCGAACACAAATATTTGCGGCTGGCCGATAAGGGCGCTTCTTATCGTCGGGCGGTATTCGGAGCACTCGGGGGACCCGGAGGGAACACCCGAGCACTCCAAAAATTATAATGCACTTAGCCTACACCTTGAAATATCGAACCACAGTGTCGTGAAGACGGTTACTCAACTGTTGCCAACGAAAACATGCTTTTGGTTTTTCTTGTTTAATTTTTTTTGCTATTTTAACTGACAGCTTTCTTACTTTTTAGTTTTTTGTCTGGTCTTTTAACATTTTTTTTATTTTGTTGCCCACGAATTAAAAATTTTCTAGTTGGACTAAGCAGATCCTAGTTGGAGTATGCAGATTCTAGTTGGACTGATCATATCCTAGTTGGACTACGCAGTTTTTTGTATTTTTTACATGTTTCTTACATGTAAAATTAGCGACATCTGTTGGCGAGAAGCTAATTGGTTGGCTGCAAAAACTATTGCCTACCTAAGGGGGCAGCTGAAAAAGTGGAAAATTAAAAACCATGGCATACCCCGAGGCTTCTCGCAAGAGTTACGGAAAATTCGCTTGTAAATAAAAAAATTATTTAATAATTAATATATACAAATTAGCAGCATATTTACGAATTGACAGTATCTTGATAAAAAGCTTTAGTTAATCAATGTATCTAAAAATAAATGTTCCTAATCCCGCATATCTGTCTAGAACTACTTTTGAGTGGCGGACGTTATTTAACCTTCAGATCTCATAAAATGTATAAAATACGCCTCAAATTTACTGACCAAAAATGTAAAGCTTTGTTTTTTGCCAGGCCTTAAAAGTAAAACGCATTAAAAAGTTATCTCAACGCGTGCCACAAACTAATTATTTGATAATTTGGCCAAATGAATAAAAACCGAATTTCCAAGAGCCTCTTATGGCCATTCCGAGACAAATTCAATTAATCATAAATGCCAAATATGGACCGAAAATACATATATTGGCGGAGAAAAGGAAACCGAAATGCCATTAGGAAATGCTGCAAGACAAGACGAACAAATATGAATCAATTAATGCAACAAAAGGCAACCTGTCCAAGAAAAAATAGAGATAATAAAGAGAAAAACAGAAAAATTAGATCTGTGCGAGCGAGTGTGTGTGTGTGTGGTGGATGTTGGGGCAACAAATTGCGGCAGTGAAAACCCGTTCTTGGGACAGCTTCAATTGCATTTTATGATTTACCAACCCGCAGCTAGCGGCAGCAGTCGGCCAATTGATAATGCAATCGATGAAAAATTGAATCGCACAGGATCTCTCTCGATCCGAACCGATCCATATAAATATCTTTCGGCGCTCGCGGAGCGGGGCCGAGCGGAGTGGGAATATGAGAAGAACACCTGCCATGTCATAATGATTGTGTCTGCACAATTTTCCAGTTGCCTGCTTCTAGTCCCGGAGTCTACCCAAAGTGTTCCAGGAGTCCTCGTCCAGGTTCTATCGATCTTCGATCGCCAATCGATCGGCAATCGAAGCGTGTCCACCTGGCCAGGTCCAAGCAACGTTCTATTTCGCTCTCTTGGCCAATTTAACGCTGCCGCCACTGCTACCCCTTTGGCCAATTGATAATTTAACGCTTCAATTGGCCCAAAAAGTCGCGGAGCTCTGTCTAAAACAAAGGCGTTCTATATATGAGCCTATGGGCCATTGCCTTTCGGGTCTTTATTATATTTTCTGCCTTGTCATAATTTGTTCAGCATTTTAAATTAAACTTTTTCCGTCTTTGCCTCGTGTAATGCCTAATGGCCTTTGTGTGTTTTAATGTCTTTTCTGCAATTGTCATTTGAATTAAGAGCCTATTCGTTGCGCTACTTTTGACTTGAATGGTGGAAGTTTTAACTAAGTTGATCGACGGATCCTATTCCATTAAGTGTATGGCAAAGTATATCAATTGGAACGGTTTTAAATTAACTTTTTTGTTAGAGACGAAAGTCATCATGTTAAGTGAAACCAAATAGTGTCATGTTGAAGTTAATAAAGTGACTCTAATTCAATTTAATATCTTGTGTTTATTTAAATATTATTGTTTCCTTTCTCTTGGAAAATTCGAACGATCGCTGACTTTAAATCAAGTTCATTTAGCGAAAAGCTTTTAAATTATTTGCAGCTAAATTTATGTAAATGCTTTTATGGCCAGCCAAATGCTTCTTTTTTATTTATTACATGAGCCACTAATCAAGTGATTGGAAGCTACCACAATTTATTCCCCCGTGGATCAAGTAAATCGCTTGGCATAACTTAAGTTGAATTATTTGTAAAATGAATTTATGCACAGCTTTATTTCTGATCATATCGTTCAATAACTTTCGCTTAAGAAGATCTCTAGCTAATCAAAGTCTGCCCATAAGTAACATCTTGAAGATCATGGGAGATGATCCTAACTCAAGAGGGGTCTCCTCCACCACTTGATCCCTCTCTGTATCCAGCGCGTTGTTCGGCAATGTCGGCACTGGCGCTTTTGTGTCTATTCGAACCGAAAATTCTCTAAACAAAAACAATCGATAAATTTCCATAGAAGATTGCTGCAAGTGGCCGAGGGTAGCGCCATTCGCACAGTGGGTTACCTTTGATGCCGGGCGCAATTTATCAACGCATTTTATTGAGTGTTTTCGTAGCTCGCCTGCATTTGAAATCCTCGCCGCCTGACGCTGACCATAACACCCACAATCGAATTCGATTCGGAGCTCTTGGGATCGTTGAGGGGGGATTTATAGGGGCAGAGGGAGGTTGTGTGACTCTCCGAAACTCTGATTGTATATACAAGGGAAAATATATTTATATAAGTATACTTTTTACAGTGCGGTATGTGAGTATAGGGAAAACATACCACCAAAATGGTTCGTTAGTACTATTAGTTACTACTATTACTATCAGTTATTATAATTTATTCATGATATAAACTCGACTTTCTTGAAGATATAACTTATATTAAATAAATAATATTATTCCTTTTAAATGTTGTATAATTCAATTTATGTTTTTGATACTATTAAACATTTCCTTTCTTTAATATTGTCTTTAAATATATTTTATTTTTGGTTTTCCAACATATTTTCCCAAACGTAGCGAGTATTTTTTCAAGACACCTACAATCTTGTTACCCACTGTACTAGTAATTGTGTTTTTGGTATGCCTAAAATCGGAAGTTAATTTATGCTAGGGTTAAGCATTTACTTTTGTTTATTTGAAACCCGCAAGATTTGTGGCTCTCCACATAAATTTGTTTGTCAATGCACCTTTCTCTTCTTGGCCGACCTCCCCCGCCTTACCTGCCACCCTCCAGTTCATTCTTTCTTGAATTTTTCGTTTCGTTGGCTGTTGAAATCCATTTAGTTTTATTTTTTAATTGCGTTTCGGTACATTTGTTTAGGTAGCCGCAGCATCGCGCCGAGGAGTGTGAAAATTCAGAGCCTGCGACTGCAGCACATTTTTATATAGTCGAGGGGGAATATCAGCCTGTACTTGGACCGCTTTTCTTAGCCATGGCTAATGCCAACAAACACTCGACTCTACTCCGCACGCAAGCTGCATTTGCGAGCAGGTGAAACTTTTGCCCAGGTAAAGGTGATGCCTAGGGAGGGGGGAGGGAGTAGACAGGGGGGCTTTTGGGGGAGTGGACAGGCGGTTGGTTGGTAGCAGTTTGAACAGCTGACCAAACCACTTTTGTGGCGCGGCATTAAAACATAAAACTGGTTGACTCTCTTATGGGTCCTGCTTGCGGTTGGGGTCCATTCCCTTCCCTCCCCCTATTCACTGGTATCTCTCTATTAAAAATAGTCTAATGATCAATGCCACAAACCTTAGCGATACACTGAAACTAAAACATTAAAGATCTATAGTTTTAAAGTTAAACATAAAGGTTCGTACGCATTTTAAAGTTAATCTTGGGTAAACAAATATGAATCCCTTTTAAAAATGGTTAGTTAGAATGCTTTTATCTTAAAAATAAACAATATTTGAGTAAAGATACAAATTCCCTCCAGTGTAAATATGCAAATAGAGGAGAGAGGACTAGACAAGGAGGTGAGGGAAGGTGTGCCTAGGGTCCAGTTTGAGCATCCTCGCGGTGAGCATTGTGGTTCTAGGGCCAGCATAGGCCAGGTGCTAAGACAGGCCATGGAAAAGGAGGCGAATCCGCTGGGGGAATATGCAGAGCGGGAAGTCAATCCAGTTGTTCGACCGGCGTGGGCTTATTACCAGCAACCAGGCACCACCAGTTGCCATCAACCTGCAACCAGCTACAGCATGCATCTTCATTTCGAGCTGCTGCAATCAGGAAAAGAAGTTATCACCATGACCCCTGCCAGTGGGATCTATCCGCAGTCCCCCCTTTTCCCTCCACTGTAAGACCAATTATATGTCGAAAAATTAAGTTAATGCCGTGTGGGCTTCCCTAGTGGCGCCAGTCTTGATATCTTATTTAAAAAACAATTAATATTTTGCCTCTTTTGGGTCTTTTAATTCGTGTTTTATCATCCGCCACTCAGCGGGATGGCTGAAAGTGCCTTCCGTCACACGTTTCGGGGGCCATTTTCGAAATTCGGTTATCATCAATTAATGGCCAAATATATTTGTTCGTATAAACCATCAGTCGGAACCGAAAACGTCTCAGCCATAAATAAAGCGAGACAAAATGTTTTTACAGCTTCAGATACATTTAATTTCAATTCATTTCGATGCGTTTCGTTTTCGGTGTCTCTTAATTTATTCAAAGCCGTTACCAAATTAATACTTAAGGCCACCGCATGATTGAGATAATGCCTACTCTTAATGTCATACGGGAGTTCTTCTGGGGATCTCTTAAGTCTGAGGTTTTAGTTAGTTTGATACCTAGCCCCTGGAGTGTGTGAAAGCTATTAAACCTGATGCTGGGGTTAATAGAGATTTTTATTTAATTGGAAGTCACGAACATAAACAAATATATTTGATTTTAAGTTGAGTATCAGCTTAGTAGTTCAGGCTTAAAAAAAAAATAATTAAAAATATATATATCCAATGAACACTTTTCCCCCTTAGATGCTTAGCCAGCTTTAGCTTTTTATCATTCCGTCTGCGCTTCGTAATGAATAATTATTGCTAATTGATGCTGATAAAAATGAATTTATGAATGTGTTTCTGTCGCCGTTGCGGTCACTCTTCTATCAATTAAATTGGTTCGCCTCGGACCTGCTCCGACCAGTTATCAGCCACGAATGGGTAAAATGACTAACAGATCAAATAGGTGGATGTGATGGATACACATGGCCATGGGAATTTGCGTTGCCAACGGGCAAGAAGTTGGCCATTTTTATCTAAGCAATGGCAACCGCTAAGCCGGGCCAACTCCTCTCTCTGTGCTTTTTAATATACGATATTTGTGTACCGAGATGCGTCACTGAACTGCCAGTACCCAGTCCGAGTGCGAGTCCCCGAGTCCGAGTCGGAGACCGAGCCCGATAAAGAGCGAAAACAAATTTCATTCATGATTCGAGATAGGCCGGCGAAGGCTTCGCATTTGCGAGTGTATATAAACTATAATCTATCTGCATGGCAGCGGGCACACAAACAAAAGATACACTCGCACACATCGAGCATATTTAATTTGAGGCAAACTAGCAATGATTAGGAACATCCGGTTTACTAACCGAAAAACCAACCGAACGGGCGAGCAAACGAATCAACGGAGCCAACGAATCCAACCCGGGCCTGTCCAGGCATCCCATCCCCATTGAACAGTAGCCACACTGCCCAAAATAGTAGCTTCCTTTAGCATATAATCTCTATAAGATACCTGAGGAGGTCCTTGGGTTGATGAAAGGGAACATCTTTAAATTTAATTATTTATTTATAAGAAGGTCTAAGGTCTCTTAAGGGATGCTTAAATTTGATTAGAATCATAAACCTTTTCTACTATTCCATGAAACTGCAGACAGAAAATGTTAAATATTTTTGTCAGAATCATATCCTTTTATAATTTAAATAATAATAATTAATACAAGTTGAAAATATTTCTCCCAGTGCCTTGCGACAACAGCAACGACACTCGTCCCATTCAACTTGATTCGTTCTTACGAGTTTGTGTCTACGACATGGTCATCATGAACAAAGGCGAAATCGTCTTCATCATCGTCTTTTTTCAACCGTTGAGGCGGTGATGTTGAGCTCTGAATCTTGGATCTTGGAGTTCGGAAGATGTGAGTGTGTGTGCTGAGTGTGGGGTGCCGCTGCTGGACACTGGAAGCGCCATCCGTCGAGGCCCAGCCTCTTCAGCCTCTCAGTTCTGGACATAAAGCGGATAATAATGTTGTTCTCGTTGCCTGCCTTTGCTCTCGGAGGCTGTGAAATCTTCTGTTTGGAGTTTGAATTGTGTGTAATTTGTTTGCTGGCTACTGCGCGGCTACTGTATTTTCTGTCCCAGCCTCCAAGAGCAGCTCCACTGCTGCCTGAACATCTCCACACGATCACTTGGGGGACGTGGATGGGAAGGGGCTCTTTGTTTGTTGTAAGCCGCGACAATCGATGTCTTCTCTTCGGGCCTCTCTTCTCTTTTGGATGCCCCAACTGATCCGATCGGCATTCGATCGTTCGTGTTTATCTTGCGCTTTAAAATGTGAAGTCTCTTCTTGATTTTTCTCCTTCTACTCCTCTGGTTTCCCAACTGAGCTCCGACTTCCTTTTGGTGCTTCATTAAGAGCTTTGGGGGGGATTTTTCCTCTTTGGTTGCGCTCAATTATTGATATTCATATATTGGTAAATTAAATTAAATTGGAGCTGAACGATTTATCCTTATATATTATATTATATATTATATATTTTTAAAATTAATCACTCACTTTGAGACATTATGCTGGATCTGGAGTTGATTGAAATATGTTTTATGTTATATTATAAGATGTCATGCATTTACCTGGAAATCTTTATTTAAAAAACATAATCCTACTTTAATTTATAAAGTTTTCTTTACAATTAAATAATTCTAAAAGTTTATATCTTTAAATGTTCTGAAATACGAGTGGTTCTTCCCATTTAAAATAAACTCAAGCTTGCGGTTTCTCACATATAAGATCATTACCAATCCCAAATCATACTTCCGTTTGCCCTAAATTATAATCAGAACATTGAGTATATATTCCCGTTGTGATTTCTAACTCTAGTTTCATTCATAATCTCTTTCCAAGTTCCGTTTAATTTCGCCAAATTTATACAAACTTTGCTCATTAGAATTTACAACTTGCCAACCAATGTGTATTTCCGATAATCTACTGTATTTTTGAATACCTAATTAGCTCCGATCGGGTTAGTGACCGAACCCATTGAAAGTGCCGCTTCCCATTGATATCTCCATATCTAATTTATGCGTAAACTACTGATTTGATGAGGAGGAACTTGTGAAAATATTAAACCGAACTTCCCATAGCAATTAAAAGCCAATTAAGACGATATATGTATATCATCATCCACTTGCCAATACATGTAGAATGAACTAGTTTGGGCTGTATTATTTTCTGTTACAAGTCTCTGTGGGTCTGCCAGCTTTTTTACACATTCATTGATTAAAACAAATTGATAATTAATAACTTGGATGGGTGCAGACAGGTATAAGAAGAAACACGACAAAAAACAACACAAAATAAAATAAAAAAAACAACAGCCAAGATGGAGAAACTTGTTTGGCCCGGAAACATATCCTGTGTCCATTAACTGTTTTACGTGCTTGACAAACTTCCGCAGTGGGAAAAAGAGTTTGCTTTAGTTTTCCCAACCCGCTCCGCTTCCTTCGCTGCTGCTGCTGCTGCTGCGTTGCAGTGGCTGCTGCGGATGCTGCAAATAGGTTGGACCTGGGCCTCGCCTGTCCCGGCCCCACTTGACCAGCGGACCACTCGATGCTGCAGTTTTCTAAGCTGATTTGAATGCCAGATACTACGAGTCGATGTGAGGCAGCAACTTTCGCATTTCATTTGGCACGGAGTCGGAGTTGGAGCTGGAGTTGCAGCTCCCCACCACATCATTCACTTGGCTTGGCTTTGCTCTGCTCAATATCAGGCCAGTTGATCAGTTCCCCCAGCTCCTAGCTCCAGCTCCAGCTCCAGCTCAAGCTTCAACCCCAACTGCGAGCGCAGCTTCAATTGAGCCCCCCGAAAACAGAAAAGAAAAAGTTGCATGCGTTTCTGCTGAGACTATTTCAGGATTGGATGCTTTGTTGTCCTAGGATACTCTAATAAAGGATGGTTTTAATTACTCTTCTAGGAAATAATTATATTGAAATTGTAATACTTATAATTATAGCCCAAAAAGATCCATAAAATATAAAAATAAATTTAATTTTAATCCAATTAAGAGATATTATACGGTCAAAGAATAACAGTTAATCCCTATAAGTAACTCCTTAACCCAAAGGGTATCCCTCATTCGTTACATTCTCCTTTGGTATAAAATTCGCCGAGTTTGTTTTTAGTTTCTTCTCACATTGACCGGATGAGCAGCTGCTGGGGATCAGGTGAGGATGAATATAATAACATAAACCCCAATATCAACAACGGCAGCGACGGCCGATCGATCGGCGAGCGAATGGACCAAAACTGACGAAACCAGTTCCCATTGAGAAAACGGCGAATCGCCCAAGGGGGCGGAGGATTGAGCAGCTGGGAGCTGGGAGCTGGCAGGGATCGGGTCGGGGTACACCACTGGCCACTACATGAATTAATCACTTCGTTTGTAGTGGACCCGGTTGGGGAGATCCGAGAGCAGGCGGGTGGACGTGGACGTGGACTGCTGCTCGACTGGCATTAACCCAGCATGTGCGGATGTCGATGTGGATGTGCGAGTTTTCCAGATCAACGGATCTCCCTCTGTGTGAATGGAGGCACCGGGTGGATGTGGATGTGGATACTAGTGTGAGCGTGCCAAGATTTTATGAATGAAATGATCGACAGCTGAATTGCAAAATCGTTAAACAACGAAAATCTTCCAATCTTGACGGCGGCTGAAGCTATTTGTTGTTGCTCTGGGTTGCCATTGATCCAACAGGTCGTCCATCTCATCGAATTGATCATCAAGACTTGGTGATCTCCCGATGACGATCATCATTATCATCATAACCATCGAAGTCGACGTCAACGATGTAGCGCCGATGGAAATCTAATTTCTCTTAATTATATTGCCAGCGATCTTTGCAGACTTAATGAGTGTTGATTAAAAATTTGTTGTTGCCCAATGATCTGGCCGGGAGATTTATGGCCGAGCATATAAAGATTTATATATATTGCCACTGGATATGCACAGATTTATTTGTGATTTCCTTCGCTGTCAATTGATAGTTTGGCCGTTGTTTAGATTCGGTTGAGATTCGATGGGAGTTCGTTATGGAAAGACCCGATCAGTTGGTCAGTCAATTAATCAATCAATCAATCGATCAATAGGCTCACACATTACACCTGTTTAATAGCCGTTGGACATGTGTGGGAATTATTATTGGTAGTTCTTCGGAAACAAATTGATTTGTGCACAAGGATAAGAATGTTTCAATAAGAGTGTAACTCTATATATTTACTAAAGGGTTACGAATTTGTTAAATAATAATTTCTTATTTATTATCAGCCGTTTTAGTAGAACTTGCTTTTAGATTTTCACTTAAAATAAAGCATGAACACAATTTAAGTCAATCAACTTGCTGTAAACCTTGTAGTTTATTAACGAAACATTTTTAAGCCGAATTGCCTCAATAAATTATTGTTCTTAATAATATATGAAGGAAGTTCAAACTATTCCTACGTCATAATGCCTGCGTCAGCCGCGTCAGAATTGAAACATAATTATCGGCTCAGATCTGCAATCACTTGCCTAAACATTTCCTTTCATAAAACACTCACATATGAGTTCTCTCCGCTATGCTGCATGAGTATATATAGAATTTTGATCGTGAACAAGCTGATTGCACTTCAAACAGTTGCCAAAGTGTCTGTTTGATATCAGACATTCGGCGATGCCTTCCGCTGCAGGCAGTGGCACGTTCCTGCTCCCTCCTCCACTTATTTCACACCTTTGGGGCATTATCCCACACCCCCAAAGTCCAAACCACAACACCCGAGTGCAATGGCAACAAACACGAGGAAGGCGAGAGTTCTTTGATCTATCGAAGAGCGAAGAACACCCCACCAACTCATAATTACTGGAAGAGCGCGCAGGAAGAACAATCGAATGCATATATATACATGTATAGTGGATAACCCCAGCAGATCGTTGGCCAGATCATAAACATTGATTTTTGTGGGATATTTTTTCAAAATTTCATTAGGGTTTTTTTCCTTCTCTCTTTTGTCGTTTGATGTTTTTCCCCCAAAACGGAAAATAAACAATGTTTGCAACTGGAATTTATTGTGCCAAAAAAAGTAAGAAAAAAATATAAAATACATATAAATCGGTTTAGATATGGCCAAGCTTCTAGTATATATTTTTGGGGGATTATGTTTGTTTGTTTGTAAACATTGACAAGTTCCGTTGAAGTTGCGATTGCAGTTGAAATTAGAAATGAGAAAAGTCGAAAATGGAAATTCGTAATTGGAAAATTGAAAATGCCGCGCTGTCTGCTAGGCTTGTATCTGTATCTGTATCTGTGGATGTATCTGTATCACTATTTGTATCTGTATCTGCTGTTTGTATTCTTTAATGTCTCTGCTCGTTGTTTTTCTTGTTGAAACAAAATACCCATAAAAATTTGAAAAACACCAATGTATCTGTGTGTGTTTTTTCCTTTGGCTTTGTGTTTTGACTGCCTTGAATTTCGGGCTTCCTTGGAGCATATTAAAAATGAATTTATTTGCTTTTAGCCAGAAGTTTCGGGGAGGTGAACAAAAAAAGCTCTGGCCACCACCAATTTTTGGTTATTTGGGACAGACACGATTGATCTCAGTTCCGTTTGGCACTGCTACGTACGTACGTATATCGCCGCCTGTGAGAGTTTTCGTTTGATCATCAATTTTATGGCTCGCAATTGTTATTGGGGATTTCCACCGATTGACTTTGGCCTGTCCATATAAATTTCATGTTCTCCTGTTGATCGTTTGCTAAATAAACATTTTTACTTGCACAATGTTATTGTTGTTGCTGTTGTTGTTGTTGTTGTTATTGTTGATAGAAACAGCCAGAGAAAAACAGCAACAAAAGCTGGAAAACGTTTCTCACTTTCGAGTCAAATAATTGCGGCGATAATGTTATGTCGGAAATTTGTACATTCTTGGAAATGCATTTCAAGCTATTAAAATTTCTTAGAATATTGTGTAAAATATAATCAGCATATTTCTTCGGCTCACAGTTTATGATTCCAAAAGTTACTTGCTTTACAACTCGATCGAAATGTGAAAAGGCAAACGCACAGAAGCTGCTCGGGTCACTCAATTTAGTCGGAACGCAGTGAACTATGAATGCTGATTTATCATTGTGAATAAATGCAATTAGACAAAGTGTCCGTCCGTGTCCGCCCACCATCAATTTAGAGAGAGAGAGAACAATTAAGCAAGAGATCTCGAAGAGCAGCCTGGTGAATTGGTTTTGTGTGTGAGATTTCCATGGGCTAATTGAATGAAATTAAAATTGAAAGAGCCAAATTAAGGCAGCAGCACTTGGCGACAGAAGACGACCCTCCCTCCGTGGCAAACCCGAATAAGGAGGGGAGCCTCAGGTTCCTAGAACCGGGCTTTATCTGCACTGAGTCAGCGAGTATGTTTGCCAACCAAACATATCTAAAGTTATTGCTAGCGCTACTAAGTGTATATCTATTGATCGGTCAAGCTGTCTGGGGTCTTCGAAGGCCGCCAGACAGCGGGTTGCCTTTGTTATCAGCCGTCGGAGTTCACTACCTGTCGGTGACTCAGTCCTGACCAAAATCCGAAAATCCCAGCCCCAGTCGGCAGTCCCCTCCGAAAGTAAAATCAGCGCTGGAATTATTGAAGGGGGAGACAAGATCTCGGCGCGGCTTGGGAAATATGTTTGCAAAATAAAGTAAAAAATAAAATGTAAAAAGAGAAACCGAACAGAAGGAGTTCGTGGAGGAGAGATTTTTGGAAAGATTTTTCCCACGCCACAGACGCCAAGTGAGTGGAGTCCTCGATCCGCGGGTTATACCTAACCTTGGGGGAATTGGCGAGGAGGGCAGAGAAGCCGCCAAAGGAGTCCACAAGTCGGACATGGCTACAGCGGAGAGGGTATGCAGTCCTTTTCGAGGATCATTAGCAGGTAAAAGCTGCAGGACGCAGACTTATTGTGTGTTGTTTAATCCTCCCAGCGTATGTGTCTGTGTAATTTGAGTCTTTTTAACATCCCATTTAATACTCGTTTATAATATAAATATATGTATATATATTTAAAAAAAACCTGTATTGAAATCTGTCAAAATAACACAGCGAACAATTCAAGTTCAAGTGCGTGGGAACTTTATTTTCTGCGAATTTCACAATCCGCGAGAAAGAAGCCACAGAGAAGATAAAAATGGTTTGGATATTAATTAAAAAGGATAAATTAAATTGAAGGAACATGTATTAATACATTATTTTGAGTTAAAAGAACATGCTCTTACCATATATGAAGAATATGTCTTTTTAAAGGCACACTCTTCTTATTTCCAAGCACTTTCTTTCCCTAATTTGCACCCTTAATCCCCTGAAAATACCTTAAATATAATCCCCTTGATATCCATTGATCCCAGACATGATCCTCTCGTGCAGTCGGCTAAATAAATATTCCCATAATTATGGAACACACCTGAGGTGCAACACTTTTCATGTCCATTGATTGTCGAATGGGGGCTACCTACGTCCGAAATTGGGCAATTAATTTACTTTTGGCCTGGCCCCTTCCTCCTGGAATTGGGTTCGATCGCTTTGCACCCTGTTTGCAGCAAGTGGCTGCTACGTGCAGCGTGCAACGCATCTCGTGGTGTTCGAACCACGAATCTCAGCTGCAGCATGCAACGCACACAACTCACATATACACACATACACACACGAGCGCGGCATTTAAGTGTTGAGTGTGTAATTTTATATTTCCGGTGTAGTAAGTTTCGTACGACAACTCCTCGGTTCTTTTTTTTTTTCGTCCTCTTATGGAGGGTACTTCGACTTTGATATGAGATTTGTGAAGATTTTAAATTCACAAAAATGTATTATTTGTTTATATTTATTTCGATTTTAACTTCAAGTAAGTTAATAGAAATAAAACCGTAATTTAAATCATTTGTTTTATTTATAAGAATTTAATATGAAACATGTGAAAGGGTATACTCATTTCGGCTTTTAAAATACAACTTCCTTTTCTGTATTTTTATTTTATTTTTTCTGTTTTATAGACGCTGCCAGGGTCGCATCCCCCCTTCTTTTCCTTGTGATTCTTCTTGTTAGCCAGCGCACTTCTCTTTTACACTTGCTTTCGCCCCCTCTCTCTTTCTACTTTTGCTGTTTCAGCTGCAAATGTGCAACAAGAAGAAGTGATCGTTTTTTTTTTTGTACCATTTTCCTTTTGCAGTTTTTTTCTGTCTTTTCTTTTTTTTTTAACGACGTCAACAGCACACAACTCACACAATTCCTGCAATTATTTTTATATCGAAAACTCCCCACAACCTCCCCCCCCCCCTTGTTCCCGCTCATGTTTGGACCCCAACTCTAAGAGCTCCCAAGTCTCCAACTCCCGCTTAGCCTCCTGTCATGCATACATATTTATTTATACTCGAATGTGTATTTTGTCGTAATTTGGCTGCACATTATTTGATTTATTTGCTTCCAATATAATTTTCAGTTTTAGTCTGTCCGTCTTCCATTCTCTTTTTATTTTTTATCGAGAATTTCAGATTGGTTTCCTGGGTTTGTTTTTTCACGATATTAAGGAAAGCTAAAGTGCATATATGGAATTCGAGGAAATGCTGTGACGTTAAGACCAATGATATCTAAAGATTCATGTTGATTCTATAGAGACGATAATTTTATTTTAAAATCTCCTGGGAATAAAACTTGTGACTATAGATTTGTGGAAAATTAACTAAGAGTTTTTAATGAGTTTAAATTCAAACTCATAAGCTTAACTTTTAAACGGAAAAAAGTCCAAAGCGCACAAGGATTATTTATGTCTTGCGTTCCCCTAAAATTCCCAACGGGTTCTGACCGCAAACAAGTGCCGTTTTACAGTCACTGATGGGGAAGAATTACCCCAGCTTGATTCTAGTCTTTGACAAGATCTTGAAGAGTTTTTTTAATCATACTTTTACTTACATCTAGGGTATATCGTGGTCTAATACACCCCCACTGTGATTTTTCTTATGTCGACAGCAGTGTTTTCCAGGAACTTGTCACATTTTGCCTCTGCTTGGATTTGTATTTATTTAATTCCTCTTACGACGCCCCTTTTATTGACTTTATTTACGATTCAAGCACTAAATGAGCGGCGTTTATCGAGTCGACGTATATAACATATATACATACATACTTATATACAGATGTCTGGCCACCAACTAGAGTTGGAGCTTCAATCAAATTAGCTGCCTTGTCTTGCCCGAGGCGCGAATCGTTTATAGCTCAATGCCCAATGTCAAAGGACTTGCAAAGGCCAGCGATTGGTATTCAGAAAAAAACAAAGAAGTCTTTAGCAGAGTCTGCAAAGACCTACTTAGAGAAATGCTTTAATTATACGTATGTACGTAGGTACAGCTATCGGTTGCACCGTGTATTTAGACATAATTACCCCAACATCATCGGATCTGCCTTCCTCCCATCTGTTCTCGATTGCATATTGTTGTATCTCCGCTGGTTCCCAACTCTGCCAACTCCCTGACTCCAGCCCAGCCGGAGACCGCCCAGGCAAGGCAGAATATTATACAATTTAATAGAATTGTTGGTGCCTGGCCTGGCCCCCAACTACCAGCGACTCAAAGTTGAAGCCGAAGTTGGTAATGAAATATCTAACGACCGGAAGTCAATGGCAAATACTTAATAATGTTGTTCGCTGCCTTTGTGGTTGCCAGTTTGCCAGTTGTTGGCAGAGTTTCAGTGTTTGCCTTTTGGCTTTAAATACACGCAAGAAAAACTGAGACGAACACCTAAAATATAATGTTTAAATGTTCAACAAAAAGAAGCTAGTTAAGGAGATGTTTAGCATTTTATTTCAATTTAACGGCAACAAATCCCTATCTTGTTTCAAATTAATATTTAAGTAAAGTATAAAGTTTGATGTAGCAGAAATTAAATTTTCCTCGGTGCAATTTTCCTCCCTTGAAAATTGCGTGCAGCTTGTTGCACTTCCAGGTGAACCGAAGGGGGAAGGATAGGTGGCAGTGAAATTGCGCTTCAATTGCCTTTGATTCGATTCGACAATCAGACACTCAGACACTTAGACACTCCATTCAAATTGCAATTTCTCCGGTTATCGCTTGATAACGATCTGAGCAAAACAGGAAACGGAAATAGAATTTCATTGTTCACGCTTAGGCGCTGAAAAACGTCGATCACTGTGCTAGCTCGGCACTCTGTATTTCTGTATTTTTATGAATGAATGTGGGACTCCACCATCCAACGTTCGATGTTCACCTATCGGGAGGCAGGTCTCCATCGCCACACTTGATAAGACGTAATTAGTTCAAAAATAACCTGCACTAATAAATTTCTACGAGTCTTCGCAGTCCCCGCCCGATTTCTTGGAACTGCGATAAGATTTTGCCATTGTGTCTGATAGCCGTGTGCTAATTGCGCCAATTACTTACTGAACCCGATATTGGCACAAGTCAAGTCAAGTTTTCTTTGAGACGTTTTTCCCACCCACAGCCTACGTAAAGATCTCCCGGCGGAACTTATTGACGCAGATTCTGATAAACCCGAAGCGGAGCGTAGGCTTAATAGTACCCAGATTGTAGGGCCACGCTTACTTTCCGGTATTGTTGTGGTCTACGTGACCTCTCGGGAATATGCAGTTCGTTCTGAGTAATTGGTCCAGATCGGAAGGGTTTTACGCTTCAAAAATCGTTTCAAACCGGCATAACTTTGGATGTCGAATCCCCAAGGATTAATGGTTACTGGGCTATATACGTAAATTGTGAATCGTTTTTGGAAATTTGGTTTTATTAGTTTTAGTTTCCTTTGAAAAAAACGAAAGTAGATTTATATAAATGTTTAGAAATAGCCATTAAAAGTATATTTAAGAAATGCCGGGTACTTTATTGGTTTTGATTAAGATTTCATTGAACTCTTTTTGTGCAATACAAAGGAAACTGAAGTTCATATGAATTTGGGTATTTCCAAAAAAATTTTTATTTATAAATCTGAAAATTTGCTATACAGATATTTTGATTCTAGTTAAATACCCCACTTAATACTTGCAAATTTATATTTTAAACAATATTTTGTGCATTCGAAATTGAGTTATCTCCGTAACGCCAAGATAATCGTGCAAGTATTCCTTAATTAAAGGCCACCCACTCTGTTTAAATATTAGAAATAACAAGAATGCATTAATCATAACTCGAATAAATTAAGAAGCCCTCCCAGGAGTCCCAGCCAGCATGACGTGAATCTGGTTGGTTTTGAATCCATCTCCTCAGCCAACCCATCTCGTGAGCAGAGAAGATAGACAGTAGTGGTGGTGGTGATTGACCCATTTCCAAGTGGAGCTGCTGCTGCAAAAAAAGCAGAGTGACTAGTGACTAGGAGCGAACAATGAACACCTCATATGATTACCAACCGCATCGCAACGCTTAGGCCAGAGTGGCTCCAGTAGAGGATCGGCTAACCAATGTGTGTGGCCCAGCGGGTCCGCCAAGGTGCTCCCCAGTCCCAGTCCCGATCGCATAATGAATTTCGAACACGCACAGACGTTTTGTAATTTCGAGTTGTAAGTGCTGCGCTTTGAAGTGCTTCGCGTCGACTTCTTCTTCTACGACTACAAGTCATAATAATTGTTATAATACATATGTATGTATGCAATGCCAAATATGTACGTACAGGGCTCGTAGGGGCATAGTCATAGTCATATAGTCCCATAGCCATGGCTATGAGAAGTAATTTCTTTAACACGCAGGCCACCTTGGGACCAGTAAATACACTGTCAGGAATATATGGGAGAGACTCTTGGTAGCCTATAAAGAAAGGAATGTTTAAGATTTATTTTGTTAAATTGTTATTTTAACATTAATTCAAATACTTTATTTTGTCAAAATAGGTATTTTTATAGGCTTAACGGTTTATTAAACTCAAATTTAATATTAAATTTCGATTCGAACGTTATGTTATCACAATAAAACGACTTTGAGATTTTTGTAGCAGATATTAAGGTTCCTAGAATTTGTTTAGGAATAATTGTATTAATTTTAAAGATAAGTAGCTATCTTACAATTTAAATTACATTTTACCCGGCGGTTCATAAATTCCAGAGGATATAAAGCACTTTACCGATAAATGTTGCAATTTATATTTTATTTTTTGGTATGTATAGTAAAAAACTTAAGTAAATGAAAGTTCTATATTTTATGATATGAAATCATTTACTTTTATTAAAAAAAAAAAAATTATCTAAAGGAAGTTTACTTCACAATTTAATTTATAGAATCCTGACAGGATAAAATCAAACGTAATTAAAATGTCAATTAATTATTATTATTACCTAAAACTATTATTAATTTCGAGTCTTTATTGATAAAACTAAATAAGGAAGTAGTATACTCATTCTCTTTCGATTTTTGAGGAAGTACAAGCTATCTCGCCATCAACTAAAGTGATACCAACGTAATTATAGTTATTAGTTAATATATTCGGGCACTTGAGTATATCTCAAAAATGTGGATTAAATTCTTCCGGCTATTTTTTCCGGTGCTGGTGCACAGGTAGCAGAGGAAGAGGCAGACTGAAGTGTTGTTGTTGTTGGTGATAAAGGTGAAGCCCAAAGGGTTTCCCCTGCATTTGTCGCCAATTATGCGGTTTTGTGATAATGACCAAATGATCTCTCTGCCGGCGTCGCTGTCGACGTAGCACGTAATTCCAATTCATTCATAGTTTCGCTTCCCATTTCGTTGCGTTGCGTTACGTTGCGTTTCGTTTCCATTCATAAATTTACCTGGTCGCGTAGTCATCATAATAATAGCTTTATCTTATCCTCTCCTTCTTCTGTTGCTGCCTCTAATTTTGCTTTACCTTGGGCTGTGTCTTCTTCTTTCGCTTACTATCTCTCCCCATCTCCCTTTCTCCTTATCGCCTGCACTCGCTGTTCGATACATCGAACGGAAGCAGCGGAAGCAGCCGCTGTCGACGTCGACGTCGCATCGTCTTCGCTGATCATTGTTGTTGTCGTGTTGCCTTGAGGGTATTGTTGTGTTCCCTTACTACAAAATATCGGTGTCTTCTTTATCACTCTCGGTACTGCTTTTGTTGTTGTTGTTTGTCAATTTGTCTGGAGTTTCTTTTCAGGCGAATGCGCGTGTGAGGCAACACAAGAAATTCATTCATAAATTGCTTGTCTGCCTGTTTTCCTCTTCTTCTTTTTTCCTTGAGTGCCTGGGTGTGCGTGTGTGTGAGGGGAAGAAACTTGAGTAGATTTGCCATATGTGCACAACAACAATCTGGTTAAAAAATTATAAAAAACCAAAAAAGAATCAAGAAGTGTAGAAAAAAATTGGAAAGAAGAAAATTCAAGAAAAAATAAAATCCAAGAGAAAAAACTTATGAATTTAAGGATTTAGGGGAGAGAAATAAGTAAAATGTTTAAAATTATTCTTACCTTATCTAGGATCTTATGTAATAAAAAGTAAAAATGTTATTTAAGGACAAAATGTTAGGATTGATATTGTTATTATTATAAAGCGACTAATATCAAGACAAATCACTCTTAATTTGATAATTCCTAAAGTAATTTTTGATAAATTATATAACTAAGCTGTTTTTTATAAAACCTACTTTTTCACCTTATTATGTCATAATTTGAAGTCCAAATTTTAATGCACAACCGTGTTTTTCCCATGCAAAGTTAAAAAAAACCTCTATTTTTTTTAATAATATTTTTTGCACCTGTTACACCCTGTATGTGCCTGCATTTGGTCACCTGTTGCCAAAAAAAAAGAAAAGGAAAAAACTGTTTGCTCTTATTTGTGTTTGCTCTTTTTTTTGCTTTAATTTTTTCGTGTGTCGTGTGTTTGCTTGCGTGTGTGCTTTGTTTTTTTTTCTCTGCCTTTTGCCTTCTCTCGGCTAAACAAACAACCTGGCTGCGTCGTTGTTGTTTTACTAGCTGTAGCCATGTAGTCTTTGTTGTTGCTGCTGCTGCCGCCGCTCTGATGGCCGTTTCCGTTCCAAACACACGGATTCACAGATGCACAGAAAGAGAGAGAGAGCGAACACAAACACACACACGCACAATTTGGTCACGCTCGCGTTTCGTTTTATGAATGAATTCCAGTTCGTTCCGCCTGCCTGCTGGAGATTTACGAGTTCCTTTCCCACTTGTTGCGCTCTCGCGCTCCATCTCTCTCTCTGTCGCTCTCTCTGCTTAGGATATGCAGCGAGCTGCGCGGCTGCGGATACGATCGTTTCGTTTCGTTTCAGTTTGGCTTCACAAATCCAGCAATCCGATAGATACACAGAACGAACGACGAACGAATTTCGAAAATTTACTTTCCGTTCCGCGAACGTTTTGTGTTTTGTTTCGGCAAGAAAATAAAAAAAAAGAATTTAATTTAAATTTTAATCCCAAGAAGTGTAAAACCAGTTCGGAAACGCTAAGTGGCCAAGTGGCGCTGTGATATGTGCAATTAACATTTAATTACCACAATTAAGGCGCGACAATTGCACCCAGTTGTTCTTGTTGTAGTGCTGCTGAGATACAAACCGATACACACTTGTATCTCGCGACTTTCGCTGACACTTCGGGTCAAGATTGTGCCGCACCAATCAATTAGAATCAATTGATCCCACCCCTTGTGAGCGTGTGTTGTGAACGACCTCTAACCCCCGAACGAGTTCGCTGGGAAAACCCCTCAATTATGACCAATGAGTGGATCGATTGGAGCGACAGCCGCATGTTGCCGCCGCTGCGATCGGCCAACTACAACCACCAGAACTATCTGCACAATAGCAACTATCAGTGTTTCACCAGCAAGTTCCATCTGAAGGCCCAGAAGCTCCAGCAACTGTCCACCAATCACAGCAAGCTCAAAGGTGCAGCGCTTTAGCTTTTATAACCAATCCGCACAAGAATCTTTTACTTTTTATATTCTTTATATTTTTAATCGGATTTTTAATGTATCTTTTGGTTTGTTTTGTGTCTTTCAGATGTACCCACCGCCTTGCCACCCCTCACGCCCGGCACCAATCGCAAGGTCAACGAGGTGCTCAAGGCCTCCTTTGCCTCCTGGGAAAAGGAGGTGCAAAAGTACAACATAACCAAAGGTATGTGCAAATATGTGGATATAAAACAGAAATAAGGAAATTACCATTATTAAAAGTATCTCAAAGAAATATTCTATGACTACGCGCCCAATTCTTAAAAAAACCAACTGATAACGATCATAATTCATTATGGTGGCTTACTATACAGAATTTGATTAAAGCTTGAAGAACTTTAAGTGGAATAATGACCTTTGAACTTTTAAATTCTCGATTTCAAAGCTTTCTTCTCCCTAACAATACCCTTCGAGATAATAAATGTCCTAACTAACCGTGAACTATCAATTGGAGTTCCGGCCTCAGACCAATAATGAATATTAATAGTTTCCCACAGCAATAACAAGCCGCACTCGCGCTCCCACGCCTAATTAAGTCGCCGCAGAGCCGAGAGACATTAGAAAACGATTAATTTCCATCTCTATTTATATTTATATTTATATTTATATTTATATTTCAATCGTCACTTACGCTTAACACACCCCCAAATACTGATTCCCATGCAGATCCCCGTGAGTGGACGGAGGAGCACGTCATCTACTGGTTCAATTGGGCCAAAAATGAGTTCTCACTGGTCTCCATGAACCTGGACCCCTTCTACAAGATGAAGGGCCGTGCCATGGTCGATTTGGGCAAGGAAAAGTTCCTGGCCATCACGCCGCCCTTCACCGGCGACATTCTGTGGGAGCACCTGGACATCCTGCAGAAAGGTGAGTACGTGAGCTGCATAATGGCAAAGACAGGGAGAGTAAGTCACCAGCAATAACTCCAGTGGCGCCAGTAACAAAATTTACCTGTCCAAAAGCAAACCCCAAACGGAAGCCTGTCTAACAAAGTCAGAGAGGGAGAAGGCAAGCCTTGGGAATGGCGTTGCTGTATTATGTATTTTTAGTGGGGTTTTGGGTGGCAATGTGAACGGGTTTTCTGACCTGTTGAACATAGCCTTGACTCCTTATTTTTGTCCTGTCTGGCCAACGGTTAAATTTGATTTGTCGTCGAGGTGGAAATTGGTAAATACACTTGAAAAACAAAATTAAGAATTGGAAATATACAACTAAAATTAATATAATAATCCTCTAGTAAAGTCCGTCGGCTTTTTAAGTAAACACAAGTTCAGTAAACACAAGTTACCGGAATCTTTAGATACATGAATAATATTAACTCCACATATAGATAAATTTATCTTCCATTTCTTTATTGCCCAGCAAATACAGTAATCTCTGTGTAACGAAATAGGTGTGAAGCAATAAAAATAAATAGATTTTGCATTTCGTTTTTTCTTATATTCTTTATAATTTATTGAGTTTGCCAAGCTCTTAGTTCGCAAGTAAACATGTTTAGTATTTTTAGGCAACTAATTCTATTATTTGCCCTTTCCCATCAACCTTTTTTTATTCAGAATGCGAGAAACCAAATGAGGACATTGTGCATGGCCATTCCTTTGAGTCGGCCACCACCGCCTCGGTCTGTGGATCGGACCACCAGGTGGCCACCGCCTTCCCGCCCGAGTCATCCGCCCAAGCAGCGCCGCTCTCCAGCAGCAACAACAGCAGCGTAAATAGCCGCCTGTCCATGGATTATGGGACGTCGTCGGCGAGCAGTGATAAGAGCCACTTCCACCCAGCCACGCACAACGGTAAGCTAAAGATACACCTTTTTTTTTTTGCATATAATTTAAGTTAATTTGGAACTGAGAGGGTCAAAGGGTCACTGATTGAAAGGGTCTTCTTATTTTGACATTTTTTGTATAGGGTTTATATGAAATATGAAAGTATTTACCTTAGGTTTCACATAACTCAATTTATTATGTTTAAATTGAGACTTTAATGCTACAAAAATTATTATGAGCTCTAAATATAAAAATATATCTGCATTATTAAAGCATTTTTACCAATATTTAGTTACTAACTAACTATAGAAAGAACTTCCTTAAATTGTATTTGGTTTATTGCTTAGATTGTTTGTAGGTAGTACATTCAAGTTATTCCTTATCAACTTATGCGCAGTTTAAAAAGGTTGAAAGCACATAAAAAGATTATAATTTTCAAAGTCCTATCAATGGCTTGGCTGAGCTAAATTCCTCAACAGAATTACTATCTTTAATTCTATAAAATTCTCGGAAACCTATACTTTGTATAAATTGCGAATCTTATCTTTAAAACATAGTTCTGGTGCGAGAAATAGGTTTGGCAAACTGATAAGGCAGCTCTCCAAGTGATAAAGAGTATTGATGGCCTCTCATAAACTATAAGAAAAGGAATTAATTCACTTGATTCACTCAATGAATGAACAAAATCGTTCAGCATTCCTACACACAATCTACCAAAAATTACACCTCGATAATGGACGGTGATAAACGGCAATTGATCTGAGATGGATATGGGGATATTGGGGCTCATTAAGCGATCAGTTTTATTTACGGCACATCCTCCGCACCGATTTGGCCAAATGATGAACAGTTATTTGGCATGTGTTTAGTGCATCCGGCACAAGAATCTAAATCAAGAGCAGATCGCAGAGCCATAACTAAATTCAAATCCAAATCGAGAGCCAATTTAAACAATTCATTTGCACACAGATATATATACAGATACAGATACATTCTGTCGGCTCCGTGGTTTATGGCCGCGAATGCATCCCCAACCCCTGGAGAGCGATCTTATCTGAGTTATATTTTGTGATTTTAATTTATTTATGTGAAATTGAAACGGAAATTAAAATTTAAAACAAATAGCGAGACAGCTCGTGAGCGCTCGTCTGCCTGAGCCTGGCGCCAGCGTAGGCAGCATATCTAAATATCTATTTAAATTGTTTACATATTAGGCGGGGACACGGGAGTGCGTGCGATTGCGGGGCTACTATATGCATGGCGAGTCGTCGACGCCGGGGCACAGCTTGAGATTGAGATACATTTGTTTAATGCGTCGCCGTACAAATTGGAACACAGCAGCCAGCCAGCCAACCAGCCAGGCTCTACGCCGGAGCTGCAGTGTCAAGATGATGTAGTGAGCACTACGCATTCGTATGATTAATCAAAACTGACCCCCAGCACGGCGTCGTCTGCACTTGCCGGGGACCAGGCCCACTCCTGCCATTATAATAAATTAATTGAATTTATGGTCTTTGACACATTATGACCATAAATGTTTAATCATTTACATATCCCAGCTGCAGACGTGTGTGCGGCTAATGAAACAATCAATTCGCTGGCCAAGTCAAACCTAAACGTTTATTTGAAATATTTGAAGAGTTTTGAATACTCTTTCTATTTCGGAACTTTAAAAACATCAGCTATTTTAGTGTATTAAAATCTTGCAAAATCTATTCTAATTTTTTACAACTCTATAAAGTATATCTTTATCTCATCTAAAGATTCATTCTTCCTCTTTTAGAACATTTATTTCTAATCATTAAAAATACTCTTTAAATATATCTTCAAAATCTTAAAGAAAACCCAATCTCCCTTCAATGTCAGAGTGTGGCCGGACACATGTAGCTCATAACGATGGCTTCGGTGGCTAGGTTCTGGTCGTCAATTTGATTCAATCATTTGTTTTGTTGCTGCAGAGGCAGCCCCTGTTGTCATCGTTGTTATTATTATTCCAATCTTGTGGATAAAGCCACCGGCTGGGGGCCCCCTCCACCGGAGCCTCGTCTCGGCTAGTCGGCTAGTTGTTCCTGCGCAGGCCCGCATCTACGCAAATTATGCGACTCGGATCGGATCAGTTCGGATCGTTTGTGGCTGCTCAGAGGTTGGTCTGGCTTTTCTTAATTCGTTTCGATTGTCTTTTTGTCAGTCATTAATTTGCTGCATTTGCATATTATTGATGATTTTCCCCTGCCGATCGTATTTGCATACGAAAGTTACGGCTAGTTTGTGGACGACTGTGTGAAAAATGGATTGACCCGGCGGGAATTCTCTATATACGGGATGGGAAATGGGATCGAGGCTTAAAGGTTGCCGAGTGCGTGACTCGTTGACACTCTTAACCCGGCTCCTGGCACTCAACTCCTTCGATACTCCTTCGATAGAGGCCAATTATGCAGATGAGTGCGTTTGCTTTTATGGCATCCAGGTGTGCCATCGTTATTGAGGGCTTAAAACCTTCACGGACAGGCCTTAAAAGTCACTCATTAAAACTAAAAACAAATTATGATTAAGGGGTTATATACAGTTGTACCGCGCAAAAATATGAAGTTTTTTCGATTTTTTTTTGACACCATAAAGAATATTTATTTAAAATGTTTTACCGGCGTTGTTTAGTACATCTTTCTGGGTAATTATTTAAATTTTTTTTATAAAAAAATATTAACTAATAAAAAAGTTATGGCCGAATTCAAATACCCTCTTTTTCCGATAGTGACTTGCGGTGGACATCATATCCCGAGAACGGTTCATCAGAAATCAAAAATTAAAAAAAATTTCGTTAGTATATTGAATTGTCTAGTCCGTGAACGAAGGATTTGTAAAAATTTTGATTTAAAAAAAAATGGCGACGATTTTAACAAAAAATGTCCTTTTTAAATGGTAAAATTATCGGTTTTTATGCTCTACAAAAGGAAGTTTTCAAAAAAATTGAAAATCCTTCGTTCACGGACTAGTTTTTGAGATAATAAATAAGTGGTCAAAATTTGGTGTCGATCGGATTAATAGTTTTTTAGTAATCGTGTCCACGGGAAAGGTAACTTCGAAAAAAAACGATTCTGAGATAATCGCGTTTAAAGTTTCAAGTTTGTTCCGGCCGACGTGCAGGTTGTGCGCTATAAATAGCTACAACTTCGGTTCTAATGCCCCGATCGTTATGCATTTTTGTGAGAGTATTCTCAACAGTATATACTTTAAGAATATGCAATAAAAAAAAAATCGATTTTTTCGACTATCACAACTGTATATAACCCCTTAATTACACACATTAAGAATCGAGTTCATGCCTTTGGCAAACGAGTTTCCAAATCTTCCAACAGCCGAATAATAATGAAAACAGTGTCATGAACACGCTTCACTTTTGCTATGGCCAACGAACTGCGTCTTTTCTCATTTTTCCCTCTGTATTCTTCATTTAATTTGACCCTCCCACTAGCCTAGGCACCCCCGATCATCTCCCCCTCTATACCTTCTACTGTGCAACACCTACAAGCGGAATCAGCGAAGCGCAAAAAAGCTGAAAATGCTTCAAAGTTTCATCATCGCAGCCAAGATGCCCCCTAAAGAGGGGGAGAGCGAGGGGGCGAGGGTTTACTACAGTAGTTGAATGATTTACGGTGCTGCACTTTAACACAGCTGGAATTTATGCACAAGTCGGGTGTTGTTATTCGGCACTCATACCGAAACTGTGTACTATATTTCGATCGGCTTTCGGTACGCGCATCTAACGCTTAGTCAGCGGTCGAAACTGAATCACAGATACAATAGCCGCAGATACAGATACAGATACAGATACGGATACATATGTGAGCTGCATGATTGTTCGACGGACTATAGACTAGAGACCCCATCATGACCAGGGTCTTTCGATGTTTTGGTTGAGAGCGTATCTAGGCTAGTGTATCTTAGATATTTGCACGCAAAATTGCCGCTGCCTTTTTTTGGTTGTTTTTTTGTTTTTGCTGATTTTTAATTTTTTATATTTTTTTTTTGCCCCTGTGCTGCTTCTTCAGTCATTGTTCTGCTCTCTCGCCATATATCTCTTTTCAAATTTGATTTGTTTTTTGTTTTACACTCGCATGATGTCATTATGCCGACAAAACGAACGAACCCTTAATGAAACCCAAGTCGAAGAAGAGAGAGAAATCAAGTTTATTTACCTCCGGAGCTGCGGTGAAAATCATTTCCAGTCTCTCGCCATTGTTCACTAAATTTAGATTTGCGAAAATCGCCATGGTTATAGCTCTAAAGCCCTGTAGCTGTTCCTATTCTATGATTTGCCATTTGCTATTTGCCCCATTCATGAAGTTTTTGGTATTCGCATTTGCCTTTATTCCTCTGACGGCTGCTGATGTTGTGTTTTCTGTGTGTTTTTTTATTTCTACATAATAAAGTGCCTGATGCGTGAAATGTTTGTCCAAGCTTGAAGAGTTGCCATTGTTGCCCCTTGCCGGCTGTTGATTCATCATCATCATCATCGGAGCTGAGGCAATGTGGCCCAGCTCCATATAACCTCAGCCCAGGCAACCGACCGATCAACCGACCATAGAACAGCTCCAACTCCGGCTTCAGATCCCCCACCGATCCCCCGATCTGCTTAGTTGGTTGCCTCGCAGAATGACACATTTAATGCACATTTGACTTGTAGATCCATCCGACTGAGCACCTCCAATCCCTGTCCCAGCCCCATCCCCAACTCCATCTTCAGTCACATGTCTTCAGAGGTTCTCTTCGCATGTGACAGTTTGTAAATTCTCGGGTGCTTCGGCAACTCCTCTACCTCACTTGTTTAGCTACAGTTTGTTGGTTTTGAAAATGACAATGGAATGACAATCTTTACGTTCTCGCCAAGACAGACATGTGGCAGACAGACAGACAGTCATCGTGAATGGTGGAAAAGTGTGCTCAGCGTTTTCACTTTCATTTGTCAGGGCATCGATTTGATTTGCATGGGTAGCTGTGGGGTGTAGGGTTTAGAAGAAGGATTTATGACGCAGAATATTTATATTATTTTAAATATTAATGGTTTTTGAAAAGTATTTTACATACTAGAATACTTTTGGAATACTTTTGGAAGAAGAAAAATAAAGGAAAATATATTTTAAGGACTCTATAGTTTATTAGATTAATTCAGATTATAATAGATCGTGTTTATATTTCCCTAAATAATAAATATTATACTTCTTCCATCTTTAAACCCATTTATGTTTGTATATATTTTTCTACCCGTAATTTTCCTCACTTATTTTCCGCATAAATATCAAATAAAAAATTAGACCACAAAACGAGGCAATTTTACAGTTCCGTGGAATTCGAAAAGCACATAATTATACATTAGCAGAAAAATATGAATAAAACGTATGTAATAACCCCAGCGGAATTATCGGGAATCCAGTTCGTATGAAATTAAATACCTACCAAGAAGAACACACCCAATCCCTGTCCCATTACCATACAATGTGAGGCCAAAATGGGAAATATGATCACCTCGGACGATGGCTTCTGCTCCAGCTCCAACTTCTACTTCATTTACTGCCTCTGCGTATTAATTACGTTAAATTCAGCCATTAACGCAAGATAGTTTTCACCTCCCACAAATTGCTAAGGCCACCAAGCAGATCCCCTGAAAATAAAAGAGAGCCGAAAAGTCATAGAAGTTAGCTTTTTTTTGGAGTACGGAAAAGAAATCTTTTTCGATACGCAACATAAAGCTTAAAGAGTCATAACACGGGGAATTATGTTGATTGCAAATTTGTTAAGGTCATAAAGTGGAATTTCATTTTTAATTTCAACGCCATTGTTTTGCGAATGCAGAAGAATCGTAGAAGAACCAGAAAAGACGCAGAAGAAGAACAGCCGTAGGTCGGTTGGAAAAAAGAAGCATATTATTATGGCATTTAGCGGAATTTAAGGCAACCCACTTCAGGCTGAAGTCCGCTTTCAGTGCCAGCAAATTAATCATTCGCCCTGCTGGCTGCCCAGAGTGGAGGCGTGCCCGAGGGCGGGGGCGCAGCAGCGCCTTCAGGGCCAGAAATCACATTGTCACTAATTAACATAGTCGACGCCGTTGGGAGTTTTCGGACTACGCGCCTGCGCGCTTCGCTGATCAGAGCAACTGCTACTGAAGCTCTACCTGGCGGAGCCTCCATGGCTTTGTATACCTCAAAGTCGAGTCCGATCTGGGGTCTTTTATGGGTGTGGTGTGTGCTAAGGGGGAAGGCGGAGGGGGAGGCCCAGTGGCTTAGGAGGGGTGGGTGCCAGAGCGCAGAGAGCTGTGAAAAGTCAAGTCAACGTTTTCGGTTTTCTGCCATTTTTCACTTGCAAAGCCTTTTTCCCAGTTTTGGTTTTATTGTGATTAAAAAAAAGGTATTTATTTAAATACCCTGTTTTATAGGAAATATTTTACGAAATGTATATTATAATTGAACTGTAGATTTGATAAGGAGAAACTATTATAGATGAATTACTTTTGAATAGTAATGAAAATTGAAGAAGTTTATTAAAACAATGGTTTACAAGGATTATACGATTCTTTGGTATCTACTTTTTAAATTTACTCTTAAAAAAAATATTTTCTCTAAGGTTTTTGAGCTTATATTTATTCAAAAATAGGCATCTTCACCGTCGTAACCCATTTTCGCAGTCAAATTCTCCCTACGATCTGCATTCCTTGGCATTGTTTCCACTCCGGCGGTGTGAGTTGGCTGCATTCTGCGGTTGGTCTGCTGAGTGGCTTGCATAACAGCACACACTTATAGCACATATAGTAGGCTATAGCCACCGTATCACCTGGCTGGCAGCACGGGGGCATACACACTTATCTGTCTCAACGCTCTGGGGCAGAGTTACGCGGATTTCGCTTAATTTATTACCATATTCAGCTGAATCCGACTCGCAGCCAACCGACATTGGTTCTAATACTACGGTGGGTTCCCCCGGTGGATTCCAAATGGGATTCCGACAAGCTGGAGATTGGAACTGTGGAACTGATGTTGCTGCCGGCACATCAACAGCCACACTATTGTTATTGTTATAGTTGCTGCCTGTCGACGGCAGCGTCGTCTCCTCGAACTTTAATTTTTTACGTTTTATTTTTTACCTTTATTTTTCACTCTGTTGTTGTTTTTTTCTGTTTTTTCATTTTATTTCGTTACGTATGTAGATGTAAATTTACGCCATAGAAAAGCGTTACGGTCGAGTTCATCTAAAACAAAGAACGCTCAAAAGAACAACAACATAGGGGGAGAAAAAAAATTAAACATTAAATTTGTATAATGCAAAAGCCGCTAATAGTGGGGGAGGCCGGGAGGGAGTGTGTGTGAGTGCGATTGGAGGCCCGAAAAGGTAATGAACGAAACGTGAAACTGAAAGAGACGAATTGCATTTGATTTCAGATGCAAATGCAGGCCATATAGAGTGATATATGCCTTTATATATGCAGCGCTATAGCTAGGGTACGTACTACCTTGAACTGGAATTCTGGGGCTGGAGGTAACCCATTTACTCAGGCGTGTATCTTGCCAGCGGTTAGAGAATAGTAATATCAATAAGATGTGGAGGCAGGGATTTAACTATTAAGAGTAAACTAAAGAGTAGAAAGATCGATTATAATGATAGAAGTATTTAAAATGTATAATAGTCCTAGCCTTGATAGTTCAAACAGAACAATGGTTTGGATAGTCAAGTTCTAAACACTATTCATTTTTAACCTTTTAAAGTCATAAAATCATATCACAAATCTGAGAAAAAAAACTAATTAAAAGGTAATAATATCTAAGAGAATAAACCTAGAGCAGAGGCTGGCGGGTGTTGGCAATTAATTTGCAATCAACTTTCAAAACTCCATGTGCCAAGCAACCACTTCGGAGGCGAAGCACTTTATGCATCATTAAGAATTAGGCAAACAAAAACCCAAGCGACAAAATGGAGAAATAGTCTTGACAGGCGCACAGTTACAGCCACAACTAACAGATACAGATGCACAGATACAAATGTATCTCGCGGGGGTCTGTGCCAACGCTAGTTGCCCAACGAGCGAACGCCAATTTATAATTATTAACTCGCAACAAACGGCTGGCAAACGAAACAGATAAATGAAATCGACTCGAATATCAGATCTCGGAGAAAAAGAACCGAACCGACATCCGTTGGATCAATGGAGCTATAAGGCTTATGCATAGATAGAAAAGCTCAGGCTGAAGCCGGTTGGCGAACGACTCGACGAACCGAATGAATGGCCGAGTGAATCAATGAATGAGTGTGTGCCCGGCTGGGAATGAATGAACTGTAACTCGTTTTGGATTTGCAGACAATCCGCCAAGAGTTGGCTCCCTCCGTCCCGGCCTTAGCCCTCGCCCGCCCCCTGGGCTGTAATTTGGTTTACCTCTTTTTCCGTTTTTTTTTTTTTCGCTTTATTTTGTCTTTTTTCCTTATTTATTTGGTTGCCTTTTGAAAAGAGTTCACATGAGAGAGACGGCGAGCGGCGACAAAATGTTGACCGGATGTGAGGCTGCGTTTTTTTCTCTCCCTCGAAGCCGCCGCTCTATCTGCCTGTCTTTTCACTCCCAATACCCCTGTCTCCCTCTGGTTGCCCGGGCAGACATTAATTATATTATTAAAGCAAATTTCAACGCTAAAATTAATAACACTGATGAAATTATGTCTCGGTCTGCGGTTGCTGCTCTGGTTTTTTCATCTTTTAACTGCCTGGCTTCTGGCTTTTTTCGGAGGAGTTTTTCGGTCTTCAGTGCTCTTTTTTTGGGGACATTTTGTGGCCGCAATTTCCGCTGCATTTGCGTCAAAATATCCGCCGCCTAACCTTCGACCCCAGGAGTCACCATATTCCATCGCCATCCATCGATTTCTTAGATTCCTTAGACGTTGGAATAGCAACTCGATTAATTTGCTGTCAGCGCCTTGGCAATTTCCTTGCATATTTCCGCTTTAAGGCGTTTTCCATCAGCTTTTCTTTTTCGTGTTTTCCTCCTCTCCAAATGCATTTCGTGTTTATTTACTTTCTGTATCGAGAGGAGAGGCTGCGAGAGGGAGGGGTCACTTTGCAATTTTCATTAACAATTTCGGTTTTTGATTTTTGCGGCCGCGTGTGTGCGCTAATTGAATTGTGTTGAAAATTTGTTTTCTCTTCGTGAATCGTTGGGGGGATTCACGGTCGATTGATGGGAAATAGACAAGAGGATCGATTTGTGAAATGATGAAGGGAAAAAGTAAGAAATATAAAAAAAATTGAAGGTTTTACAAGTAGATAACGACTTCTATATTTAAAAGAATTTAATAAGGAAACCAGTTTTATTTTCACCAAAAATCATATATTATATTTTCAGCCCCTAAAATCATAATATACCCCTACCCTACCACTTCTCCCAACTTCCGGTTGTATCTCTCCCCACTTGAGAAACCTCAACACAACACGAAATTACGATGCTAAAATCAACAAACAAACACTTAAAAACCAAGATAAATCCGATGCAGGAAAACCACCCTCTCTTTGGTGGAGTATAACAGCTCTACTGACCCAAAACCTTGGGAACTTGTCAACCCAAAAACAAAAACACAAAATAATAGCAACAACATACACACACACATAGGTGTAACACCACTTGTCTCTCTGCAGGCAAATATTAAAATTATATAGAAATGCAATCGGAATATGGGAAATGCAACAAATGTGGCAATAGGGGAAGGGAAATATGCCATAGGGGTATTTACACAGAAAAAAAATATATAATATAATATTTTTATACCCTTGCAGGGTATTATAATTTCAGTCAGAAGTTTGCAACGCAGTGAAGGAGACGTTTCCGACCCTATAAAGTTTATATATTCTTGATCAGCATCAACAGCCGAGTCGATCTAGCCATGTCCGTCTGTCCGTCTGTCCGTCTGTCCGTCTGTCCGTCCGTCTGTCCGTCCGTCTGTCCGTTTCTACGCAAACTAGTCCCTCAGTTTTAAAGCTATCTGAATGAAACTTTGCATGTAGTCTTCTATATACTCTCACTGCTATATATGTCGGAACGGGCCGGATCGGACGACTATATCATATAGCTGCCATACAAATGTTCGATAAATTTTTAGAAAAAAAATTTTAACTTGGCTGTTTTTCAATATTATTCCAACATTTTTGAGACATAGCCTTTTTATATTATTCCAGAATTTTGGTAAAAATTTTATGAAAATCGGACCACTATATCTTATAGCTGCCATAGGAACGATCGGGAAATTAATCAAAAAAATTATAACTTCGTTGTTTTTCAACGTATTTTAATCTAATTTGAAACATGAGCTTCTGGTATTATTTCAAAATTTTGGTAAAAATTTTATGAAAATCGGACGACTATATCTTATAGCTGCCATAGGAACGATAGGGAAAGTAATAGAAAAAATTATAACTTCGTTGTTTTTCAACGTATTTTCATCTACTCTGAGATATGAGCTTTACTTATTATTATAGAATTTTGGTATACATTTTATGAAAGTCGGACAACTATATCATATAGCAGCCATAGAAGCGATCCGCAGATGTAGAGAAAATGTAAAGCTGGGAATGTATAACTGTAACTGTCAAACTGTAAACATAATAAGTATAGGTAAAATGGTATGTAACTCAGTTTAGTGTCTGTTTTCGGCATTATAATTTATGACATAAATATTAAAACCAATCTGCAAGGGTATACAAACTTCGGCGTGCCGAAGTTAGCTTCCTTTCTTGTTTAGTTTATTATTAGTTTATAAGAAGGTAGCACAGTTCTATAAAGCAATAAAATCAAGGGAATAATTATTTGAAACTGTTTCAGCAACTTATTCTTCCTTTGGGTCTTTTGCAAGTATCCTAAAGATACATTTTAACTAAAGTAGTTACTTAGTGTGGCATCGTTCTCTGTGTAATAGTGAGAAGTTGAACCTGCGCGAGAGGGTTGATGAGGGCGAAATTCCGCCAGAGTGCAGCAGCAAGTGCCTGGGCCAAGGGCTCAGATGATTTAGGGGCTGCAAGCGGTGTTGTGCTGGTGGTGCAGAGCAATGCGATGGCTATCGTGGATGCAACCACCGTGCAAAAGGACCTCTGTATGTGTGTAGAGGTCCTTCGGGTGTGCAACGCAGCTCCTTCTGCTGGTTGGTCGGTCGGTCGGTCCGTTTGTGGCGATAATTTGTCCAACTCAAACACCTGAGCGAACGGAGTCGAAACGTGGGAAAATTCTCATTTCCCTCGCCTTTTCCCCGCCGGAGTCGGGGCTAATGCAATTTGGCCTGGCTCAGACCAGAGCAGAGCAGAGCAGAGAGACGACGACTCGTAAATTCTGTGCAAAACTTGAACATTTCTCAGTCGGCCCCGTTAATGTTTCTTTCGACTCTGGCCTGCTATTGCTATTTTCTGATCTTTATCAGTTTGAGACCTGCCTGCCCTGCTTAGTGGCTCCACCGTCTCCTTCTCTCCCTTTTTTTTTTTTATTCATTTTCATTTAATTTTCACATCGTTATAGCCATTGTTTTTGTTGTTGCCTTCTGTTTTGTGTCATTTATTTGTCTACATTTGGCTGTGTTCTCTCTTTTCGTTATTTTATGCTTTTTTCCCCCGTGTTGTTGTGGTTTTTTTTCCCCTAAATTTTTGTTGTTGTATCTACCGCTCTCTTTGTTTTAAATGCGTCAAAGTGTAAATAAATTTGAATTTTCAGCTTGCTTTAGCTTTAATTTTTGTTTTTTTGTGGGCCCCACCTCCGCTCCTCTGCTGGCAGTTTTTTTAAAGTGTCGAGCCGCCGTCTCTCGCCTTAAAATTTGTACTTTTTTGTGTATTTCCAAGCCGAACTGAGAGCCGAGGAGAGCTGTCGGCCTTTCGTCGTTTGATCTGTGCGCTTGCGCAGCTGATTTGTTGATATTTTCCCTGTTTCTTGTGTTGTTTCTGCTGATGTTGTTGTCCCGCCAAGTATTGTTTCATTCGCTGCTATTTGCCATCTTTGTCGCCCTTGTAGCCCAGTGTTTGCCCAAGAGGTTTTTACGCTATTTACTTAGTCGCCAGTAAGTATCTGGCAATGCAAAGTATCTCCACTCGATGCCCTTAGATAAGATATGGAAAGTGCCACCTTGGGGTTACAATTTAAAGTGCAAAAAAAAAAAAAATTCATATTTTCAGACTTTCATATGAAAATTTCCTTTGGAAAACTTTCTAAAACAATGCAATGTAATTAAGAACTCTGGCTTTCTAAAAAAATCATCAAGTTAATTACAAAACTGTTAACCTTATCAAAGCAATCGCTTAAATATTTCGTTATTTTTTCCTAATTTGTCTGCCGTTTAAAAGTTATGTCCCATAAAAAGTAAATATCGCTCCCACGCTCCACCCTCGCAACTTGTTCGTGTCCTTTAACGAGACATTACCGCGCAATGAGCTGGAACGCGGGTCCTGCCTGCAACTCTCTCTCTCTCTCTCTCTTCCTCGACATTTGTTGGGTAATTTATCAAAAAGGAGAAAAAAATAAAGTACAAAGTACAAAACTATAAACAAGTTAGTGGGTTTTGCTCTCGACCACCCCTGCAACGGGCGTGGGAAAGCCTCAACTATCGAGAGTTGGCCAATAGTTGATGGCAATTACAAACGCATTGCATACGAGGTGAGTAATTAAAGTGCTGCCAGGATGCCACGATAGCCACCACCACTCCAACTCGGAGCTCTGCTCGGAAGGTGTATCCCAGGGATTGGCAAAATGTTTTATTGGCTTGCATTCAGCTCGTTTTGTTCGCATCGGTTTCGGTTTCATGCGAAAAGTGAGCAGCAAGCAAGGTCGTCGACAAAAGGCAGGAGCCGCAGGACATTTCGATGAATCAAAGCAAAGGAATACGAAATGAATGGCCAAAGAGGTCTGAGGACCAGCAAAAGAACAACAGGCGAATGAGTAGACAACATCCGGTAATTTACTTCCTTTAGTTCCGTACCGATGCACCTTGAGAATCCCTAAGAGCAGCAGCAGTTCAATGCCTCGCCAGGGTAGAGATTTCAGTTTTCAGCATTTTTTTTTTTTTTTTTTGTGAATGAATGAGGCACAACAATGATCCTGGGGCACAAGTAAATTAGGCAAGCCCAAAAGTGGCCCGGCAGGTAGATCCCCGAGAGCCTCCATAGATCCTTCGCCTTCGCTCCGTATGTCGGGCATTCTAATATCCCAATATCGCTTGACTGCATCTTGTTCGCCCGGGGTAAACACAAGGAGAGCGGAGGAACAAGGAAGAAGGAATGAGGAATGAGGAAGGAGGAAGTTGGAAGGAGCAGAAACACTGGCTGCCTGCAGTTTCTCACACTCGGGTATTGTGTGGGCGATGTGAGTGTGTGTGTGTGTGAGTGTGTATCTGTGATCAGGCAATCTGACCCTGACAGATATGCACTGGCAGAAAGAGATACATTTTTACTTATAGGAACTTTTACAAGGTATATTAAAGGTATATCATAGTAGAAAAATATGTAAAACTTTAACTCCCTTAATTCATTTTAAAAAAGGTTAAAATTAGATTTTTTGGCCAGAGCTTAACTTATTTTATTAATAACAAATTAGTGGTAGAATATATAGAATGAAATTTGCTTTCATAAATATAGATTCCCTTAGTATCTTAACTCTCCTATGCTTTTATATTATTTTGTTTCTGCATCGAACACTATAAAATATAAAAAAACCAGCGGTGTACAACAGTTGTTGTCCCTCTATCCCCTTTAGCCCTGACCTCCTCTGCCCCTGTATTTCAGTTCTTTTTTTTTTAATCGAGTTTAGTAGCAACACATGTTGTCGCTGTTCGAAATTCTGTCGACGCACGCAGTTTTTCCTTTTTTTTTTTACAATATATACGATATATACCGAGCATTTCTCTCCCTCACTTCTACTGCTGCTGCTGGTGCTGCTGTTATTCTTGTTGTTGGCATGGTGATAGTCGGACAGGTGCAGGTGAATTCTCTGACATTTAGTCAGCCGCTTGAGTTGCCCTGCAACTGGCCCTGCCCCACCCCCGCTGTTGCCGTTAAGGTTCTGGATTCGGGTTTGGGTTTTAGGTTTTCGAGTTTAGGTTCACGTTCAGGTTCAGGTTCATTCGATTCTGCTTTTGCGGTACTCTTGCCTTTGCCGGAGGTGACCGCATGCCACACTGCCCGGGTGCGTTGTTGCCGCGCAGTGGGAAACGGCCATAAATGAGCCATTTAGCGAGTCACTCTCTTACTCTCTCTCTGTCTTTGTCTTTTGGCCAACTGTTTCCCCAGCAGTACATCTGACCAGGTTCCTGGCAAACACACACAAACATAACGAATAAATAGTGGAAGATCCTGACTGCAAGGAGTTGTGATTGAAGATCTCTCGATCAATGATCATTTCCGGTTTGTCAGAATGTTTTGCTGTGGGTAATATGTCTAATTATTGAAGGGATTTCCCAGATACTGATATGATCTCAAGTTAAAGCAGAAGCAGTTGGTGTTATAATCCTGAAAGATAAGATAAAAAAATTTACATAAACATAAGGGAATCCCTACGCGATATCTAAGCCCGATCATTTCCGGCTCATAAAAAATCTAATTTGCTGTATCAAATCAGTATATTACGTTAGCTAGTTCGTTTCCAAGGAACTTTATATATAAAAACTTCTTAAAATATACAAAAATCTCTAATAATATCTAACAAGATCATTTCTATTAGCTAACCCTTGGAAATAATCCTAAAAACTCTACAAGATGCCATCTGTTTGGATAGCAAAATCTCTTTGCCAAATCTCTTTCCCTAACATGATCAGCCAATTTAGAAAACCCGATCCATAATCAAGATCCACCTGTCTGAGAGCTCCGATTTCCTCAATCATTTCCCAGGCAGCATCAGTTAGTGTCTCATTTCTCGCACAAAAGTCATCGTGAGTGGAGAAGTTCTCAGCTTTCAGGCTGCCTTTGATAGATAGATGTGCCTCAAGATCTGAAAAGATCAGATCAATGACATCTTCGGCATTTAGCAACTGCAGGATCATATCCTACTTCAGCAATCTGCATCGGTATCAAGAGCACTTGGCAGCGTTTTGCTTAATCAAGATCGATAAGTGCAATGGCAAATACATGTGTATCATCTGCAGGTCCACCAATCTCCAGTGATCTCCAGTTCCCAGCTCCCAGCTCCAGTTCCACACATGCGTTGCTATCAAAGTATCTGGTTTCATTTCCGCTCCCCAGACAGCTAGGCAGCCTCTCGCAAGGAGCTGTGAAACGCATGCAGAGCGCTACTATTATGATTATTGTTGTTTGTATTTAGTGTGTGTGTCTTGTTTACAGCTCCCAACAATTAAGGCAGCTCTTCAGCGGTGGCTGATGTTGCATCTGTTTATTTTGTTGTCAAAACGCAGGTATTTCTACGGCAGGAACAGCGCGGTTTACATAGGAAATTGATATTATTCTTGGCCCCTGCACGGAAGCAGCAGCTTCAGCCTGCAGCTACAGTTCCAGCTCAGCCTCGGGTCCATCTCCAGAACAGGTGGGTAGGCGCAGAGCAGTGGGCCAAGACAGATTTGAGAAAAAAAGCTGAAAAGCTAGGCCGTAATTACGATAGTATGCGTGTCAAAACATCGACTACATACTACGTACTGCATACTGGCCTGTGTTTACGATTTCCTTCCGTTTTGCTGCTGCCTAACAGTTTATTTATTTATGTTATGTGGCTTGCTTGGCATAGCTATCCAACAGGTTCTCCCCGGGCTAGTCGGCCGTCTCTTTCCCGCCTCTAATTGATATGCCTCACGCGCAATCCATTGACATCCGATTTACATTAGCGGGACAGAGACGGGGAGAAGATGGGGCCGGAAGTGCTGGCAGCGGAGTGCAACGAGTGCAATTTGCACACGTGCAGCAGGGATTCAGCGGGGATACGATTCGGGGATTACATTCCCGTATTCCTTTAATTTGATATCAATTGTGAAGGGCCGATCTCGAGTGTCAGTCGACAGCTGTTGGCAGATCGGTAGGAGGAATCCAGGACTATTTCGTCGCTCCTTCATCGCTATCCTTTGTTCGCTCCGTAGGCGCTTCCTGCAACTCCTCCTCTCTCTCTCCGGTTCGTCCTTATTGCATTAAGCGTGTAATCCCTTTGTGCGCGAGAAACAAGTTTTAATTGAAATTCAACTGAAAGTACTCTCCCTCCATCTTGCTCCTTTTTCGGTTCCTTTTTTTTGGCACACACCATCATCATCATCTCATTTGGTATTCATTCGAGGCAATGATAATTGTTGTGTTAACCCTTGGCGGCGAACGTGTGCGTTTTGGACAAGTAGGATCTACATTTACTCCTCGTCTGGTTTTGTGTGTATATTCTTTTTCTTTTTTTTTTTTTTTTGGGTGGAAGTGTCGCCGGTTTTATGAGATTGTGATTGGTTTTCCGCTTTGGTGGTGGCTTTTCGGCGGGTTAAGCAGCAGCAGCAGGGGGAGGAGGAGGAGGAGCCGAGCCGAGCCGAGTTGCGCTCCTCTTCGAAATGTGCGCACGTGCTTCAACCGGAAATGGTCGTAAGCGAGGCGCATCAGCCGTCTCTTTCCCTCAGGTAGCTCCTCTTCTTTCACTGAGTTTTTTATTTTTTAGTTTTTTGTATTTCCGCTTGTTTTTCTATTGTTCTCCGCCACTTTACGCAGCAAATCAAAGGCAAAAACACAGTGGAGAGACAAGAAGCTCACGAAAGACATCATATTTTCAATATTTATTTTACATTATATGATTATTCCCTCACTGGCGTGTGCTGCCGGAATTCTTAAGTGCCCCAAAATAAAGCTTCTGAAAAAAACAGTTCTGAAGAAGCCCAACTAAGCGATCCTTTTGTGGTTACAGCCGAATATGGTCAACAGCTGTTTGGTTTTGGGGCTTCCTTATACGAATTTATTATGTATGCCGTTAAATTGGCCACGCGGTTTCAGGTAAACCCCCTCATAAACTGAGAAAAATACATTTATCAATATTTCTATTTCAACAAAATATGAAATTGAAAAACGTGAAACGGCTTAAAATCTGTTAAAAATTAAATATTTCAAAGATTAAAAGTCAATCTCTTGAAGGAAAAATTATGTTTAAATCTTAATTTATATTTAATATGGAAAATTACATTTAAAATATATAAAAACCATCCAAAATTATATTTAGTCAAAAGCCTGAAAATTATGTGATAATTGCAGTATTATATATGTATAAAAATCATTGAATTAGCTAGAAAATAAATGAGATTTTTTGCGGTGCATTGCTTTTGTGCTTTATCAGCTGGAGTTTTCCAGGAAACGCCAGCCACCTGAGGCCATTGCTGTTGGGAAGCTCTTGCAGCGGCTATCAGTGGTCGATAAGGGGAGTCAGTGGTTGCCCTTCTGTTTTGATAAGGCAAATATTCGCCATGGCGTTGCATTTACAGTACAGGGAAACAGTTGCAATTTATCCACTTAGCCGTGGATCTATCTTTTGGCAGGGGGAACGTGCCATTTCGGATTTCACGTTTTGCGCTCGCTTAGCCCGAAAAATCCACAGTAAATTGTCATTGGCTGGCGGACGGCGAGAAAAAATGCTCCAAAACACGTTTCCAGAGCTTCGGGCCACCATTTTTTATTTGTTTTTGTTTTTTTTATTTTTAAAAAAAGCCAAACTGAAATTTATATAATACATAAACATATGTGTATCTGTGACGAAGACACGTACGCCTACAGTTTGGAATGGTTAACTAATTTTTAAATTCGTTTTTTATGCTTTTCTTGCTCTCGAATGTTTTGTTTTTTTAATGAATTTTTTGGCATGATCTCATGATCGCGTTTATGTGTGAGTGACGGCAACCAATCCCACTTTGCTTCCATACGCAAGTATCTGTGAGATACATACGCTTTCCATGTAGCGGTCTCCGATGATGTGCTGCTGCTGCCCACTCGATCATCATGGTAATGATGATCGCCAAGAGCCAGCAATCTCAGCCAACTGGCCAGTGGGCCGAGGAGATACTTTTGTATCTTTTTGTCCCACTCCCCACCGCTATTGTATTGTATCTGTTAATGTCTTTCCTCTCTGTCTTTTCGTTGGCGAGGGCCATTTTGACGGGTCAGTCGGCGTTGTTAATGATCTGAAAAGCCAATTTCCATCAAAAACTGTACAACTGCACAGGGGAAATTAACAATACTACTATGTATGTAACTGGGGGTCTTAGATATGTATCTTAAAAAATTTCAAATAATTGTATCTAAGCTTTTGGATAAGCTTGAAGATGCAAACATGTAGGAATAATTGGATTTTAATTAAAACTTTGGTTTTTAAAATAGAAATAAACTAATAAGCAGGAAAGGTGTTTAAAAAACACAAGGTACAAGTTTATTGAGCTGTTCAGATTACTGATTATATTTATTACAATTATCCCATAAATTGTATAACTTTTTTCAAATGTTGTATAACAATTTACACATTTAAATAACAGTTTTTTTGCGGCAAATTATAATTATTTGAAATCAACAAGTTTGGAGGCAAATCTCGAACACTCGATCTCTTTAAACAAACACAACTTCGCCTCAAATGCGCAGCGGCCGGGCCATTTAATTTGAGTTGCTTTTTTAGACGCTGCCACTAACTAACACCGACTAACTTAGCTAAAGAGAGCAGTCGATGTCCGATTGAGCGAGAGCGAAACACTCATGAGTATGAGTGTGAGTGCGAGTGTGAGAAACACCCTGTGAAAGTATTCCCGATGATGATTATTATTATTTGCCATTGGCACACTCGTCGTATCTCGAAGTCGAACCGAAGGCGTCCCGAGCGCCGTTTCTCCCACACTCACACGACCCGAACGCAAGCGAGAGGGAGCTAAGCGAGCGTCCGAGCGGCGGCCGAGCAGGCAACAACCCGAGTGCAACTTCAGAGCAACTTCATTTCTTCAACGAATGCCGAAGGTGGCGGAGCTAACGTCGCTCGCTCGCTCGCAGTAACTGAAAGATCTTGCTATATAGTACGTGCCAGTGGAAATCGCTCATACGCCGCCTGGTCCAGTGTTATCGCAAGGAAGGCGAGGCGCTAAAAATACGATAAAAGGCGAATTTAAGAAACTGCCAGTGGGATCAGAGAACCACATTTAAAACTCACTGATTGTCGCGTGGAATGAAAACAATGTCAACATCCACACTACGATATGCGCATTAATTTATCGCCAGTGTTCCGCGAGTGTTCAAGTGTTCAAGCGACGAGAGTGCCCACAATTAACTGCCATTAATTCGCAAAAGTGCTAAGAATTCGCGGCGGTATGGCAGAATATTCGCTGGCGAACAAAGTGTGAATTGTGCGATCAGTGAATTCCCCTGAAAATAAACCACAATTAACGATCGCGTCTGAGACGAAGAGCTCTGAAGTGGAATAGTACTTAGTATTACGCCCCCATAAATCCCCCCGATAGCTCTTACTTGGCAGACTGGGACTTATCAATCGTCCAATTGATTAGGGCCCGCATAAACCACAAAACAGCCGAAAATCTGTGGCTGACAGTGCAAAAATTAAAATATATTTATATGTGTTTGCTCCGAAAGTGAAGTGAAATCAATTTTAATACAACTGCAAGTACCACCAGCATATTCTGATCCCTGATCCCTGTCGGGAGTTGACACAAACATACGCACATAGAGCCCGATCCCGCAGATTCCATTGAGCAGCGTCAATGACGCGACCTTTGACCAGCGAGGTGGAGTTTCCGTTTTTGAGAACCGATCAACTTGAAGCGAAGAAATGCCGCCCTCTGCGTTTTTAGTGAATGCCACCATAATCAGTGCCGCCAACGCCTTGGACAGCGACAAGGAGCAACTGCAGCAGCAGCAGCAGCAACTACAGCAGCAACACTTTACCAGCAGCAGCACAAACTACAACTACAAACAGGGCAACATGGTCCTGCAAAGCTATGAAAACTATCCCAGCTATCACCTGGCCCAACACCATCACCACCATCCGCATCATCACCTGCACTCACATCCGCATCAGCAACTGGGACAGCAGCAGCCACTGCATCACCACCAACTCCAGCAGCAGCAGCAGCAACAGCAGGCGCCACTGCAGCAGCCGCATCTCCCACAATTGCAGCAGCAACAGGCGCAGCAGCAGCAGCAGCAACATCTTCAGCAGCAGCAAGC